>NC_090923.1:1097487459-1098112459 GCF_040938575.1 Ambystoma mexicanum
GCCTCAGAGATATGGGGAGGCGGATAGGCCGGGCAAGTGGTTGGCTAGGTTGGTCAGGTTGGAAAGTCAGGCACAGTCCATTTCTGGCATCCAGGGGCCCTCGGGAGAGGTCGTTGTTATTAGAGAAGGCATCAATGTGGGATACTCAAATTAATATGCTACCTTGTATGCTAATGTCGATGAGTGTTCGGAGGCGATTCTAGAGGAATACTTTGAGTACATTACCCTTCTCTCTCTCTCTCTCTCTCTCCCTCTCTCTCTCTCTCTCTCTCTCTCTCTCTCTCTCTCTCTCTCTCTCCCTCTCTCTCTCCCTCTCTCTCTCCCTCTCTCTCTCTCTCTCTTTGAGGAGGCCAGACAAGCTCTTGATCTTCCAGTATCGGTTGAAGAGGTATGTGATGCAATAGCGGTCTTGGCGTCCGGCAAGGCGCCTTGGTCAGAGGGCCTTGGGTTTGAGTTTTATAAGGAATTTAGGGCAACATTGACCCCCAGACTACTGCAGGTATGCGAGGAATTACTGGAACTAGGGGTACTGCCGGCCTCCCTCAGAGAGGCTATCATCTCTGTATTACTAAACCCCAATATGCCCCCTGAGGGTGTCGCTTCGTGTAGGCCACTGTCCTTAATAAATGTTGATGCGAAGGTGTTTGCCAAGGTGTTGGCGACTCGGCTACTTCCACACATGGCCCAGTTGGTCCACCCGGACCAGTCAGGATTTATCCCTAGCAGATCGACAGTGCTGAATCTTAGGAGATTGTTCTGCATTATCCCTCAACTGAACCTGCAGAACATTTCAGTTGCTGCCTCACTAGATGCCGAAGAGGCGGTTTCAGTTTGGGCACTATTTCATTAATTGTGTATGGCTGCTGTACTCCCATCCCACAGATAGGGTCCGGACTTATAAAAATGTCTTGCAGTTGTTTCGGTCGGGCATGGGTACGCGACAAGGATGTCAGCTGGGAACAACTTACTAACCATATGAATGGGGGGGGACTGGCAGCGCCAGACTTTGAGCTTTACTTCCTGGTGGTGCAGGCACATTTTGCAGGATACTGGTATTCAGGGGCAAAAGTGGCTCTTCTAGCCCTAGAGAAATACAGAGCGGCCCCCACGGACATTAGATCTGTCCTGTTTAGTGTGAAGTATGTTGATTCCTGCTCCTTCAGCCCGGTACGCGCCAGAGTGAACGCGTGTGCTAGGATCTTCCACAGGCTGCCTATCACTATGACTTATAACAGGGCGATCCCTTTGTGGAATTATCCTGGCCCCCATCCCCACATACAATGCCGAAATTTGTAAATCATGGGGTAGTGAAGCGCAGCTGGTACTGGGGGATTTGTATCCTGAGGGCAGGTTTGTGTCTCTGGACGAGTTCACGGCTAAGATTGGGGCAACTTTACAAAGGCCTGACAGTATTACCATATCAGAGCAGCCGCCCGACGGATGTGGCCCTCCTTCCCGTTAGAACTTGAAACACATGTGTGTATCACCACAGTATTGGACGGTGGGGACAGTCGGTGAATGGTGTCGAAGCTGTATAGGGTAATTCAGCCTAGCCAAGAAACTAAAAATCAAGCATTTGCAAAGTGGGAGTGAGACATGAATAGCGAATTCTCGGATGTACAATGGAGAAATGCTGGACACTGGTTAATTCAGTTAAAAATACTAAACCAGATGCACTATACCCCTGCCAAGATAGCTAAATTCTCCCCCGGGGCAGCAAATGTGTGAAATGTGGGGCTACTTCGGCCAACACTCTTCATATGTTCTATCAATGCCCCCCAATTGCCCAATACTGGCAGGCAGTGGCTGATGCATTGGAGGAGGTTGTTGATGTACCCCCCTGAAATACTTGCTAGGAGAGATTCGTAAAGTGGCAATAGTTACCAGAAGGTTTTTCAATCTGGCATGTATTGGAGCTAATAAATTTATCCTTCGTCACTGGAAATCTAAACTGGCACCAACACATGGGAAATGGTTATGAGATCTGGTATATACCAATGAGAGGGGAGAGACCTTTTTCACTACCATAACGACTGCCTGTAGACCCAAGGACCTCTCACCTGGTTCTGCATCTACCTTGTCTGAATGGGGGCCTTGTACACCGACCACCAACAGGCAGCATAGATAGTGGCAGTAATGCTGACCTGATACTGGGATGGCCCTTGGACATTGATGGACAACTGCCTGTTGGCTCAGTCTTGGACCCTTATTGCCATGCTGCACTTTGTGTATACCCTGCTGTGTCAATGTCGTGTTGTCCGTCTTTTGGGGTTTTGTTATATAAAGTTTTTATTTTTTTAAGAAAAAAAGAAAAGGGTCGCTGAGAGGCCATCAGGATCTGGGGACTTTTTAGGTGACAAGTGTTTCATTGCATCTGTGGCCTCTTCTGGTATTATTACAGCCTCCAAGGCTGCAACTTCCTCATCCTTCATTGCAGGCAGGTTTGCATTGTTAAGATAATCTGTCTGTTTGATGGTCTAGATTCTGTGCTTGGTCAAATTCAGAGAAGTATCTATAAAGGGTAGCTGTATCAGGGTGGGGTTAAAAAGCAGGCACATACATTGAGTGTTTTATCCTGTTATGTGCTCTTTATTTATGGTTCACAAATACTTTTTCTTTTCCTTCTTGGGATCACTCCTCAGTTTTTCTTCACTGAGCGTAACATAGTCCCTTCTCTTGGGCTCCCCTTTGTTTTTTCCCTTCACTCGGCTTCCCCAGTCCTTGGGGGTTGGTGGGTTTGTTGCTTGTCAGTCATAGTTTGGACTAATACACCAGCGGTATGTTTTTGGTTATTTCTCTCTTTCTTTCTCCAATCGCCTGTGGATAGAGCCAGAATACAGGTTCAGGTTTTATTATCCTTGTTGTTCCCTCCTGGTTGGCTGTGCCTATATTAGCCTCCCATTAGTGATCTTCCCTATTTTCTGGCTTTGCCCCCATCTTCTGTCTCTCTCATGGCCTTAGGTATATGTCTTTGGCTTTTCCTCTAAAAGGCTTCAGCAACTTCTTTCGTGCCATTGTGTCACAGAGAGTTAAGTTAGTTCTTTACATTTAGCAATGTTTTCCGTGTTGTGGAGAGAAGGGTCTTGTGATGTTTTCCCGTTGCCAGTTTGGACGATCTGGTACCAGTCTCTATCACACAAAACAAAAACAAAAAAAAATGCAATTTGATTATTATTATTCATAATTGTCATTGAGTACAACCTACGTTGGCCTCCAACCATACTCACTAGGACGATCTGGTGCCATTCTCTATTACACAAAACAAAAAACAGGCCTGCAATTTGATTATTATTATTCATAATTGTCAGTGAGTACAACCTACGTTGGCCTCCAACCATACTCACTAGGCCCTCCTGTGGTGGCTGGGCCATAGGCTGCGGTGGTTTGCCGCTTATCTAGGGATAGGGGACAGAGAAAGAGGTTTGGCCTAACTATTTTGAGCAATGAAAACAGCTGCTGAATGGCAGAATAAAAAACACTTTAAAGGCACTATGCACCATGCCCCAAAGGTGTTAGAAGTCATACAGGATTGCAATAATATATTTTAATTAGCCTGTTTTGCGACCTTAAATTGAATGAAAATATTACTAAAAACAAGGCTCCGTAATGAAGATTCCCCCTGCTAATAGCGCAGGGAACTCTTCATTCTATTAAAGACAAGGAGGCGAGCACTAAGCTTCATCTTCTTTATTTTCTACTCTCCAGCAGTTTTAACAAATATAAACTTTGTAAACTTTTCCTTTTAAAATGTAACCTTTTTTTTTTTAACAAAAACTACAAGTCCCATCATTCCTGTAGTTCCATAGTCTCTGGCCATGTGACCTAGTCCTTCCTGTTCCTTTGTCCTTCCTCTTCTTTGACTGCTTGAACTGCAATCCTTCTTAACTGCGTAACTAACTGGTCCACTTGTACTGAACTTCCTGCTTTGTGCTAGATTGGCCTCTCGCATTCGAACTTGTGAGCTTGTTCCAGGCAAACTGATCTGATTAGGGTTTTCAGCTGTTCTTTTGCTCATCCCCTAATACAAGGAAGAAACAAGATTATATATGTTAGGGCGGGAATACACACCCTATTCTGGAAGAAATAGTCATGTTAATTATTAACAATGCATCACATCATTCACATCATTAAATTGTGTATTCGGGACGGGAATTTAATGCTCGGCTCCTTGTCTTTAATAGAATCAAGAGCTCCCTGCGCTATTAGCAGGGGCAATCTTCATTCTATGTCAAGACGGAGGCGAGCATTAAGCTTGTTCAAATCTTCGTGCCACCCTCTCTGCTATTGCATTTATTGGCCTAAAATAGAACGTTCTGAACGTTGAGTCGCTAGCCCAGTCTGCTGCTTTCATGATGTCTCGCAACGCTGCGCCTTGCCCTAATGCTTTTGAGGCCATCGCTCCTCTGACTGAGTGCGCACCGAATTTGAACATGTCAATGCCTGCCAGATTCATGATGTCCCTGACCCTTCTCGCTATAGTGGCTGTCGCTACTCCTCTATGTGGTTTCCTACGCGCTATTAATAGTTGGGTTACTCCTGCCGGCCTCACGTCTGCCGTTCTGTTCTCGTATTCTCTAATACATGTTGCCACGCACCACTTAGGATGATCTTGCATATATGGGTAAGTGATCATAGAAGAATCTGTTTTTGTCCTTCTAGCTATGTTGAATGTCACTCCCTCTGGGGCATAATTTTTCCGATTGATCTCTAATGCTTTAACATCTGCTACTCTCCTGCATGAAATCATGCACAAGAGCATAACAAGCTTTCCGGACAACTGCACCAGGGACAGATACCTGTTGTTTGGCCAGTCTGCCAGAAATCTTAGCACTAACGATACATCCCATAGAGTGTCGTACCTTGGTTGTGGGGGTTTCCTAAACCTTATCCCTTTCAAAAGCCTTATCACAGCTATGTTCTCTCCCACTGGAACCCCTTCTATAGGCAGATGACCTGCTGGGATTGCGGACCTATACACTCCTATAGTCCTATAAGCTTTACCGTCTTGGAGCAATTCTGCTAGGAAATTTATTATTTCGACTAGAGGGGCAGAAACGGGATGAATATTTCTCCTTCTGCACCATGACGACCACCTATTCCAAGCTGCGTCGTAGCTCCTTCTGGTAGAGGGTGCCCAGGACTCGGCGATGAGGCTCGCAGCTTGCACCAAAATTCCCGGGAGATTCCAGCATCTCCTGCTATCCTGCACGCCATCAGCGGCAGTGTCCCCCTCACTCTCAGAGGGTGATATGACCCAGCTGGGTCCGTGAGCAGGTTCGCATCTTGAGGTAGTAATCTCGGGTAGACTATTAACAGCTCCATGAGCGTCAGAAACCACACCTGCGATTTCCAGATCGGGGCTACTACTATGAGGCTCGCCGCCTCTCTGCATACCTTCGCTAGTACCCTGCTCATCATTATAAATGGCGGGAAAGCGTATAGTACCTGTTCTCTCCCGTCCTGCAGGAAAACATCCGCTCCTACTGCTGCTGGGTCTAATCTCCAGCTGAAGAATCTCTCTTTCTGTGCGTCAAATCTGGACGCAAACAGATCTGTGTGAATCGGTCCCCACAGTTCTTCCAGCTGTCGGAATATGCTCTTTTCCAGCATCCAATCGCTGGAGTCTGATAGGTATCTGGAGTGTCAGTCCGCTATGACATTCAGCGATCCTGGAAGGTACTCGGCTACCACTGAGGTACCGGATTCCGGGCAGGTGTGCCAAAAAACCTTGGCTATTTCCGCTAGTAATCTGGATCTCGTCCCTCCTAAATGATTTATGTACTTGACTGCCGAAATGTTGTCCATTTTCAGCAGAATACAGGAGTTCACTTTCCCTTTGGTACAAGCCTTGATCGCAAAAGATCCGGCTAATAGTTCCAGACAGTTGATGTGCAGCTGGAGTTCTTCCGCGCTCCACCTCCCACCTGTCTGGAGATCCCCGCATCGGGCTCCCCAGCCTGCTCGGCTGGCATCTGACTCTATTATCATATCTGGACGGTCGCCTAAAATGGCTCTTCCGTTCAATGCTTCCATGTTCGCCAGCCGCCACTGTAACTCCGTCCTGGACTCCTGGTCGATGTGTACTAAGTGATGGTACTGCAGGCCCTGTTGCAGATGTCTTATTTTTAGCTTTTGCAGAGCTCGATAGTGGAGCGGACCCAGAAAAATCGCTTGAATCGAGGCTGCTAATAATCCTA
The DNA here is from genome assembly GCF_040938575.1 of Ambystoma mexicanum. Taxonomy (NCBI): domain Eukaryota; kingdom Metazoa; phylum Chordata; class Amphibia; order Caudata; family Ambystomatidae; genus Ambystoma; species Ambystoma mexicanum. The sequence goes on from NC_090923.1 coordinate 1,097,493,657, forward strand.
CCACTCGTGCTACAGTGCGGAGGGATATAGTTGTTTTGTTGAGGCATGCTCTCAATTCTCTCTTTATGTCTCTTATCTTCCTGCCTGGAAGCTCTAGAGTTGCTGTTCTGGTATCTAGAATGAACCCTAAGAATTCTAGTCTCCTGGTTGGCTTCATCTCCGATTTCTCCTGGTTCACTAGGGACGTCAGGAGTTTCGCCACCCAGTCGGCTTGATAGTGAAGTGTTTCCTTGCAGCTGGTCGTCAGTAGGATATCGTCCAGATATATAATCATAAGAATCCCCTTCTCCCTGATCGCTGCTGCAACTGGTTTCATGATCTTCGTAAATGCCCATGGCGCTGATTCTAGCCCAAAAGGCATTGTGGCGAATTGCCATAATTACCCGTCCCAGTCGAATGCCAGGAAGGGTCAAAACTCCTTGTGAACTGGTACTGTCAGGTATGCATCTTTTAAATCTATCCTTACTAGTCAGTCTTCTTTCCTGAGTGTATCCCTGAGCTGATGGGTCCCTACCATCCTGAAATGGTTGTAAACTACCCATCTGTTCATGCTCTTTAGGTTTATTCCAGGTCTTACTTTGTCCTTTCGATGGACTAAGAACGGTTTATAGTGATAATACCGAGCTTAAAAATCTCGAAAAAAAAAATCTCGAAAAAAAGGCAGAAAAAAAAAATATCGAATTTTTTTTTATGACGTTTTTTTTTCGAAATGGGGGGGTTCCCCCCAACCCCCCTTTTTTTCTATTTTTTTTTATTTTAACCCTTTTTTTTACTTACCTGACCCAAAAAATACATATATAAAAAAAAAAAAAATTCGATATTTTTTTTTTCGGCCTTTTTGTTTTAGATTTTTGTTATTCGAGATTTTTTTTACGGCCTTTTGACCGACCACCACTAAGAACATATTGCTCACACATTTTGGGAGTGATTCGCATAGCTCTATCGCTCGCTTCTGTGCTAGCTTTTGCAATTCTGCGTATAATAGCTTCTTCTCTATCTGTGACGTGACTAGAGGACGGGGTGCTTGGCTTTGGATGGGGGTCCCTGTGAGCTCTATGTGCATGCCCTGCACTGTCTGAAGAACCCAGGCGTCGTCGTAAAGCGAGTGCCAGTTTTCCCAGAACATTGCTGTTCTCCCCCCATCAGGAGGGTATGCGCAAACTCTCACATGTGGGGAAGCTGTGTCCTCTTCCCTGGCCTCTGGCTCTCCTCCCTCTCGGGAATCGACCACTTGGTGGGAAGAATGAGACTGGTTGTCGGCTCTCCCAGTATTTGTTCCTATTTCCTTGAGGCCTTCTGAATGTTTGGAAGCGACCGGCCGCTCGGCCTCTGAACCGACCGGTCCCACCAAAAACTCTTTCGGGAAAGATTTTCTTCATTGACGCCTGCGCCTTTTCTAGGGAGGCATATGTTCCCATGAACCTCCCCATCTCCTTGCCAAATGTGTCGCCGAATAAAAGGCCTTGCGTTGCCTCGCCTGCTTCATAAGATGACAGATCTCCTAGTTTCTTGTTTATTTTCAGCAGGAGGCCTCTTCTGCGCTCCGATGAAATCGCGCAATTCGCGTTGCCTAAAAGGGATACGGCCCTCTGCACCCAGTTTGCTAGGACTTCTGGGTCCACCTCTTCTCCGGTGTCCTTAGCCCGTTCTGCTAGGTCCATAATTTTTGCTAGCAGACCAGCTATGTCCAGGATCTTTTCCTGGTAGCTTTTCCAGGAGCAGTTTATCCCTTTCCTGGGGTCTCTATTCGACTTTGCGACAAAGGAGAGCATTTTCGGGTCGAGTTCCGGGGCTTCCGCCACCTTACCCGGCAGGTCTGGTCTCGGACACTCCGCTCTCATCCTCTGCCTTACTTCCTTCTCTAATGCTTTACGCAGTCTCTGGGTCATATATTTCGCTACCCTCGGGGAGGGCACCCATTCCGATGATCTGGGATTTCTTATCTCCTCAGGCTGGAACATATCAGAGGTCTCATCTTCTTCTAGATTGTTCATTTTTCTGAGCCTTTTCTTCGGAGGAGGCTGGCTCTCCTCGTCCTCTTCATTATCTGCTTCCTCCTGAGAGGAGTTCGGAGACTCTTGAGTTTCCTCTTCGAGGAGACTTCCTTCCATGTTGCCCATATTATCATCCCCTGGGTAGGGGGTCTCGAGACTCGGCACCTGCGATTTTCTCATGAACGCTTCCCTTAGTTTGCTGAAAGCGTCAGAAGCCTCCGGGGCCTTTGATCCTGCCCCTTCCAATTGGCCTGGGGGGTCAGAAGAGGCCTCGCTCTTCCGGGCTTTGTTACACCCCTTTGGACCCTTTGCAGTGGCCCTAGTGGACGTGCTGTCTTCGGTGCTTAGGTTTCTCTGGCTCAAGAATTGTTCTATGGTCTGGAGTCTCTCCTGAAGGGGTTTAACTCCCTGAACCACTGCCTCTGTCAGTGAATCCGCCAGCACCTCTTTAAAACTATAGGCCAGGTCTTCGGAGACTGCCTCCTATTCCTCACTCCATTCAAAATGAGACATTTTTTGGTGCTGCTAGGTGCCTGAAAATACCTTAGCAAAGGTGTAGTGGCACGTCCACTGAATTCACTCTGAGAGGCTGCACCTTATCTGCACTCAGTCTGAGATGTGCAGTATTTTCCTGAGACTCTCACGCTGTCCCTAGCTTAGATATACACTTAGAAGTGTTTTATTCAGTTCAATTACAACGATTATGCGAATACCGGAGCTTATCTGTGCTCCGAAACCAAGCGGTCGATCTATCTCCTTCAAAAACTTTCTCCACACAGAGCTTTCTGCTGTAGGCTCCGCCTACCCAAAGGTGGGGGTCCCTCCTGCCGAGCGTCACGCTCCGGCTTTCACTGGAGGGATTCCCTCTACTCGCAAGCCGTGCTCGCTGTCTGTCTCCGCCCCCACAAGGGTGGGGGCTGGAGCTCATGTATTACGCCGCGAGCGAGGGAGGGAGATTCCTGCTCGCGCTGCTATACGTGAGCGGGAAGGAAAACCTGGGGTTTCCTCGCTCGCGCTCAGCCCCGCCTCCCCAAGGGTGGGGGCTGACCAGCTCCCTGTGCTAAAACAGCACTGCGGCTCGTGTGAGAGGAATCCGCAGGCCCCTGAGGTGCCGGGTAGTGTGGCACAGGGCCGCGGATTCCTCAGATCAAAGTCTTCCAATGCCACTTAGAAATCGAACGCTGCGCCGTGCGCGTGCCTCGAATATATTAAAATTATACAGGTATTATTAAAATATGCTAAATCACCAAAAGGATACACCATATCACAGAGCATATATGAAACGTTACTTATCTCTGGAGAGCAGGAAAAGAAGAGGAAGGACAAACGAACAGGAAGGACTAGGTCACATGGCCAGAGACTATGGAACTACAGGAATGATGGGACTTGAAGTTTTTGTTAAAAAAAAAAAGGTTACATTTTAAAAGGAAAAGATTACAAAGTTTATATTTGTTGAAACTGCTGGAGAGTTGAAAATAAAGAAGATGAAGCTTAATGCTCGCCTCCGTCTTGACATAGAATTAGAGAGCTGTGTACACCATGCGCTGTACACTGAGGTTCCGATGGTGTAGTCTCCTTCGTGCTGAGGGGGCCACAGGAACCACTTACTAGGCTGGTGTATTCCAATGTCACATGTTGGGGCCAGAGCCTGAATTTTACCAGATGCTACGTTCTGGGGTCTACGGAAAGAGGGTCGCAGCCATGCATGTACTGTACACGCTGCTGGATCAAAAGGACATTTGTCATTTATCCTAAATGAGAGCAGGGTGCTTTGTAACAAGTATGGGAAAGCCACCCTCCATTCCAATTTAACATGTGGGGATTGCCCAGAGGTTGCCATCCGATAGGAGACAAACGACACCTGCGCCGCCAAGTTGTATCGTTGAAAGTCTGGCAGTGTAACACCGCCCCTATCCCACTAGGTACTCCCATCTTATCCTAGGTGTTTCTGGGCTCCACAGCAGCTTAGTCACTAACGACAGCTCTTCAAAGAATTGGGACCCCGGCCATATTGGGACATTTAGAAATAAGTACAATAGTTTAGGTAAGATATTCATTTTGACAATAGCTACCTTCCCGAGGAGAGGGATCGGAAGGGGACTCCAGCAATCTATTCAGCTTCTAAGCTCCTCCATATAAATGCCAGTTATCCTGAAAGAGCTGCGTTCTGGAAGTGTCAATGCGTATACCTAGATATTTTGTCAATTCTTGCTCCCATCGAAATCCCTCCGTTCCTGCTGGTCTTATTGTACTCTGTTAGTGGGAACAGAATTTACTTGGACCAATTCACTCTCAGCCCTGATATATTCCTGAATGCTTCAACTTCCTGTGTGAGGGGGGTTAGATTGCTACCAGGGTTTTTAAATAACAGAATAATATTGTCTGCATAGAGCAAGACCAGTTCACATGTACCTCCAAGCACCAACCCCTGTTGCTTATGAAGTCATCTCAGTCTCTCAGCCAAAGGCTCCATTGCTATAGCAAATAAAAGTGGGGATAGTGGACACCCCTGCCGTGTCCCCTGCTCCAAACTGAACGCCTCAGAGAGTCTTCCAAATAACCCGATTCTGGCCGTCACCCCCAAAGACAGCATCTTAACACACCACAGAAAGTAAGAAGGGGTCCCAATCTTTTCGAGCAGTGCAAACAGGTAATCCCATGCCACCGAATTAAAGGCTTTCTCCATATCCAGGAGCGCTGCTATTGCCTGGACTGAGGGGTTCACCTTGGACAACACACCAAAGAGCCTCCTTAGATTAAGGGGCATACTCCTCCCCGGAATAAAGCCTGACTGATCTACGTGTATTATTGCTGGGAGAAATGGTAGCAATATTTCCATACTGGAGATTGGCCTGTACGACGCACAGTCCAGCGGGTCTTTATCTGATTTTAATAGCAAGGTGATTATACCTTCCCGCATTGTAGGGGGCAGGCGTCCTACCTCTCGTCCCACACTTCTAATAAATATTGTGCAACCCCCGGGCCAAATTCCTTAAACAATTCCAAGGTGATCCCATCAGAACCCAAAGCCTTACCCGACGGAAGATCTCTAATTGTTTTAAGGATATCCTCTGCAGTGATTGCAGTGCTCAGTGCCTCCTCTGCCGATTCGGTAAGCAGAGTCAGGGGAGCATCATCCACGAAACTACGTAAATTGTCTAGATGGCCTCTAGCCCTCTCGGCATATAAAACCTTGTAGAATCCCTGAAATTCTGACAGGATATCTCCAGGGTCCGTCATCAGGGCCCCGTCCGAGCTCCGTGTCACTGGTATGTCAGACTGACCTCTGGCACTACTCAGCATTCTCGCCAAGTACCGGCCTGCCTTCGTCCCCGTATCTATGAGCCAATTGCAGTATAGCTAGGAAGCATACCTCTCTGTCAGCCTCTGCATTGAATTCACTCAAGACTTCCCGGATTTCGGCTAGGGAGTCGGAGCATCCAGTCTCACCTCTGCCACTCTTCAGTTTCATGAGGGTTTGTTCCAGCCCATCTAATCTATTTCGGTTGCTTTTTCGTCCTCTCTAGGTGACTTTAAACGCCTCCCAAAGAGTTCCAGCGGACTGTACCGAGCCCACATAAAACTCGAAGTAGGCTGTAACAATTTAATGTACTTCACTACGGTAAACCATATCCAGTAAAGCTTGACCCTTGAACCGCCAGCGAGGCCGAACAAATGACAGGCCTGCCAGCCGGAACTGCCACACCACAGGGGAGTGATAGGACAGTGTCCGCGGCAGCATCATACAAGATGCACTGCCTCGAATCAGCTCTGATCTGGCTATGATATACTTGATGCGGAACTTGTGTCATGCAACGAGGAATAAAAAGAATAACCCCTCTCCCCCGAATGCAAGGCCCTCCAAATGTCAATCAAACCCAGTTCCGACATCCCCCCCTAAATAGCCCTAGTAACCGTGGAGTCAGGTCGCACCCACACGGTGGATCTGTCCAACCCTGCATGCAATACTGCATTCAGGTCCCCAGCCAAAATTAAGTGTGTGTTTGAGTACTTCATGTATTTAACCCACAAGATTGTATAGAAACCGGAATCTTCCACATTCGGCCCATACACATTTACTAACGTGACAGGGCTGCCAGGAATCTCCCCAGTAACTAAAACATACTTACCTTCTGGGTTACAATCTTGTCCGGAGTGTCTAAACCCCAGGGATTTGTGAACAATTATGGACACTTCACGCGAATAAGAAGAAAAAGATGTGTGATATCTATTATCCCCCCATGATTTTGCTAGTCCTGCATTCAGCCTTCCTAGCAGGAGAGTCTCCTGAAGAAACAATATTGTAGCACCATGCCGCTCGCTATAGGCCACAACCTTGCACATTTTTGCATAGTTGTTAAGGCCCCTAACGTTCCAGCTAAGGAGGGTACAACTATCAAGGCCTGTACCTTTCACGATTAATCTTGCAGACTGCATCGCCTTCCACTGCACCTGACTCCCCAAGTTGCAACCCATCAGTGCACTCAACCATAGCAGTTCCAAATACATGAACCTTTTTTCCAAAAACCACATCAATCCCCCCCCAAACGCCCCGGTCCCCTCCCTCTGTAGCCCCCATCCTTCCCATCCCGAAGACTGCCTCATCTACAAGCATCACCCCTTCCCCCACTGCCAACCCCCAACCGGCAGTAATCGCCACCCTCCGTCCCACAACAGTGTTAACAACCATTTTGAACCAGGGTGCCTACCCAGGGGCGTCGGACACAGGAACCACATAAACTCCACCCACATCAGCTCCCCCTTCTGGGGGGAAGGAGGCTCTTTGCACAAGGATATTAAGCAACTGATCCTATGTGTTACATTATATCATCGCACCCCGCTGCAGGGTCAAGCATTCCCAATTCACCGTGCTATTTCCAAGAATTGGCCTATCTCCCAGACCAAACCAGTATTCCCACGAATTGGGCAACCACACTTAAACAACAAGGACCCTCAATGTTTAGGCAGGGACTCCACAAAAGCTGCCACCTCGGCTGGGTCCGTAAAGAATAATGTCTTGTTACCATGCACAACCCTCAACTTAGAGGCATACCGCATTGCATACTGTATTTCTCTGTCCCCTAGGAGTTTCTTCACTGCCAAAAAGGATAAACGTGCTCTTTGTACTGTAGGCGTAAAGTCTTGAAAAAAGGTTGCTCTCGCTCCCTAGTACTGAACATCACCCAGTTCCTGTGCTCTTCTCAAGATGACGTCTCTGTTGCGATAGTTCAGAAGTCTTACAATGACCGGGCAGGGATTCTGCCCCGGCCTCGGGGTCTGTCCCGAGATTCTATGTGCTCTCTCTCCTAGAAACTGAGATGATAGTTCCGGGTCTCAAAGCACCTCTTTGAAGAATGTTTCCATACACTGCTCCAGATTATGTGCCGGTATGGACTCCGGGATCCCCGTAACCCAGACATTGTTACGTTTGGATAGTGCTTCCAAATATACATTTTTGTCTCAGATTTCCTTGACCTCCTTCTGTAGATTCCACATCAAAGCAGTAACCTCACCACTCGTGTCTTCTAGCACTCCGACCCTGTGCTCCGCTTCTCTGAGCCGGCCGCTTTCTTTTTCTATTCTCTCTTGCATTCTGTCCATCTTATACTCCATGCCATTAAGTTTGGTGTTTACAGGAGTAAAGCCAGTCTTCATTTCGGCCAGCATCAGACTCAGATCAGACGGGTGATCCAGTTCAGACTCTGTCAGGGCTTTCTGCAGTCTGGAGCTTGTTGCGGCTTCCATTCCAGCCATCCTGGGTGAGGTTGATATGCCCTTGTGCAGCACCAGACCCTCCTTGCCTCCCTTTGCCATTCAGCTGCCTCTGCCCACCACACCCGTCTGCCCCAGAGGCTCCTCAGGGTTTAAGCCCCAGCTATGGATACTGCGGCACCTGACTGTATTCCTCCAGTCCGTAGTCGCACCATTCCAGGGTCTCAGCCTGCGCCACCTCCGCCAGTGCTACTGCACTTATTCCTACTACGGTATACCCAAAAACAGAGCTCCAGGAGACCCTCCTGATCATCAGCTGCCTTCCTTGCCTCTGGGATCCTCCAGCACTAATAGCCGGGGGGGGGGGGAGCTCACGCGAGTGTTTACAGCTGCTCCGATGAGGCACCCGAGTCGATTTAGTCTTGTTTCCCCTTAAGTTCACTCCCATCAGGGCAATACTATGGGACCACTTATCTTTGTCGTATCCCCCTTGCATCCACCACCGCCATGGGCTGGTCCACGCCTCGCTCTGGTCCCACTGCCAACTCCAAGGAGCACATCAGGCTCGCCCCCTTTCCAAGCCGCAGCCTCATGTCTTAGTCCCTGCGCCACACTCCTGGCCTCCGATCGGGGGCGAGCCGCCTTCTTAGCAGGAAGTCAGCCAGAACCACGGGTGGCTGCGCCTGCCGTAACCCGCCACCGTTTTTCTCGCAGTTAGGCGAAATGGGGTCCACAATGGTCCGCGGTGCCCCACAGCAGGTTTCAAATTATTTTGCCCAATCTAGGCAAACACAGGCCTCCTCTTCCGCAGAGTTCACTGCAGAGCGCAAATGCCGGTGGTCATCTTGCTTGCCAGATCTTGAGCGCCCCCGACAAGTTTTGGAATTTAACATGACCCATCGAACACAGGAATTGTGCTGACACGTTATTGTGACACGTTATGTCACTCTACACTCTCACTCAAACTATAATATGACTTTTAGTTCTTCCAGTTTATATCGTCCTGATTTTTCCCTTTTACTTTTTTGAGAATTACCCATTAAAAATCACTGAATTGGTGATTTTTTGCCACATAATGTTTTACCTAAGGGGCTTGTTCTATCTTGTTTTTAATGCAACTCCTATGTTCGATGAGTCGTGTTTTACTCTTCCTGATGGTCTTTCCAATAGAATGGCAGTTGCACCGACAGGTAATCAAGTAAATTACATTTTCTGTATTACAATTGGTGTGCTCGATAATTTTCCATTCCTGTTGCAAGCCAATATTGACACATTGTCATGATGCCTACCTCCAAGGAGCCAGGTCCGACCCAGCAACCCCAGAGGCAGGCATCATTTCCCCCAGGGGAGTGCCAGTGGGCTCAAGCTGGGGCCCTTTGGACGCAGTCCTGGTGCCTTAGGCGCCAGGCTCATGTTGGACCCCTGTCCTGGCGCCTTAGGCGCCAGGCTCATAAAGCTAGACATGTGTTCAAGTGTTTTAATATGCACTTACCTGATGCAGACCATGCTGCCACATCCAGGCCCTCTTGAGGCCTGAATGGAACTACTTTACCTGTGGGATTACTTTCCACCCGGGTGTGGTCGGGGAAGGATACATACCTGATCGGAGGAAGGATACACACTTGGAACTTCTTCCAAAGCTATTTAAACCACACCCGATCAGCAACTCACGCTGCGCGTTGTTCTGCTCCTCGCAGCTGGACGCTCACCGTGTCAGCTCCTGCATCTGGACCTCAGCCACGCCTGTCAGTATCCTGGGTCACCTGCAAAGGGAGACAAAAGACCTTACCTGCTAAATCAGCACCACAGAGGCATCACACCGACGATCCTGAAAAGGAAGACATCATTTTAAAAGCATTTCGCTACGATCGCTGCAGCGCTGCATTTCACTCACCTTTCCTGGACGCCACCATCTTCAGCAGCGATCATCCGGATCCACAGTCACTTTCCAGAACCTAGAGAGAAAGACAAGAACAAGGTGAGAGAAGGAAGGGAATAGGAAAAGCTCAGTTTCCTTCAAGTCTTTCCTGTTGGGTCATTCCCATTTCATTTCGGGTCTTGCCGCTTCCAGGCATCCGGACCCCGGGCCCTATGGGGAAAAAAGACAAAGGGCCTCATTACGACCTTGGCGGAGGACCATGGCGCTATAAGCACCATGGTCCATGGCGCTAAGGTCCCAACTCCGCCATGGTGGTTGGCGGACTTACCGCCCCATTCCGACCTTGGCGGGGCGGTAAGTCCCCAATCCCCATTTTACCCTTCCCCATTCCAATTTTTGCCCCATAGGGCATAATGGGAGTGGGGAAGGCATTAATTACGCCACCGTAAATTACGGTGGCGTAATTAACTCCATGGTCCCTTAGCAGGCGTTAAAATCACCATGGCGCTAAGGGACCTCGTAATCAGGCGATAAGGGTCGGCGCTGTTAACGCTGGCGTAAACCCCTTACCGCCTGGGTCGTAATGAGGCCAAAAGACATTGAATGAGCGAATGCAAAGACATTACCCGAGCGCTCATCCAGAACTTACCTGTCATTTACTGGAACTGCACGTATCACATCGGGTCGGCGCCATATCTCCGGCATTCCGAACCCCGGCCCCTAAGGGGAAAAAGATAATGAACATTATTATTAAGCTTGGACTTTTGAACTTGCAACAGAACTTTCACAGAGCCTTACCTGAATAGTCAAGCTTACCTGTACTCCCATAATCCTCAATCCAGTGAAGTAACTGGGTTTCAACGCGCCCCTGCATCAGAAGCTCATCCTTCCTGACCCTAAGGTGAGACTTCACGGGGAATCGTGGAAGGGTATCGTGGAGGGTTGGAAGAGAGTGGGAGGCTTGAGCATAACTCAGTAAGTAGGTAATACTCCCTTTTCACGCACAGGGGAATATTCCTGCGAGCCGGAGAAGCCAGAGTAGAGGGGCCCTTCCTGTCCATCTTCAGAGTCCTGCGCTTCACCATTGAAGAAGCATCCGCACTCGAAGCCAGACCTGCGCCTCTGTGGGAATCAGGTGAGCGTTACAGAACGCGAAGCCTACCCACAATTTCCCACCCGGGCGCTATGGAGACTTCCGAGACTGACCAGCTGGCACAGCTTTTGGGGGAATTACGGGCGGAGGTGCACGCCAGGAGACTAACGCTCTCAAAAGAGAACTGATCTTATCCAAGGAAAGAACAGATGACCTAGCCAAAAGGTTATTACAGGCCCAGGCAGGGCACACTCCTTTACCTAATTCCGGAGACATTTCCACATCAATGGGTTTGAGTAACCCGGTACAAATTAATCTACCTGGACACATGCCTTTAGCCCCGCCTGAACGTTTTGCGGGGGATCCCAAGAAATATGCCGCCTTTATGAACCAATGTCGTTTACACTTTCTGTGCAGACCCGGAGCCTTCCCTAACGATCAGACCAAGGTAGCCTTTATAGTATCTTACCTCAGTGGCAGTGCTGCCGATTGGTCTATTCCATTGGTAAATCAGGATGATCCCATTCTCCAGGATTTTCAGGGCTTCCAGGCCAGCATGGAAAGATTGTTTGCTCGACACTCTCAAGGACAGGCCCTTGATAACGAACTGCTATCCTTACGACAAGGTAATCAGGATCTTCTGTCCTACATTGCCACCTTTAACAGACTGGTTGTGGAAACTGGATGGCCAGAAAACAAAAGGATCACATTGTTTCATCGAGGCCTGCGCGGAGAGCTAAAGGATGTTCTAGCTCAGATAGTAAACCCACCCCAGGTCTGCGCAGACTACATAGACTTGGTGGTTCAACTTGATCACAGACTTCAAAACAGAAAAGCAGATCGGTTCAAGTATGAAAACCGAGTACCGATCAAAACCCACGCTAACTCCAAGAGTACCGACGTATCTGAACCTATGCAAATCGGTGGCGTTAAAGGACCATTAACGCAGAAAGAACGAGAGAGAAGGCGGCAAATGCAACTTTGTCTGTATTGCGGGACTTCCGGTCACTTTCTTCGAAATTGTCCAGTTAAACCACTTAAGAAGGTGGTTGGAGCTACTGATAACGAATTATTGACACCTGATTCGGGAAACGACCTAGCCCGACAAGCGTAGGGGTCCGCTTGCCGAGCTTGAAAACTAACTCTTTGACCTCGCATTTTGTCATGCCAATGGTGCTCGTGAACCCAAAACAGCCTCAGCAGTTGCATGCTATAAAAGCATACATAGACAGTGGAGCTATTGGAAATTACATAGACCGTGAATTGGCTTCCAAGATCAAGCTTCCTCTCCGCCCGAAAGTAACCCAAGATGTCATTACTACAGTAGATGGAACCGAAATAGCCTCAGGGCCAGTAACGCATTCCACTGTTGAAGTGACTCTGGTGGGTCAGGATGGACATCGGGAAGCAATCGTGTTTGATGTGATCAAGGCCCCACAATTTCAAGTAATTCTTGGAATTCCTTGGTTAGAAACACATAATCCCAGAATTGACTGGCGAGCAAAGAAGATAAGTTTTCCTGATTGTGAACCAACTTGTTATTCAAGAAATCCAGTTATAGGTCTAGCCTCAGCAACTTCCACCCCTGTACAGCTACCGTCAGAATACCAAGAATTCCAAGACGTTTTTCAGAAAGAACAGGCTAACACGTTACCTCCCCATCGGTCTTATGATTGCCAAATCGATCTGGTACCCAATGCTCAACTACCTTGTAGTAGGATTTATGCTCTTACGGAACCTGAGAACCTGCATTTGCGTCAGTATTTAGATCAGTACCTAGCCAATGGTTTTATTCGCCCGCCCAAGTCTCCTGTCTCTTCAGCTCTGTTCTTCGTGCCGAAAAAAAGAAGGCGACCTTAGAACGTGTATAGACTATCGCGCCCTAAATCAAATAACGATTAAGAATCGTTATCCTCTGCCCTTGATCCCTGAGCTTATCGACCAGGTGAAAGACGCTTGTGTGTACACCAAGTTAGATCTCCGAGGAGCTTATCACCTGGTGCGCATAAAAGAAGGCGACGAATGGAAGACTGCATTCCGCACCAAATTTGGGCTCTTCGAGTATCAGGTGATGCCCTTCGGGTTGTGCAATGCACCTGCCGCCTTTCAGTACTTTATGAATGATGTTCTTCGGGAACTTATCGATGTCTGTGTCATTGTTTACATTGACGACATCCTGGTGTACTCTTCTTCAGAATCTGATCACAGAAAACATGTTAGGGCAGTTCTTGAGAAATTGCGCCAGCACAGACTATTTGCAAAACTCGAAAAATGCGTTTTTCATACCACAGAAGTTGAGTTTCTCGGATTCATCCTGACACCTCAAGGAGTCCGAATGGACTCGCGAAAGGTGGACGCCATCCTCAAATGGCCATCTCCTAGCTCGGTGAAGGGAGTTCAGAGCATGCTCGGCTTTGCCAATTTCTATCGAAGATTCATCCCGGAATTTTCCCGAACAGTCCAACCCATCACCGCTCTCCTAAAGAAAAACAAACGCTTCGAATGGACTCTAGAAGCCGAACAAGCCTTCCAGGACCTGAAAACCAAATTCACCTCTGCACCTGTACTGAAACACCCGCACCCAGATCTCCCGTACATAGTGGAAACCGATGCATCCAGTTCGGCCATGGGAGCTGTCCTGTCGCAAAGAGACCCAAAAACTAACCAACTACACCCAGTGGCCTTTTGGTCCAGAAAATTTTCTCCTCCTGAAATCAACTACGCAATTACCGATAAAGAGTTACTGGCCATCAAATCTGCTTTCAAGGCTTGGCGTCACTATCTTCTCAGGGCAAGACACACCATTACCGTAATTACGGACCACAGAAACTTACAGTATTTAAAGACGGCCAAAGCTCAATCTTCACGACAACTCCGATGGGCTCTATTCTTTGCGGAATTTGATTTTGTAATTACCTATCGCCCTGGCTGCAAGAATGGAAAAGTGGACGCCTTATCCCGGATTGGCATGGAAGAACCTAATTCGAGCTTAGAACCTGTGCCCATCATACCTGAGCAAAGAATCTTAGGCTTAACTTCATTGCACACTATTGAGGACATCCAAACGCAAGTAAAACAACTTCTAGACTCTTCAACCTTACTGGAATGGAGTCAGAAGGGTCCTCATTACACCGTTAAGGATGACTTACCCTACTTCCAGGAGCGGTTGTTTCTGCCAAGTAAAGAATTGCAAGAACTTGTTATTGCCCATCATCATGAATCTTTAATAGAAGGACATCCTGGTATCGCTAAAACGGAGGAAAAAATTAAACGTCACTTCTGGTGGCCTTCTTGGAGAAAAGACATAAAGTCTTTTGTTCTGTCTTGCAGAATTTGCGCCCAAAACAAGGCTCAAAAGAAAAGGCCAGCCGGCCTACTTCAACCCTTGGATATTCCACCGGCACCATGGCACACCCTGTCAATGGACTTAATAACCGACCTGCCTCCTTGTGCTGGTTACAACACAATCCTTGTAATTGTGGACCTATTCACCAAAATGGCCCACTTTATCCCTTTAAAGGGTTTGCCTTCTGCTTCCACCTTGGCCAAGGAATTCCTGGAGAATGTAGTTCGCATACATGGTTTCCCTTCCATATTAGTCTCGGATCGTGGAAGTCAATTTATCTCCCATTTTTGGAAGAAGTGTTGCCAACTAGCACAAATAGATGTGCGGTTATCCACCAGCCACCACCCCCAGGCCGACCGACAAACCGAGAGAACCAATCAGACTCTCGAGCAATATCTTCGGTGCATGTTACACCAATCCTAGTTAAATTGGAAAGACATCCTTTGGATCGCAGAATATGCATACAACAATTCAGTGCATTCTGGAACCGGACAAACCCCCTTTTATACTTTGTATGGTCACCATCCTCGGACCTCTGACCTAGATCCACCTCTGACCCTGGAAATGCCCGCAGTAAATCATCTGCATTCCACAATAACCCGAGCCTTCAAAGAAGCTGCAACTCATTTACAGCAAGCCAAGAAAAAGTATAAAGAAAACGGAGATTTGCACCGGAGTAAAACTCCGCCTTACCAAGTAGGAGACCAGGTATGGCTAGCAACTAAACACTTATCCCTCAAGGGCCCGCGAACCTTCAATCCCAGATTCATAGGACCTTATCCCATCAAGGCTATAATCAACCCAGTGGCCTTTAAACTGGATCTACCGTCCAACATGCGTATACATCCAGTTTTTCATGCATCACTTTTGAAGCCCGTACAACCAGGAACCCGATTGTCCAAGCCTCCAGATCCAGTTCAAATTGAAGGGGAATTAGAATTCGAAGTTAAAGACATTTTAGACTCCAAGGTGGTAAAGTCGAAACTCTTCTATCTTGTTGACTGGAAGGGATATGGACCTCAGGAGAGATCGTGGGAGCCTAGTAACCATGTCCACGCACCTCGATTAGTACAAAGGTTTCACCGGAGATTTCCGAACAAGCCCAAACCCCCGGAGGGAAGAACCTTGGGAGGGGCCTTGAGGGGGGGTACTGTCATGATGCCTACCTCCAAGGAGCCAGGTCCGACCCAGCAACCCCAGAGGCAGGCATCATTTCCCCCAGGGGAGTGCCAGCGGGCCTAAGCTGGGGCCCTTTGGACGCAGTCCTGGCGCCGTAGGCGCCAGACTCATGTTGGACCCCTGTCCTGGCGCCTTAGGCGCCAGGCTCATAAAGCTAGACATGTGTTCAAGTGTTTTAATGTGCACTTACCTGATGCAGACCATGCTGCCACATCCAGGCCCTCTTGAGGCCTGACTGGAACTACTTTACCTGTGGGATTACTTTCCACCCGGGTGTGGTCGGGGAAGGATACATACCTGATCGGAGGAAGGATACACACTTGGAACTTCTTCCAAAGCTATTTAAACCACACCCGATCAGCAACTCACGCTTCGCGTTGTTCTGCTCCTCGCAGCTGGACGCTCACCGTGTCAGCTCCTGCATCTGGACCTCAGCCACGTCTGTCAGTATCCTGGGTCACCTGCAAAGGGAGACAAAAGACCTTACCTGCTAAATCAGCACCACAGAGGCATCACACCGACGATCCTGAAAAGGAAGACATTTTAAAAGCATTTCGCTACGATCGCTGCAGCGCTGCATTTCACTCACCTTTCCTGGACGCCACCATCTTCAGCAGCGATCATCCGGATCCACAGCCACTTCCCAGAACCTAGAGAGAAAGACAAGAACAAGGTGAGAGAAGGAAGGGAATAGGAAAAGCTCAGTTTCCTTCAAGTCTTACCTGTTGGGTCATTCCCATTTCATTTCGGGTCTTGCCGCTTCCAGGCATCCGGACCCCGGCCCCTATGGGGAAAAAAGACAATGACATTGAATGAGCGAATGCAAAGACATTACCCGATCGCTCATCCAGAACTTACCTGTCATTTACTGGAACTGCACGTATCACATCGGGTCGGCGCCATATCTCCGGCATTCCGAACCCGGCCCCTAAGAGGAAAAAGATAATGAACATTATTATTAAGCTTGGACTTTTGAACTTGCAACAGAACTTTTACAGAGCCTTACCTGAATAGTCAAGCTTACCTGAACTCCCATAATCCTCAATCCAGTGAAGTAACTGGGTTTCAACGCGCCCCTGCATCAGAAGCAGGATGGAGAGCTCATCCTTGCTGACCCTAAGGTGAGACTTCACGGGGAATCGTGGAAGGGTATCGTGGAGGGTTGGAAGAGAGTGGGAGGCTTGAACATAACTCATTCAGTAGGTAATACTCCCTTTTCACGCACAGGGGAATATTCCTGCGAGCCGGAGAAGCCAGAGTAGAGGGGCCCTTCCTGTCCATCTTCAGAGTCCTGCGCTTCACCATTGAAGAAGTATCAGCACTCGAAGCCAGACCTGCGCCTCCGTGGGAATCAGGTGAGCGTTACACACATAGGGCCTCATTACGAGTTTGGAGGCAGACATGGTGCAATTAACACCATGGCTGCCTCCAAACCGGGCTCCATTACCGGGTTCCTTCAATGAGGAATAACCGGGTCATTCCAACATTGGAGGACCCGGTAATTCCTCCTTGAAGGAACCATTCCCCATTCTCATTTGAGCCCCCATAGGGCTCAATGGGAATGGGGAGGGAGGTAATAACGGGCACATTACAAATGGCCCGTTATTACCTCCCTCTTCCCCTCGCGGGACCCGGAAAAGACGTCTGGTTTTACCAGACGTCTGGTCTGTGTCCCGCAAAGGGAACCTCGTAATCGGCGCTCCGTAATAAAGGGTGCCAGTCCCGTACTGGCACCCTTCATTACGGGAGCGCCACCCTTGTAATGAGGCCCATAGGGCCTCATTACGAGTTTGGAGGTAGCCATGGTGCTATTAACACCATGGCTGCCTCCAAACCGGGCTCCATTACCGGTTTCCTGCAATGAGGACTTACCGGGTCATTCCGACATAGGAGGACCCGGTAATTCCTCCTTGCAGGAACCATTCTCCATTCCCATTTGATCCCCCATAGGGCTCAATGGGAATGGGGAGGGAGGTAATAACGGGCACATTACAACTGGCCCGTTATTACCTCCCTCTTCCCTTCGCGGGACCCGGAAAGGACGCCTGGTTTTACCAGGTGTCCTTACAGGGGGCCTCATTAACACCCTGGCGCTAAGTGTTTAACGGTGCCGTTAAACACTTAGCGCCTTACTACGAGGTCCCTTTGCGGGACCTGACCTTAACGGCTGGTCTACACCAGCTGTTAAAGTAGTGACCCACAAAGGGACCTTGGTGCTAAGTACGGTACCACAATTTGCGGTACCGTACTTAGCGCCTTCCCCATTCCCATAGAGCCCTATGGGGCGAAAATGGGAATGGGGAAGGGCCATGGTTCAATGGGGAATTACCGCCCCGCCAACCTTGGAATGGGGTGGTAATTCCCCATTGAACCATGGCGGACCCGTTACAACACCGGCACCAACCATGGTGCTAATAGCGCCATGGTTTAGTGCTGGTGTTGTAATGAGGGCCAGGGTCCCGCAAAGGGAACCTCGTAATCGGTGCTCCCGTAATGAACGTAATTATGGGAGCGCAAGGGTCGTAATGAGGCCCATAGTGTTTAGTTGTAAAAGTGCACATTACACAATTGCCACAGGGATGGAGACCCTCCATACGAAGCAGGCCCCATATGGCCAGCTGTGTGGGACGACCTGTTTCTTTTTTGTTACAAATGCCATTTCTCATAATCATATTTAATGTCTCTTATGTTTGTAATCTTTTTAGTTGTCTTCTCCCCATACTGCATGCAAAGTCAGAATAGCATTATGCAGATTAATGTGAGCTTAACAAATTCCCTGTGGGTTTTAAATTCATAGTCATGATTTCCTAAAGCATGCAGCATTTTGCACCCTTCTCATTTCTGATCACCCCCATTCACATTTATTAAGGGACAATGGTCCCTGCTAGGCACTGCGCCAAGTGTCATGTTCTCAGGAGAGCCGCACGGCTGCCCGGGGATCCACGGGGCATTGTCCTGGCAGAGGGACACCTCCTCCATTCGGCACCCTCATTGACAATGAAGGTGCTGATCGGGTAATGTGTCCTGCTGCCAGGACAATGAGAGTGCTGAGCAGGAACACGGTGCAGCTCGGCACCCTCATTGTCCTGCCAGCAGGATACCTTTGGTGCGGAATGGGAGAGATGTCCTGCTGCCAAATGTCCCGGTCTGGCTATTGAAAGAGCCACTGATGAGGGAAAGCTGTTCCCCTGCTGAGTGGTATCCACCTCTTGCCCATTGTCTTGCCTTGGCAATGCCTTCCTTTCCACTTCCACAACAAAAGTACCAAACCTGGCATCCTGCCACTCCACCTCCATAACACAAAACCCATATCTGGCATCCTATCTCCCCTCCCACTACAACAAAAGTCCACATTTTCTGTACCTGGCGTTGTGCAATTAAATGTGGAAGCTAATAGACCAGCCCTTGGTTTTTTGGCATTCTGGTATTTGTAGTCATAGATTTCACAGCTATAAATCGATGACTAAACGTTCCCGAATGGTACACAAAACAGGTCTTTGTTACCATATTCCAAAGGTAGTAATAGGTAAAAATAGATAATGTTGGCATGTGACCTGATGTCCTAGTATTGCAGCCCCACAGTAGAAGACATTGGTGTCCGGCCCCTACCACAACCTACAAGACCTAATCCTGACATCCCAAATTTGACAGATACAAGCGTGACATACTTTAGTTAAGAGCTGAAGCCGGGATTCGAATGCCTTAGAATCTAAAGACACTAGACAACATATGTTTTCAGCTCTAGTTGGTATGAATAGGTGTTCATGTTTTGCTTTAAAGCACTAAAATATAATAACTTATTTTATTTAAGTTTAATACAGCTATAGAATTAATCCGAGCTTTTTATACAAAATAGAAAAAGAGATGACATGCAGTAATAAAATAAACAGAAAAATTATGATATAATGCATCATTTCATAGAGAGGATTTTAAAAGTACACAAAGGACATTGTCAATCAGTCTGACGAATATATAAATCCTTACAGAAACATCATTAGAAAAGGTGTGGGAGCCCCTCTACTGAAAACGAATACGGGCAAATAACCTGTTCTCTGAGTAGGTTCACACTCAGGAGGATCTACAACCATGTTTTAGCGCACTGTACCTTTCACAGAGGAGACATATCAGACTGGTTCAACCCACCTGGGCAGTCCAGAACCCAAATTCTAGGTAATTCTCCTCTGAACAAGAGTATTGACAGCAACCACAAACACGTGCTTCAGCCTTATTGGACCTGATATGCAAACGGATAGTTCCTCTGAGAAGGATGAGCGAGCTAAAACATGGTTGTAGATCCCACTGAGTGGAAGAAATTCCATAGACCAGGTTATTTGAACCATGTTTGTTCTCAGTAGATGGACTCCCACACTCTTTAATTTCGTAAATCTTTGTGTTTCACCCTAAGTCACCGGGGGTAATTCAGACTTGGAGCCCTTGCTCACTGTACCTTAGAGAGGCTAAGTTTCACATCGCTGAGGAGGCCCATGGGAGGAATAGGGTTGTAACAAGACAGAGCTGTGTTGCGGCAAAAATTGTCTTGACGGAGCACCATTCCCCTCCCCCTAAATTGAGGAAGCTCCCTTCCCCTGACTGTGTCTCAATGCTCTCTGCTCCCAACTGCCATGAGTCTCCCGAATGCTGTGTCTCTCAATGAGTGCAGTTGAGCGGTGCACGTCTTCACATACTGCATCTGACAGTCGTCCTTTGCTCAACAGCCCAAACTTAAACAATGAAACTATTCAAGGATGTATATATGTCTTATGCTTTGTCCACATTTTACTATCAGGGTGACTATTCTGACAAGGAAATGAGCACCATAGTGTGCATGGCATGCTCTGAAGGAATGCACGTTTGAATTACTAGCACAGACATGTTTGATAAATTGGTGGTCATTCTTATGTTCCCAAAATGCACTGTGTGTTTAGGCAGCATCCTATATTCAGGGCACGCACATCAAGGCCGAAAAAAACGTGTTTGGGTTGCTGATGGTACTGTTGTTCAGAGGAGATTTGCTTAATATTTGGTGCCGGACTGCCCTTGTGGCTGGGACCAGACTGATATGTGAATTAATATTTCTCCTCTGTGAAGGGTCAGTGAGCTAAAACGTGTTTGTAGACCCTCCTGAGTGGAAAAGAATTCCATAGAACAGATCATTTGAACCATGTTCATTCTCACTAGAGGGACTCCCGCGCTCTAGTTAACCTTACAGAAACATGGGTGCAAAGTAACATCGGCCTAGAAATCTACTCTGGGTTTTAGAACTGGACTGTCGAGACTAAATAAGGCAGAACAATCAAAAAAGGGTGACAAGCTTTGTACCTGCTTCTCTCCTCTCCATAATCACACACCCACTCTGCCAACCATCCCCTGACCCGTTATTTGTGCGGGGACAAGAGGCCCAGTGGCATACCGAGCCAGGGGGGAGCTTGCCCCCACATTGTCTTTTTTAGAGCACGAGCGGGACATTTGGCAGTGGGACATAGGGTGCAGAATGGGAAAGGTGTACCGCTGGCAGTATAGTGAGGGTGCCATGCACAGTGTTCTTGCTCAGCACCCTCATTGTCCTGGCACAGAGCATTACAATAGGAGCCATTATACATTGATTGGAGGGAGGGGGGACTATTAGCAGGGACTTTTGTCCCTAAAGAAATGTGAATGGTGGTGATTAGAAGTGAGAAGGGTGCATAATGTTGCTTGCTTTATTAAATAACTAGCAAAAAGTCCCCATATGGCGCACAGGTTCTGTAGACAGACGGTTTATGGTCTTTCAATCAAATTTTTTGCATCGAGGGACATTTCCATCAAATTTTTTGCAACGAAAAAATGCATTCAGTGCATTTTTTTGGGAGGGGTTCCACCCCAAACCCCCATTTTTTACCCTTTAAACCCCCCAAAAATTAACCCTTACCCCTCAAAAACATTCATTTGATGCATATTTTTTCGTTGCAAACCCCTCGATGCAAAAGAATTAGATGGAGATTCGATGGAAAGGCATTCGATGGATAGACTAGATACCTAGACAGACATGATAACATTCTCATCATTTGTTGACAATCACGGAGCAGACATGGAGGGGAGAATTGGTGTGCTGCAACATAATGGGAACTTCGGCGCACTCTCCCGACCTGTGCCTCACCCTGCTGTGGTGCAGTATGTTGCAGTGTTTTGCAGTGCAGATATCTTGGAAACGGTGGGTCCTAGAGCCTTGAAAACTGTTTTTTTCAAGTTTTGTTCCTGGCGTCGAGGCGATTAAAATTAGCTTTGTCCGGTAACTTCTATGACCACATTGATGTTTTGCGCGTTGCAAATATCTCGTAAATGGTGAATCCTAGACCCTTGAAACGTGGTTTTCATGGGACCTTGAAGTTCTGTTCCTCGCGTCCAGACACTTGAAATTAGCCCTGTCCGGTCCTTCTACAACCACCTTGATGTTTTGCTGCTTCCAAGCAACCGTCCTGTGTGTGTAGGGGCTAAAATCTGGGCAATGAGGTGGGGTGTCCACATGTAACGTAGTCAGTGACATCTGGAGGGCACTAACGGGAACAAACAAAACAATTTACAGATTTTCAATGTTATATGATGACTATGGCTTTAAAACCCACGTGGGATTTGTTAGGCTCGCAGTAATCTGCATGATGCTATTGTGACTTTTCATGCAGGATGGGAAGAATAAAACTAAAGCCATACTCTTGCTCAGCATATTTCTATGATCTTGTATATAGTGTAAAGTTAATTATGAAAGGCTTGTTTATTATGTAATGTAGTCTACTTTCAAGGCTTTGCTATAAAGTATTATTTAAGAACATGAAATAAAACCTTAATAAATATCTATATCAACTAAACCTGGAAATATGTGCTCAGTTGCTTAAATTGTCCAAATCCTGGTTTCACCATTTAACCAAAGTGTGTGATCCTGGGCAAATCATATTCTATTCATATCTTATGTTAAAATATGCAGTTAGAAAAAAAAGTTGCTCCATATATAATAATAGTGCAATTTAGGTATTTTGGACCACAAAGCTATTTGCCACTTGGCTTACTTATGGCAGCTTATTTTAAAGTCGCTTTGATGGTGCCTCCAAGTATTAAAGACTGGTGAGGCTCCTTGCAATGTCATTTTCTGTGAACTCACTTCTGTTGGTGCAATCCATATGCATTTTAGGAGGTTTCCATGTATGTTGCCCCATAGGGCCTGGCCAGAGCGCTAATAGATGAGTTTCCTGCATCTGTATTAGTCCTGCAGTTTTACTTTTTTCCTTATGTGGATGTGTTAAAATGCCACCTGCCACTAATGTTACCCAAAACGTGTATTGTGGGGAGGGGGGAGTGGTTTTGGGGTGGGTTTGGGTGCGACAGAGACCGTATGGAATCGCGCGCACTGCATTTGCGGGGAAAAGAAGCAGCACTATTTTCGCGGCTCGTTCGCCCGCCGCCTGGCTCCCCGACCCCCACCCCGAAACATTCTTGCAATGTTGGATAATCTCCTGACACCACTTATAGGTCTCTTACAGCCATGCCACCCCAGGCTCGCTCGTCTGTAGCCCCTCTGCTGTGCGAAGGCTGCAGTGCTCACATAGGGTGGGGGAGGGTGGGGGGCGTAGAGTATACCAGGCCATGTCCGCATTTTCCAACTTATACGTGCTAGGAGGTGAGCAACGCGTGCGGTGGCAGGGGGCAGCTAAAAATAAGAATAGTGTGTGAGAGGGCAACCCATGCTGAGAGTGCGATGCAGGGCAAAGGGAAGTTGGCGCCCCGCTGGCAGCAGTGGACCTAGAGGAGGAGGCATGGGCACTGGGACTGAGCCTACAGAACGTGCAAACGTCCAGGCACAAAGCACCCTTTGCATACACACGTTATGCGATCCAGGGTTGGCGAATGCCACCCTTGACTTTAATTGTTCTTGGTCATGCTGAGTTTGGGTCAAACCAGCCACCCTCATCCCACTGTTAAGCTTATTTTAAGATATTGATTACGAAAAACGAAACATCATTCTGATCTGATGTGGCGGGAGGCGGGGTTGAGGGGATGCGTGTTGTCCCGACGCACACGTGCACCCTTTGACACCTGTTCCTGTTCTGCTTCCCCGTGTACGCAGCCTCACGCCCCCAAGATTTATGATTCTTGGCGGCTGCTGATAAGGTGATCCAAACAAGGTTCTCTTGCTGCCCCTGCCCTACTCGGAGACATCGGCTCCCAGTGCTGCCCACGCCGGAATCCAAACACAACTGGGGCGGCCACGCACCCCTGGATATTCTCAGAGCCCCCAGGCGCCCTGTCTCTGAAAAACCAGGGGCACCAGAACATTGGCAGGCGCAACCCCTGAATGCAGTACTTTGGGTGTACAGTACCTTCGCAAATCCTTTAGGATCTAATCCCGTAAAGTACTAAAAAGTGCCAGAAGTGAGCCCCCACCATGTGTCTTTTCGATGCCCACGGGCATCCTGAACCCGCTACCCCTAGATATGCTCACGGGGCGTGTATGCTCTCCGAGTCCACATGCACATGCCCTGTAGCCCTCGCTTACTCTGATGATCCATGGAGCCCTCGCCTTTACAAGAGGACGAGCACGAGGTTGTCATGGGCCCTCACAAACAATGCTCTCCGGGGAAGGCGTGGAGCTGAGAGAAGAAACTTTAAAGTAGGGGGTTACGTATGTTCACTCCAGACTGCTCTGGAACGCCACACATATCGTCTGGATATTTTCACAAGGTTCTCTCGTTTAGTAATTCCCAACAATCCTATGTTTGACGTATACACCAGGGAGACGTTCAGATTCCCAGATTAATTCTTACATGTCAAGTCAAGGTATGCCAGGAAAACCTTTTTATGGTATTGTTCCATCTTACATTCCAATATACAGTTCCTAAATGGCAGAACATCATATGCCCAGGTTCAGCGTTGCAAGCCAATGTACCACTATTGTAAGCCAATGTCTTCATAGGCGAAGGCTGAGGTTCATGTGCCCATGCTTAGTAGCATGCCCCAGGTTTAAGCATCAAATGCCAGGTATTCTCTCATGTGCCCCCATATGCTTCCATCATATGTCTGAACAGCTTGATATGCCTAGGTCCAACTTCATATGTGCACCCTCGTATGCGTGCATAGTGCATATTCACAGCTACAACCTCTTGTACATACATAGGTACATCCTCAAATGCATCGTACACACTCATACATAATAAGTTATGTAGTTATGTTAAAAAATGTATAGAGCGCGGTGATCGCGGAGGGCATCATGGCGCTAAAAGAGAGAGCATCACAAGAAGGGCAGAGAAAAAAAGGGAAACTCAGAACAGAAACGTTTTGACCTGCCAATGAAAAAGAAGATTATTGTCGATTGCACGAATAGAAAGCAATAAGCTTGTTCCATAAGGAGGTGGCCACCCCCCGAAAAAGCACAGCCGTCGGTTCCGGAACACCGGCACCGCGTGCCCTGAATGGACAGAATGCTCGCAGAACTGAGCACGGTTCGAAGGAACATAAGGCGACATTTGTCTTGAAGATATTCCACCCCTCTGCCATAAAAGGCCTGATGAACTATGCATAAGGCCTTGAATTTGACTCTGTCAGCGACAGGGAGCCAATGCAGTCTACATAGAACGGGAAATATGATCAAAGTAAGATAAGCCAGAGCACACTCTGGCCGCAGAATTCTGGAGACGGTTCAGCATAACATATGCTTACAATGTCTACGGTTTACCCTCACAGCATTTCCTAGTTAAGCACACGCCAGATGCCATGCCAGATTCTACACTGCCATGCTACTGTAGATAAAGCAAAGTGTGCAGTAGTTCAAGCTTCCTCACACTCACCAAACAGGTGCGGTACAGACCACAGCACTATATTTCGGCCTCACTATCATAATGGATCCATGCTTTCTGTCCAGTTGTTTGAGGGGGCGTATCTGGCCAAAGTGGGTAAGGTAACCCAAGCTTACATTTAGCCAACTAAGATAACAAGAGTTCTGCATTTGACCTAAGTGTGCAAGGTGGCCTTCATCTGACATCTGGCCAATTATATAGGATAGCCAAAGCTTTCAACTGCTCAATTGTATAGGGTAGCCAGAGTTTCCATTTGGCATATGTGTGCAGATGTAGCCAAAGTCTGCACTCAAACCATTTGCCAAAGGGGCCAAACTCCCGCAATTGGCCGGGGCGTGTAGGGTGGCCCAGGTTTGTATTTGACGTAGTAGTCTAAGGTAGCCAAATGTTTTGCATTCAACCCTATGGGATAAGATAACCCATATTTTCAACACACCCTACAGAGTGGGTCTTGCCGGTTCCGCATCGGCCCCAAACACTGTAGGACTTCTGTTCTCCAGTGTCCCTTTCAGACAAAATACTTACAGATATAGTGACTGTGTACTACCCCCCTCCTGACTGCACGCTAGGGTAACACCCTGCGATTCTTGACTCTCTGACCAGCTCGGCCCGACTAGGGCTTCTCTTCCCCTTTTTCGCCCTACAGGTAGTATCACCCTCCTCAACACCCGATATAGCCAGGGAGCCTCCCACTGCAAGCCACCTGCCCCAACCGAGTCCCACTCCCAACTCCCCCAAAAGTAACTACAGATGTCAGGAGGGCTAACAACCCAGTTATCCAATACAATACAATACAATAACATAAGTACCAAAAACCCAATCAAATGACAGAACGAAAGAAAGAAAGAAAGAAAGAAAGAAAGAAAGAAAGAAAGAAAGAAAGAAAAAAAGAAAGAAAGAAACAAAGAAACAAAGAAAGAAAGAAAGAAAGAAAAGGAAAACACAATAAACTGTGGTAGGAGCCTCAAAGACACAACCACAACTGCCACACTCAGTACAAAACCACAAGACACTGCCAATGAAGAGAACAACTCAGAATCCCTGGAAGGAAATCACAACAGTGAACTAAAAAACACCTAGACACTGAAAAGAAAACCCAAGGAGCGACACAAGAAAACACATCATCAAGAACCGCGGGCACAAAACCAAAGAACACAAAATATCAAAACTTAGAGTCACAGGAAGGCATTTGCAACCGTGCGATAGCCTGAGCGCCCAAGTATTCAAGGGAAAACCACTTGAAGACTTAGAAGCACAGAAGATGCCATGCTAGAGAAGAGGATGATGTTCGAGAAACCACAGAGAAAGGATGAGCGAGATGGAATCACACCAGCAAACACCAACACGGCAATGTAATGCACGCTCACGAGCCCAACAGTAAAAAGAATCACCCCGAAAACAAGACAAAAATCACTTTACCTAACGCCTTAACTTGCAACGGACCACCTGCCAGAGTAACAACCAACTACGAGAAACATTAGACAAGTTAGCAAGATATCAGAACTCCAAAGAGAAAAGGCAGAAAGAAATAGAAGGAGAACGATGGGAAATGATACCCTCAATCCATACATCATTAAAACCCAAGGGGACCACCGGCAGCACCAACTTGAAACAGAAGAGGGCCCAGAACAAGACGTGAACCCAATACAAAACCTAACCTACTTAATGACGAAACAGATCTAACAGTACACAATCTACATCCTGAGGATAAGAATGAGTGCCACCAACAAGACCACCTAACGACATAAGCAAGAACAAAACAGGCCTCTGTAAAGAAAAAAACACACTGCAACCTAATCAACGCCAGATCTATCTCCAAACACACAACGGAGATCTATGAGCTACTTTGCGACGGGGGAGTAGACATCCTATTTGTCACAGAAACTTGGCTAGCTGAAAACTACAAAGTCATACTGCACAGCTGTCTACCCAACAACTTCAAATGCATACAGGCAAACAGAAAAGGGAAAAGAGCAGAAAATCTAAGTTAAAAAACAGCCGATCCATTGAACATCCCTAACTGTGAATCCTTCTTCTGACCTCAGACCCACAAACAAACTTCTCATTTATACTCATCTATAGACCGCTGACCTATGATGCAACTTTCATAGACACCTTTGTAGAAGCAGTCATGAACCTGGCCATTAAACATGATCACTTGATCATTCTCAGGGACTTCATCATATGGTTCGAAGAAGAGAACACAAGCTCGCAAACAATCCTAACTAAGCAGCTGGAGACAATGAAACTATGACAGATGGTGAAAGGTACAACACGCACCAGGACACATTGTGGATGCAATATTCACCAATAAAAACCTGGTCACAACAGCACCACAAATCCAAATACTATGGAGTGACCACCTCATTATACCCTTTGTGATCCAAATATCACCAAAAGCACCCAACAATCCCCAAAAGAACCCCCCGTTCTGGAAAAGAAACTGGGGAACCGTCAAAAGCAGAAACCTAGAAGAAACACTAGAATCCTCAAAGCCATAATTTGCAACCCTAAACGCAACTGACATAGATGAAAAAACAGACCTAATCCTGAAATGGATCACAGAAACAATAGATAGCAACTCCCCGGAAAAAACCTTCATCCCATCGAGAAAGGAAGCAGTGGCGAGATGGTACACGCCCGATCTCAAAACAATGAAAACAAAATGGAAACCAGAACAAGAATGGAGGAGAAACTACAAAAAGCCAAAAGAATAACATATCAAAAACAATTCTGAGCATAGAAAGTGGAAATTCTCAAAGCAAAAAAGAAATACTACAACGACCAGATCACAAAAGCCACCAACACTCAGAAAGAACTATTCAACATCGTAAACGAGATGAGAAATCCCCCCGATTGCAATAGCAAAATCAATGTGATGACCTCACAGCTAACTTTAAGATTAAAGTCACCAACAAACATTGGCTCATACAAAGCAGACCGATCAACCAGACCATTCACCACTTCCAACCAAGCCCTGGACCACAGAACAGGCTGAACAGTTTCACCCAAATGTCCAGAGAAAAATTCTGCAGCTAGGTGAACAAAAGCAGCAAGGCAGGCCCCCCAATGGATCCCTGCCCACCAGACAACCACAAATCAATCCATACACAGGGTGCACCATCAGAATACTGCCCAAACCTCTTCAATCTATCACTTTCAACAGGAAGAGTACCATGAGACTTCAAATCTGCCTATGTCAAACTGCTCCTCAAAGATACTCTGGGCGATGTGGAAGATCTCTCAAACTACAGACCGATCTCAAACATTCCTTACCCAGCAAAACCGATGAGACATATGTCTGTGAACAAATACTGGAACACGTCGGGAATAACCAAATATTGGATCAAGCACAGGTAGGCTTCAGACGTATGAGAGGAACAGAGATGGCACCACTCTCTACATGGGACGATCTAAAGACCAACGCAGATTCCAACACAAACTCGCCACTGATACTACTCGACCTCTGTGCAGCATTTGACACAGTCAGCCGTAACACACTCATCAAGAGACTGGAAGAAATAGAGAGCAGCGACACAGTGCTGCTTTTGATTAAATCTTTCTTGTCTGAAAGAACAGAAACAGTATGGCTATTCAGGACACCACTTGTGGAGCTCCACAAGGCTCCTCATTATTCCCTCTACTCTTCCAAATCTATATGATGCCACTAATCAGCCTCATCAAACGACACAGCCTCACATGCTGCAATTATGCAGGTGATACACAAATCATCTATAAATTCGGTGATAAACAAGTGGAGAACCCCACGCTAACAGACTTTCTCAAAGAACTCTACCAAATGGATGAACACTAATAACCTCAAAATTAACCCAGACAAAATGGAAATCATGACCCAACAACGAAGGAAACAACCAGGACAATCCTGTGTCCCACAGAACTGGGAACGCCACCCAAACTCTCCAAAGTAGTGAAAAACCTAGGAGTCCTGATGGACAATGAGTTAACACTAGAACCTCAAGTAAATGCGATAATCAAGAAACGATTCTTCCATCTTCACACAATTAAAAATATTCTACCCTGCTTCTCCTTCACGCACAAAAAACTGGCCATCATCTACCTCTTTGTGTCCAGGATACACTATGCCAACACTGTATACTCGGAATGCCGGTCTACTTAATGAGAAAACTACGACGAATGCAGAATGCAGCTGCCAGACTTCTCCTCAAACTCTCACGAAGAGACCACATCAAACTAGCGCTAGGGATGCTACATTAGCCTCCAGTAAAAAACCTAATCACCTTTAAAACAATGTGCATAACACACAGAGCAATCCACTGCTAAGGAGTGGAATTTATAGAAAGGAAAATCACCATCTACAAGCCAACAAGAAAACTTAGATCCAGCAACGACATTTGCCTAGAACCAAAACCCTACACAAGGAAAGAACATGGTGGATAATCCTTCTGTTGCATAGCCGTAAAACTCTGGTTCTCCAGCATGGGGTCTGGCAGGGATTCACATTCTCATGAATATTCCCCGTCGTCAGGCTGGGAATCCTCGGTAAAGAAAAAAACAGTTTCAGTTTTGTTTCTGAACTTTCTACTAATAACCAATCACTGGTCTTTGGGTCATACTGCCCCCAGCCAATGTCTCCCCTCTACCTAAGCCCGTCCTCTGGCAGCCATCTTCAGATTTTTACAGCACGTTCAAGTGTTGGGAGTCCTTGTGCTATAGCTCTCGAGCTTTTACTGCGTCTTGCGTTTACTCTTATTTTTTCGGTCAATTCGAGCCTCAAGCTCCACCGATTCTTCTTCCGATCAACGGGGATCCGTTTCGGAATTTTTTACACACCTCAAGGGGGGATTGTTGTTGAATTACACTTCATGGAGGATTCCGGAAGACCTGTGAGGCCTACCCTTTCGGACATGGCCCTGGAAAAAGGAGATTCGACGCCTACAGGATCCAAACTGTTCAGGAACTGCTCAGGATGTGGACTGCAGAACATCTTTAAGGAGTATGAGCACTCTCGGTGCCTCTACTGCCTACACACCGACAAGTCGCACGTGGAGGAGGACTGTGCGTTCTGCAAGAACATGTCCGTCCGGACTATGAAGGACCGCTGTAAACGTCTCGCAGACTGGCTGGAGGTGAAGAGCCCAGCAGCAGGTGAGAAGAAGAAGTCCGAGAGGTCTTCTAAGAACTTTGAGGGCGCTCCGGCGATGAGGGCCCAACAAAAGGCAAAGCACCGCGAGTCCGCGGGCACCGGGAGCACCGTTGGTTCGGGCTCCTCGGCTGCCAGGCAGGGCTCGATGCCATCATCCACGAGCCAACGCTCTGGCTCGGTGAAAAGGAAGTCGGAGAACCCAGGTAATCTTCGGGAGAAGCCCCAGTTGATCCCGACGGAGAAAGCCAAGGGGGGGGCGAGGCGGTGACCCTCCACCTAAGGTGAAGGCCTCAGACGCGCCCAAGGTCGTGAAGGCCCTGATTCACCCGGCGAAGGCCTCGATTGAATGAGTCGTGGCGGCCCTGGCGAAACCTGTGGAGGTTACCCCAGTGGAGACGACTGCCGGGCCTAGAGTTGCCCTGCAACCCCAGAGGGAATCATCTTTCCAACCTATAGAGAAGACCCCCGTGAAACCCCCGGACGAGAAAGAGGGAGGGGGCACGGTAGCCCTAACGGACATGGATACCACCTCCGAGGATGAGCTGGCTGGTGTCAAAGCTATCCTGGACAAGAAGTTCGAGGCCTACGGGAGGGATCCCGAGGAGGCGGATGTGGAGAGCAATGGTGGAGCCGACGAGGAGCCCTGGGCAGTGGAGGAAACAGACGACCCCGCACCCCAACCGTTGCTCCCGTCACAACCGGTGCCTACGCCACAGGACAATTCAGGAGCAATCTTGATGGCTTTGCAGACACTGTGTACGGAGATAAGGACAAGGTTGCCCTTACCCCCAGCGGACGATCCAGCTCCGCCTGGACTGTCGGGGAGCCCACCGAACAAGCGGAGGCAAATCCATCCTTCTCCTCCTTTCCATCCTTCACCTCCATCCCCTCCACCGAGGGATCAGATGGGAACGGAGACGGGGACAACAGGGACGGACGACGCCGGTGGTGACAACGGTATGGATCTCCCATCACCCCCTGCCCGGGCCTCCCCTCCCGACGAAATTGGCTCCTTTCACGCCATGATCGCCAGGGCATCGGAGCTTTTCCAGCTATCCCCCGAAGAGCAGAAGAAGGAAGGTTTCCTCTACCAACGATGGGATACCAAGAGGAAGACCGTCCTCTCAGTCCCGTTACTGGACGACATCTGGGACGAAGGACTGTACCTGCTGAAGAACCCATCCACGGCACCTGAGAAGAGGGACCGGTACGAGAAGAAGTACTGGGTCCCAGACACGGCGCCTATCTGCCTCAGGGCACAGCCGTCCCAGGACTCGGTGGTCTCCGCGGCGGCCAAGAAGAAATCGGCAGAGGCGATGACATCAACTTCCACTTCCCCACCTGACGGCGAGGGGAAAAAGCTGAACGCAATGGGACGATGGGTCATCTCGTCGGCAGTGACGACTATCAAGGCAGACAACGCCCTCGCGATCATGGCTCGCTACGACAGGGAGCTGTGGTTCAAGATCGCTCCCCTCCTGGACTTCCTCCCAGACAACAAGAGGGCGGAAGCCCTTGAAATCCTGCAGGAAGGCAAGGTGGCTTCGGACCACTACATCATGGTGGCCACTGATATCGCCGACACCGGCTTTCGCCAGATGGGCAACGGCGTTTGCCTTCGTCGGCGCGGTTGACTCAAGGCCACCGATTTCCATCAGGACGTGCAGACCAGGGTACTGGACATGGCCTTCGACAGGAACAACCTGTTCGGCAAGGCAGTGGACGAATCACTGCAGGCCATCACGGCGGATACCGAGACAGCTCGGGCCTTGGGTTCTCTCCATCAACGACGGCCGTCCTTTTGGACCTCTGGAGGCAAGTCTCAAGGTGCCTCCAAAGGATCCGGCGGCAGTTCCTCCTTGTACCGCCAAGCTGCCCGTTTCTTGTCACAGGAAGCTTACAAAGGCCGTCGCCAAGGAGCCCAGGGTGGCAAGGTGTCATGACCCTTACCCCAGACCCCCACTGGCAAGTCAGCCTGCCAGGTAGGGCCAGGTTTTAGGGTTCCATTAGGGCCTCAGAGGCCTTACAACCTCATCCAAGACTCTCTTGGGGTCAGTCCTGGCACCTTTGGCGCCAGGCTCATATTCATTATGGAGAACATCTTTAAATTGGGACTATTTACTTGGGACTGCCTTCTTTGGGCCTGCAGTCAACATGGAGGCACTTACAAAGCCCAGTTCCCAAGAACTGAGCTATGCGATATAGTGTTTTGGGTGTGGTTGGCCTGGGACTACTTTACCTGGAGTACTTTACTGGAAGGCCATTTAAACCACACCGAAGCAGCAGAACATGCTTCGCGTTATTCTGCAGTTTGCAGCGTAACGCTCACCGTGTCCAGTCCGGTCTCCAGTGTCCTTGATACCAGTAATCCTTGGGACAACGAGCCTGCAGAGAGGATGAGGAATATCGTTATAGGGATCTTACCTGTGAACAGCATTCTGTCTTCAGCCTGTCGTTAACTCCTGATTCTGCTTACCTGGGGACAGTCGATCCAGCGAACTACATCTTCTGGGCACCGCATGCTTTCCGGAACGGAGTGACCTGAAAAGGAGAGAGAGAAGGACAGCATTAGTGAACACATACTAACGGCTTCACTTGAACAACAGACATCACAAGGTTCTCACGTGGTTAGTCGCTTCTTGGTCAGCATCGTTCCGGAACAT
Organism: Ambystoma mexicanum; assembly: GCF_040938575.1. Taxonomy (NCBI): domain Eukaryota; kingdom Metazoa; phylum Chordata; class Amphibia; order Caudata; family Ambystomatidae; genus Ambystoma; species Ambystoma mexicanum. Next base: position 1,097,526,469 of record NC_090923.1, read on the forward strand.
CACGCCCACCGGTAAAGAACATTGAGGCCTTCAAAAGAAGAAGAAAGACACAGGTTAGAATATACAAGGTGAAGCAGCACCGCGCATTACTTACCGGACAGCATCGCGTACACTGTGCCATCCATTACCTGCAGGTGCTCAACTCAGCCTGCACGAAAATGCCAAATCTCTTGCACACCTAAAGAGAAGAGAAAAGACATTAACCGCAATAGGAGGAAGGAAGGCAAGAACAGTATTGAATACAAAGACTGCAAGGCAGCAAGACCTACCTTAAAGACACTTGAAAGGGCTCGCACCAGTGAAGTAACTCGGTCGCCCACGCCCACACGAGACTACGCACCACTGCCACAAAGAGCAGGACGGAGAGCACGCCCTCTACAGAAACTAGGTGCGGAGAGGGCCAAGGGAAGGTTTGAATCCAAGGGAGGTGGGAAGAGACCCTACCATAGACGGCCCAGTGTTGAATCCAGCCCTCCTGTATTTCAGGCCCAACTTCAATCGGAGGCACCACCCGGGTTCAGGGAGAGGGTTTGAGGCACATATCATCCAACCAGGGCTGAGTGGCATCCGCGTGGATACCAGGTGAGCGTAAGAGAACACGAAGCCTACAATAACATAATCCACCTGGGCGTCATAGAGACTTCAGAAATTGACCAATTGGCTCAGTTATTGGGACAGTTATGTGCTGAAGTTCATTCAGCCAGGCAAGAGACCAATGCTCTCCGGAGGGATCTAGTTGTTACCAAAGATCGTACCGAGGAAATCAGTAGACAATTACTCCAATCGCAGGCAGGACATACTCCATTGCCTGGAAACAATCCGCCGGCACAAGCACCAACCTCATCAACCACTCCAGTACAAATAACTCTTCCTGGAGCAGTTCCTTTAGCATTACCTGAATGATTGTCGGGGGATCCCAGGAAGTATGCTACGTTCATGAATCAATGTCGTCTTCATTTCCTTTGCAGACCTGGTGCATTTCCCAATGACCAGGTACAGGTTGCTTTTGTTTTGTCATACCTGAGCGGTAGTGCAGTGGATTGGTCGGTACCACTTGTAAGCCATGATGATCCACTGTTACATGACTTTGGGAGATTTCAGAGGGAAATGGAGAAACTCTTTGCTCGTCATACCCAAGAACAAGCAGTAGACAACAAACTCTTGTCACTCCGGCAGGGGAATCAAGACTTGTTAACGTATATAACAACCTTTAACAGATTAGTCATTGAAGCTGGGTGGCCTGAAAACAAAAGAACCATGCTGTTTCATCGAGGTCTACGGGGAGAATTGAAGGACATTCTAGCTCAGGTGGTTGACCCACCCAGAGACTGTACCGAATTCATCAATCTGGTTGTGCAACTAGATCGCAGATTACAAGACCAAAAGGCAGATTAGACTAGATCATACACTCGGGCCATGTATGTGCGGTCAAAGGACAATGTCTCACGCACGTCGGAGAACACTGCAGAACCCATGCAAATCGGAGGTGTGCGACCCCCATTAACAAAAACCGAAAGAGACAAGAGAAGGCAACAGCAGCTATGTTTGTACTGCGGAAAATCAGGCCAGATCCTCAAAGATTGCCCAGTGAAACCTCCAAGGAGAATTGTAGGGGCCACAGAGAAGAAAGATAGCAAGGAGTTGGAAAACTACCAAGCTCGACAAATGTAGAGGTCAGTTTGTCGAGTGAGAAGAAAGAGCCACCGACCTCACACTTTGCAATACCAGTAATCCTAATCAATCCCCAACAACCGTCTCGGATGCACGCCGTGAGGCATACATAGACAGCGGAGCAGTTGGGAATTATATAGATCAAGAAATGGCAGCAGAGATGGGGCTTCCCTTATGTTCAAAGTCGACCACTGAAAAGGTTACCACCGTGGATGGGACAGAAATAGCTTCCGGACCAGCAACCCAATGTACAGCAGGATTGACCCTACTGTGCCAGGACGGACACCGAGAATCTATTGCCTTTGATCTCATCAAGGCGCCTCAGTTCCTACTAATATTAGGGATGCCATGGTTAGTAGCTCACAATCTTCAGATCGATTGGCATGCAAAGAAGCTGGTCTTTCCCGATGACTGCACTCCTACCTGCTATTACAGAGAAGAGTAACCCGATTTATGCACCTCTGTGACTCCCAGAACGGCAGCATTGGCACTTGGCGTGACTAGTACCTTACCGAGCGAATACCAAGATTTCCAGGACGTGTTCCAGAAAGAACAAGCTAACACGCTACCACCGCAAAGGCCCTATGACTGCCAGATCGACCTCATACCTGGTGCACAAATTCCTTGTGGCAGAATCTATGCACTCACAGAACCAGAGAACTTCCATTTGAAATCCTATCTAGACCAGTACCTGGCAAATGGGTTTATCCGCCCGTCTAAATCACCGGCAGCCAGTCCCTTATTCTTTGTACCAAAGAAGGAAGGAGATTTGAGGACCTGCATCGATTACCGCGCACTAAACCAGATCACCGTAAAGAATCGCTATCCACTGCCACTCATTCCCGAATTGTTAGACCAAGTCAAGGATGCCCACATTTATACCAAATTAGACCTTATAGGAGCGTACCACCTGGTGCGAGTAAGGAAAGGAGATGAATGGAAAACCACTTTTCCTACCAAATATGGCTTGTATGAATATCAGGTAATGCCTTTTGGACTTTGCAACGCTCCTGCTGCATTCCAGTACTTCATGAACGATGTCTTACAAGAATTAATCGACGTTTGTGCCTTGGTCTACATAGATGACATCTTAGTGTATTCAGCCTCAAAACAGGACCATGTCAAGCACGTCTGCTCCGTTCTCATCAAGCTCCGCCAACATCAACTGTATGCTAAGCTCAAAAAATGCTCTTTTCATGTAACCGAAGTTGAATTCCTTGGTTTCATCCTCACTCCGAAGGGCATCAGAATGGATATGCACAAGGTAGATGCCATTTGAAATTGGCCGTCACCAACTTCGCTTAAGGGAATCCAGAGCATGCTGGCTTTGCAAACTTCTACTGCCGATTCATCCCAGACTTCTCTCAAATTGTACATCTGATTACGTTACTACTGCAAAAAAATAATAAGAAGTTCATTTGCACCGAAGAAGCAGAGAGGGCCTTCCAAGAGCTTAAGAAAAAAATCACTTCCGCCCCAGTCCTACGACAGCCTTGTCCAGACCTCCCTTACATTGTGGAAACAGATGCCTCCAGTATGGCTATGGGAGCTGTTCTCTCACAAAGGGACCCTGAAACTGGCCAGTTACATCCATGGCCTTCTGGTCTCGAACATTTTCACCTCCAGAGCTCAATTACGCTATCACAGACAAAGAACTCTTGGCTATTAAATCCGCTTCTAAAGCACAGCGACACCACTAAAGACCAACTACCATATTTTAGGAACCGTTTACATTTGCCAAAAAAGGAACTACAACAGCAAGTCATTTCGGGTTATCACGATTCCCTGATGGAAGGTCACCCTGGAATTGCCAAGACCCTAGCCAAGGTAAAACGAATCTTTTGGTGGACTACTGGCGTAAATACATTATCCAATTTATCCAGTCATGCGGTGTGTGCACACAAAACAGATCGCAAAAGCAGAAACCAGCTGGTCTTCAACCATTGGAAATCCCTCCCGCACCATGGCACCCGCTTTCCCTCAACTTCATTACAGACCTACCTCCCAGTCAGGGATTCAACACTATTTTAGTGGTCGTAGACTTATTCTCAAAAATGGCACACTTTATTCCTTTTAAAGGTCTTCCAGATGCATCCAGTTTAGCAAAAGTGTTCCTGGAAAATATTGTTCGATCACATGGCTTCCCATCAGTTCTGATCTCTGATCGAGGTAGTCAGTTCGTGTCCAACTTCTGGAAAAAGTGATGTTCAATGGCTCAAATCAACATCCGACTATCCACCAGTCACCATCCTCAAACGGATGGCCAAACAGAAAGAACTAATCAAACACTTGAGCAATACTTGCGTTGCACGCTGCATCAAGTGGAAGGGAATTGGAAAGACTTGTTATGGATAGCAGAATATGCATACAATAATTTGTTACATTCTAGCACAGGACCTATACGGTAGACACCCACGTACTTCTGAATTGGACCTTCCAACCACTTTGGAAATGCCAGCGGTAAAAAACCTACATACAACCATCTCCCAGGCCTTTAAAAAGGCAGCAGAACATCTAATCCAAGCTAAGCACAGACAAAAGAAATTCGCTGACCAACATCGTAGAAAGGCCCCTGACTATCAAGTTGGAGACAAGGTTTGGTTAGCATCAAAATATGTACCCATAAAAAGAACTCAGACCTTTGGTCCTCGGTATCTGGGACCTTACTCCATCAAATCTATAATCAACCCAGTAGCCGTCAAATTAGCATTACCAGCCAACATGCAAATTCACCCTGTGTTCCACGTATCACTCCTGAAACCGGTACAAAGACACCACCAGAACCAGTGATGGTTGACAGAGAACCCGAGTTTGAAGTAAAGGATATCCTGGACTCCAAATACACCAAGTCCAAGTTATATTACCTAGTTGATTGTAAAGAATACGGCCCTCAAGACAGATCCTGCGAACCTAGCGAGAACATCCATGCACCACGTCTGATTAAAAATTCCATCAAAATGTTCCAACCATGCCAGGACCGGGCAGAAGAACCACCGTGAGAGGGGCCCTGGGGGGAGTGCTGTCATGACCCTTACCCCAGACCCCCGCTGGCAAGTCAGCCTGCCATGTAGGGCTGGGTTTCGGGGGTTCCATTAGGGCCTCACAGGCCTTATAACCTCATCCGAGACTCCCTTTGGCGCCAGGCTCATATTCATTATGGAGAAAATCTTTAAATTGGGACTATTTACTTGGGACTGCTTTCTTTGGGCATGCAGTCAACATGGAAGCACTCACATAGCCCAGTTCCCAAGAACTGAGCTATGCGGTGTAGTGTTTTGGGTGTGGTTGGCCTGGGACTACTTTACCTGGACTACTTTACTGGAAGGCTATTTAAACCACACTGAAGCAGCAGAACACGCTTTGCGTTATTCTGCAGTTTGTAGCGTAACGTTCACCGTGTCCAGTCCGGTCTCCAGTGTCCTTGATACCAGTAATCCTTGGGACAGCGAGCCTGCAGAGAGGATGAGGAACATCGTTATAGGGATCTTACCTGTAAACAGCATTCTGTCTTCAGCCCGTCGTTAACTCCTGATTCTGCTTACCTGGGGACAGTCGATCCAGCGAACTACATCTTCTGGGCACCGCATGCTTTCCGGAACGAAGCGACCTGAAAAGGAGAGGGAGAAGGACAGCATTAGTCAACGCATACTAACGGCTTCACACGAACAACGGACATCACAAGATTCTCACCTGGATAGTCGCCTCGTGGTCAGCATCGTTCCGCAACATCACACCCACCGGTAAAGAACATCGCGGCCTGCAAAAGAAGGCGAAAGATACAGGTTAGCATATACAAGGCGAAGCAGCACCGTGCATTGCGCATTACTTACCGGACAGCATCGCGCACACTGTGGCATCCATTATCGGCAGGTGCTCAACCCAGCCTGCACGAAAACGCCAAATCTCTTGCACACCTAAAGAGAAGAGAAAAGACATTAACCACAATAGGAGGAAGGAAGGCAAGAACAGTATTGAGTACAAAGACTGCAAGGCAGCAAGACCTACCTTAAAGACACTTGAAAGGGCTCGCACCAGTGAAGTAACTCTGTCGCCCACGCCCACACGAGACTACGCACCCCTGCCACAAAGAGCAGGACGGAGAGCATGCCCTCTACAGAAACAAGGTGAGGAGAGGGCCAAGGGGAGGTTTGAATCCAAGGGAGGTGGGAAGAGACCCTACCATAGACGGCCCAGTCTTGAATCCAGCCCTCCTGCATTTCAGGCCCAACTTCCATCGGCGGCACCACCCGGGATCGGGGAGAGGGTTTGAGGCGCATATCATCCAACCAGGGCTGAGTGGCGTCCCCGTGGATACCAGGTGAGCGTAACACAAGGCCTCGGCGAAACAGGATTGAACCGGCCGTGACGTCGGGCCGCCACCTAAGCACCCCGGTGGGAGGCTGGCTGGCGAACTTCGTCGGTGTGTGGGAGTCCATATCCACCGACCGTTGGGTGCTGGATCCCCTGGCCCACAGGCACACTCTGGAGTTTCAAGGAAAGTGTCCACATTTCCCTCCTGTGGCCAGGAAAGAAAACCACGTTCCACAGCTGCTTCTGGAGGTACGAACCGTGCTGAGAAAGGGCGCGATAGAACTCGTCCCAAAGAGGCTCCGGGGCTCCGGAGTATATTTGCGGTACTTCCTCATCTGAAAGAAGACCGGCGGCTGGTGACCCATCCCGGACCTTCGGTGCCTCAAAAAATACATCAAAGCCCAGAAGTTCTGGATGGTTACCCTTCAGCACGTGCTGGGACAGCTGGAGGAAGCCGACTTCCTATCGTCGCTGGACTTGGAGGATGCTTACTTTCACATCCCCATACACAAAGGACATTGAAAGTTCCTACGTTTTGTGGTCCAAGGGCGGCACTACCAGTTCAAGGCCCTGCCCTTTGGGTTGAAGTCGGCCCCGAGGGTCTTTACCAAGGGCCTGGCACCGGTAGCGGCGCGGCTGCGCCTGCAGGGGATCCACGTTTACCCCTACCTGGACGATTGGCTCATCCGAGCAAAGTCAAGAGAACACGCCGTTGACCACACAGCGAAAACCGTCCGCCTGCTCACAGAGCTGGAATTCTCGATCAACTTTGCAAAGTCATACTTGGTACCATCACAGGACACCCTATTCCTGGGAGCCAGACTCGACACAGTGGTGCGGTTGGCTTCACCATCGAAAGAGAGGACGAAGGCCATCCTGGGCAAGGTACAATGGCTGTTGATCATGGAAGTGGCCAGGGTGAGGTCCATCAAGTCCCTGCTTGGCATGATGTCATCCTGCATCTACATCGTGCGCCTGTGCAGACTGCGGATGCGACCACTGCAGGAGTTCCTCGATGCCCTTTGGATGCAAGTGGCGGGGAGCTTCGAAGACAGAATCTCCCTCAACGAGACTTTCTGTCATGCGATTCGGTTGTGGGGCACCCGCGCGTATTTTGCGGCGGGCATGGACTTCCAGACCCCAACGCACCAGGAGACGGCAACGACGGACGCCTCCCTAGAGGGATGGGGAGTGCACACTGGAGATCTCCACGCAAGAGGCCTTTGGCTCCCAGAGGAGAGGTCCCTACACATCAACGTCCTGGAGCTCCGGGCCGTGTTCTGGGCCCTCAGGTCTTTCCTTCCATCCCTCAAGGGCAAGGTGGTACAGATCTTCACCGACAAAACCACCACAATGTTCTACATCGGGAAGCAGGGGGGCATCAGATCCCCAGCCCTACCCAAGGAAGGGCAGGATCTGTGGCACTGGGCCGTCGCCCAGGGGATGTTCCTGGTACTTTTTCATCTGGCATGAATGAAAAACACTGTCGCTGACTCACTCAGCAGGGAGCTGTGCTCTTGTCACCAGTGGGAGCTTTGGCAAGGTCAAGTGGGTCTCCTATTCCGTTGATGGGGCACTCCCCAGATCGACCTGTTCACGACGGCAGTGAACACCAAGTGCCGAAGGTTCGCCAGCAGGTTTCCCCAGCCGCGAAGCACGGGCGATGCATTCTCCTTCCCCTGGGACGGCCTGTTCCTGTATGTGTTCCCACTGTTGCCGTTGCTTCTGCGAATCATCAGTACACTCAGACGGTCCCAGTGCAGGATGATCCTCGTCGCACCGGCGTGGCCGAGGCAGATATGGTACCCAGACCTTCTGGACTTGTCAGCGTCCCCCCCAGTCAAATTGCAGACGGATGCGGATCTTCTCGCCAGGGAAGGAGGCGCCATCCTACATCACGACCCGGGATCGCTGAACCTATAGGCCTGGCTCCTGCAGCACTAGAGTTTGGAAGCTACGATATCCCGGCGGACTACAAGGAGGTCCTTGCAAAGGCCAGGGCGTCCTCGACTCTTAAGTGCTATGGACATAAGTGAGAGAGGTTCTCTGTCTGGTGCCGTGCACAGAAGATCAACCGTCTATGGATTAAGTGCTGCCATACTTGCTGTCGCTGGCCAAGGCGGGGCTGGCACATGCCTCCATCAAGCTCCATCTGGGGCTATCTCCCGCTACACCAGAACTCCAGGGGCGGTCGTCGGTGTGGTCTCACCGCCTGGTGAAGGAGTTCATGAAAGGACTGTTCCGCCCGTTCCTGCCGGTGAAGGCTACGGCCCCTGCGTGGGAGCTCAACGTGGTGCTGACCAGGCTCATGGGTCCCCCATTCAGAGCCCTTGCATTCGGCACCGCTGAAGTTCATATCGTGGAAGACAGCGTTTCTTGTGGCCATCACCTCCGCACGATGAGTGGGAGAGATCCAGGCCCTCTCCTGTAAACCTCCATACATGACATTCCACGAGATGAGGCTAGTGCTAAGGACGCACCCCTCCTTCATGCCCAAGGTGCCGTCGGACTTCCATCTCAACGAACCTTCGTCGCCGGCTGAGAGGCCTTTGCACTCGCTGGATGTGGCTAGAGCGCTGAAGTTCTACGTAGACCCACAAAGCGTTTTCGGAAGACATCACAGCCGTTTGTGAACTTTGGCCCTGTGAACCAAGGGAAGACCCTCTCGAAGGCTTCCATTTCCAGATGGCTCTCGGGCTGCATCATGCACTGTCACCGGTTGGCAAACCAACCGTTGCCCGGCCGTCCCAGGGCCCATTCAACCAGAGCAATCGCTGCTACTACAGCGTTCCTGTCTGGTGTGCCCCTGCTGGACATCTGCAGGGCTGCTACGTGGAGGTCGACGCACACCTTCACAAGATTCTACTGCGTCGACCGTGATTCCAGGGAGGTGTCCAGAGTCAGCCAGGCAGTGCTGCGCATCCTGTTCGCTTGAAGGTGAGCCTGCTGAGGAGTTAAGAGATGCTTAATGTTGAGTTGTTGAAATGCTTAATGTTGAGCCTTGCCACCTCCCATGGTTGTGCATGTGGGTACTGCTATGTATTCTTGTATTCATGAGCATGTGAATCCATGCCTTACCCCATGCTGGAGAAGGAACAAGTTACTTACCTGTAACTGTTGTTCTCCAGCATGGGTCTGGCATGGATTCACATGCGAACCTTCCCTCCACCCCCTCTGTGGCTCTTCTCTTGGTCCTACTGCACTTTACGTGCTACCAAATCTGAAGATGGCTGCCAGAGGGGGGGGCTTAGGTAGAGGGCAGTCATTGGCTGGGGGCAGTATGACCCAAAGACCAGTGATTGGTTATTAGTAGAAAGACAGTTCATAAATGAAACTGAAACTGATTTTTTCTTTACCAAGGATTCCCAGTTTGATGACGGGGAATATTCATGAGCATGTGAATCCATGCCAGACCCATGCTGGAGAACAACAGTTACAGGTAAGTAACTTGTTCCAACTCCCCCCTGAGAGAAATACGAACTATGGAGGACCATCTAAAATTCAGAAAACGTCTAAAAACCTGGCTCTTCAGCTATGAACGGGATGAAAATGACTGGACAACATCCATGCACCACGAAACAAACACAGAAAAGGAGTGGGGAGTGTGCTGGAACAGAGTGGTGGGCAGGGGAGAATAGGGGTGCCTAGCTTGGTAGAGTGGTTGGAGACCAGAAGAGTAATTAATCTTGATAGAGGGGCAACGGTGGAAATTGTGGAGGGAGATGCGTAACGCCTTAATCGGACCTCTGAGGGTGTGAAATTGCTCACACAAAAAGGAATGCGGCTGGATGCAGAAACCACACAGCTCACAGACTGACTGCGGGGCACAGAGAAGACATTTCTCCAGGAAGAATTTGTCGGGTGGTAATTGCCACACACTAGATAGAATGAACGACATGGGGAGGTATATGGGTCGCATTTAGTGAGAACATCGGGGGCAGGAAATGTATTGTTGCTAACTAACCGGACTAAAAACTCACCCTTCTGCATACACCTTCTCAAACTCTGAACTAAACACAGCCATACCTCTACAGCACCACAACCCGCACGCACCACAACACCACGACAATGAAACAAACCAGACATAATCTCACCCAACACCACATAGCGACTACCAACCGAAAAACATACCTACGCTCATTGACCGGTTTCTCCGAACTCGAGCTGCCAACAGCACATCACAGCTCTAGTGCTCTTTTTACCTGCTCAGTCCTACGAACATACCCTGGCTCCCTCCTTGCAGTACAGATCCGCCAGAGCACCAAGAGATCACGCAGGTTGTAACACTGCACGGTATAAGAACATTCAACATAACATACCTTAACATATAAACTGCATCAGTGCCACATTTCCTTCCACATAACATATATAGAGCAGCCGTTGCAATGCAAGTGCCACTCCTGCAGAACCAGTACGTCGGAGGCGGCAGCAGTGGAAACCTTCTTCTCACATAACACCTACAGCACAAATAGCAGCACATGCCTCCATGCCGCAGTGTAGCACCCCTCTCATAAAACAGGCGCGACAGTCAGCAGCAGTTCAAGAATCCCACCCACAGAACAGGTCATACATAATCTGCAGCAACAGTACCCGTTTCCCTCCTAAAATATAGGTATTGCTCAGGCAACCTCAGTGAATGTTTCACTCCCACACAAACCGCAGAATAGGTACAGCACAGGTAGCAGCAGTTGAAGCGCCCCTCGCTTAAGTATTGCAGAGTTGGCAGTCTTCCCTCCCACAACCAGTCCTGCACAGGCAGCAGTAGTGCAAGCTTCCCTTTAGCAGAACGTGCACAGCAGAGGCAGCAGCCCTAAAATCATTCATCACAAAACCGCCCCGCATAGGTAACAGCAGTGCAAGTGGCGCCCATACCTTAGCCGCTCCAACACAGGCAGCAGACGCTCCGGCTTCTTCCCACAGAACAGGTACACCAAGTGCAGCTGTGCTGGCATCCCATCCCCCACACAGCGGGTCCAACACAGGCAACACAATGCAGTCTTCACTCCCCCAAAACAGGCACATCCCAGTCGGCAACAGTGCAAGCTTCATTCTCACTGAATAGATACGGCACAGGCAGCAGTAGGGCAGCCTTCTCTCCCACAGAACAGCTACAGCATGTGTAGCACCGCAAGCCCAATACTGCTTTTTAAGTAGGACTGGCCCAGCCTGGTACGTTTTTGGCACTGGCGAACCAGGTATCTGATTGCTTCCTAACCTCCTCCCATACCCATACTTCATATGATCGGCCGGGTGAGTATCTAATGACGATTTGCATGGAAGTAGGTTGGGTTTTACTATTGTGCCTCTTGCACTTTACTTGGACTGCCTGGGAACACCCAGACCGGGTGGAGGGGCAGTGGCAGGGCTGTCTCATATTATCAAGGGCCGGTTCGCACAATGTGCACGGGTCCCCTAACCTCTCATCCATTTTGACTGCATATCCCTCACTCTCCCATCATTTGTCTAAAGCTTCTTCCAAATCCATCCCGCCCCTCGCGCTAAGCCCCGCTCCTCGCCTTCTTCTGCCAGACATTCCTTCCGATCCTCACTCAGTGTTCTTCAAAATCAAAAATAGCACCTTCATTTTTCGTAACATTGCACGCCGTTGGAAGGGTGACACATAGACAAGACCGTTTGTGAGAATTCCAACACATGTATGTAAGTCCAACGCAGCTCATCACATATCTATGTAGATCTACATATATGTGAACCTGGTTCTATGAGACATGGGTAATATGACGGTGGTAATATGTTAGCTTCTTTCAATCTGCATACAAAGTAATTACTGAGTAAACATCATCCCGAAGCAAGTAAAATCACTGCCCTTATAGTCTCACTTGCTCTTTTTTTTCTCAAAACTGCAGAAAAAGGAATGCCTTGGGAGCACTGTCTTTTTGTGTGTGCAGTACCTGCAATCCTCTATATACTTGCTGTCGGAAGCGGCTGCCTTGAAACATTGTTCACTGTGAGAGAAGAGGTACGTGAGAGAAGCGGTACGGGTGGTGCGGCTTGACGGCCTGAGGTCCTTTTTCGAAAACGTTGACGCTGTTCTGTGGTGCCTCTAAGCGAAGAAAGTGAAGGATAGCGGATCTCTTGCTCTTGTTCTGCCCGGCCCTGTCCGGGACCGAGTTTACCTTCCTGCAACCTTCGCCTGTCGCCTGGGTCTCTCTTCTGAGCCCGGTCTCTGTGCAGGAACGCCATACGGCAACGAGTCAGGTCTCTGCTGAGGACCGCCGCACAGCAACGGCACTTGGTGGCAGCGTGTGAGCACTGTGCGCTGAGCACAGCGAGGTGAGTGCTCCCCTAGCTTCCCCAGCTGCTTGACCTCGCGGGAAACCGCTGCCCCAACCACAACTTACCCCTCCCTCCCCCGCTTTCCCCACCTTTCTTTTTGCCCCCCCCCCGCACAGAGTGGTAACTGAGGGGTGTGGTTAAGGGGCAGCTTTTGCTAATTTAAAAGCCCCCAGGCAACCTCTCTGAAGATAGTCGAGAGAAGTAGAGCCTCAGTAAGAGTGTGAGAGGCAGCGAAGGAGCCTCCCAGGACTGGACTTTCTTACAGGCTCGAAAATATGTGGGAGAAAATGAGATCCTCCTCCCTGCACTGCGCAAGGACGCGGCAGCAGATTAGGAGCAATGGGGCGGGTCCAGCACCTCTGGCGGAGGTTGAAGTCTTTGTACAGGCGAAGGAAAAATCTGATACCGTGATGGTTATGCCAGTGCTTCCCCCATCGAAGCCAGTGGGGAATGGTGCATTAAGACCCGATGAGGGTGCCCAGTGGGAAAAGACTGAGGTGGGGTCTTTGACCCAGACTTCCCAACCGATTCCCCAAGCTAATGCCGAGACATCTAATAGATCGAGTCTCCTAGTGGACACTTCCACTGGACTTGAGGCTAGTGTCGAAGAACTGGGGAGTGGAAGTTCAATGGGGAATGGGAAGTCTAATGATCTGGAAGTTGTAACTACCAACAACAAGACATGCCTGTAACTAGAAGTCCTGAGTGCAAATCCAGCTGGCAAGAGAGGAGTAAATGAGGAGCTGGCTAGTAAACTGGCTTATGATCTCTCTGATCTCACCCTCAAAATTGCAAATCAAAAAAGACTAAATCTATCAAGAGTGAACGAATGTCTAAGGCTGTTGAATACATCTCTCCTTGAAGCTGATGACCTGGTGCTCAAAGAGGGCAATGGTCTATCTGAATCGAACAATGTTGGGGAGGATGGAATGGAGGCGGCAGTGATGTTGGAAGGGGAAGATCTGACTGAAAATATCCAGGAGGGTGTCGTGAACATCCTCAATGATACTTGCAATGCAGTGCCGGAGGTAATTAGTCCGCCGTCTAGAAAGGACATAGGGCCGTCGGCATCTCACAGTGAGACTGCCCTTGATTCATCATCATCTGAGAGCGCGGCCCCTAAGTACTCTCCCCTGACTCGGGATCATCGGGGCAGAAGAAATAGTAGGTCTGGGGCCGAGGGACAAGGGGTGAATTTGATGCACCTGCAGCAACGCATGATAGCCTCATTGTCCATATCTCTAGGGCCTTTCACAAAGCACTATGAGAACTTGAATGAGTCGATACAAATACAATCAACTTTGATTGGTGGTCTCGCAGAAAAAATGAACAGTCTAGAAGCTATTGCCTCTACAGTGGATAAAAAACTAGATAAAGAGGCAGAAACCTCGTCCATATGGCAAAATAGATTGTGATCTGGCAAGCAGAGATTCAATGGACAAGATGCTAATGATGGAAGCCCTCCTACAAGATTGTAAGTGGAGGAGATCTCAGATGAACAGGACCTCTAGCTTGACCCCCGTTGGGAATGAAGCTTTGGCCAAGTCCGCTAGGCCCCTGCCTTCTGTCTTGGGGGGATCGGCGGCCTTGGGGGGACCGGTCACAAGGGTTGATATACCAGTGGCCGATGAAATCTTTCCCTCTAAGAATGTTTTCTCCGTCTTTAACACAAAGAAGGACACAAAGGCTGTAACTATCATTGAGAATGAACCCTTAAATGTTTCCTCGGCTTGTAGTGCCGGGGTCTCTCGGGAGAAGCCAAAATTAACTCTGACAAAAAATATAAAAAATATGCCCTTGAATTCAAAAAGGAAGGCTAAGGGGTCTCGAGCATTCCTGAGGAATATTAGATTGCCGCCAAAGCAAGTAAATCTTCCTGCTCCCAAAAAATCTAGACATGATCTCCCACCTTTACTAGATACCTCTATGGGGGAGTTAAGTCTGCTAGTTGAAGAAATTGAAAGAACAGACGAGGATGATAAATGGAAAGACTCAACCAATTCCGAATGGGACACAATTGATGGCCTGGTGAAATCAAGAGATAAGAGTTGCTGTGGATTTGAACAAATGACAAAAGACAAGTCCTCGATGGTCAGTGCCCCTGAAAAGGCTCTGACTCTAAAGGATAACTTGGATGCAAAACTGATGCCGACTGAAATAGCTGCGGTTCCTAAAAAGGACGCAGTCCTGTTAGAGAAAGATAAGGGATCATTTAAGACGCTCAAACAAAGAAGGACGGCTGCGTCTAAGGACCCTGATAAAACTATGGAGAGATCGAATATAGCTAACCAAAGAAATAGCAGAGAAATCGAACTTGGATTGAAGTCCTTGGAGGAAATGAGAAGTGGCTATTCGGAGGCTAAAAACAGAATCAAGAATGACAAATCAGTTCGAACCACCGCCCGATAGAAAAAATTGACTTGGGAGGATGTTGGTAGGACGGGGAGATCTGCTAAGCCGCTGCAGAAGAACAAAATGGAAGCCTTGAGTGCTAAGGTGTGCTTGGAAAGGACAGAGATTGATTCTAAGATGCTATTGTTGAATAGAGGAAATGTGGCGCGTCTGTTTAAAATCATTATCCCAAACCTAAAATTCACAACAGAGGATATTAAGATCCTGGAATTTGACGAGGAAAATAAGACGGATTGGATTATACTACATCTCTCTACCCAAGCCAAAAAAGACTCTTTGCTGATGCTTAGAGAGAAATTTACATCATATGGTTTTGAACTAACAGATTTCCACACTCAATTAGAAAACAACTGGAAAAGGGCCACCTCTACAAGACCTTCGAGGGTAGGAATTCCTACTCGGAGTGCTGCAAATGAGGGAGAGGGTCCCTGGGAAAGGCCACGGAAACAACCTGATGTGGCAGTTCCAGCTCTAATAAAGAAAGATTTACACTCACAGAAGTTTACGGTTGCAAATCATGGAGAGTGGAGGGACCTAACCTCTCAGGGGGATTCTACTTCCTCATGGTCTTGGTTAGTGGGGGCTTTGACTCGTCCATTGGAGCGTTAGATTGCTGGGAAGAATACCACAAACTATTTCAAGGTGAGAAGTTGGAATTCGAGAGGATTTAGAAATATGTTTAGTGGTGGAATGACGTCATGTGAGGCTTTCGAAATCCTTCTATTTCAAGAAACTTGGCTAAAACAGCCCCCTCACTGTGACGGATATTTAGTTTTTCTGAATCCGGCTTCTAAAGGGCTGCTGGGCCGTCCATACTCGGGTCTTCTGATGATGATGAAGAACGATTTGGGATGGTCTGTGACTGCCACCAAATGCCCCAATCCTTATGTTCAGGCCATATACGTAAAAAATGAGGTGTATATAGTGGAGTTCTCTTGGTTGTTGATTAATGTTTATTGGTGAGTTAACATGGGGGACAAATCGAGCTTCTTGCAGTCTATAGCCAAATTGATTGATGAGGCAGTGTCTGAAGTAGATGGTGTTAAGATTATGTTATGCAGTGATCTTAATATTAAACTACTGGATAAAGCAGGGCAAGTCCGTGAGAGGAAGGATTGAAATTAAAGAGAGAAGGAATGGATGCTGAATATGAAGCTGAGAGAAATGCATATGGTTAATGGTCAAACAGAGGGAGACATTCCTGGCCGCCCAACATGGCGGAGTGGAAACTTAGCAAAATGTCTAGACTATTGCTTCATCTACACAAATCTGAAGGAAAACATTGAGAGCTTTGAGGTTAGACCCCAACCACGTAGTGACCATGATTTGGTGTCCATAAGCTTTAGAGAGTGGGGAAACATGGGTCCGAGGGACAAAATGGAGGATGTGGAATTAAGGAGCTGCAGACTGCGATTAAGACTTTGAGAGCAGGAGGTTAAGAGGCTCAACAGTGAATACAAGAGTCAGCTGGGGTTGGATCCAATGAATACTGATTACAGGGGTCTCCTGTTAGAACTCTCTAATTCGAAAGATCGTAAACGGGCCCTGCCTTGGTCCAAAAATCATGCCTATGATGGTGAGCTAGTTAGGAAAAGGAAAGATATGCGCAAAGCTTTGAAAAGGATTATGGGGGATTTGGTGCCTGGGAAAAAAGAGAGGATGAGAGTGATACGTCAAACTTACAAAAACTGGTGCAAAAGCTCACACCAAATACGCCTGCAATGGGATGCGGAATGCATGCTTCATGCTGTTTGTAAGAACGACACTAGATCTACATTGACAGGGTTATCAGGAGTAAGCTTTGGGCTAAATTGCGTCTGTGGGGATGTCCGGTGGACTTTATACAAGCTATGGAGGCATTATATACTGACACCTCGGTTAGAATCCAACTATGTTCTAGAGGCATTTTATCGAGTTAGATCAGTACTTATCGGGGATTGAAACAGGGGTGTGCGCTTGCACCGCTCCTGTTTTGTTTATATATGTCAGATCTGGGTTCGTCTGAGGCAAATATTCGGGCCTTTCCTCCGATGATTAATGGAACACAGGTACCATGGATTCTTTTTGCGGATGACCTGATTTTCCTGGATTGCACTCCTATAGGTCTCCAAGGTTGCCTTCAAGTCTTTGAGTCATACCTCAAAAACAATGGTATGAAAATGAATGCAAGGAAATCGAAAATTCTTCAGATGAAGAGTGCTAGAAGGGGCAGTCATGAGAAATGTATTTGGAGAGTTGAAAGTACTCCCTTAGAGATAGTGGATTAAATAGTGGATCTGGGCGTGATGATCAACAGAAATGACAATGAGGCTGCCCACTATGCCTATCTGTGGCAGAGATGGTTCCCTTAGTCAACCAGGGAAGGGTTCTTCATCGAAAATTTGGTAAGTTCACACTTGTGCTCATTATGACCTTTTATAAACTAAAAGATGCACAAATTCACACCTATGGAGCTGAGGCGGTCTTACGTCTATCTTGTGACTGTTGGGAAAAATTGGAAGGCCATTTTTGGTGGAAGATCTTAAAATTACCAAATGATCTTCCAATGTGCAAAATCAGGCTTGAATTAAGGCTTCAGACTTTGGAGTCAATGGTGGCTTGCAAGACGGTTTCCCTGTATAGGAAATGTGTGATGGTGAGTGTTGAGAAGCCGTTTAAAATTTTGGCAATGAATAATAGGGTGGTAAAAGGTCCACTTGAGCAATGGAGGAAGAAAGTGGAAGACTTCCTGTTGGAAAAAGTGGTCTCTGTAACTTCGCTATTGTCTAATCCTATGAAGGTGAAAAAGAAACTGCTGTATGAGGATTGGACTTCAACTCTTGATCGATGCAGTGGCTTGAAGAATAATGAATCTTTGAACATCGAGGGGGGGAGGAGTGAATGAGCTGCCCAAGTACATGATTAAATTCCCCTCGCCCAAATATTGAGATTTGCTTCTTAGATGTTGCTTAAACATCCTCCATAGAAGAGAGATATTATTTATGTAACGCTCACCTGACTCCCACGGAGGCGCTGGCCTGGTTCGCGCTGCTGTGACCTCTTCTAAGGTGATGCGCAGGGTTCGGAAGACGGACTGGACCGGGCCCCCAAATCTGGCTTGTCTGGCTCGCAGAAGTATCCTTCTGTAGGCGAAAATAGGGAATTAACTGTCTGCGGGGTAATGCAATGAGCCTCCCACTTTCCCCTCTCACCCTCCTCGAAACCCTTCTGTGATTCCTCGTAGCGTCTCACCTTAGGGTCTGGAAGGACGAGCTCTCCATCCTGCTTCTGATGCAGGGGCGTGTTGGTATCCAGTTACTTCACTGGATTTTCAGATTGGTGAGAACCAAACTTGCTTGGCTTCCAGGTAAGTTTTTTGATAAGAGGTTCCCCTTGTGTCCATGCATTAATGTACTAATGCTAGTGTCTTTTTCCCCATAGGGGCCGGGGTACAGAATGCCGGGGAACAGGCACCGACCCGAGATGAGAGGTGAAATCCTTGTAGAAATCAGGTAAGTCTTTAATGAGCGTTTTTTGGTAATGTCTTTTCATTCGCTCATTAACGCTAATGTCTCTTTTTTCCCCTAAGGGGCCGGGGTCCGGAAATGCCAGGATGCGGCGCGGGCCCGAAATGAAGAGGGAATGAATCAACTGGTAAGTCTTAACATGGAGATTTAGCTTTCCTTATTCCCTTCTCTCTCTCAGCTTTTGTTCTGGTCTTTTTCTCCCTAGGCGCTGGGGCGTGACTGCGAATCCGGATGATCGCTGCTGAACATGGAGGCGCCCTGTAAAGGTGAGTGGAATGCGGCGCTGCAGCGATCGACGCGTGATTAGCTTTTAAATAAGTCTTCCTTTTCAGGATTGTCGGCGAGATGTCTCCGTGATGCGGAATTTTAGCAGGTAAGGACTTTTCCTTCTTCTGTTCTCTTCTTCTCTTCCTTTGCAGGTGATCCAGGATGCTGGCAGGCGTGGCAGAAGTCAGGATGCAGGAGCAGACACGGTGAGCGTCCAGCTGCTAGATGCAGAACAATGCGAAGCACGTGTGGCTGTTCGGGTGGGGTTTAAATAGCCTTGGAAGAAGTTGCAGGTATGTATCCTTCCTCCAATCAGGTATGTATCCTTCCCCGACCACGCCCGGATGGTAAATTAGTCCCACAGGTAAAGTAGTTCCTTTCAGGCCTCAAGGAGGCCGGGATCCTGCAGCATGGTCTGCAACAGGTAAGTGCACCCAAGCACTTCCATAATGAGCCTGGCCAGGACTGATGTCTTTTATGAGCCTGGCGCCATAGGCGCCAGGACACTGTCCAAAGGGCCCCTATATGGGGTTGCTGGGTCCTTCCTTGGGGACTGGATGTCCGCTTTCGGGGACGCAGGGCTTGAACCGGCTCCCCGGGAGTGGGCATCATGACAGCACTCCCCCCCCAAGGCCCCTCCCAAGGTTGTTCCCTCCAGGGGTTTTGGTTTGTCTGGGAAGAGTCGCTGGGTTCCCACGACCTCTCCTGAGGTCCGTACCCCTTCCAATCAATTAGGTAGAACAGTTTTGACCTAAACATTTTTGAGTCTAAAATGTTCTTCACTTCGAATTCGGGCTCCCCATCTATTAGAATAGGTTCTGGAGGTTTGAGTAGTCGGGTTCCGGGTACCACTGGTTTCAAAAGTGACACATGAAAAACAGGGTGAATTCGCATACTAGCTGGTAAATCAAGTTTAACAGCCACTGGGTTAATTATTTCCGTAATAGAATAAGGTCCCAGATATTTTGGGTTAAAAGTTTGAGGCCCTTTGAGTGGTAAATGTCTGGTAGCTAACCACACTTGATCCCCAATCTGATACGGAGGTGCTTCACTCCGATGTAGATCAGCATTCTCCTTTTATTTTCTCTTGGCTTGTTGTAAATGCTTAGTTGCCTCTTTGAAGGCTTGGGTACTTGTAGAATGCAGATGTTCTACTGCAGGCATTCCGAGGTTCTGAGGTGAGTCAAGGTTTGAGGTTCGAGGGTGATGCCCAAACAAAGTATAAAAAGGACTGTGGCCAGTTCCAGAGTGTACCGAATTATTATATGCGTATTCGGCTATCCAAAGAATGTCTTTCCAGTTGCTTTCAGATTGCTGTAACATACACCGTAAGTATTGCTCAAGGGTCTGATTTGTCCTCTCGGTCTGACCATCGGTCTGAGGGTGGTGACTGGTCGATAATCTTACGTCGATCTGCGCCATTTGACAACATTTGCGCCAAAAGTGGGAAATGAATTGGCTTCCCCGGTCAGAGATTAGTATAGATGGGAATCCATGTAGCCGAACAATATTTTCGAGGAATTCTTTGGCTAGGACAGACACTGAAGGTAAACCTTTCAAAGGAATAAAGTGGGCCATTTTGGAAAACAAATCCACAATTACCAGAATAGTATTGTACCCCGAACAAGGAGGCAGGTCCGTAATAAAATCCATTGATAGGGTGTGCCAGGGTGCTGGCGGTATGTCTAGAGGTTGAAGGAGACCGGCTGGTCTTTTCTTTTGACTTTTATTTTGGGCGCAAACACCACAGGACATCACAAAAGATTTAACATCTTTTCGCCAAGAGGGCCACCAAAATTGTCGTTTCACCTTTTCCTCTGTCTTGGCAATACCGGGGTGTCCCTCTATTAATGCATCATGATAACCGGAAATAACTAGTTTGTGTAATTCCTTATGTGGCAGGAATAAGCGTCCTTGGAAATAAGGTAAACCATTATCTATGGT
This sequence comes from Ambystoma mexicanum, assembly GCF_040938575.1. NCBI lineage: Eukaryota > Metazoa > Chordata > Amphibia > Caudata > Ambystomatidae > Ambystoma > Ambystoma mexicanum. The sequence goes on from NC_090923.1 coordinate 1,097,546,874, forward strand.
AAAGTCTGATCCCTTTTGTATCCAATCCTGTAAGGTTGTAGGGTCCAGGAGTTGTTTCACTCTGCTTGAATGTCTTCAAGCGTCTGTAACAAAGTCATGCCTAGAATCCTCTGTTCGGGAATTATTGGTACTGGTTCTGAGTTTGTATCAGATTCTACCATTCCAATTCGGGATAAGGCGTCTGCTTTGCCATTCTTGCAGCCAGGTCGATAGGTAATCACAAAATCAAATTCAGCGAAAAACAAAGCCCATCGGAGCTGCCGTGATGACTGAGCCTTGGCGGTTTTCAAATACTGTAAATTCCGGTGATCAGTGATCACTGTGATGGTATGTCGAGCGCCAAGCAGATAATGCCGCCAGGCTTTAAAAGCGGACTTAATGGCTAACAGTTCTTTGTCCGTGATTGCATAATTAACCTCGGGTGCCGAGAATTTTCTGGGCCAAAATGCTACGGGATGCAGTTGGTTGGTTTCGGGATCTCTTTGGGACAGGACAGCTCCCATGGCTAGGCTGGATGCGTCAGTCTCGACGACATAAGGGAGATCTGGACGCGGGTGTTTCAATATAGGTGCAGAGGTAAACTTAGCTTTTAAATCCTGAAAGGCCTGCTCGGCTTCTTCAGACCATTCAAAACGTTTATTTTTCCTCAAGAGTGCAGTAATGGGTTGTACCACGCGTGAAAATTCCGGGATAAACCTGCGATAGAAATTGGCAAAGCCGAGCATGCTTTGAACCCCTTTTACAGAGCTAGGTGATGGCCATTTGAGGATGGCATCCACTCTTTGGGTGTCAGGATGAAACCTAGAAACTCGACTTCTGTGGTATGGAAAACACATTTCTCCAATTTAGCAAATAGTTTGTGTTGGCGCAGTTTTTCAAGTACTGCCCTGACGTGTTTTCTGTGATCAGATTCCGAAGAGGAGTACACCAGAATGTCATCGATATATACGACAACACAAACATCGATGAGTTCCCGAAGGACATCATTCATGAAGTATTGGAAGGCAGCCGGCGCGTTACACAATCCGAAAGGCATCACCTGGTACTCGAATAATCCGTATTTAGTACGGAAGGCAGTTTTCCATTCGTCGCCTTCTTTAACTCGTACCAGATGATAAGCCCCCCGGAGATCTAACTTGGTGTATATGCAAGCGTCCTTCACCTGGTCAAGGAGTTCAGGGATCAGAGGCAGAGGATAACGGTTTTTAACCGTTATCTGGTTCAATGCGCCGTAATCGATACAAGTTCTAAGGTCGCCTTCTTTTTTGGGCACGAAGAACAAAGCCGAGGATACCGGGGACTTTGACGGGCGAATAAAACCATTAGCTAGGTATTGATCCAAATATTGTCTCAAATGCAGATTCTCAGGATCGGTAAGGGCATAAATCCTGCTACAAGGGGGTTGTGCACCGGGCACCAGATCGATTTGGCAATCGTACGATCTGTGAGGAGGTAACGTGTTGGCCTGTTCCTTTTGGAAGACGTCCTGAAAGTCTTGGTATTCCGGAGGTAGTTGTATGGAGGCAGAGGTTACAGATGCTAGATTAATCTTCAAGTTTTCTAGGTAGCAGGTTTGTGTACAATCCGGGAAGGTTATTCTCTTAGCTCGCCAATCAATTTGAGGATTATGTGTCTCTAACCAAGGGATTCCAAGAATAACCTGAAACTGTGGAGCCTTGATTACATCAAACACAACACCCTCCCGATGGCCGTCGGGACCAATAAGAGTCACCTCAGTAGTGGAATGTGTTACCGGTCCAGAGGCAATTTCAGTTCCATCGACTGTGGTGATGACATCTTTGCTGGTTTTAGGACGGAGAGGGAGGTTAATCCTAGAGACCAATTCACGATCCACATAGTTTCCAATAGCCCCACTATCGATGTATGCCTTTATTGCATGCAACCGCTTAGGCTGTTCTGGATCTACGAGAACCATTGGCACAATGAAATGCGAGGTCTGAGAGTTAGTTTTCAAGCTCGGCAAGCGGACCCCTACACTTGTCGGGCGGAGTCGTTTCCCGAAACAGAGTCTTCATGGTTTTTATCAGCGGCTCCTACCGCCTTTCGGGGCGGTTTTGCCGGGCAATCTCGTAGAAAGTGTCCAGAATTCCCACAATAAAGACATAATTTTAACTGCCGCCTCCTTTCACGTTCCTTTTGAGTTAAAGGTCCTTTAACCCCTCCAATTTGCATAGGCTCAGAGACATCAACTCCCTTGGGATTAGCATGGGTCTTGACCAACACCCGGGTCTCAAACCTGGACCGATCTGCTTTTCTGTTTTGAAGTCTGTGATCCAATTGGACCACTAAGTCTATATACTCTGTGCATTCTTGGGGCGGATTTACAACTTGGGCCAAGACATCTTTAAGTTCTCCGCGTAGGCCTCGATAAAACAACGTGACTCTTTTATCCTCTGGCCATCCCGTTTCCACAATTAGTCTATTAAAGGTTGCAATATAGGATAGCAGGTCCTGATTGCCCTGTCGCAGGGATAGAAGTTCGTAATCCAGAGCCTGCCCCTGAGAGTGTCGAGCAAATAACCTTTCCATGCTTGCTTGAAACCTTTGAAAATCACAGAGAATCGGGTCATCTTGAGTAACCAGTGGAACTGACCAATCGGCAGCGCAGCCGCTGAGATATGACAATACAAAGGCTACCTTGGTCTGATCATTAGGGAAGGCCCCAGGTCTGCATAGGAAGTGCAAACGACACTGATTCATGAATACGGCGAATTGTTTGGGGTCCCCAGCAAAGCGTTCGGGTGGGGCCAGCGGCATGTTTCCAGGTAGATTAATCTGCACAGGGTTACTGGAAACCACAGGAGCGGGGTTCCCTCCGGAACCGGGTAGAGGAGTTTGCCCAGCTTGACCTTGCAAAAGCTGTCTGGCCAGGTCATCAGTTCTTTCCTTTGATATTATTAATTCCCTCCTGAGGGCATTAGTCTCTTGACGAGCGGCATGTACTTCGGCCCGTAATTCCCCCAGTAATTGGGCCAACTGATCAGTCTCAGAACTTTCCATAGCGCCTGGGTGGGAATTTGTAGGATGGCTTCGCGTTCTGTAACGCTCACCTGACTCCCACGGAGGCCCTGGCCTGGTTCGCGCTGCTGTGACCTCTTCTAAGGTGATGCGCAGGGTTCGGAAGACGGACTGGACCGGGCCCCCAAATCTGGCTTGTCTGGCTCGCAGAAGTATCCTTCTGTAGGCGAAAATAGGGGATTAACTGTCTGCGGGGTAATGCAATCAGCCTACCACTTTCCCCTCTCACCCTCCTCGAAACCCTTCTGTGATTCCTCGTAGCGTCTCACCTTAGGGTCTGGAAGGACGAGCTCTCCATCCTGCTTCTGATGCAGGGGCGCGTTGGTATCCAGTTACTTCACTGGATTTTCGGATTGGTGAGAACCAAACTTGCTTGGCTTCCAGGTAAGTTTTTTGATAAGAGGTTCCCCTTGTGTCCATGCATTAATGTACTAATGCTAGTGTCTTTTTCCCCATAGGGGCCGGGGTACAGAATGCCGGGGAACAGGCACCGACCCGAGATGAGAGGTGAAATCCTTGTAGAAATCAGGTAAGTCTTTAATGAGCGTTTTTTGGTAATGTCTTTTCATTCGCTCATTAACGCTAATGTCTCTTTTTTTCCCCTTAGGGGCCGGGGTCCGGAAATGCCAGGATGCGGCGCGGACCCGAAATGAAGAGGGAATGAATCAATAGGTAAGTCTTAACATGGAGATTTAGCTTTCCTTATTCCCTTCTCTCTCTCACCTTTTGTTCTGGTCTTTTTCTCCCTAGGCGCTGGGGCGTGACTGCGAATCCGGATGATCGCTGCTGAACATGGAGGCGCCCTGTAAAGGTGAGTGGAATGCGGCGCTGCAGCGATCGACGCGATGAGCTTTTAAATAAAAGTCTTCCTTTTCAGGATTGTCGGCGAGATGTCTCCGGGATGCGGATTTAGCAGGTAAGGACTTTTCCTTCTTCTGTTCTCTTCTTCTCTTCCTTTGCAGGTGATCCAGGATGCTGGCAGGCGTCCAGCTGCTAGATGCAGAACAATGCGAAGCACGTGTGGCTGTTCGGGTGGGGTTTAAATAGCCTTGGAAGAAGTTGCAGGTATGTATCCTTCCCCGACCACGCCCGGATGGTAAATTAGTCCCACAGGTAAAGTAGTTCCTTTCAGGCCTCAAGGAGGCCGGGATCCTGCAGCATGGTCTGCATCAGGTAAGTGCACCCAAGCACTTCCATAATGAGCCTGGCGCCTATGGCGCCAGGACACTGTCCAAAGGGCCCCTATATGGGGTTGCTGGGTCCTTCCTTGGGGACTGGATGTCCGCTTTCGGGGACGCAGGGCTTGAACCGGCTCCCCGGGAGCGGGCATCATGACAATTTAGGAGGAAAATGGTGGGTGTGGAAAATCCAAATTGTAGGTTCTGTTCGGATACAGTGAATTTAGAAACTCCAGCGCATTTAGTAATGTACTGCGATGCCTTGATTGAAACCCAAGCCTTTTTCTTAGACGACCCCTCATGCACTAGAACAACGCTCCCTATGGGGGAATGGTGGAACTGGATGTTAATTGGCGATAGGACTAGGATGGTCATTGCAGTAATGAAAATGCTGGACCAAGTGCTATCAAGCAATGGGAATATTTTGAGGGAGGGGGAACATTAATCATAGATGAGATGGTTAATATCTAATCCCGATGTTTGTCTATCTGCTGGGACATGAAAATTAGTGAAATTGAAATATGGAGCCTTTATTCTTGTTTAAATGTAGAGGTTTATTTACTTTGGCTTGTAATTCTATTGTTAAAGGTTTATTTTAAGTTGATGATTGTTTTTTACATGTTTGACTTTTAACCAATAAAACAAAACAAAAAAAATACAACGTGAACACATACAAGTACCAGAATGCATTATGGATGCGACCCTCAAAAGCCAGGATTGACTCATTATTTCACATCTGACTGACAACTTGAGATCTTTGTCACTGTCCCATTGTTTGCACTACTTTCAAGAATTAAAGAAACGTACTGCGGAGCCTGTGTGTCAAATGTCACCTGCTGTTAGCGCTTGTGTGACACAGGCATGGAGCTTGCCGTTATGAATTATGTAAATACAATTTGCAATCCAGCCCAAAAAAGTGAACAGATTATTGTGTGATAAATGACCATAAATCAGGGACTATTCAGCTTAAAAAAATCGATTTACTTTAGAGTAGGAACAGAATTAAAAATAAAAACTGGGGGCTTTGGGATAGATATGTGGCATCACATTGATCATTAACAAACATGAACACAGCAGAATATGCAGCTTGTCAGAGTGGCACTGATTAAGGTGTCTCCCACAGCCATGTAAAGGACACAGTAAATGCCGCAAGCTCGAGGGATGCTGAGGAAGCGCCTAGGCCCTAGGGCATCTTGTGACTGCTCTGCGCGCAGCCAGTTAACCACACTTTCATCAACATCTTGAGGCGGCTTTCCGCCCGCCCACCTCCCCAACACCCTCCCCCCAACCCGTAGTTAGCGGCACTCCAGCTCAAAGACATCCGGCCCACGCCATTTTCTCCCTGGGATGTTCACACAGTTACTGCCATATATGTACTTGGGTAGTGAGGTTGTGTGGGAGCTTCGGCCCAGTGAGATCACTGTCATAAGATGATTGAATGCTCTGGCCAATAAGGACTCGGCCACTCTTCCCATTTGCTTGGTTCTGCGGACAGTCTGGTCTCCAGCCTATTGCTATTCCAGGTCTCTTGGATCTCCCGATTTCCCCATGCACTTGGCGGTTTTGTGCATACATCTCCCTATAGCCAAGGAGAAGAGCAGGCAGGCTTTGTCACTCCTGATGTCTATGTTATTGCTTTGGCCCTGGTTTTTGGTAGGAGGGGCCACATTTTGGCTGAAATAAAGTTAGGGTTCTGAACCGGAAATGTCTTGCTGTTCAGTTTTAGCAAATACTTTTTTTGTTCCCTTGCAACAAATCATAAAGAAGTTGGAGAGGGTGTGCAGACTGCCACGGAGAGGGTGTTTTAAAACTAGTCTGAAAGCATTTGCTTACTTGCTGGAATGTATTATCTATGTTTCTTGTATAGTGCTTAACACCACCATCGGTCTGCTTCTAAGCACTATAAGGGGACAAGATGGTAAAAGGAGGAGGTCGTACATACAGGGAAGGCAACAGTGGAGATGAGGTTGAACGTGAAGTGGGAAACCAACGAGTGGGAACTGAAAATTAACAGGGTCTAACTGATAGAGAGATTAGGGTGCACAGTCAGAATGGAATATTCACAGAACGATAAGGCAATTGTAGATGACTGCAGGGCCGTCACGAGGTGGGGGGAGGGGTACAGGAGGGGCAAACTGCCCCGGGCCTCGCGCTTGCAGGGGGCCTCGCGGCCCCCTCTCCTAACTAGCAGGCAGCATTGTCCACCCGTGTCCTTTATTCACACGGGGACTGTGCTGTCTGCTCTCTAACCTGCAAAGATTTTGCTGTTGCAGTGGTCGAAGTGTATGAAAAGAAGTAGTGGAGCTATGTTCTCTGCTGGTCTGCCCCGCTCCCCACAAACCCTATCCCTGCGCCCCCTCCCACACACAATCCAAACACCCATGCTGTTTATGGGAATGTGCAGTGCAGTGCACTGAAGTGCAAGCTTCAACTTCTTCCTACACGTTTATTTTAAAACTAAACCAATCCGGAATGGGTTCTTTTTAAAATAAAAGTATAGGAACTGTGAGACTTAAAAATAAAAAGTATGGGAGCACCGCTCCCGCACCACTTCGACCTGTTTGTTGGGAAGTCGTTTGTCTCCGCAACAAACAGCAAAATAATGGGAGGCAGCAGGGCTCAGAAGTGAGCTCTTCTGCCTCCCGTTATTCAGCTGACAACGTGGACATGTTGAATGACCAGTGAGGACTCCTCTCCTGTCAGCCAGTGTGTTCACGTTGCTCAGCGTGACCACGCTGAATGATGGGCGAGGAGTTCTCTGCTGTCAGGCAGCGTGTCTATATGTCCTGTGGCTGCGCAGGGGCTTTTCAAGGGTGCATGGAGGTGAGGTAAGTGTTTTTTTATTTTTATTTAAATGTGTATACATATATTTAGTATATGTGTGTATTTCAATTAAATAAGTATGTATATGTGCATGAATGTGTGCTTGTATGTTGGTGTTTATGTTGTGCTATGTTTGGTTGTATGTATGCGTGCATGCAAGCAGTTGTGTGACTTGTGGATGAATGCATGGGTGAAAGTGTTGTGAGTGTGTGCGCCAGCCCCCGCGCCTAAATTTAGCAGACCTGCGGGCCACTTACTTAAGGGGTGGGGTCATGTCATCAGAGGTGCACCTAGGCTAAAATTTCGGAGGGCGACGGAGTGGGACTAACACTTCAAATGCTGGGAGGGGCGCTAATGTCAGAGCCTGTGGGGGAGGGGCAAACTTACTTGTGTGGGCACATCTAACATCTTTCCACATTAGAATGAGACTATTCTGATGAAGCTTCAATGTTACAAGCAGCTAACTCTCGCCCTCATTTCTGAAAAGTCACACTTAAGGACTGCTGTGAGAATGAGATTTCTCATTTCACCACTTCCCTTCTAATCATTCTCCTGGCATGCAAGTGCTAACCCCACATCACAAGTTCGATTACCTAAAAATGTATGTTTATGAATGCAGGTGCTAACAGTGAAATATTTTATGTTAGTAATTTCAGGGCCCTTGTTAACAGGGAAGCCCAGGAAGTGGAGAAACTTTGCTGAAAATGTTGGGGGGGACATGACCTCTGAAGAAAAGGTGCTCCATTCAAATGAATGGGGACAAAATAGTGTGCCATGAAAGTTGGGGGGGACAAACACCCCCGTCCCCCCTAAAATTACGCCCATGAGCCCAGGCCCCGTTTAATGTCTGTGTCTTGTTCCGTCTGGCCACGGCTCTGTTGGTCAGCCCGGCAGGGGCTGTATGACAGTTTTGAAAGCGGATAGTGAGTGGGGCCAATGTTGGGCCAATAACCCCATTGCTCTGTCGGTCTCCCCCCTGGGGGCTGACGTCTGGGAATTTCAGCTTTTGCAGTTGAAATGGGCCCACAAGCAGCTGCTCCCATGTTGGCAGTCTTATGACACAAACACCCACTGATAATCTGCAGCTTTTAACCACCTCACTGTATTATTTTAACTTCATTTTTGATTTAAGCACTGCACCGGTGCCTTGGCCTATATTTCCAATATATAAGGCCTGGGGTGCCCCACAAACAACGGAAAACAAATGGGTCCCAAACCAGCCCTGACACATCTTCAATCAGCCCTGCTCCCAGTTGCCTTCCAATACCCTGAGCCCAGCCAGGAAGCTAAACAGCTAGTTCACCTTCCCTTTGGCTACTAGTCGCACCTTTGACCCCAATTCAGAGGCTCTTTAATTTCATAATGCTATGCTAATCTCTGGAGAGGTGTGCCATCTAAAAGCTGAGACCAGAAGTTAAGACTTTGGCTTTATCAAAGTTAGTCTGTTGATATCGCATGGAAAGGCATTTGTACTCTGCATGTTGGATGCTGCTGTTGCTCGATAACGAGAGCTACGGGCTGGCGACACATCGAAAGAGGCCTTTTGCCTCAAAGTGGGAGGACTTCAGCCCTCCCTAGCCAGGGGCTGGCTCCGCCTATGCAGCCAGCTCGAGTCACCAAAACACAACATTTTGGAGGGGGCTACAACCCGATCCGCCCAATGTTGTTGCACCCTACGTGTTTTTCCCTGAAGTCCTGTTAAAAACAAACATTGGCAAAGCCAACGGTTTTGGCATGTGCATAAGTATTAGGCATTTGTCAGGCACTGCTATTAGATGCTCAGGTACTCAAACCAGTTTGTACCTGCTACCATCAACGGCCAGTTAATACCAATACAGCAGTGCCTTTACCATGCCTACATGAAGCCCAGACTGTTAGTATTGCCAATGCTTGTTTTGCTTTACCTATGTTGCACATGACCATGCATCAAGGTTAAAGCAAACATACTACTTAGCTAAATTGACCCACATAAAATGTAGGCCAATGGAGCCAGTAATAACACTTATGGTGCACAGTCAGCCTGGACATACTTTCTGTGGCATGGCATGTTTACTGGCTGGGAGTGTGTACATTGTAATAATGGCATATATTGTTGCAGCCTGCATGGACCACATGGGAACAACCAGCATGAATATATCTTTGTATTTGTATTTTGTTTATTTGTATAGCGCACCTGGCCCAAAGGCATCTTGGCGCACATCTTAGGTTACAATTATACAATACAGAAAGAGTACATGGTTACAATTATAAAATACAGAAAGAGTACATCGTACAATAACAGTGAAGAGAGTGCAAAAGGATGAAATAGGGAGCATGCAGTACAATAAATGAGTAAGTGGTCAATGTACAGTCGGGGTTACAGTTACTTTTACAGTGGAGTACAAGGTACAATAACAGTGGGGAGTGAGATACCTAGCCTGAGATAAACTAGAAGAAACAATGGACTAAAAGTCAAGGTTGCAGAATTACAAACAGGTAATATACAATAAGGCAATCACAGTGCAAGTCAAGCAATGGTAGTATCAGGGTGTTGAATCTTACGAAGCGTGATTGTCTTGAGCAGCAAGCCACAATTTGACTTTGCTCTTGAAGGATTGAAAGGAGGGTTCAGCTCTAAAAAGGTTGGGCAAGGTGCTCCACAATTTGGTAGCTAGGACCGGAAAACTCACCCCTCCAGCTTTTTGAAGTTTGAACCTAGGAAGGGTGAGGCAATGGGCTTGGGTGGCTGTCTGCGGTCGGGTAGAGGTGTGGGGTGTGAGTCGGTTGACCACTTTATACTAGCATATGCTGTGTGCGACGGCGTTATGAAATGTATTGGAAAATGTTCCTGTGCACAGTTGGCGACTTGCAACTATTGGGTTTTTCCATGTGCTTCCATACAAAACCAATTGCAAACTATGGATTTGATTCCAATTTTACAACGAAAGAGCTGTAAAATGCATAATTGTAACCCAGTGTTTCAAACATTTTCTTGGGAGTGAGAAACCCCCTCAAATAACGCTTGTTTGGTTTGGGCACCCTCACTGTGCTCTGTCGATCCTGCATAATTGGCACAAACATTTAAGCCTCTTCAGTTCAGAAATTCACCAGCCTCCACTGTATATCATTCATCTGTAACCGTGTATGATGTGTGTTTTAATGCGCACACAGGGGAAGGGTGCTCCTTAATGCTGGCGTTATGCACCACATGGCGTCATGCCATCCTAAATATGTTTATGCCTATGATACAACTTTGCTGTAGTTGATGTGCAGTTGTAGTAATAAACCATATTTGGGTTCCTCCACACAAACTGAAGGGGAGATTTCTCGAGTCCCCTGTTTGCGAAGGTGCCGCCGCCGGCCCAGTGCGTAACAACAAAAGGGTGTCTCACCAAATGTTTTGCCCCGGGCCTCACCACATCTTATGACAGCCCCGGATGACTGCCTAGGAGCCCTCCAGTAGGGGCGTATTTCGGCCCTCGAGCATTACATTTGGGAACATTGAAAGGGCACTTCGCTTTGTGTGGTTTATATCCTTGCACACATTCTGTGTTTCAGGCATGCAGTTGTCCCTCTGCCCTCACCAGTATCTGCAGACAGCCCTCTCTCTCCCTAATGCATTCTTTTAACTGGTAGCCTGGAGAGATAGTGATTGAGACCGAGTGACAGCAGGCGACACTATCTGGCGCACACCCTTTTATTTGCATAGGTGAATGGGGCTTCTGGGGGGACAAGGGCATTTTTGTTCGACTGATATTTTCCTTTCTGGGGGCTAAGGGACAGGTAATGACACTGTCCTAGGCCAGTGCGTCCAGGTCTAGCCTCTAAATCCCCTGGCCTGACCCTGCACTGCTTGAGGCACTCAAGTGTATGGGGTCCATTGGACAGAGGGCTGTGCCCTAGTGCTGAAACATTAGGGAAGGGTGGAGACAGAGGAGGCAGCACCATGGCCATTTCACTCCAGGTGAGGGCAGGACAGGGAGCGAGTTGCTGATCTGGATACTTGGAACTGAAGGGCTGTTTGACCCAGTAAGTGGTGAAAAGCGGAGTGCCTGGCTTTAACAGACATGCAAAAAACCTAAATACGCACTCAAAAAATGCTTTGATATTACCCTAGTTTAGAGGGTCCAGCCAATATTTTATTCTCGGGTTCCATCTAAAAATGATCATGTTCTGTCTGTGACCTTCCAAGATTTTCCTTCAGCTTGGGGCCTTTTAGTGCAAAGTTTGTTGTACCTGCATTTTTTTGCCAGTGGAACTCAGTTCCAGTTTGAATGATTGAGAGCTCTGAATTGATTGCAAAAGCACATCATACTCCCCTTAACCCACTACCCAAAACTGACAGTACATCCATCCTGACCACAGCCTCATCCCCTCCCTTTTATTATCATGGACCCTCATATCCCCCGTTGCCATGCATCCTCCCTTATGTCTTCACTTGGCAAGCAGCTTCGGGCCCATATTACATTGGCCTTGTGTCTTGATTCCGAAACCCTGGAGATGGTAAGCGTATATCGCTCTAGGAAGACAGTGAATGGAATCAGAGGACTGCTTTTTAGTGAATGCTGTAGAGAATAGGTAGAGATTAGCACTTGTATATGTGAACATGTGGGAGGGAGTCCACTGGCTGTCTCTGAGATATGCATGGTAGGAAGCTCATTGGATTCAGGCCCTGGGTATTGGGGAGATTGAATTTGAAAGCACAGTATCTCTGGGACAGGGCCATTTGTTCCACGCCAGCCCAAGTTTCTCAAAATACAACAGAAAAGTATTACTTGTCTAGCTCTGATTTATCTTTGAATCTTTACATCTCTGCTGGGATGTGTATGCCATGAAAGCTGCAAATATTAATATTTGGCATCACATGCAGCACTTGGGCTGATTTAGAGCAGCTAGGAATGCCTGGATGACTGCAGGATTTCTGTGGGACTGGACTGTGCAAGGAGATGACTGGATAGCAAGGGAATTACTATCCCTCAGTGTTAGGCCCTTATTCATGGGGATCTCACTATTGCTACTATTCACCCAGCTGCATATTTTTCCCCACACATCTTTCTATTGTGTTTTTTAAAGATCAGTTTGGCGAAAGGTTAAATGAAGATTTTGGTTAGTTTGTACGTGTATTCGACAGTGCTCACAGATTTTTGCTACTTCTGCAAGATCGTTGGAGGTGAACTTCATGTTTATGTTTATGTTTATATGCTTCTATAGCGCCGTAAACCCGCAGGCATCAGGGCGCTGTGACACACAATAGGCTAATTTGACACATCATGATCTATGGCTCTGGTGGGTGTCAAGAGTCCTATTTGAAAAGGTGGGTTTTCAGGAGTTTTCGAAATTGGAGGTGATTTTCTTGGCTTCTCAGAGTTATCGGAAGGGCATTCCATATCTGAACCGCCTTTACTAAGAAGGATCTGCCCATACCGGATTTGAGCCTGTGTTTCTGTTCCACTAGTAGGTACTTACCAGCTGAGCGAAGATGTCTCTTGGGAGTAGGTGAACTACATAATTCAGCAGCCTTAACGGTGACTGCAAGGCATCCTAGGCCCTTTGAGATGCACTTAAAGCTACCCTCAACGCAGAAGCATTGCACACAAAGCACGATGCTGTCAGGCGTAAAGGCGATGGAGGCGACCGTGGACTCTATCTTAGAAGAAGTTGTAGCATGCTGTCAGGATTTGAAGGCTGAGGACATAACTGGGAGTGCCGATATTATTGTTGAAGAAACTTTGACGAATCAACTTCCGGGGCACCAGTGGTTCAGCGATGAATATCGGTTTCTAAACCATCTATCAGCCCTACACCTCTTGTACACCAGAAGGGATGCAAACAGATTGGAAACACAAGCAAATTATAAACCTCTTTGTCCAATTTTGGTAACGTGGATGGAACGGCAGGCTTAGCTCCGAATGTTCGTGGATCGTTGGTTAGTTGCAACACAGCGAAAATACAATTATTATCCAATGATAAAAGGGACTGTACAGTCAAGGTTGTATACAAATATCTACTTTAGTATTATCACAATAGACAGTTCTAGCTCAATACAACATTTTTTTTTTGTTGATTTGGCTGAAATTTTCAACCTTTCAACAGAATATACATAAATGAATAACTCATTTACAATTGAAACCTATTTCTACAATTGCTACAATTAATAAAAAGAACAAATACTAAAATTAAAAGAGAACAAAAGGAGGAATCACATATTCAAGTAATTTCCTTCCAAACTGATAGTTACATTATGCTCGATCATACATATGTCTTCAATGCCATCTGTTTCTAGATTTAATTCAAAACAAAAAATATGCTGTTGCATAACCAATTTACTTTGAATGTATGTGGTAAACATGACTACATAAATCTTTGGCATCCATGCATATGGAGGAATGAAATAGATCTTTAAAATATTTGAGGCGTAAGAATAACAGGTTGACACACCCGGTAATGATATGTTCTAGCGTTTCTGTTGCTTTCCCTCAAAATCGACACATGTTTTTTGTTTGATCTTGTGGGTACCACCTTGTTGTGATTTCCCTGATTTTCCATAAATTGAGTCTAAGACGCAGGAGATCTAAGCGATGCCGGGGATTTTTGGACTTCATAAGATATTGTTCAACTGATCCATAATATTTTAACGGAAATGGATTTGCAATGCATGTTTTATATTTGGCACACAATTCTCTGGTGGCAATCCAATCGGTTTGCCATAGCTTTATTTTGGCTCGGTCAGGATTCTGTCAGAGCAATTCCTCTGTATTATCAGCAGCACTCAAAAACTCCTGTGCACTAGATCTCCAACATTTCATAAACGTGTTGTTCGAGGATTGCAGCTAGTTTGACAGTATTCTTTATAAACCATTACCATTTCTCCCTAACAAACACTTTCTATACAAGGCACACACTTTCCATTTATACCCGGCATATAATGAGATCAGGCCTAGTTCATGTCTAATCAATGATATTGGCACAGAAGATGGCAACTTCAGCAGTGCTCTCCAAAACTTGGCTTCCATTACATTCCAAAATTTGGGTGGCCTCCCTTTTTTGTCTCAGCACCATACAATAAGATTGGTAATACTTTCTGTTTGTTGAAGCCCAGTAATGGTTGAATGGTAAACTTGCAGAATCTTCCATTTATAATTCGAGCTTGAGAAATAAGTGTGTTTACTTTTCTTTGCAAGCTTATTTCATATGGAAGATCTTTAATGTCGTTGTTAACATTTACAACGAGGTAGGTGTAACTTGTTACTACCTCAACTCTATTTTTGTCTATTAGCCAAGCCATAGTACGATTGCATTGTTTCTTTTTGCCAAATTCAATTATGGCTATCATTAATACCGGCATAGGACGGCCTCTTTTTGGAGACAAGGCAGGCGTGGACAGAATTTCAAAACCATCCCAGGTGGGAGGCTCAATTAGCCAAGTTTCCTGGAGTACTATTATGTCAAACTCGTGAAGCACATTTTCATTGGAGTTTACAAAATGGTGGAACCCACGAGTATTCCAGGAAAGTAGCTGAATTATTTCTGATTCTGCGGGTTGTTATGCTTGGCGGGAGCTTTCAAAGCGATTCCCCTGCTCTCCAATGCCTAAGCTTGTACTACCAACACCATAAATTCGTAAACTCTTCTTAAATGATTTTTGATCTCCATCTGAACCCATCAGGTTGGTTTCTCGAAAAAAATTATATCCGATTTAAAGATTTCCCGCTCCATAATATTTCAGCCAACACTGTTGAGTGGACATATAGATGGGATTTAGAGAGATCAAGATCATCCAAGAATTCAACCCTATCCACGTCTGCTTACTTGATATTACGCAATTGAGGAAGTTCTTTGCAGATATTCATAATACTAGATCGATTGAAGTCAAAGTTCATAAAAGGGCGTGGACGACATTCAATAATAAATTGGTGATGGCATGATTGGTTCTGTTGTGTATTTAGAATTGACTTGTTTTTATCGCCAAGTTCTTTTTTCTGACCCTGCTTTGTCGTCCATGGATTGCTTTGGCTTACATGTGAGTACAGCACCATATTTACTTTAGATTTACTAGTTTCAAGGATGGGACCATTAACTATAGGCACTGTCAAAGTTGGCACTGGCTGTGCAGCAGCAGGATTTACACTTTGGCCCTCAGACGCCGTTGACATGTAGCGTGCGACTGCTTTGTTTATTTCAACTTGCATTTGATCAGCTAGTACATTTGTGTGTGCATTGGTTGCAGTTAGTCGATTCCCATTAAGAACCTTTTCCGCTTCCTTCATAACTAGTGTAACTTGTGGTGCAGTTTCTCACTGCTTGTTAATCTGAATGGAGGCTGCGACCAGATCATTTAGTGGTTTGTAGGTAATAGGGATAGAGACTTCCCCTTACATAATAGTAATTGGTGACTTCTTACAATTATTCTGTTTAGATTGCGCCTCAAGTCTTTTGTGTGATGCAGTTGGAATTTTTAGAAACCGTCTGGACTTCAAACCTTCTTTTGATTTTTTCCTGTATTGCCAACAGCTTTTTCGTTTTCACCTTTGATTTAACAAGGCAATCAGATGTTCCCCGATTTGCTGTCTTTTCTTTGGAGAACATGATGAGACACTTCAATCTTTCCCCCCAACAAGACATTGTTTCTGACGGAATTATCAGTACAATTTATATTCTCGTTCACTGCTAACGTTTTTAAAGGTACCGATTCTAGATCCCTAGAAGTAAGTGAATCAGCATTCATAACTTCATTGCGCTGCAACACTGATTCATCACTAATATCAACCATTGTAACAGTTTGTTTGCCAATATTATTTTGTTTACAATGTCAGAACATTTCGTATGCTTGCTCCATAGCCGGTGTAGTTTCTGCAGATATAACACTCCGATTCGACAAATGAGATAATAAAATTGTTTGGTAATAATTTTTTGATCTGATGTCTCATATAATTTGGCCAGTAAGAATAGGGCCACGTTCATTGTCATTAGAGTGTTCCTGTCTTGTGACATATCCGATTGAGAGGCCTTATCAGGTTGTAAAGTCATGGGGGCAACATTTGTTAGTGGAGACATTGCACCAGTAGCCGCTCGACGCGGAGTGGGGGGAATAAATGACAAGGAATTCACCGACCCCTCATGCTCCAGGTCTTCAAATGACTCTAATGAGTTAGATATTAAATAATTCCCAGGCCGCAATTGGGCCTCATTATCACAATCATTAGGCCTAGATGAGCCTGGGCCATTTGGGCTATTAATCAGAGATAGATGTTCAACTTGCATCAAATCGCCCGTGTTCGAATGTACAAAAATTATTTCTTCATTTTTGCCTGAATTGCTGCTTTGATTCATGAACGATAGTTTCTTCATCGACCTGCCCCGCAATGTGCATTTCATGATACGTTTTCCGCAGTTTATGTTGCGCTGCAACTGAACATAGCATTGGTGGCGGTAAACTCTCCTGATTGCTAACTTCAGATGCATGGGGATTGTCTTTATCGCAGCGCTTACCCTCCATTTCCATTGTAACATCGGGTAAAAAGCTGCCAGTATGAGCAATAGTGACAACAGTCGACTTACTGCCTTTCATTGCTGCAATTTTGACATCCATTCGTGCATCTAGATTCGACAATTTGGATTGTTTTACCATTCCATTATTTGTTTGCTGCACAAGGGAAGCCCCTTTATTGTAGTACAACCTAATGTCATTGTCATTAGACATGGAACGTTTCTTGTTTTTACCTACACATTGTTTTTCATTGTGTGTGCTAGATATTCGTTTTTGGATAGGCGTGTGCATTTTTGAAAAATCGAGTTGCATACTTGGATTATCGCATTCATTTGCTAGCAAGGTTAGATTTGCTGGCATGCCCGACTTTAGAGTATACTGATTCATGATCTTTCCTAACAAGAGGCAACTCACTCTGTTACCCGGTGTCAAGAACACGCGGCACGCAGGGCTTCTGAAGAAAAATACAGTACTAGGGAATACTTCTATGTGAATGTTTCTTAAACCTGAATTCAGCGTCCCGTGAAAGCACTTCAAACCATACAGGTTTCTAACACACGCTGTATTGCAATGACAGACACACACAAGCTATAACGTCTGTTTAACCTTAGCACACATGGAAGTAATTAAATATCAAGCAGTTCGGTCCCAAACAATCAGTTTTACACTTTCCAGTTTTACATAACGGGAAGCGAGCAGAAGAAAGAGGGAGGATGCATTTGCCTTGCAAGCAATATAAACGAACTTCCCCACCACGAGAAAGGTTTTGCACACAAAACTTTTGTTGCCTCCTCTACGGTGACAAAACTTACTTTTCAAAATGCAGTGAGTGCTTAACATAAGGCTTACTCACAAGGCGCACGCGCAATGGCGCGAGAAGACATTTTCAAATAGCCTTGTGGGTAAAGTGGGTGGAGGCAGTGGCACTTAGAACATTTTTCACCTAAAACCTCAAACAACAACAGTTGTTAACTATAACCACACTTGTGGACACTTGTAATAATACTACATTTATTGTGAATAGTTCACATTTGAACTTTACACAAACAATCAATACTAAGTACAAAAATACATCTAATAACATTTGTTTTAAACATGTAAATCCAAGTGTAATACAATACATGAGTACATGAATGGATAATATAAGTCTCACTTCTTATACATCATGGGCAACCCATAAGTATATAATACCAGGAACAAGGCAATGACAATGACAATAGCCACTAAGCACCAATACCAAACATCAAACGTCGAGCCTAATGGCCTAAAGCCAATCATTGTTCAACAGGACCGGGGTCCACCATAACCGGCTGAATTGGTAATAAACTTTTAACTCTAACCCAGACCCTATATAATGCCAACTGGGTCCAAATAGAGTATGCATTTAGGCAGTAATCCCAAAAGGAGTCTCCCTTAATGGTGTCGTAGTTGTTTACCAACTTTCCCAATAGACACATATACAATGGGCCTAATCGAGGGCACATTGTTAAAACGTGCCTGATGGATTCAAGATGTTCTCCCTTCATACAGATACGACAGTACCGGTCCTTTAATGGAATGCCCGACCTAGGCCCAACGACCGCTAATACCTGGAGTTGATTTGTCCGCAGCCTTAACATAAATTGACGTACCTCAGGGTCTGGGCATAATAACAGATATTGTTGGGGCTTTCTGTATCTGTGAATTACATGTGTTACAGCTTCATACCCCTTCAAGGTGGACAGGTGGATATAATTTTGGGTCCAAGTCCATCTATTCATTTTATATATGAATGATTTTTTTAAATGTATAAATGGCATTGAACGCTTATTATCGTATGAACAGTCTATTTTAGTGAAAAGGGACTCATTTAGCTGTTTATAGCTGTTACCCCGGGCGACTTTTCCTTGTCGAAATTGGTGCTGGCCAGACCAAGCAGTTCACAAGAAGAAATGGAATTAGCTTTCAAGTAAAACACACCTCGATCACGCAGGGCCATGCCTTTCAATGATGTTAAGCCTAACTCCAGTCTCAAATACTGGACAGAACAGGCAGGGCCCATGCCCAGTACCGCGCGCCAGTACTGGCCCTCTAATATATTGAGCCAATTCAAATCCTGTATGGCCAATGCCTCCAAGCCATACAAGATTGCCGGAACGAAGCATTGCTGATAAAGTTTAATAATAGCAGTGATACTAAACCCTGCTTTACCTTTAGCAAATTTACAGGCTTGTAGTGTGAGAAATTTTGCCCACCTCTTATTTTGAAGTATGATCAAGTCATAATTGAGTCGAGTATCAAATTCTAACCCCAAATATGGGTAAGATTGTTCAATGCTTATTCTGCCCAGGCTTGTCTCAACCCCTGACCGACGGGGGCCACTTTTGGAAATAACCAAGATCTTTGTTTTCCTCAGTTTAATAGTAAGCCCCAAGGGCGCCGAATACAGGGATAACTCCTCTAGCATGCTCTTTGCTCCCGACAACGTGCGTTCAAACAATATTAAATCGTCAGCATAGAGCATGCCTACAATGGGGGTATCCCCCAATCTTGGTGGACAATTTGCCTTAGCAGCCATCCGGGTTAACAGATCAGCTATATATAAATTATAGCACATACGTGCCCCCACACATCCCTGTTTGGCTCCCATATTAATAGGAATAGGATCAGTAGCCTCCCCCTAGTTATTCAGTCTGACCCTGGCACTGTTGCTACTATGCAAGCTCGACAATACCTGTAATATCCATCCTGGGCACTTTAACTCGCTTAACTTGTCCCACAGGGTCTCCCTTTTAACTTTATCGAAGGCACTACAATAGTCCCCAAAAATTATGTATAAAGTATCATTTTTATTGCTCCAGGTGTTATTGATCAATAAATCTAGAACCCTGATATTGTGGGCTGTCCCAGAACCAGGTCTAAAGCCCGTCTGTGCATAATTCAAGATTTTGTTAGTTACGACCCAGGTTTCAAGTTCTCTGACGACAAGTTTCATAAATATTTTGCTGGTTACATCAAGCATGGAGAGAAGTCGGTAATTTCCCGCGTCACATCGATCTCCCTTTTTGTGTACTGGTATAATTACCAACCTTCTCCATGAGGACGGAATCACAGCAGACCTACAGACACGTGAGTAAAGTGTCAAAAGTATGTGTGCCCACTTGTCCGGGTCACTTTTTAATACTGAATTTGCTAGTCCGTTTGGACCGGGGGCATTGGAGGGTTTGAGTGCTATAATAACCTGTTTTATCGCATTGTGACTTAGAGGTAAATGCCATGTATTTGTGTTTAATGTAGTAACTGACGTGGGTATGTTTGCATCGAAAAACTTGAGTTTAATGTGTTCTACCCACTGCTCCTCACCAATGGGGTTCACTATTCTTAGTCCCTGGTCTCCTCCTGCCTCTCCCAAAGTTTGACAAACTTTGTGGACACTTGTAAGTCTGTTCACGTTTGCAGGTTTGCACCCAGACAGTCTTGACGTACCAGTAGAATCCAAATAAATATTCCATAAAAACGCCTCAGACAGCCTCAGGCGGCAGGCAGAAGCTTGATGATGGCTGCAAGCTGGCCTACACAACGGCTTAGGGTCAGGAATCATTGTTTCAGTGCTGGTCGGCGGTTCTGAAGTAGTGGTCGAGGTGTCTCAGATTGTTTTTTATTGACTGGGGCGTAACAAAAATCAGCAGTGCAGTCGGTTGCAGCTCAAGGGGCTCGACTGGCTCGAAAATGTCCTTTAAGGCGGATGTCGGTAGATGCTTATCGATGCACTCCTCCTAGCTTATTCACTGGGCTTGTGTCAGCCTTTAAGGCAGATGGGCCAAAGCTGAGGAGAGTGTTGCAGGCAGCTGCCTTGTCCTTGGTTTGGTTCAGTTACCCTCTGGCACTTCCCAGCTCGGCGCTTGCTGCAGAGCCTAGCAGGCTACACTGTGTGCTGTCTGGGTAGCGGTTCTGGAGCTGCTGGAGGGTGTTCTGGATTCAGTATCTCCCTCTGTTCTGTGGGAGATGTTTAGAGGAGGGATATTGCTTCCCTCTTGGAGGTCCTGGCCTTCCTTCACTGGTGGAAGATGTAAGGCAGACTGTACCTTCAGCCAGGGTCCAATTCTGAGTTCTTCTTGTTACTCATTGCAAAGTCTTCAGATCAGCCAAAAGAGGGGCTCAGCCCTCATTTAAAGCCAAATGGGCCACATTGATTGGTGTAGGCTAAGCCTACATTAATGAACCAATCTCAGTCCCCCACCAACAATCTCCTGTATGCGTGACGTCATAACCAGAGTGCTTTGTAACAGAAAAGGTAAAGGGGTGAAAACGTGTAATACTAAGTCCCACTCATCTTCCTGTCTGTTGTGTATCAAAGGGTCCCACTGGTTAATGGAGCACTCTGTGGTTCCTGATTAAAGCAGCATGTAACCCTTGAAGCTGCGGTGAGACCAGACTTTCTGGCTCCATCAAACCACATAGTCGTGCCTTCTGAATGGGGTTCCCCTGATGGGATGACTACTGTAAACATGCAGTCCCAGACATGACATTTCACTGTCAGTCGATACTAAGGGCACGAACTGGCTTCAGGTTGACACAGTGCATATGTAAAGGTGTTGGGGGTTTCCTGTCTCCTTTGTTAGCCTCCGCAACCAGGCCTCATGTGGGCCTGTTTGAATGAAACTTTAGTATGCAGATGCTGCCACCAGCTACACGGTACAACAAAAGGACAGGACTGATCCATGGAGCCTTTGTTAGTTAATTAGGCTGGCCATTGCAGGGAGAAGATTTGGCCCTCCCCCTTCTGGAGATGCATTGTGTACGCCACCTGTCAGATCGTAACTAAATATGACAGCGCCTGTGGGCTGTGTCCACCCAAGTACATGGGTCTATGCGTATGTCATGCAGTGAGCAAAAAGCCCAGGCGAGCGCCCACCCACCGTGCGGATGGTCGAATTCTTTACAGAAACTTTGGCGAGTAACAGTTCTATTAATCGGTAGTCTTCCTGTACTTACTTGCATAGACATCCACAGACTTGTCTACCCAAGGTAATAAAAGCTTTGGCAGTTGGTGAAATGGGACCTTCCCCTAAAATCGAAGTACTGGTGATGTTGGGGTGGATGGTACTAATGAGACTTTGATTAATGCCGGGTACAATGGGTCAAGCGTGAAGGGGTGGGCCTGACTACGTTGATTGACATACGTGCTGACTCTAATATGAAGGTACACATTACCTGTTATACATGTTAACAATGAGGCAATTATGAGGGTGGAAATACATGACTGAGGAGGTTATAGGCATTAATCAGCAGCCGTCATCGCCAGATGATATGAACGACAATTTAGCATCTGTAACACAGTATGATACTTTGGGACAATTGCTCACTGTGGTAATTAATAAGTGTGAGGCTATTGAAGCAAGGCTTGACGAATAACCAATCACTTGAGCTATTTATGCGAATGAATGGAAAATGTAAAGTGAGAACTAATGTATGTGATATACCAATGGAAATTAGTGATGCAGGAGGAAATATGACTGTGGGTCACGTGACCAGTAAGTCTATGAGTACTTTAACTGTGGGGCATGGGGCAATGATGTGCAATGAAAGATAAGTTGACTATATTGATTCCGGTATGAAAGAGGTTATTGAATGTCCGTATGCCACGGTAGCACCGCCTACTTCAGATATTGTAGGGCAATGAAATAAAAAGGACAAACGAGAGAAACGCACGAGGTTCAATGATGTTAGACTTCATAAAAGTAAGAAAGCTTTAAGAACGAAGGGCAATTTTATTACCTCGGAGTCAGCAAGCAAGACTCTTGTCGACACTGAGCAGGGCACTTTTGATTTAATTAATGAAGGTAATGCGTGTAATGGAAAGAACAATAAGAAGAGTAAAAAAATGCAATGATATAAGGCCACACCTATGTACCCCATGTAATAACAAAGGGAAATTGGATGTTATGAACAATAATGACAATATTAAAATACGAGACAGACTCGGGGGAGTGGAGTGGTGGAAAGAAGGATAATGTCAGTGATAACACCTAAGTATTGGATGGTTTGAAGTAACTATTTATGAATGATGAATTATCTGTACCAAATTTGGATACAGACCCACTTCTCTGTCTAGTGCAATTAGTGGCTATCATGCCTTACAGATGATCTGTGTAGCGAAGTGGGACAGGCACCCTACTTTTAATAGGCCGACATTGATGCTGTGTACAGTGTCATTCCTTGAAGGGTGCTAATGGGTAACGAAATTAGATTAGTTGATTAAGTCGATTGTGCTGAGAGGGCAAAAGTAAATATGTTGTTTCAGACAGCTGATATGCTAGATTTTGTGTTGTGCCATGAGAATGATCTATTCAAAAGGGGCAATTAATGTAAAGTAGTTTACGTTTAGGGATTATTCAGGGAATTTAAGAACGGAACTTGGCCCCAAGGCGGTTAGCGCTAACAATGTTGATTATAGGAGGGTCTTCACTGGAACCGACCTGGCTAGAAGGGCACACTGAAGGATATTGGCAGTGGTTGCCTAAAGCATTTCAAACGAATTTCCTAAAAAGACCCGATCAGCAATGTGTGGTGTGTTGCTGGAAAACCCGTGGCTCCTCTCATTATGGGGCATATGGGGGAGTGGTTGAACGTTTGTATTTGTTCCTGTTAATAATTTTGCAGAAAAGCTGTGAGTGTTCTCTATCTGTGCTAATGCAATGAAAGGGGACAGCGGAAAACCAAACGTGGGGTTAATTATCCCTATAGATAGCTCTTGGAGTCTGATGGCACATTCAGACAGCACAAAAATGATATTGTCAGGGACCATACATACAAAGGCAGTACCTGCAACAGGATATTCACAATACGTGTGTATGATCCTCCTGCCATGGTTAGCCATAGACGCAAAATCAAATGTCTGACTTGGTAATTCCAGGGGGCGATTTTAATACCCGAATACTTTTGACTACTGGTTCTTTTAGTGATGATGCATGTTCTCCCCCTATTGACACGACTACATATAATCCCCAAGGTATTTCCGGGGCAAAGTTAGTATATCAACATGGGTTTTAGATATTAAATGGCTACTGTCAAGGTGATTTGAATGGTGGGTGTACTAGAGTAGGGGGTGGGCATGTATCTTTTATCGATTACATATTTGTAAACCATGCAGCACTTGGGTTGGTGAGTGATATGGCTATTAGCTACAGAGATGAACATGGCCATTTACCGTTGTGTGCACTGTTGAAGTTAGAGATGAACAGTAACCAGTACGACAGAAGTGGTGTGATTTCTCTTAATAGTGGTTCAAACCGTATAAGATGAAACCCACAGAAGTTGGAAAATGAAAACGAGATTGGAATTAAAGAATTAGGTGTCTAAGTACTCACTAAATGGGAGTGCTAGTGATGGACCGTTGTTGGACCAATTTGTGGCTGTGCTTAAAAACATTCAGGCAGCATTCATGTAAGTAGGAAATATAATATAGTGGGTGACTTGTGTAACCTTAAGTGCAAGGGTAAATATATGTCTATGACTGGCAGATACAGTTTGAGGAAAGGAAGTTGAGAGCGGGTATAAAAAGATTTGTATCCAATTATAAGGCTAAGAGCGGCAGTGTGGTGCATGTTCCCCTCAAGCAATCCATTAACAATATCAGTAGAGTGTTTCGTAAATGGTTTCATGCCTATCGCTGAAATAAGGAAAGGGATTTGTGGCTAACTGTAACGGGCCATGCAATTAGGAACAAATCATGTTGTGGAACATCGTTAACTCCAGGAGAAGTGGATTGTTGATAAATATTGGATGTTCTAAGGCTGATTGGGAATTGCATACTAGGAACACTATTGGGAGATTGCCTTAGGAGTTCTTACCTGTTATAGATGGTGTATTGAAATGGGAATATAAGACTACTCCCTGAGAGCTGGAGTGCATTGTGCAAATGCTGAATACCTCACTACGGCCAGGCCTGATGGCTCTTGTAACGCCCTGATAAAAATGAACCCTGGACTATGAGCTTCTGCTTTGTATAGGCTTTTTATTTGTATTAGCCTATTGGGATGCATCTCTAAATCTTGGAAGGACAGTATTATAGTCCCAGTGTACAAAAAGGGCTGTAGGACCTTAGCCAGAAGTTACCGAATGCTGTCCTTGTTTAGCTATTCCTTCTAAGATTTTTTCTAGGATGTTGCTTAAAGGAGAGTTCCGGGACTTTTTTTTTATTGTCCCTACGGTTCGGCCATGTGTTTTTAAGCATAACTCGGTAGATCGTAGAAAACTTTCCTATGGACCTTACCCGACTTTTCGTCCATTAACGCACTCGAAATCAGCCGCCATTTTCTGATAATCCTATCACTTGCCGCATCGCCCTGGCTCACCTGCTTTTGCGGCACTAAATCAAATCCCCCGCCCCTGAGCCTGACATCAGCAGACGCGTACCGCCCATTTCCCAACGCCAAAGCACGTTTCGTGTCAACAATCGCTGCGCCTCAGCTAATGAAGTGTCGCCATGGAAATGGCAGGACGCCTCTTTCCTCAATAAGTATAAACACACCGTTTCACAACACACAGCAGCAGATTTTCGATTCCATTACTCTCTCTGTGTTACTTTGAGTATTCTGTGACTCGTTTCTGTGCTCTGGTCAGCTACCTTCGCCGCTTCTAGGCCTTGTGAACACCTGTACCATCTCTGTAAATTATTTTACTTTCTTTACCACACAATGGCTACAATAATGCCGTATTTGTACGAGCCCGAGTACACCGAGGAAGAACTACTGGAAAGGCAAGCACGCGAAAACGATGGGGATTCGGACGGCAGTTGGGAGGACCAGTCAACGGATGAAGAGCCTGGACCATGTCGCATGGACGGCGTCTCCACCTGGTGCACGTGCAATCGGTGCGAGCTAATGCCAACTGAGGAGGAGAACTGCTGCTGCCGTGAAAATTCCGGGTGCTTGGCCTACATTTCGGAAGGCGAGCCAAGTCCGCAATGCATCACCGAGCTGCCAGAGTTCAGGGAAGCCTGCCTCTCACGGACCGTGTTGAGGATGATGATGGTGCTTATGCACGAACTTTGCGGCACTGTTCGTCCGCGTAATCCGAGTAACGAGTAAGTATACTCTGGTTGTGATGTCAGTGATGCCACTACTATTTCATGGTCGTCTCCCACATATAAAACTACATCTACATATCATTCGAATGCATGTAAATTGGTTCCATGTTGTGCATTTTCTAGATAGAATTTTTTTCAAAGCAGAATGACATTTTTTACCTGAATCGACAGTGATAAGAAAGTTGTCATTTTAATACAGTTTGTATCTTTCATTTTCACAGGTGGTACAGGCTGGTGGCCTATCGTTGCTTCACTTGGTGGCTTCACGGGAGGCTCGGACACCGCGTTCGGAGAGTAATACCTGCCTGTGCGGTACTTGCCATTAGACAACATTTCCCCAGCGACAGTGGACAATACCGCGGATTTTCCCGGGATGTGCTGCAACCGCAACTTTACAATGTGTAATGTTTATTATTTATGTTCAATTGAAATTAAGATCTAAAATAAAACCCAACATATATTTTAACAATGGTTGTTTTGATTTTTTAAATGAATCTAGTGTGTCTCCATTGAATAGTCTTCCTGTGCCTTGTCTTGTCACACCACATGTCTCCGGCCAGCATCCTCCCTCACGCTGGCCGCCCACCTTCAATCCACATAACCGTTGAACCCATATGCAGCAGACATACATATGTTATTTTGCGGGTTGGCATCAAGCCTAGGCATCCAGGGTCTCCAGGGTGAACTGCACCCATATATTCTCCTGGGACGGTGAGGTATTTATAAACTCACCCCCCTGCCTTCCATGTACTAGATCCTGCAGCCTGCCTCTTACATGCAGTTAGATGGCCTCTCCTTGGTGAGGCCCTGCGGCAAACGAGTCTTGTCTGCACGACCACCGCCCCAATCCACCCCCCGCCCTATCAAAGGCAGTTCGCACCGGGGTACTTGTGCTGGCAAGTGGAGCTGTCAGGGAGCGATAAAGGCCAAGAGGTGCCAAAGACCATGTACACTTCAAAGTGGTCTATAGCGCATGGGTTGTTGTTCCCATGTCTACCGCCAGACCCCGTGTCTCCTGCCAAGCATCCCCCCTCACGCTGGACGGCCCCCTGCAATCCACATAAGTGTGTCTCCATTCACGAGTCTTCCTGTGTCTTGTCTGCACGACCACCGCCCCAATCCACCCCCCGCCCTATCAAAGGCAGTTCGCACCGGGGTACTTGTGCTGGCAAGTGGAGCTGTCAGGGAGCGATAAAGGCCAAGAGGTGCCAAAGACCATGTACACTTCAAAGTGGTCTATAGCGCATGGGTTGTTGTTCCCATGTCTACCGCCAGACCCCGTGTCTCCTGCCAAGCATCCCCCCTCACGCTGGACGGCCCCCTGCAATCCACATAAGTGTGTCTCCATTCACGAGTCTTCCTGTGTCTTGTCTGCACGACCACCGCCCCAATCCACCCCCCGCCCTATCAAAGGCAGTTCGCACCGGGGTACTTGTGCTGGCAAGTGGAGCTGTCAGGGAGCGATAAAGGCCAAGAGGTGCCAAAGACCATGTACACTTCAAAGTGGTCTATAGCGCATGGGTTGTTGTTCCCATGTCTACCGCCAGACCCCGTGTCTCCTGCCAAGCATCCCCCCTCACGCTGGACGTGATTCATACACGTCATTCATTCACAAACACACCCCTGTTTCGAATTCTTTATAACCCACTTCATATTTATAATGAGAACTTCTTTGCACTTTGCTAGTCAACCCGTGAAGGTGCTGGTTATCTGCTCTTTGTCTCTGTGAACTTCCGTGACCACTTCGAGGAAACTCGTCAGTTTGCAACCTGTGAACTGCTCCCTGTTCTTCGACAAGAAACTACTCTGATCCCTGCATCTAACTGTTTGCTCGTCAAGGTAAGGCCATGTACCATACTCATTTTGCGTCCAATTTCTTTTCGTTCAAGACAGTACATGCAAGGAACTAGTCATATGTTCTGAGTTTAGTCAAATTATTTTTCTATTTTTTTAAAGTTATTCAAATACTTATCCGCATGTGAATAACGTGTATAGTTCCAAGAACCAAAACATACCTTGCATTGAACCTTTTATGTGTCATTTAATTTTTTAACACATTGGTATTCATAGAGAATTGTTGATCTTTACTTTTCAGAACTTTCCACAATGCCTGCCTGTTCCATTGGCGGTTGCCCTTCGAAGACCCATAATAAATCTGAAGGTACTATAATGCATGTTTTCCCTAAGACAATAGATCAGATAAGAGAATGGGTCCGATATTGCGGATATCCACCCTCTGAGCTTGAAAGTAGAGTCCTAGAAGTCTTTGCGGACAAGAGGGGTGATCGATACCGCATCTGCAGCAGGCACTTTACCTCTGACATGTACTCCACATCATTGCTAATAAAGAAGAACACACCGCGAGCGAGGCGAAAATTGCTCTCCACCGCTATTCCCACTCTATTCGTCCACATCCCTCCACTGGTGAGTCAAGTTTACGTATTTATCTCTCGGCCTTGCGGTAGTGTGTAGCATTAGCTAACAATAATTTCCCCATTTATGTATCCACTCAATATGAAGGCGGAAGATTCTCCATCCGTGTCGTTATTGCAGTCATCAGCCACTTCAAGCGCCTATCGGGTAATCTTACTTAGCTATTCTGCCATTGACTTGTTTTAGGCATGTAAATCAACAGTTTTAATTTATCGTGTAATTATTTTACCTAATGGTACACCCTTGTACTCGTCCTCTAGTCTTTGTTTTCAGTTATAATTATTGTTATCCAAAATAATTCAAGTACTGTCTTTCAGGGAGATGCTGAGGAGTCCAACGTATTGACGACTACCGTTGATGTCACTCAGATGCTCGAGGTACGTTTCAGGACAGTTCCATCGATGGAGATCATCAGATCTTGCATTCTTGTAGCGTGATTGTTACACACAATGTTTCTTTCGTTTTTAGCCATTGATATGTCCTTCTGTCGTCGCCCTCGTATGTGTCTTCTTTTTTCAATATTGTGTTCATTACTAATGAAAGTCCTATGTTTCAGGGAGTCGATGGAGCATTAGTCCAAGAAGAAGGGGGAGCGTGCAGTTACGGGTCGGCGCAACAGCTTGCAGAAGTGTGCACCGCAGTTACATCGTCCCTTGATGTTCTTATGCATTTCGAGGTATGGATACTGACAGCTCGATCAAGCGAGATCATATGACGTGATTACATCCGCTATACTTCCTTCTTTATTAACGCAAGTACTATGTTTCAGGGAGATGACGGAGCTTCTTCTACAAGAACATCACCCCTAGTAGTTGATGCAGATTTCTGGGTGGTGACACTTCCAACGATCGAGCAAATCGAATCATATTTAGATATCCATTATTTATTTTAGACAACTGATCATTTGTGCAGGTCTATTTAGATGAGCCGTTGACGCCTGCACAAACTTTATGTTCTTTTTATCAAAATAGAAAACCATACTAATGCAATTACTGTGTTTCAGGGAGTCACTGAAGCATCATCTTCAATAATATCATCAATGGAAGTCTATGAGGAGCCCAAGGTATGGATCTTGACAGTTCCATCTAACTAGATCAACAATGCGTGAATAATTGTCGTTTGAATGTTCTACACAAAGCGTTCATTCGTGTTTTGCTATTGAGATGTACGTGGGTATTGGTCCCCAAGTACATTTTGTGTTTTCGATATTATTATACATACTAATGAAAGTTCTATGTTTCAGGGAGTCGATGGAGCGTCAGTGCGTGATGGATGTGCTTATCAGGAAAACATAGTCGTTGCAGCGCAAGAGGAAGTGGAGACATATACACGAGTCGGAGCAACAGCGTCCTGATGTTGAAGTTCGAGGCAAGAAAGTTTCAAAGAAAAGAAAGCAAAAGAAGGTTAGTGTCCTGGTCACTATATTATGTTGTTTTTCACTGTTAATAGTTCAATACTGTAAGTTGTGTTTAAACTGAACACCCCTTTTCCAATCTGTCCTCTCGTTGCGAGTGGGTGTACAAACTAGATCTACACAGACAGTGAAGCGAACGAGAGATGTTGCTTGTCAAACCTTTTGGCAGGGACTTGAGACTGGAGAAGCATCGTGCCAATGGGAAGAATATGAAGTGATTGACAACGGAGCTATACCACCACCAGCCATTGATAGTGAATGTCCTCCTGGTAGTTCGGATGCAGTCGGAGATCAATTCACAGAATCCACACCCGCAAAAACTAAGACCGCGAGAAAGTTGAAGAAATTGTTTTATTCACCCATCGCCGGAGAAGGAACAGATGTTGCAATGGAAGAGAATGAAGTAGGCGACAATGAAACACCATCAATATCACTGAACATAGCGGAAGACGATATCAGAGATTCTACCTTTCATGTGAGTGACATGTCCTCAACGTTACAGGCCGAACCAGCTGGGATGCAGAGTGACAGTATAAGGAAAGAGGCCAAATTCATTGTATTCGATAGTTGTTTGATTGATATTATTATTCGGATGAAATGTGGGCATTTGGTTGGTGGGGAAGTATGTGGGGAGCCATTGATTAATGTGACTCGTGCAATTCGAGGCACTAACCTTAAAATACATGCCACCTGTACAAAATATCATCCTTTCACATGGTCTGCACAACCTATGCTGGGACAACTGCCAGCAGGCAATCTACTTTGTGCAGCGGCTGCACTTTTTAGTGGTTCAAGTTTTAAAAAATTAGAGTCTTTCTTTCAGTTTGTGGGAATCCATTTCATTGCGAAAACTCAGTTCTACAAATACCAAACCGATTATCTATTTCCAGCCATTAGCGAAGCTTGGAGAATGGAAAAAATGTCTATTGATAGTACATTCGCGGGCAAACGGTTCAGGCTAGCCGGTGATGGACAGTGCGACAGCCCAGGATTTTCAGCCAAGTACTGTACCTACCACTTTCAGGACATGGAAAGTAAGAAAATTGTGAGTTCGGTGGTCGTGCAGGTGTCACAAAGTACATCCTCAGTGGCCATGGAGAAAGTTGGCTTTGTAGCATCATTGCAAGAACTACAATCGCGGGGAATGGTGATCGACCTGATAGCCACGGACAGACACGTTTCAATTGCCAAGACAATGAGAGAACAGTACAAAAATATAAATCACCAATTTGACGTTTGGCATCTTGCAAAATCAATCAATAAAAAATTGTCGGCTGCAGGTAAAAAAAAAGAATTGCAAGGTATTTCACAGTGGTCCAAGTCAATCAACAACCATCTTTGGTGGAGCTCAAAAACATGTGGAGGGTCGTTGGAAATTCTACTGGAAAAATGGCGGTCAGTAATGCCACACTGTACAAACGTTCACCGATGGAACACGAACCAACATTTCCACAATTGTGAACATGGCCATTTGTCCACAGAGGAGGCACGGAAGAAGAAGTGGTTGATTCCTTCATCACCCACTCACAAAGCCATTGAAAAGATTGTATTTGATAAAACTATAACAAAAGCTTTGAGGGGACTCACGGAATTCTGCCACACAGGAGATTTGGAGGTGTTCCACAATATGTGCCTCAAGTACAGGCCAAAACGATTGCATTTTGGCATGGAGGGCATGATAAATCGGACTCTTTTAGCGGTCTTGGCACATAACCATAATGTTGGCCGTCAACAAAGTAGGACGACCGGAACTTTAGGGACGCTTCGCTACAATAAGGCCTTCACTAAAAGAAGTAAACAATGGGTGATCAAACCAGTGTTTGAGGATATGCAATATGAGTTTATTGAGAAACTTATTGTTGACGTCCTAGATAGGCACATAAATGGAGTTGTGAACGAACCTGTGCAGGGGACAACTGCATTGCCACCCAACATTGCATCTGTTCCATGTCCACCTAAAGAAGAACTCATTGAGAAATACACATCACGGTTTAAATGATTGTAATTTCATTGTCTGTTCTCTCAAGTCTCCTCATGTCGCAGGCCCATTGAATATGTGTATCCATCCAACCTTGTTCATTTGCGCATTAAATTAAACCAAACAGTAATATAAATCATTTTTCAAAAAATATAGAATGTCTCCTTATTTATGGTTCTGTGTGGCTGCAAAGCACGCAGACAAAATGCAAAGATGGAGTGTAAATTTCAAGTCCTGTGAGAATGCCTTACACTGAATGTAGCTAACCAGGAATGTGTGCTCGTTCAAAGTGAAGGTCAGCTGCTTTGATTTTTTCTCGGGTGCCAGAATGGCACACGACTCAGTATAAGGTTCTATTGTATTTTGACCTTGACAGGCCGGGACCACGTAAGAAACGATAATGAATATAATTTCAGAAACGAAAGCCATTTCATGTTCGTTCATTAGAAGAAATAACGTCGGCATAGAAGGAGTGGTATTTCGGGGCTGCCCTACGCACAGACGCAATGGAAAATGCAAATATAATGTAAGTAACTCTTTAGATGAGTTTATACCGCAATTTAATTACTATCAGTTGCTTTAAAGACGGGTTAAGTTGTACTTGTTCGTTCTATGTGGCATGTTGTTTTGTACCGCGCACTATCTTGGGGAGAACCGTCTACTTTTACGGAAGCACCTCAAAACCTTTGCTTCTGCTTTCTCTCTCCCTCTCCCCTGCAACAACTGGTCCACTGTCTGCGATCTCGGTCCTGGGCCCTTCCACTCTCCACCTGCACTCCCTGTCAACCCCTGCACTGAGGGACTGTCTCAGTATCCTACAGCCCCCCCTTGACGTTTAAAACCCAGTTGCACTGTCCTAGCTATGAAATAATTTACCGACCGAATATATAAAATGAATAATTTTAATAAAGATCTGATGGTGAGACTAATTTCATTGTTTATGTTTTTCAAACAGGTACATCATGCATTACTGCATGTGTCACGAGTACCAGACACCGGCGGACGGCTTCTTTAACCGCCAGTTGCTTCTCCGCGTGAACAACGTTACCACCCTGACCATTTTATGGGACGATCGCCAAGTACAAGTATGCCCTTACGCGGTACTAACGGCTAGATGCAACATACAGACCGTTGTGGTGGCCTAGTGCCTCGTTGTTGGAACAGCCATGCGATTATCAGTGCGACCGAAAAGCTTATTTTATCGTAAACCAACACCCTGTTTACTGCACACGAACATCGCTTGCCTCAAGACGAACTATTTTGGATCGAGAGCAAATAAAAATGAAAATCGCTGAATATTCTATAAACATTTGATGTCCAATAAATGTACTTTGCCAAATGTACAATCTTGCAGTTTGCTTTTAAACCACAGTTTGATATTCCGAATTGTGGCGCTGTATTGTGAGATGATCTAAGACCCTGTGTACAGCAAAGGAACATCGCGTGCCTCAAAACGAACTATTTTGGATCGAGAGCAAATAAAAAAGAAAATCGCTGAATATTCTCTAAACATTTGATGTCAAATAAATGTACTTTACCAAATTTACAATCTTGCGGTTTGATTTAAAAGTACAGTTTCATATTGCGAATTGTGGCGCGCTGTGTTGTGTGAGCTGATCTGTGTTGATTTCCGGGTTCTGTGTGGAGTCGCGTAGAAGACGCCTGGGCGCGTTTGCCTACGCAGCACAGTCACGTCACGGATAGAGGCGGGGAATATGAATGTTTTGATAAAGTCTGTTTCAGGGGCGGGGGATTTGATTTAGTGCCGCAAAAGCAGGTGAGCCAGGGCGATGCGGCAAATGATAGGATTATCAGAAAATGGCGGCTGATTTCGAGTGCGTTAATGGACGAAAAGTCGGGTAAGGTCCATAGGAAAGTTTTCTACGATCTACCGAGTTATGCTTAAAAACACATGGCCGAACCGTAGGGACAATAAAAAAAAAGTCCCGGAACTCTCCTTTAAGGAGCTGATGCCGTGGAGTGCCTCCATGTGTGTGATTCTGTTTAACCAAACTGGGTTCAGAAAAGGATCCAGTACTTTGTATAACCTAGTTACTTTAGTGTCTCTAATTGAATATTCCTGCACCATACAGGATCTGCTGGTATATGTGTTAGAATACAGCGCAGCCTTTAACATGGTCCCACGGGACTGGTTATAGCAAACACGAGCTGCCTGAAATGTCCCTAAAGGTCTGCTGTCGATGATTATCCACTTGCATACAGACACTAGAGACAGAGTAAGATTGGATGGGATAGGGCAGGTTACTGATTGGATATATACTTTCTTGGGGGTTAAACAAGGATGTATTCTGGGTCCATCCCTGTTTAACTTATATATGGCCGATTTAAACTCTGCACTTGAAATACCTGGAATTTTTTCAGTTAGGTATGAGGGCATATCGGTAGCATGGCTTGGCTATGCCAATGATCTTCTGATTCTCGACTATATTCCCAGGGGATTTCTAAATAAACTGAATGCCCTTGAAGAGTATTCTAAATTGAAGGAGCTTAAAATCAACGTTGAGAAAACGAAGAATATAGTGTTTATGGCTAGGAGAACTAAAGTCAAGAACTATTGCTCGACATTAAATGGGCATAATGTTGAGCAGGTTAGTCACTACAAGTACCTGGGGATAATCCTCTATGATAAGTTAAGTTGGAAAAAGCATTTGGAGGATGTGGATATGAAATTAACACAGCAAGTGGGTGCCATGAGTACATTTCTGGGGAGCAATGGTGGTTACTCAGCATTAAGTCTACTGTCCATCTACTGGCCAAGAATCCTCCCACGTTTGCTGTGTGGAGCTGAGATATGGGGATGAAAATATCGTTATCATCTTAATGTCTGGGAAGGACATGACAAATCTTGAACAAATTGTTTCGGCTTCCATGGACTTTATCTATTGATTACTTTTTGCCTAGAATGCTGAGTTTTGGGACCTTGCTGCCGAAAAGAATGTTATTATTGTATGAAAAAATGCAGGAGGGTGAAGATGGTGCTATACATTTGAATACCATGCATGCATTTTTTACATTGGCATCTCCTATGAAGGATAGTTGTATTGGTAGATTGCAAATGGTTTTTGAGCAGTGGGATTCTGTCCAGAGCCTCACACCTGTTTCCATACGTGTTATAAATGTGAAAAACCAGAAGGTGTCTCGCCCAATATCCCCCGGGGATCTGTCATCCAAGTGGCCAGGACACGGCCATCGCTTTTGGATCCAGTTTCGGGGGTGGACTAGTGCAGGAGCATCACCTGGGTGAGGGTCTTCGGGGAGTGGGATACCAAATGGTGAGATGCAGTATCCCCTTCCCTGTAACACCTTTACCCCATCCTACCCTGTAGGATATTTAGGAACTCTACCCCCCCTTTTTACAACACTAACACTTTCTCACGGACAGCCCGCTATGAGAGAAAACAGACTAACACCCAAGCAGTATACCTGACGTGTGCCGATACAATGGTCAGGCGAGGTCAGGTAATTACGGACCATCACACACACCTGACTTGCATTAAGCTTCCCCACACGGATAAAAGTTGGACCACGAGAGCACACTCTGAGCGAGGCAAGGCACACGAGGAAACAGCACCTTCGAGACAGCAGCTGAACCAGAGAGGAAAGACGGCAACACAGAAGGGGATCGTAAGGAGGGAAGTTCTCTTGAACTTTTCGACAAAGAACCATTATTTTCCCGAGACCTCGAGAATAGAAAGCGTAAGACCACGAAAACAAGCTGAACAATCCTGTATTGTGTGTCGGAGATACCTGGGGCCCTTCCTGAGCATACTTTGAAATAAACCAGACTTGTTTGGAAATCGAACCTCGTGTCTATCGTGTCATTAGTATATGGTTATTGTGCCTTAGTTTCCATATGCGGGGTCTTTATGGCCTAATAAAAAAATGGCACCCGAATAGGGACCCTCCCCCTTTTGCTCCATCGTATATGTTGAATTTGAAGGAGGCAAAAACGAGTCGAGGACAAAGCCGTCAAGCCGGGATCGAGAGGTCTGTACACAGCCGATCCCTGATCGACGAGCAGTGCCCAGAGAGCATTGAGGCGAGAGTCCTGAAACGAGGCAGATTGAGCCAGACACGCAGTCATGACAATTCTTGGTTGCGTCTGTATACGGACGAATTGCGTCCTGACTGACTAATTGATTGATCAGGTGAGTCGTGCCGCGATTCTTAAACGTCCTGATATTTATTGAGTGTTGCTCTTGCAAGATCAAATGCCCAGGGTACGAAAAGGGTAAGGATTAACAATGCCTGGGAAATTGTCTTCCTGCTTAGTGGGATTTTTCCACTGCGGTAGACAATCTTTGGAAACTGGCCAGGTTGCGCCACCCCAGGGTCGCCGGCATATGAAATGTTTATAAAATACGGTATAGGGGCAATAGTGTTTGATGCGATTTGGCATAGGCAAACCAGACATGTAGCAGACTTACAGTGGCCTAATGATGTGAGCTTTGAATTAGAACGTATAGAACACTTAGAATCAGTATTGCTACGTAAAAAAGCCAGACCAGCGGCGTTCGACGTCGTGAGAGACTGGAGGAAGGAAGCTAATCTCCATTTGAGAAGTAGAGAGAAACACGCGCGCAGACATAAAACGAATGCAGAGAAAGAGCTAGAGCTTGATCAGCATCAACAGACAGAGGCCCTTAGGAACATGGACAGGGCTTTCCAATTAGGTGTACAGAAAATATATCCGCAACAAGATTTGCATACATCAGATGAGCTAATAAACAAAATCTTGAATGAGCGAAGAAATGAACATCAAAGTAGTACTGACCCAGTTGCACCTCCTCCTTATGTACCTCCCATTCCTGTTGTTCCATCTGCACCAGTAGCAAGTTCCCCTCCCCTTGTGCTAGTGACACCATTTCCTCTGCCGCCTTCAGGGCATGAGTTAGCCGCTTTGGTAGGCAGTTCTACAGAGATGGGGCCTGTGCAAGGAAGCAGTAGAGTGACTCGTAGTACGGTTAGTAATGACAGGAAAGAGGAGCTGAGAACTTGGGCAGAAATGTATATTGAAGGTGGCGATGAAGCAGCTGTACAAAGTTCCATATCTGACCATAGAGGCCTCGCTGAACAGCAGGTATTGCAAGAATGCATGGGGAATTATCTTGTGAAAAAATGAAGTAATTTGACTGACACATTGGCACTGCAAGGGTTGCGTGATTTGATTGTTCTTTCTCAATTGCGGGATAATGCGTCGAAAGTACGAGAACATGTAGTCCGAATATTTGTGTTTAAGCACGAGCTTGATCAATTGCATAGAGAAATCATGAAGATACAACGCATATGTCATATGTCCAGCAACGATTTTTTCCGCCATTAAAACCTGTTAGTGAAGAAATGAGGATTTATACGCAAGATGCGCTTCGATGGATTTCAGATGCCGCCATTTCCCCAATTGAAGTGCATGATATGTTTGGTCAGTAAACACCAGAAATGCAGAGAAAGGTATTACAGGTTATGGTAGAGTATTTGAAAGATGAATGTATGAAGAATAAGACATGTTGTCCCGCTGATTTAATGACGATTTACAAAAGAGCTTTTTCGCCTGAAACTGGAATGACTGCTTTTTCTCTTGATTTAGCTTTATTGCTTAGCAAACGAGCAAATGTAGAAACACCTAGTTTGCAATTAGCCATGAGGGAAGTGCCTCCCACGTTTGTCCCGAAAGTAGAGGTTGCTGCTGTTGGAGGAGCTCCAGCACGAACGATAGAAGCTCATTTTATCGCACAGTTTGTACATGTCCCTTTTTCCAGACAAGAGGTAAATAATATCAGGCAGACGATCCCTGACATTAGAAAATTCGTCAGTATTCTATAAAGAAATTGAATCTGTTTTAAATTCATCTGTTTTTACATTGAGTGACATTGATTTATTGTTTCCCGTGATTCTTCCTGTAGACATATGGAAACATGTTAGAAATATAAATGACGCAACAATGTTAGGTGACACATGGGAGAATTTGATTAGAATTGATGGTGAGAGAAAGCCTGGAGAAAAACCGCCGCAAATCATGTTGGCTTTACCATCGCGAATAATAGAGAAATTGAAAACGTTGGTGCCTGAGAAGAGAATAGTTTGGGATAAATTAAGGGCTTGTTTACAGGGCAAAGATGAAGGAGCAACCGATTATTTCAATAGATTTGAAGAAGTATTTGCATATTTTAGTGGTCAAGACTTGAGTACTGAACCCGGGAAGAGATTGTTTGTTGATAAGTTTGTGCGAGGGTTGTTACCGAAAATTAAAAATTTAATAATGACATCTGAAAGTGCATGGCAAGCAAAAACACAAAGTGAGGTATTACACATGGCCCAGTATTACGAGAACAGAGTAAATGCAGAGAAGGACAAAGAAATAAGGGACAAAGGGAATTTGAAAACAAGAGTATTGATGCAGCAAGTAGCAAACAATAATAGAGGTGGCGCGAACGCCAATCCAGAGCCCAATTTTCCAACATGCAAGGTGGTCCATTAGGGATTAATCAATGTGCCTATTGTAGACAAGAAGGCCATTGGCAAGCAGAATGCTCGCAGATACAGAATTGAAATGGGGCTTTCATGAGAAGACAGAATAGAGGTCGACCGGGAATACAAGGACAGAATAGAAACCAAAGAGCGCGACAATTTTAGAATCACCAGGGGAATCAGAATCAGAATCAACAGCGAAACAGCACAAGTGATGGAAATGTTTTTGACAATCAGTCCAATGCATATTATACTGGCGATTTTACATCTGACGATGTATTGTTTTACTAGGAGAGCCCAAGACAGGGGTTGGAACCAGTATCTATTCCCGTAGAACAGAAAGGGCCCCAAGTAGAAATGAAGGTTGGGAATAGGGAACACATTATTCTAGTGGACACAGGTGCACAAAAATGTTCGATTGATCATCAACAGGTTCCAGATATACCACTGTCAGGGAATGACAATGTCTCAATAGGGTCCTCAGGTACACCAGGAATGAGTCCAGTGTCACAATCAGTACCTATAACATACACTGAGTCTTGCCCAATCCTTTTGACGGAAAATTGCGGTTAAAATTTGTTGGGATTAAATTTGCTGAAGAAATTGAATGCGGTTACTTATTGTTCCCCTGATGGCGTGTATTTGACGATAGCGCCACAAAAGACACCTGTATCACAATTTTTTTTTTTTAAACCTTTATTTTTGATTTTTTTGGAACACAAAACAACTACACACCCACATTAGGGTGGATTTAACTCTGCGCCATGTCCCACTTCCCCCCACCTTCTCCTCCCCCCCGTCACCCCGCTCAATTTTGTGACTCCTTTGGTAGTGCTGTCTTGTTCCGGTTACTTGAGACATGTGGACGGTGCTGCTAGCTCTGTGTCTTCACAGCTGGACTGTTCCTGTGCCAGAGGAGTCTACTCGAAAGTCAGGTGTCTCCTCAGCTTCATTTAGCAGGAATAGTACCAATGGGCCCCAGATGTCAGGTGGGCGGGCATGTAAGGGTAGTGATTTGATAAAGTCCGTTTCCACATCCTGGCAGTAAAGAATGTCCCTGCGCCAGGCGGAGAATGTTGGAGGGGGGCCGCGACCCCAGGCCATGGCCACTCTCCTGCGGGCAAGTGTCAACAGGAGTCCTGCCAATTTCCTTGACGGGGCGGAGAGTAAATTTGTCATACCAAGTAAGGCTGCAGTTTGGCTCGGCTGTATCTCCTCTCCAACTATTGCCGCTGTCGTCTCTAAGACTTGGCTCCAGAAAGGTGTTATTTCGGGGCAATCCCATGCGAGGTGGACGAAGTCTGCTGGTTGTGAAATGAATAAGTTTAAGGCGAGAGTTGAGAGCTATTCTTTGTGTCTGTTTCAGGATGTAGGTCCAGTCTTTGTCTGGAATAGTTCTGTTGAGGGACCTTTCCCATCTGGTCTTTGCCCGGATAAGGTTAGGTGTCGTATCTATAATGATGGATTTGTAGATTTGCGACACCAACCTGCCCTCGCCTTGCGCCTGTATGGCATTGTGTAGCAGTTGCCAGGTTGGGGGTTGTCGGGGGAAGTCCGGCATGAGAGCTTGTAAAGTGTACCGGGTCCTGAAATATAGGAATACGTCAAGTGCGGTGTTGCCGCCTTTCAATTTTGCTTGCTGAGGTGTTAAAAAGCCGTTCTCTGTGAAGAGGTCTCCTAGGGTC
This sequence comes from Ambystoma mexicanum, assembly GCF_040938575.1. Taxonomy (NCBI): domain Eukaryota; kingdom Metazoa; phylum Chordata; class Amphibia; order Caudata; family Ambystomatidae; genus Ambystoma; species Ambystoma mexicanum. Next base: position 1,097,586,446 of record NC_090923.1, read on the forward strand.
TTTATTCGTAATTTGTCAACCCACTGATGAAATACTTTCTCAGATGTCAGTGGAACCCCAGGGATGAACTTGACGGGCAATAGGGGAGAGTATCGTGTTTGTACCCCGTATTTTTGAGCTAGTCTCTTCCAGACTTTGTACGTTGAGAGCATTGCATTCATGGTGTAGTTGGGAACGGGAATTTGGCTGAAGATGACTGCTGTTAACAGGTTTGGTGTAGCCAGGGCTCGCTCCACCTGCACGTGAGGTCTGATTGTATGGGTGGCGTACCAGTGGCTGAGGAATTGTGCCTGCGCTGCCCAGAAGTACTTCTCCAGGTCTGGGAGGGCGAGACCTCCGCTCGTCACTGGGAGTGTCAGTGTTGCGTGTGCCACTCTGGCTGGCCTGCCCGCCCAAAGCAGCTCAAGAACCATGCTCTTCAGTCTTTTCAGGAAGGTTTGGGATAGCAGTATAGGGATGTTGGTGAATAGATACAGCAATTTCGGAAGAATCACCATCTTAACTAGGGAAGCTCTCCCCCAGAGCGTTAGTGGTAGGGACTTCCACTGCGTCACTTTATCCTGGAGGGACTTGACTACCTCTTCGTAGTTGTCGCGGAACACCTCGTGGTAACTCAGGGACATTTGGACTCCCAGGTATCGGACTTTGGACGTTTTCCATGTGAACTGAAAGTCATCAGCAAATGGTTTGGTAGCAGGGGTCAACGGGAATATAATGGACTTTGCTGGATTGACCTTCAGGCCGGAGGCTGTCCCAAATTTGACTACTTCCCTCATGACCGGGTTCAGATTTTCTTCGGGATCGCGAATGAACAGTGCCACGTCGTCTGCGTAGAGGGATGTAATGAGCTTGTGTGGTCCAATAGTGAGTCCTCTTCGTTGTCTATGCTCTCTTAGGTTGGAGGCCAACGGTTCCATTACCAGGGCGAAGATGAGTGCTGAGAGCGGGCAGCCTTGTCTGGTGCCACGTTGGAGCTCTATGGGAGCGGATTTTGCCGTGCTTACGATGACGTTGGAGCGTGGCTTGTTGTACAATAAAGAGACGAGTTTGATGAAGCGGGCACCCAGCCCCATTCTGGTGAGTACAGCGAACATGAACGGCCATTCCACTGACTCGAATGCCTTCTCGGTGTCGAGGAGGACTGCGATAGCTTGATTTGAAGGATCCAGTGCTTCGATGACGCTGAACAGCCTCCTAATGCCAAAGGTTGTATTGCGGCCTGGTATGAAACCCGCCTGGTCTGCCAGCACCAGGGTGGGCATCAGTGGTAGTAGCCTGTTGGTTAGCACCTTCGCGAGTATCTTGTTGTCAAGGTTGAGGAGGGAGATGGGTCTGTATGATGCACAGTCCTCTGGTGGTTTGCCTGGTTTGTGCAGAAGGATGATGTTGGCTTCGCGGGTAGAGTGGGGGAGGGATCCCTTATCCAACGACTCTTCATATACAGCCGCCAGGAGGGGAGCGATGGTGGGTGCAAAAGCTTTGTAAAATTCCCCGGATAAGCCGTCTAGGCCGGGAGCCTTAGAGTTCGGGAGGGTTTTTATGGCTTCAGTAATCTCCTCTTGTGTAATTAGCTCGTTCAGCGGTTCCCGCAGGGGATGTTCGACCCAGTACAGCTCAGTGTCTTCTAGGTACTCCAATGCGGCGGTTGGGTCTCCGTTATGTCTAGTGCTGTAGAGTTCTTGATAGAAAAGCCTGAATTCTTCTGCCATATCTTCGTCGGTGTGGACTATCTGTCCCTGCTTGGTCCGGATCCCTTCTATCGGGGACAGTTTGTTGTCAGCTCTGACCAAGTTTGCCAGAAGAGCGCCCGGTTTTTGCCCTTCGCCGTATTGCCTGACCAGTCTGTCGCGGTTTAGAAATTTCACTTCGCGATCGGCAGCGTTCCTGAATTTTTGTAGCTCTTCCCTCAGGGCGACTGATCTTGTTGGGTTGTTTGTGTTAGTGCATTGAAGTTCTAGCTGTTTTAGCTTCTCTTCGCAGGTTGCCAGCTCCCGCCGTATGAGCTTTAGAATGCCATTTTCTTTGGCGTGACAGACCCCTCTGATGTAGCACTTTAGAGTTTCCCAGAGAGTGCTGGCTGAGGAAACTGACCCTGTGTTGGCTTCTAGAAACATTGAGATCTCCTCTTTCAGTTCTGAGGCAAAGACCTCGTCTCGCATGGAGCCTGTTTTGAAGCGCCACCTCAGTAGGGGAGGTTTGGGATTGGCTGGGTTGAGGACGAGAGTTACCGGGGAATGGTCCGAGAGAGTTCTTGGTTGGATATCGCATGAGCCGCTGGTCCATGGGCCGTTCCTTGAGGTGAAGAGGTAATCGATCCTGGAGCTCGAGTTGTGTGGCGCGGAGTGGAATGTGTATTCCCGCAGCTCTCCTTTTGATGCTCTCCATGAATCCTTCAGGTCGAATGCTTTGCATATTTCTTTTATTTGGAGGCAGGCTTTGGACGGAGGATATGGGGTAGCGTGGGATCTGTCCTTCACCGGGTCCAGTACTGTGTTCATGTGTCCACCCCAGATTATGGTTGCAGGGTCTCGGGACGAGAGACGGGATAGTACCCAGCTGAAGTTGTCGGGGCCGTCTACGTTTGGTGCGTAGGAGTTGACGAGAGTGATTTTCTGGCCCTCTATGATGCCACTTACGAGGACTGCCCTCCCTTCGGAGTCTTTTGATGTGTGGACAAGGCGGAAGCCAATCCTCTTATGTATTAGTATCGCGACTCCTCTGGAATATGACGAGTATGAGGAAAAGTATCTGTGACACCCCCAACCCTTGGCCCACTGGTGATCCTTCCCTGGGAGCAAGTGTGTTTCTTGAATCATGGCTATGTCCACTTCGTGTCTTCTAAGGTATTGGAGGATTTTCCTGGTTTTAGATGGGACATTGCCTCCTCTTATATTCCAGGTTATGACTTTGAATGGAATAAGTTAGGGTCTATGTTGATTCGTCGTTTGTTTCCCAAGGTTGATGGTGTTGCAGCTAGGAACAGTCCAGCGATTGAATGGAGTCGGGAGATTCGGAGGTTGGACGCTGTGCTGGCGTTGGTGAAACGGGGGGGCGTGGGGGAGATGGCGCGGAACCTGGACGCTCCTCACTGTTAAACCATTGTGAGGGTGCACACCTCAACTGGAGGTGGTGTGGTGTACGTAACTTCCCTCCCACGCGCGGGCAACCCCCAACAGACCCGCAATGTTCCCCTTCCATCAACAAACAATAAGGGTTGCTGTGCTTGGGGCACTAGATGCCTCCCGAGAGGTAAGGGTGGCCCTCCTACGAACTAGGAGTGTATCTCTGCGGCATAAGCTTGTGCAGATGTGCTGGAGGCAGGAGTTCATCTCTCTTGGCTGCCCGGGACGATTATTATGGTGGTTCTCTGCGCCTTTGGATTTCACGCTGAGGCCTGGGGTTGTTTGGGGCGGGTCTGCAGCCGGCACGGTCCAAGTAGTCGTTGGCATCATCAGGTGTGTGGAAGAAAAGTGCTTTCCCATCATGTTGAATGCAAAGCTTTGCCGGGTATAGCATTGAGTAAAGTATTTGATTGTCTTGCAGTCTCCTCTTTACGGCAGTGAAGGAGCGTCTCTGTGTCTGTACATTGGGAGAGAAATCTGGGAAGAACTGAATTGGATCTCCGTCGTACTGGAGTTTCCCTTTTTCCCTGGCTGCTTTGAGTATCGCATTGCGATCTTTGTAGTTTAATAGTTTTGCAATAATTGGCCGTGGGTTTGCGCCTGGGACTGGTCTTGAATTTGGAATTCTGTGGGCGCGTTCGACTACAAACAGCTGGGAGAGGAGTTCTTTCCCGAAGAGTGCCGTGCAGATCTGTTCAACATGGTCTTCCATTTTCCCTTGAAGTTGTTTCTCCCTGATTCCTATAATTCTGATGTTGTTCCTTCTTGAGCGCCCTTCTAAGTCTTCGTTTTTGGCGCAGACTGCCTTCATTTGGGTTTCAAGGGTGGAGATTCGCGTGGTCAGGGCCGACGTGCTGTCATCTAGGTCGGAAACCCGTTGTTCCACAGTGTCTAGCCTGTCGGCGTGCTTGTCGAGCCTGTGTTGGAGTTGGTCTACTTTAGACGAGAGATTGTCGAGTTTGCTGCCTAGGTCGCCAATTCCCGCCTTGAGGTCCATCAGGATTTCCCTAATGTCGAAGCTTGGTGTTTGCTCCTCCGACATGGAAGTAGCGGGTGTTGGGGACGCTGCTCTGCTCCCTTCGTTGGGAGGTTTGCTGGTATGGCTAGCCTCGAAGTTCAATTTCTTTTGGGTTTTATCTGTTTTTCCCATTACGCTCTTGTTTCTGCCTTGAGTGCTTGAGAGTGCGGCGGGTAAGGAGCTGGCGGCTCCACACTGGCGTTTGTGACGTGTCTGGTGCTTCCGACGCGTTGGAGGTGAAGGGTGGTCTCCGTGCCGGTGTTTGTTCGTACTGTCCGCCGTGTGGGAGAGATTTAGGGTGTCCTCTGGTGTTGGTGGGTTTTACACTGTTTTGTAGAATAGGCCAACGATGTTCACCCTTGTCGATCTGAGTGCGGGGCCGATTTGGGGCCTGGTTCTCTTGGGTTATGTGGCTGGTGCTGCGCGTGTTTGGAGTATCCGACTTTGGAGGGGGACTCGTGGCGCCTGGTGGCGGGGGTGACCTCCGTCGCTCTTGGAGGGCGTTCCTGCTACAGTCTGTTGGAACTTGGAGTGGGGAGTTGTCGCCAGGTAATAGGGCTTGTGTGGCGAGGGGATGGTGGGGGCAGCGGGAATTTTCTTCGGTTGTTGTCTGCTGTCTTGGGGTGGAGGTCCCCTTTTATTTTATGCTGCCAATGTGCAGGTTAGGTCGAGCGTGGCCGTTATTCGGATGGGCTCCGAGGCCTGAGCTTTTCTCGGTGTCTGGCGAAAGCGCAGGGGCTCATGCAGTCTGGTGGGTCGAGAAGCCGACCGTGCGCGCCGAATGGGGATCCTACCTGCGTGTCCGACGAGGGTAGCGTAGTCTTTCGCGCTCCCTGCCGGATTTTCTGCCAGGCCGCTGCGGGGACGGAGACCGTGTGTCTCTTGGCGGTGTCGTGCGCACGTCTACCCGTTTCTTGACGTGGCCTCGCTCTCTGACCCAGCGGGTCGCTGCTGACTCTGGGCGCCAGGTGGCACGCCGCTGCTTCTGTACTTCGTACCCGGACTGCTCCTCTCCCCCCGGCCTGCTGCTGGCGTGGTCCGCGGGCCTTGGCGATCGGGCTGGAGCTCAGCAGGCGCTCCGCCGTTGGAGAGGATTTTGGGCTCAGGGTGATCAGTGGCGCCTCCCGAGCGCACCCGGTGGTAGGTTTGGGTGTATCGGATGCCGCAGAGGCGAGGATGTCGCAGGATTAATGGAGAGCCACACGGAGCTCTCTAGGAGGCGGCCATCTTGGATGGCTCTCTAGCGCCCTCCTGTATCACAATTTTTGTCTAAACCATTACCGACTGAATTGAGTACAGTACCGGCTTGTATATGGGCAGTGAACGACAATGATGTTGGTTGTTTAAAAGTAGAGCCAGTAAAAATTGTTTTGAAAGAAGGAATTACTTTGCAGCGTATTCCACAATATAAAATTTTGGCCGAAGGAGAGAAAGCATTGAAATGCATTGTGTCGGATTTGATTAAAAGAAATGTAATTGAAGAGATTTCTGGTAGCACTTGCAATAGTCCGATTCTTCCACTTCACAAGAAAGGAGGTAATGACATACCGTACTGTTGCATAATTGATTTGCGCAGAGTGAATAAAGTTGCTGATCCACAATTTCCATTAGTCGCGGATGTGACTACAATTTTGACTATGATCCCAGCATCTGCATCAAACTTTAATGTTGTAGATTTGAAGAATGTGTTTTTCAGAATTCCAGTACATCCAGATAGCAGATATTTATTTGCTTTTACTTTAGGAGGACGTTAATTTACATTCACACGAATTCCGCAGGGTTACACTGAAAGTCAGATTATTTACAGTAGAGCATTAAAAGAACAATTAGATATGCTAGAATTACCAGCAGGTTGTGTTTTGTTACAATACATAGATGATTTTTTGATAGCAGCAAACACAGAAGAAATTTGTAAAGAAAGTACCGTTGCACTATTGACACATTTAGCAGCACATGGACACAAAGCTTCATTAAATAAATTCCAGTATTGTCAAAAGGAAGTAGCGTACATGGGCTACCTCCTTTCGAAAGGAGGGAAGAAGATTGATACCAGAAAGGATAGAAAGCATCTCTGATATGCCTATTCCAAATATGCAGAAAAAAGTCAGGGCTTTAATTGACATGGCTTCATATTGTAGGCAGTGGATAACCGATTTCTCTATGATTGGGAAACCAATAGTGGCATTGACAAGGAAATATATTTCCTTACCTTTGCCATGGAACATGGAATGTCAGGAAGCATTTGACCTGCTCAAAGCTGCATTATGTTCAGCTCCAGTTTTGGGCACACCAAATTATGACAAGAGTTTTTATTTGTGCATGAAAACAATGGTTGTGCTTTGGCTGTTTTGACTCAGAACAAGGACGGAGAAATAGACCACGCGGCTACTTCTCTTTCACGTTGGATCCTGTTGCATGTGCTTTGCCGCACTGCTTGCGAGCTGTTGCTGCAGCTGCCGCGCCAGTAAAACAAACAGAGGATATGGTTTTAGGTCACGCTTTAACCATCATGGTGCCCCACTCAGCGGATGTTCTTTTAAACAGAACGCAGACGCAACACCTTACATCAGCTAGATTAACAAGGTATGAAATTGTCCTGTTTGCACCGGATATACAAATTAAGAGGTGTAGCGCTTTAAATCTGGCCGAGTTAATGCCCCCTCCCAATAAAAAAGGGGGCAAAAAATAATTCCCCCATGATTGTTTAATGGTTACTGAACAAGAGACAAAAGGAAGAATTGACTTAACTGATACGCCACAGAAAGAGCCAGATGGAGAACTGTTTTGTTACGGTTCTTGTTTTAAATTACCCGATGGTACATCAACTGCTGCATATGCCATCACTACACTGAATAGTGTTGTGGAAAGCAAAAGAATCCCATACAACTCAGCACAAGCTGCATAGATAATGGCGTTAACCAGAGCATGTGAAATTTCTGCAAACCTTAATGTAAACATATATACTGACAGCCAGTATGCATTTGGGGTGGTACACAATTTTGGTCAATTATGGGCTGAAAGGGGTTTCCTGACATCGCACGGAACAAAACTCCAACATGGCACTTTGATAGTGAGACTGTTGTCTGCACTTGCGCTTCCCAAACGATTAGCAATAATGAAATGCGAAGCACATTAAAAGGTAACATGTAACGTTGGAAAGGGAAAAGCATTTGCAGACAGAATTACGAAACACACTGCCACTGATTTACACACAAAAATGTATGTTGAAAAAATGAAAGAAGTACCCTGTATGATAGAGAATGGGATTGCCACAGTTAAGAAAATGCAAGCAGAAGCTACTGCAGATGAAATAAAAGCATGGTCTGAGGGTCCGGCAGAATTAGACGTTGAGGGTTGTTGGGTGGACAAGGAGAAAAGAAGATGGATGTTGCCAAACGCCTATGTAACAGCGATGGTCGTTATGGCCCACCGTCCAACACACATATGTGCTAAGAAAATGATCCAACATCTAGATTCTGTATGGCAGAATCCACATATTAGAAAAACTGCTCACAGACTGGTCCAAATTGTATGACTTGTTTACAACATAACATTGGAAAAGGGACAGCAGCGCCAACAGAGAGTTTTGCCCCCCCCCTCTATGCCGTTTGAAGTCATCCATTTTGATTTCATAGAAATGGAAATGTGCCAAAACTAGAAGTATGTCCTTGCGGTGGTCTGTGCATTCAGCAAATGAGTAGAGGCATATCCCATGAAAGATTGTACAGCTATGTCCACAGCTCAAGTTATGCTAATAGAGTACTTTTCCCGTTTTGGCCAACCCCGTGTCATATGGTCAGATAACGGCCCGCACTTTATTGCAGCTGTGACATTACAAATATGTGCAGCCCTCCAAATTGACAAACGATTGCATTCGGCCAGACACCTGATGAGTGCCGGTTTGGTGGAACGCCAGAACGGTATTTTTAAAAATAAGATCAGAAAGATCTGTGAGGGAAGTAATTTGAAATGGCCCAATGCATTGCCGCTAGCTTTGTTGTGCATGCAAACCTCTGTACATGCAAGGACTGGACTCTCCCCCTATGAAATAATCATGGGGAGACCAGCAAATGTTTGGAATGCCCCGCAGCCAAAACGTCTGCGAGACGTAGAACACCCTTTGCTTATCAATTACTGTAAACAGTTAACTCAAAACTTGCGTTTGATTCATCAGCAGGTGCAGGAGGCTCTTCCTGTCAGATATACTGGCCCAGGACATTGTCTGCAGCCTGGCAACTGGACACTCATTAAATATTTTGAGAGAAAATCTTTGCTCGCACCGCAATGGAAGGGGCCCTATCAGGTGCTCCTGGTTACACAGACTGCAGTCAGAGTGGATGGCCGCAAGTCCTGGATCCACGCAACACACACGAAAATAATTCTGTTTCCTTTGAAAGAGCTGCCTGATCCTGACATCGAAAGAAATACAGCCACACTTGATCACAAAGATATAATTGCCAGTTCTTTGCCGGAAGTGCTTCCTAAGCCTGAGAAAGGGCCTGGGGAGATTGCAGCAAAGATCGAAGGACGAAAGGTGCCTCAACTTTGTCCGAGTACTGCCGCGTCATCACACATTGCATCGAAAGCTGATACGGATTATGCATCTGGAAATGAAAGTGCATTGTTCATTGATCACGATGTACCAGGAGCAATAAGGTACAATCTACGTTCACAAAATCGGAACTGATCTGTTTTGTTTTGCCTCTATTCCCAATATGGATGAAGTGGGAAATGGAGGCCTAGGGAAACGGAGCGTATGAGCTGCATCAAATTGAAAGCTCTGATACGCGGTTTCCCAGTGCTACCATTGAAAAGTGAAGGACCAGTGTGACCCCGTACGGACAAGCGGGGGGGGGCATATGGTGCCGACACAATTGATGCTTGCTCCTGCCTTTTTGGAGCCCTGTGCGAAATCACATCAGCTTGCTTTCATTCATTAAGCAGGCTAGCCTGAACTGGCCTGAACGCTTTGTTGTAACTTGGACGCTTTGCTCTTAATGTGTAGTGCTGTGGAGAACTTTTCTGCGACGAACATTGAAAACTTTTCCTGAGATAAGCGTTACAGGCAATGCCTGCATTCACTCCTGCTCCCTCCTGCACCAATGCTGATGATATTGTAGAAAAAGAGACTAAGCTTGTTCCTGGAAAAAATTGGTTTGGAAAGAATATGCCAGTAATTATGAAACTGCTTTGCATTTTGATTATACTGGTCCCTATCCCTATATTCTGATATCTGGAAACTATGCACCCTTTGAAGTCTCTGTTGCCTGCTACCAATGCTCCTACTACAAGCAGCCCAGTACATGTGCTCTCTTACACTCTCCCCTCACAATAAGTGAAACGTAGAAAAGGTTTTGACAATAATACACTGCTATTGATTATGCATAAGACCTATGCTATCTTGAACAGGTCCAACTGTTGGATCTGCTCTCATTTACCCCAGCATGGTGGAAAAGGAATGGGTTGGTATGTACAGCCTTTACCGCTTAATACTGCATGTTATGCATCATTAAGAGCGCTATTTTATGGAAAATGAAACGACAGTGATACTGGTCAGTTAGATGGAACAAACATACATGAGTTTGAAAGGGTGGTATTGGAACCGGTGGGTTGTTCCATATTTAGAGGCGCAAGCAAAGTGAACACAGTAACAACAAAAGAAGTAGATAGACTCTTTGGGCCTCACAAATCAGTAATCACATTTAACATGGCTCCAGTAGGGAATAAAGATGCTGTGCCTCCCTCATATACTATTAATAACAGTCCACGTTCTATCCCGTTTTGCTTACGGAAAAAGGGTTCCTATCCCGTGGGAACGTTTACTAGATGCATGAATACTGCAGTACTCAAAAAGGAAGGGGAACCATTATATATAGGAGGTTCTGTTTATTTTATATGTAGAGATCAGGCCTATCCATGGTTACCTGGAAATTGGGAAGGGGCGTGTTATTTGGGTATAGTTTTCCCTGGTGTATTTTTCTCCAAACCTTCATAAATATCAAAACTATCCAGCTCTAGGCCACGGCGAGATGATGCAGGACTGATTGCAAGCGATATAGCAAAGTCATTCATAACATTTTGGGGACAAGCAATAAATTCATGGAATATAAGGAAACTGTCCAGGGTGTCAGAAAAAACGATAAATGAAACTACAGATATACTTTATAATATGACGCTGGAAGAAAAAGCAGTCAGATAAATGACACTTCAGAATAGAATTGCCCTTGACATAAGTTTGGCTGATCGTGGGGGGGGGTATGCAAAATCGTGGGGTCAGCGTGCTGTGTATTCGTAAGTGACTCCTCCCCCACGATATTTGAAGCAATGAAGAAATTGCATGTCCTGAGTTTGTCATGAACCATCGAACTCGCCCCTTCTGGGCTTCCTGGTCCCTGTCACGTCGGGCCTTACACTCCATAATACTACCAACATGGCGGCAAGCTCAGCATGCTGCTCGCCAGTCTTCACGTTCTACGCAGCGTCCTCTATGAAGAAACCACACCCCTGCGTCTCAACGCTGCTACTAGCTGTGATCGGACGTGTGTTCCGAACCTTCTCTAGTGCTACTTGCCATCCCCTGGCCCCTGGATTCCCTTCTCCCGACTTCTTCCCTCTTTTCTACTTCCCGGAATCCCTGTGCCGCTTCCGCGCGCCCCCAACACCTTTTTGAATACTCCTGGAGTTTCCTGTGATCCTGGACATCGAAGCTGAACGTAATCTGGAAGCCGAGGACGGCCGAGCGTGCCTATTTAAGTCCCGAAGTCCCGAACCATACGAAAGAAGACTCCACCAAAGGAGGACATCAGGCAACATAGACAGGTGAGAAGGGGGGAAACCTGTGACAGATTGAGACGCCAGCAGACCGAAGTCGATACAGACATGGAGACGGCCATCCGGGATCTTATGCTTGGCATGCAAGAACTATCGACCGAAGTACAGAACTTGAAAGCGGAGAACGCCGCGCTGAAACAATTGGTACTCTCACGCGACTCTGCCTCAAATGACAGCGTGCTATTGGGCGTCATTGTTGACAAATATGACGGCTGTGCAAAAACCCTCCAAGGATTCCTGGATTCTTGATTGGTCCACTTTACCTTTAAACCCTATTATTTTTCCACCCCCAGGGCTAAAGTGGGCTTTATTATTTCTCACCTCTCCGGGAATGCCCTAGCCTGGGACACACCATTAGTTAACACCGGAGATTCTCTTTTGGATGATTATGATGGATTCATTCAAGCACTAAAGACTATGTTTGACCGCCCAGAACAGGTCTTTAGTGCTCAAGAACGTTTACTCGATTTCCAGCAAGGCTCTCAGGACATGCTCACCTACGTAACTCGATTCAAGCAATTGGCTAAAGAAGCGGGTTGGCCTTCTGAAGCTTGCTTCACCCTCTTTCGAAGAGGGCTAAATGAAGATGTTAAGGATGAATTAGCCAGGGTAGCACGTCCTAGTTCTTACCTGGCACTTATGGATCTTGCTCTACAAATTGATTTCCGCATCCAGGAAAGAAAGGCAGAGAAAAGGAAGACCAAGTCAACCATCCAAAAAAATCCTCTTGTGAGCCCTTCAAAATCCGAAGATTCTCCTGCTCCTACAAATGAACCCGAACCCATGCAGCTAGGGGCCTTCCGTGGACCTATATCCCCCCAACAAAGGCTGAGAAGGATCCATACTGGCTTATGCATGTACTGTGCCTCGGACAAGCATTTAGTCAGAGAATGTCCCTTAGCCCATCCACAGCATTCGGTAAACGTCAGCTCCCGATCCTAGATGGAGCTCAGTTTCGGGAGAGAGATGCAGGCTCCACATCTATACCATCCTTGAACTCTCCTGGACAAAACTCCCTGGTAGTCTTACAGGCTTTTCTATCGTCATCTAAGAAGGAATCCTACCCCATTCTGGCACTAGTGGACTGTGGGGCCATGGGAATATTCATAGAACAGGAATGGGTCCTTAAACACCATATTCCTTACGAATCCCGGAACATCCAGCAACCTGTAGAAGCAATTGATGGTAGACCTCTTTCTTCTGGACCCATAACCCTTCAGACTAAGGAAATTGAGCTTGCTATAAACCATCACCGAGAAAGGATAAAGTTTGACATCATAAAATCTGCCCATTACCCAATGGTTTTGGGAATGCCCTGGCTACAAAAACACAACCCATACATCAATTGGACAGCTGGTTCCCTGTTCCTAGGTTCCGAATTTTGCATGTGCCATTTTCTGCTCCAGGATCCTTCACCGACAACATCAGAAGAACATTCAACAACTCAGCAAGATCCTCTTATGGTCTCCAACATCATCCAGGTTCCTAAAACCTACCAGGAATACGCCGATGTGTTCTCTTCTGCTATTGTCCAAGCCCTGCCACCCCATAGGCCTGAGGACTGTGCTATTGAAACTGAACCTTCAGCCGTGATTCCCTTTGGAACGATGTTCATCCTGTCTGAACCAGAGGAAAAGGCCCTTCGTGAATACCTAGATACTAACCTAAAAAATGGCACCATACGCCCATCCAAGTCTCCGGCTGGAGCTTCATTATTTTTTGTTCCTAAAAAAGACACCAAGGAACTCAGACCTTGTCTTGATTATCAAGGTCTTAATCAGTGCACCCTTAAGGATTGTTATCCATTACCCTTGATCTCGGATATCCTGGAAGCCGTAAGAGGAGCCGTAATATTCACCAAATTGGATCTTGGGGGTGCTTATCACTTGATTCGTATTAGAGAAGGTGACGAATGGAAGACAGCCTTCAGAACACCCTTTGGTCATTACGAATACTTGGTCATGCCCTTTGGACTCTCTAATGCTCCGGCAATCTTCCAACGCTTCATGGACCGGGTGTTTTCGGATATGCTATTTCTTTTCGTCATCGTCTACTTGGACGATATTTTGATATTCTCTAAGGATCCTCTCAAGCATGAAGAACATGTTAAATCAGTGTTACAACGGCTATGCGAACACAATCTTCTAGCAAAACCCCGAGAAATGCCTTTTTCATGTTTCCACTGTTCACTATCTAGGATTTGTCCTTAGCCCAGATGGCATAGGCATGGATCAATCCAAGGTTAAAGCCATACTATCCTGGCCAACTCCGACCTCCGTAAAACAGATCCAATCTTTCCTGGGCTTGGCCAATTTCTATCGGAAGTTTATACCATCCTTCTCCGAGATTGTTCAACCGATCATCTCCTTGTTGAAGAAAGATACTCCCTATCGTTGGACCCCAGCCCAGGAGAAGTCCTTCCAATGCCTAAAAACAGAATTTACACAAGCCCCCATCCTGGTTCAACTTGATATAAATCGACCATTCCTAGTGGAAACAGATGCCTCTAACTATGCCATCGGAGCAGTTCTGAAACAGGAACTAGATGACGGGCTGGAACATCCTATTGCCTATCTTTCATGGACATTGACCTCCAGTGAAACTCATTACTCAGTCTTAGAAAAGGAACTTCTAGCCATCCATCAAGCTTTCACCAAGTGGCGTCATTTACTTCTAGGAGCTAAACATCCTGTCCAGGTTCGGACGGACCATCGAAATCTCCAAGTGTTACAGGCCCTGGAATGCAGGAACAGCCGTCAGGCCCTTTGGGCGTTCTTCTTTGCTCAATACCAGTTCCAAATTCACCATGTTACGGGAACACAAAACGTAATTGCTGACGCCTTGTCTCGGCGCCCTGACTATGAACCTCCTGATGACTGAGCATTTCCCAAGATGTTTCCCCACACAATAATTGTAGCCCAGGCGACCAGCCTCCTAGATGAAGTCCGCAGTCAGACTCAATCCTCGGAACTCTGGAAAGGTATCTCGGACAAGAACCAGTGGAAACTGAAGACCAAAGATGGATACCTGTTCAAAGACAATGCCTTGGTCATCCCAACACAAAAACGACAGCAAAGGATAATAAATCTCTGTCACGATACACTTTATTTCGGGCATCGTGGTATTACCAATATCCTGCGATTAATACAAAGGCAATTTTGGTGGCCTGGAGTGAAAACTGATGTACAAAGGTATATCCAGGCATGCTCTGTCTGTAATCAAAACAAACATGACAGCAAGAGACCAGCGGGTCTATTGCAGAAACCTCCACTTCCAACAAGGCCTTGGGAATTCATAGCAACAGACTTCCTTGTGGAATTACCACCTTCCAGGGGATACACAACCATCATGGTCACCATTGATTTGTTCACCCATGTGGCCCATTTTACACCTCCGTTTAAACTGCTGGAATTTTCCTGGAACACATATTCCGACTGCATGGACTTCCTTCCAAGATCATATCAGACAGAGGGCCCCAATACATTTCTCAGTTCTGGAAACATCTTTGCCAAATACTAGGAATCCAACACGCTCTTTCCTCAGGATATCATCCCCAAACCAACGGAGCCACAGAGCGTGTAAACCAAACCTTGGAACAATACCTCTGTTGCTTCGCTACCAAGGTCGAGGACAATTTGGTCCCTCTTAATACAAGTGACAGAATTCGCCTATAATAATTCGGACCACTCTGCTATTAAGACCAGTCCTTTTTTCTGTAGCCAAGGATTCAACCCTTCGGTTTTACCCTGCATCCTTCCTCATCCTACGGCAGTTCCAACAGTCGATTCCTGGATTGAAATGCTCATTCATGTTCAAAGAGAAGCCAAAGAACAATTAGAAAAGGCCAGGAACCAGACCAAACTGTATGCGGATTCCAAACGAAGACCAAGCCCCTCCTACACAATAGGGGATAAGGTTTGGCTGTCCTCGAAACTGCTACCATGGCATTTGCGACCAAATAAATTGGCTCCTCTATATTATGGGCCACTCCTTATAAAGGAAATCATCAACCCATTGGCCTACCGACTCAAGCTTCCAGACTCCTGGAAGAAAATCCACCCAGTCTTTCACACGTCCTTAATAAAGCCATCTGTTCAGACCTCTCGAACTAACCTTCGGCCCAAACCAGTACTCATCAATGACCAACTGGAGTATGAGGTCTCCAGGATTTGCGATTCTAGATATAGACGTGGCAAACTCCAGTACCTGGTGGAGTGGAAAGGATATCCCCCCAGTGAACGCACTTGGGAACCTATCTCAAATCTAAATACCCCAGGCTACTCAGAAGGTTCCATCTCATACACCCGGGCAAACCCGGTGCAACGAGTTTCCAGAGGAGGCATGCTGTCATGAACCATCGAACTCGCCCCTTCTGGGCTTCCTGGTCCCTGTCACGTCGGGCCTTACACTCCATAATACTACCGACATGGCGGCAAGCTCAGCACGCTGCTCGCCAGTCTTCACGTTCTACGCAGCGTCCTCTATAAAGAAGCCACACCCCCGCGGCCCTGTGCATCTCAACGCTGCTACTAGCTGTGATCGGACGTGTGTTCCGAACCTTCTCTAGTGTTACTTGCTATCCCCTGGCCCCTGGATTCCCTTCTCCCGACTTCTTCCCTCTTTTCTACTTCCCGGAATCCCTGTGCCGTTTCCGCGCGCCCCCAACACCTTCTTGAATACTCCTGGAGTTTCCCGTGATCCTGGACATCGAAGCTGAACGTAATCTGGAAGCCGAGGACGGCCGAGCGGGCTTATTTAAGTCCCGAACCATACGAAAGAAGACTCCACCTAAGGAGGACATCAGGCAACATAGACAGGTGAGAAGGGGGGAAACCTGTGACAGAGTTCTGATATTCATGAGGTGGTTGGAATCTGAATATAAGTTTATGGTTTTGGGAACTGCTGCAATCATGGGGATTGAAACTAATTGCAATTTTTATCACAATACTTGCAATCACCATGTTCTGCTGTTGTTGCATACAATGCCTGCCAATCCTCTGCTCTCAAGTTGCAAATAAATGTGTACCTGCACTCAAAATGAAACATCCTCGCATGTTGGGTAAAGGTGCCCAACACGAAAAAGAAACATACAAAAAATTCATGGCAATTAATATTTCTGATGATGATTACAGTAGTATGGGTAGTTCAGAATTAGACGCATGGGCAGATGAAGATGCGATGTATGGATGATGCTCTTTGCTTACTGCCAAAAGGAGAGTTTGTTAGACCAGAAACTACCCTATAGTATGTATGGTATGTATTTATGTTGGCCAGAAACCAATCGCATCATGTGACAAACATTGCAAACACAGAATCGTCAATGTAACCAAAGGGCGTCCATTTTGTGAAATATCCACCATTTGCTTTTGCTTTTTCTGTCACAAACGCTTCGCAAAATGTATTCTAGGCTTCATGCATGCTGCGAGGCCACGGCCTGCATGTTGAAAGATGAACCCAGACAGGAATGCCAGACGATACCGAAATGCATTGTTTTCCTCCCTCACGAAGTCCTTGGAGGCGAGCAGAAACTTCATCTAATCAGCGGCCCAGGTGCCGGCCTGTCTTACAAACGCTGCAGTAATAGGCAGTTAAAGCATGAATTATATTCTTTTAGCGGTACTCCTTTGCGGAGACTGGTATTTTCTGCCTCAGAACTGTCTGACCCTTAGCTCATGAATAGAAACATATAGATAACGTGCAAAGGAATGTTTCTCTCCTATGAACATGATATCCTTGCTGAACTAAGAGCTTTATGTTCTCCATAACAAAAATCTGTCTCTGCTGCTGTTGCTAGAATAAGTATATTTAGACTGAATAGAGACTTGTCATAACATGTCATGATTGTCAATCACCGAACCCTAGCCTAAAAGATACTTTATGGGCAGTTTGAATTGCCTTTAAATATTGCATGATATGTATATATATATTGTTGCTTGAGCGTTGCTCGCTCTCTTGCGTCTCACGAGGTCTGGGTACACACGTTGTGAGACGTTAGACCCCAGTCAGCTGACTGAGCATACTTTGAAATGAACCAGACTTGTTTGGAAATCGAACCTTTATGGCCTAGCATAAGTGTTAGCAGTACAAATGAGGTCAAATCAAAACAAAAACAATCCCCACAGCAAGGTCCGTTACATAGACCTACTGTTTTCACTGTCTGGGGACCCCAAGACAATATTTTATAGTATAGAAGAAAACAGTTAAAATTCAACAAATGGCGTTGAGAGGATTGGATGGTGGCACCTGAACCACGACAATCGGCGGTTGAAAAAGAACTTTGGGCTTTTGTTGGTCCATTACGGATTGTGTTTTGAAGAGTTAGAACTTGACACAGTAGCCGTTTCACGTTAAAGACTGATCATTCTCCTCAAAGGTTTATTCTCTTTTGGGAACACATTTGGCTACCGCATTTTGCAAGTGTGTTCTTACTCAAATCCATTGAAAAGGATTACTAATATAAGCGGCTGATATCCGGCTGGATGTGACTGTATTATTGGCGACATTGGATCCTTGGAATACACAGATCCCAAGATTGCATTAAGGATCAAGTTCAGATCCATGCCCACCAGGACTGGAGGGGACGATCACTGTAGAATTTTAAGAAGAGCTACCCCTGATGAATGTCAGACATCTAAGAGTCAACAGACAGAAACATGTTGGGTTATATATAGATTGCAACAAATGAATTTTTCACTGATATTTGTATGGTAAATGTTGTTCTTTTAGTTAATGTGGTATGGTTGTTTTTTTATTTTTACATTGATGTTGTGTATATAATCGTCCTGTTTTTTGATAACCTGGTTTTGGGGTTGTTCCTTAATCTGTGTAGTATTTAACACAGTTTTAATGAGAATTATGTATTTTTCTATAATAAAATATTTTTCTTAATGATATAGCTTTTGCGTGTTACACCTTTCCTTCCCATTAAAATGTGAATTTGAACTGTTTTCTTCTATACTAGCATAAGTGTTTCCAGCGTGTTCACTCTCGAAAAGCAGGTAAGTGTTGGGGGAAGGAGAGAAGGGAAATGTGGGGGAGACGAGAGGGGGGTGGGGTTAGAAGACTTACCTAATTCCCCAGCGAGGGGAAATGGTGGCCGCCAGCCCTGAGGAGGCTCAGGGTGACGGGATTACCATCTGGTAATGCCTCTGTTCTGAGCCTCCCCATTGGCTGGTAGTCCGCCCATAACCCCCCCCCTCGCAGGGTACTAATGTAATTTAATCTTTTATATTTTGAAATTATGTGAATATGTAATGGCCATTTTAAATGATTTGGAAACTAAATGTACTCATAATGAGCTATGGGTGGTGGCCATTTTATATTTTTAATGCTATTGAAATGCTATTATAATTATTGTGTATAAAAGTAATTATTGACTGTATTACTGCAATTAAAATAAATACATTGAATGCACTAAATCACGATTTGCATAGTTCCCTCCGATAACCATGAGACCACTTCCAGCTTAAGTGTATTGGCCCGTTGGAATGTGTCTATGGGGCACCAAGAGCAGGGAGAAACACAGAGGGGTAAAGCCCCAAGGAAGGTGTCAGGATCCATCCCTGGAAGCTATGGCAGAAGTGGAAGTTATCGCCGCGAAGAACCTCCAGTTAGCAGTCCAGTCCTCATCCAACATGGCTGCCTTTGTTATTTAAGCAAGACCCGCCCACCTCCCGGCGCGTTGTATCTGTGTTATTTTTCCTGTGATACCAGCACTCGGCTAAAACTCTGTTTTAGCTCCTTCAGTGCCTCCTGCAGTGTTTACCCCTACCCGCTTGCCTTTACTCTCCGCTTAACTTTGTTTTTCTGTCTACCTACTTCCTTGGTCCTTTCACAGCTCTCGGCCGTTGCGCCTTCCCAGTCTTTTCCTTTGCCTTCGGCACCTTGCCACTCGTACTAGCGGCCCGCCGCCATCCTCGCGTATCTACGTGTTCCTCCCTGTGCCTTTCGTGGATCCAACCGTTTCTGGTAAGTAGGGACTTTAACTGCTTCTCCTTCTATTCCTACCTATCCCACTCTGCTCGGACCATTTCCCCGTTCCGGGCTCTATCCCTCTTCTCTTTCCTCCCGCATCTCTCCTCTTTGCTACTTACCTTGTATCTGGCCAAGTCTTCACGGATCGGATCCTGCCTTCCTTTCCTCAAGCCATCTTCATATTGGTGGACAGAACGAACTTAACTGATCAACTATTTTCCGGGTTCACTCCGGATCACTCACAACCACATCTACTATTGGAGAGTCTATTACTCAGTACAATCTCAGGAAGACTACACAGGGTTTTTTACCGTCCATCGTTCTTTTCCCTGTCGCGGGGCCTTGGCTCCTCTGGGCCCCCCAAGACAGGTCCCACTTCCTGTCGAGGTGGCCTCCGAGGGAGCCAGGCCCTACTTGCATGACAGGAAGTCCAGAGACAAGCCCACAAAGGAAGATACCAGGACTCCCCGAAGACCCTCCAAGCACTCCAAGGACAAACAAGAGGAAGCCACAGGTGAGGAGAAGGGTGGTGAGGGTGATGAACAGCCTGACGGAATACAACGCCCAGACAGAATCATGGCTTCCCTTGAACAGTATCAAGATCTGGTGGCAGCATTACAGGGGCTTACCCTAGAAGTCCAATCCCTGAAAACCGAAAATGCCGCCCTGCGCCAACAAGTGGTCCTACATAGGGACGACCAAGGAGACCTACCACCCATGCCTTTATCCTTCGGAAAATATGATGGCTATCCAGGCGGTCTAAAGGAGTACTTAGACGCCTGCCACATATATTTCACCTTTCGTCCCCACGCCTTTGAAACCGCCAGAGCTAAGGTGGGGTTCCTCATAGCCAATCTCACCAGAAATGCCTTGGCTTGGGCCACCCCGTTGGTAACAATAAATGATCCTGACTGGCTAATTATGACTTATTTGTGGACCTTTTCAAGGCCAGATTCGATCGCCCTGAGGTTCTGTACACCTCTTTTGAAGCAATACTAGATATAGAACAGGGAAACACGGATGTACAGACCTACATATCTCGCTTCCTGAGACTAGCGGCGAAGACAGATTGGCCAGAATCTGCCAAACAGATGCTCTTTCGGAGGGGACTTCAGGATGAGTTGAAGGATGAGTTAGCCCGAGTGGCCCGACCTCCGTCCTTTCAGGACCTCATGTCACTCACTCTACAGTTAGAGTATCGTCTCAACGAACGACGCCAGGGAAGGAGAAGACCTCGTCCCAGCCAGCCCTCATCCAGCCCGGCTCCTCACCCTTCAAAGGTACCGTCCAACCAGGAGGAACCTATGCAGATAGGGGCAGCCCAAGGCCCCCTCACGCCTGCAGAACGCAAAAGACGCAGGGATTCGGGCCTCTGTATGTATTGCGGCTCTTCAAAGCACCTCCTCAGAGATTGTCCGGAAGTTCCTCCAAGAAGGAAGGAAAACTTCCACCCTCGGTCCTTCGCAAGGGAGGTCTCGGGGGAACAAGACACAGTCCTTGCAACCTTACCAGACCAACAGAACTAAAGGAGGATAACAGCCTGATGGTGTTTCGAGTCAAACTCTGGACAACCGGAACTTCATGTGTGGAGGTCTTAGCCATGCTGGACTGCGGTGCCGCAGGGAACTTTATGGACGAAGGATGGGCTCGAGAACAACAGATCCCCTTTAGGCAGAAGGAAAGGCCTATTCCAGTAGAAGGAGTGGATGGTACCCCCCTGTCCTCAGGCCCAATCCAATCCGAGACGATACCCTTACGTTTGGATTTGGGAGAGCATCAGGAACTGCTGGTATTCGATCTCATTAGAGCAGCCCACTTTCCCTTGGTGATAGGGATACCCTGGCTAAGAAGACACAATCCGAAGATAAACTGGACTACCAACTGTGTGCGTTTTGATTCTTCCTACTGTGAACAGCATTGCCAATCAGCCCTTCAAGTCAAAAAAGAAAACAAGAACAAGGGAACCCCTCTCCTCAAGGTGGTCTCATCGGTTCCCCGTCAGTACCAAGAATATGCTGAGGTCTTTGAAGACACTACACCCAAACTCTTACCTCCTCATCGGCCAGAGGATTGTGCCATAGAACTGACCCCGGAGTCTGTTGTCCCATTTGGCAGGATGTTTCCTCTATCTCTTTCCGAAAAACAGGCCTTAAGAAAATATCTGGATGACAACCTGCAGAACGGCCTAGTACAGGAATCAAGGTCTTCAGGGGGGGCTTCACTGTTTTTCATTCCTAAGAAGGACACCACCGAACTACGTCCCTGTATAGACTACAGAGGGTTAAATTGGATCACTATCCGCGATCGCTACCCTATGCCACTCATAAGGGACATCCTAGAAGCCATTAGAGGGGCTTCTTACTAATTGGACCTTAGATGAGCCTACCATCTCCTCAGAGTGAGGAGAGGTGACGAGTGGAAGACCGCATTTCGGACCCCATTCGGATTGTATGAATACAGGGTTATGCCCTTCGGCCTGGTAAATGCCCCTGCGGTCTTTCAGAGGTTTATCGACAAGATTATCTCCAACATGTTGTTTGTTTCGGTGGTCGTTTATCTAGATGACATATTGATATATTCTCAAGAGCTACTGGACCATCGTGAACAAGTCAAAAGAGTGTTACATCGGCTCCGAGCAAATCACCTCCTGGTCAAACCAGAAAAGTGCCAATTTGAAATGGCCTCCGTCTCTTATCTAGGTTATGTCCTCTCGAAGGAAGGGATCAAGATGGAACCCGGAAAAATAAAGGCTATCCTGGACTGGAAGGAGCCAAGAAGTGTCAAGGAGGCCCAGTCTTTCCTAGGTCTGGCTAATTTCTATCGCCAATTTATCCCCAACTTCTCTACCGTGATGTTACCCATCACAGGTCTCCTCAAAAAAGGGGTTCAGTACTCCTTTGGACCAGAACAGAAAAGAGCCTTCTTACAGCTCAAGGACCTGTTTACCTCTGCTCCCATACTGGTGCAACCAGATCAAGCAAGACCGTTTATAATGGAAACTGATGCCTCGGGTGGAGCAGTGGGAGCCATTCTATTGCAAGAGGCGGAAGACGGTCTCATGCATCCAGTAGCGTATTATTCCAAAACCCTGACCGAAATGAACAGAATTACTCAGCTTTAGAGAGAGAACTACTGGCCATCAAACTGGCATGCCAAGAGTGGAGGCACTTGTTACAAGGAGCAGCGCACCCATTTCAAGTACGAACTGATCATCGTAACCTCAGAGTGTTACAGCAGATGGAGTGTTCTAACGCCCGACATGCTAGATGGGCATATTTCTTCTCTCAATATGACTTTAACATCTCTTATCTACCAGGGTCAGAGAACAGAATGGCAGATGCCCTTTCCAGATGTCAAGGAGAAGAAACCAACCATAATCAAGATCACGATCTCTTGTTTCCCAACCTTAAGATCATGGCAGGTGTCTCTCTCTTTTAGCAAGAACTTACCAACCAATACGGTTCGCTATCAACCATTCCAACCACTGTCAATCTGGCCAATGATGGTTTGTACTACCACGGTACTGGGTTGTTTCTCCCGTCAAAAGGACTTCAGGAACAGATCCTCTCCTGGTGTCATGATGCCCCCCTCGCTGGACACCCCGGTATCAAGAAGACCCAGGATCTCATAAGCCGAAGGTTCTGGTGGCCAGAACTCCACAAGGGCGTAGAGAGATACGTTTCAGCCTGCCCGATTTGTGCTACCAACAAATACCAAACAGGCAAACCATTGGGCAAACTGCAGCAACCTACCCTACCCACCCAGCCTTGGGAACATGTGTCTACGGATTTTATTGTCGATCTACCGAAATCAGAGGGAATGACCGCAATCATGGTAACTATCGATTCACACAGTAAGCTGGCCCACTTCTCAGCATTAGAAGGTCTTCCGTCAGCTCCAAAGACGGCTTCAGTCTTCTCGGGATATAGTACGCTTGCATTGCCTGCCTCGAACCATAGTCTTGGATAGAGGTACCCAATTTACCTCCAGGTTCTGGACATCGTTGTGTCAACAGTTGTGGATTCACTGAGCACTGTCGTCCAGCTTTCACCCACAGAGCAACGGTCAGACAGAGAGACTTAATGCCGGACTTGAGCAGTACTTAAGATGTTTTTGCAGCAATAGACAGGGCGAGTTCACCTATAACAACAACTACCACACCTCGACTAGAATGAGTCCTTTCTATTGCACTTATGGTTACCATCCTCAGCAGATGCCTTGGTCCGGAATACAACCCACCAAATCTCCTGCCATAGATGACCGGCTATCGGAACTAAAGAAGGTACATAAGTTGGCGAGAGAAGCATTAGAGGACAGCCAACTAGCACAAAAGAAGTGGGCCGACAGAAGCAGAAGACCCAATCCAGATTGGAAGTCCGGACAAAGGGTCTGGTTATCCACGAGGTATCTACCCAAATGGATACATACCGGCAAGTTTGCTCCACGATATCTGGGTCCTTATCCTATTGAGAGACAAATAAACCCAGTGGCCTACGTAATCTGCCTGCCTAAGAACCTCCAGAGAGTTCACCCTGTTTTCCACACATCACTGCTTAAAGAATATAAGGTGGATCCTTTCTCACGAAAGTTTCGGAAAGCCAAGACTCCAACCACAGTAGAACCACAAGTGTATGAAGTGGAATACTTGGTGGATTCTCGATATCGCCAAGGCAGTCTCCAGTATCTTGTCCATTGGAAGGGTTTCTCCACTGAAGAAAGAACCTGGGAACCCAGACACCATCTGCATGCTCCAAGGTTACTGAGAGAGTTTCACCAAAGATACCCGGGAAAACCAGGGGGCTTTCGGAGGGAGAAGGGTTATACTGTCAGGATCCATCCCTGGAAGCTATGGCAGAAGTGGAAGTTATCGCCGCGAAGAACCTTCAGTTAGCAGTCCAGTCCTCATCCAACATGGCTGCCTTTGTTATTTAAGCAAGCCCCGCCCACCTTCCGGCGCATTGTATCTGTGTTATTTTTCCTGTGATACCAGCGCTCGGCTAAAACTCTGTTTTAGCTCCTTCAGTGCCTCCTGCAGTGTTTACCCCTACCCGCTTGCCTTTACTCTCCGCTTAACTTTGTTTTTCTGTCTACCTACTTCCTTGGTCCTTTCACGGCTCTCGACCGTTACGCCTTCCCAGTCTTTTCCTTTGCCTTCGGCACCTTGCCACTCGTACTAGCGGCCCGCCGCCATCCTCGCGTATCTACGTGTTCCTCCCTGTGCCTTTCGTGGATCCAACCGTTTCTGGTAAGTAGGGACTTTAACTGCTTCTCCTTCTATTCCTACCTATCCCACTCTGCTCGGACCGTTTCCCCGTTCCGGGCTCTATCCCTCTTCTCTTTCCTCCCGCATCTCTCCTCTTTGCTACTTACCTTGTATCCGGCCAAGTTTTCACAGATCAGATCCTGCCTTCCTTTCCTCAAGCCATTTTCATATTGGTGGACAGAACAAACTTACCTGATCAACTATTTTCCGGGTTCACTCCGGATCACTCACAACCACACCCGCTATTGGAGAGTCTATTACTCAGTACAATCTCAGGAAGACTACACAGGGTTTTTTACCGTCCATCGGTCTTTTCCCTGTCGCGGGGCCTTGGATCCTCGGGGCCCCCCAAGACAGGTCCCACTTCCTGTCGAGGTGGCCTCCGAGGGAGCCAGGCCCTACTTGCATGACAGGAAGTCCAGAGACAAGCCCACAAAGGAAGATACCAGGACTCCCCGAAGACCCTCCAAGCACTCCAAGGACAAACAAGAGGAAGCCACAGGTGAGGAGAAGGGTGGTGAGGGTGAACAGCCTGACAGAAGGATAGAGGAGGAAGAGGAAAGAAAAGAGGAAAACCAAAAAAGGACATATCTATTTCAAAATGATTTTCATGACCTTATGTGCTTCACTGCATCTCCAAAGACCTCACCCCCATCCTGCCCCCACCCAAACTGAACTCTGAGCATTGTCACCCTGGATCTCGTCAGGAAACCCCTGCAGATACACACATTACTGGGCTGTATTGGAGTTCCACCAATGCGCCAATAACATTTGCCATTCTGGGAGTACTTACTTAACCAGGAGGATGAATTGAACATGTGGTGCATCCCAGGTGGCCTACCTGTAGTACTCTACATATTGCTGTTAAAAAGGGGATCCAAAACTGCCTGTAAACTAGCATGGCTAAATGGAAGACAGGTTGTACAAAGCCATAATATACCGAATTTATGACCACCAGATATGCCTAAAGGATAGTTAGGTTGCTTCCTATATTGTGCTATGGACATACATGCATACAGGCAGCCAGTCCCAGGTGCTTAAGAGTACCTGGTCTTTGTCCAGATGGATGGCTATGTTTTCTTTTACCTGCAACAGGATTTCGTTCCAGAACCTTTGCATGTGCGGATAGTCCTACCATTTTACCTGTGGTTTCCCAACCCCTAAGCAATGACCCGAAAAGCCCTGGATAAATCCTTCCCAGTCTTTCTGGTATCATTTAATAATGGTAACATAGTTTGTAAGCATGATCTCGATGTGGTACACAATATGAAGGTTTCTTCCCCTGGTCCAGATGTCAACCTAATCCTTGTGTGAAATTTCTGTATGTCTGTATGTTATTTTAAGGGGTTTTTAAACTGCCAAATCACCACCTTAGTAGTCTCAGAGTGCCTCAGCAGTCTCGAGTGTCTGGATTGTCTGGAAAAATGTGGCATATTGTGCCCTTTCCCAGGATACCCAAACCATAATCTGTGGAAGGAAAGGGGCAAGATAATATGATGGTAAAGTGGGTGAAGAATGACAGACAACGTGGAGAATGCAGCAAAGGGTGGACAGTGGTTGGAAGTGTACCATGTTTCAGTTATGAAGACAGTGTAACATATATATATATATGTATACACATACATACATACTTAGGCTTAGTTCAAACTCAAATAAGTGTGTGAGGCAGTTTCAAAGGGTAAAGAAGTACTCCATCTACCCAGTGGGACTGGTTGAGGTTTTGAACTTGGTTTGTTGTTATTATATGAATGCTAGTTTGATCTTGAATGGTAATTCAAGGGGACCTGCCAGGCCTGGCCAGGAGTGGCTCGGTCCAGAACAGACTATGTGTAAGTCGGTGTCATGTACACTATCCTTTTTCAGGACTCAAGCATTCCTCCTCACCTGAACTATTGCTGTTCTGGAAGGCAGACTTCTTCCGTTCCCTCTTCTTAAGTCTGTATTTCTTTTTATGGAGGTACGGTCTACCGCGGGACGACGCCACTGTGTCCCTGTTGGAGACCAGATGACCAGGGGCGCCGGTCCAGCAATAGCCAAGAAGGGGAAAAAAACCAATAAACAGCAAAAATAAACTGAAGAAATCCTTGGTCTATCAGCTGCAGTCAGAGGCTGGTGTAACTGTCAACAGGTCCGTTCTGTGGGAGGATCCAACAGAGAGTCTGTCCAGGTAAGTGGAAACAGGGTAGCAGAAAAGCCACAGGTAGAGGTTGTCAGGGAGACCGGGAAGGAGCAAGCGAAGTCCGTAGACACAGGCGAGAGGCTGCAGGTAGGCAGAACCTCCAGGTTAGTTGTATAGCGACCACCATAAGTCGAGAATCCTCAGGGATTTGGGAGGGGGCTACCGCCAAAAAAACGTAGGGACTGTCTACCATACCTCGGACCTTGGTCCCATTCAGGTCCAAGGTCGCCCGTTTCCCGGGCGCCTGGGAGGAACTTCGGGGCAGTCTCAGAGTAAGCGTGTGCTGGATCCGCAGTAAATGCACAATCCGGAATCTCTCCAGCGCTTCCTCTCCTCTGGCGTCAGTGGGGCTCGGGAGGTTCCCATTTGCATCGGTTCTTCTCTAGGCTGATGCGACAGAGCTGCCGGTGCAGAAGCAGGAGGAGCCGGGCTCCAGCTGGAGCCTCTACCCTTCTTTCTTTCCTTTCGACGTTCACCCCAAGCAAAATTCGATTTGCAGGGAACTGGACACCAACTCCGTGAAGGAAGCAGGCTGAGGGATTCTGGACAACTAATCTTTGATTTCCTCTTTGAGGCCTCTTCGAAATATGGTAAATTGTGCTGGTTTGGGCCACCCCGATTCGATGGCTAAACGCTTGAACAGTGTAACGTACGACAGTATATCCATTTGGCCTTGCTGAACGTCCAATAAATCCTCGCCATCGGTAAAGGAGACTTCAGGTCAGTCAAAGGTATGTTTGAGAGCGCCAGAAAAGCCCCAAAATCTCTTAGGACCGGGTCATTGTTCGTCACCAGGGGGGTTGCCCAAGCAAGAGCGTTTCCCACTAAGTTGGACACCATAAAGCCAACACGGCTGAGGTCTGAGGCATAAGTGGTGGCCCGAAAGGCGAAATGCACACTACATGCGTCTATGAACTCCTTCAGACGCTGTGGAGAACCTTAAAATGTTCCTGAAGAAAGAGCCATGGGCGGTAGATCCCCAGAATGTTGTTCCCTGGAAGACACTAGTCGGCGGAGAATCGTGTTCTCAGTCTTTAAATTCTGGACTTCAAGATTAAGAGAATGCACTGCTGCTACTAACTCCTGTACTTGTTCTTGCCATTGTATTTGTATTTATTGTTTTATATAACGCCTTAATCCAAGGCGCTTTACAATGAACAACAAAATATACATTAAACATGGAACAGTAGAAGCTATAACGGTAAACATGAATCAAACCAGATAATCAGCATGTAGAACCATTTACATATGTTATGTTACTTGAGAAAGAAGAGAAGAGGAGAGGAGGGAGGGGTGGAGAAAGAAGGGGGAGAGAGAGTAGTGAGTAAAGTGAATAGTAGGAAGAAGGGAGATTTAGAATAGAAGGGGAAGGTAACTTGTGGAAGTAACTTGGTGTTGCAAACTGTCATGTACATTATCCGGTTCAGGGCTCAAGCATTCCTCCTCACCTGAACTCTTGCTGTTCTGATAGGCAGACTTCTTCCATTCCTTCTTCTTAAGTCCGGATTTCTTTTTATGGAGGTACAGTCTACCGCAGGACAACACCACTGTGTCCTGCTGGAGACCAGATGACCAGCGGCGCCGGTCCTGCGATACCCAAGAAGGAGAAAAAAACACTAAACGGCTAAAAACCCCAGAAGGAATTCTTGGTTTATCAGCTGCAGTCGGAGGCTGGTGTAACTGCCAACGGGTCCATTCCGTGGGAGGATCCAACAGAGAATCCATCCAGGTAAGTGGAAAGACGGGGTAGCAGAAAAGGCACAGGGAGAGGAGGTCAGGGAGACCGGGAAGGAGCAAGCGAAGTCCGGAGATACAGGCGAGAGGCTGCAGGTAGGCAGAACCGAGGCACAGAAAGAAAGAAGGGAGAGAGAACTCGGCGCATGTAGCATTGTGCGGGCGGAATCCGAGAGGAGGAAAAAGAAGTCAGCAAGGTACAAAGGAGCCCAAGGGGGCCAGAGAAAGGACAGTGGGGCTTACCAAAGCCAGAGGGAAAACACGAGCATCAGCAACCGATAGGAAAAACCAGCAGTTGCAACGCTGCAAGCGTTATAAGACGAGTGGCTAAGAGCCCCAGGCAGCGGCCATAGTGAAGAACAGCTAAATGGGGATGGTGATACTAAAAGTAGTACACCCACTTCCCAGAGGAGGAGATCTACAAAGACTGCTTTCACAGAGAGAACTTTTTTGGATACATTGCCTAGACTCACTCACTCCCCTTGGTATGATTGAGGACTACTATCTAGGACCCTACCTGTGATGAATATTCCATTTTACCACAAGTCCCCATTATCACTCATTAAGATTACATTACCCTCTGCTATGGTGAAATTTCAGTGTTAAACTTACTTATATATGTTTTACAAAATACACCTCATTTGGTGGATGATGTTGTTTAGGATTGCATTCCCTTTGCTATGACCAAATCCCTGTGTAATATGCACTTGCATATGTTTTACAAATTACACCTAAGATGGTGGAGGTTATTATTGTTTTGACAAAAATTGCTAACATTAGGTCCCCTTATGGAGATATGTTATATCTGATTTGGAAATGTTTAAAATGTTACCACATATGGTGGAATATATATGTGAACAAGGTGTCATTTGGGCTTTGCATGTCAGATAAGTGTTAATGATGCAAACAGACCTCTGTTACTCTAAATCAAATGTACACCTAGAGGACTGGTAGTTTCTACGGACTAGACTCCACCATATCTCCTCTCACGCAAGCTTTCTTCACATCCATATGAGCATGGGTTACTTATTCTCTCCTTTACTATCCTTATAAGTATGCACACTCACTTGACGTTCATCGTTATATTCCGCGCATGAGCAGTGATTTTGTATACATAAATTCAGACGCCAGTCTTTCCGTGTCATCAGATTCATGACGTATCTCTATAATCACTTATATTTTTATGCTGATTCACACGCATCTTCTCCCATTGCTTAAAAATACGTCTTTACATTTTCCTTACTCTAAAATCAGTCTATTCTCCATACCGCGCATGCGCGTAATTTTGTTGTTTTGGAATTCTGACGCCGACTTTGCCGTGTCGTCAGATCCATGACGTGGCCCAATCATTTAGTCTTGGTGTTACGCATGCACGTAGAGACGGTTCCCTATGCGCATGTTTTGTGCATACGTCATTCAAGTATCAGGTATTTAAGAAGGCGCTCATTGAGTGTACCGCATCCTCCTCCGGTGGGACGTGGCACACCATGTTCGCTTGCACGGATTCTCTGAACAGTATCAAGTAAGTGCAATGACTGATTCTGTCAGTCTTAGCAGTACGCTCTCTTCATGTCATGATCTCTGCTTCCAAAAGATCAGGACTTGCCCGACTCCCTTGGAAGCAGACCCATAACCCCGGTTCCGAGTGCCAGCCAGTCCCAATTGGGACCTTTTGGACCCTGTCCTGGCGCCAGTGGCACCAGGCTCATAAAGATGCCCAGTCCCAGCGCTGGAAGCGCCGGGCTCATAATGCTTGGGTGGACTTACCTGCAGCAGACCATGCTGCTTACTTACCTGCCAGTTGAACCCCTGATCCTCTTCTGTTTGGGACTACTTTTCCTGTTGGGTGGGGCAGGAGCCACTCCCTAGGTTCAGAACACTGGAACTCTTCTGGAAAGCAGGAACTCTTTTCTTACCTAGGCGTGGCTGTGGAAGGAGACACCTAAGCACTACAGGAGGCTATTTAAACCACACCCGATGGATGAATCTTGCTTTGCGTTATTCTGCATTCTCTGCAGCAGACCGCTCATCGTGTCTTCTGCTTCTGATCCTGGGCCTAAGGGAACAAAGGCTTACCATCCTGGAATCCAGTCTTCAGCAGCACCTGTAAAGACAAAGAAAGAACAGGTTAGCACTACGGTCTTCAGTGGCAGCGCATCTCTTACCTGGTCCATCGGCTGTCACCAACGCCTCGCGCTGCATTCCGGCATCTGAAAGACAAAGGCTTACCTACTCTTCGCATGCTCCGGAGGTCTTCGCACTGCATTCCGGCATCTGAAAGACAAAAGCTTACCAGCTCTTCGCACGCTCCGGAGGCCTTCGGCGCTGCATCCCGCATCTGAAAGACAAAAGAAGGTGCGTTTAAAGACATTGGGCAACTTTATTACTCACGTGCCATTACTCCTTCCCACGCCGAATCCAGTGGGTATTCCAGCACCCTTCAGCTTCTCTAAAGCTCCGAACTTGTACCTTCAAGATAAAAGGGACAGTTAGTGCGCATCGTGAAGCAGGCTACAAGCGCTTACTTACGTGCTTCCAGGCGCTTCTATTCCTCACGCGGGTTCGATCCTCAACTCTCATCAGCCCGCCATCCGCTATCGCCGGAACCCTGCAAAACAAGAGATATCATTACAAAAGACTTTTAAGACATTTGAAGTGCCCAGAACTTACCGTTCGTGCAGTTAACGACGGACAGCAGTCCTCTGAGGTCAAGAGGCCTGCACCCTTATCCAGTGAAGAAACTGGTTACGGCACCCTGCCCCGAGGCAGATGGAGAGCTCGGCGGTCACTTACCTAAGGTGAGGGCGTTAACCTTTGGGGTTCTACAGGAGAAGAGAAAGGGAAGAGGAGAGAGGCACCCAATAACCCCAGTTCATTAATCCCATATTTTCTATCTGCAGACATCTTACTCTTCGAGTCAGACATACAGTGCACAGAGGTCCAGCCCAAAGAGCCAACCGTGTGTTACACATCACCTTTGAAGATATGGCATTCACCCAGTCAAGACCGGCGCCTCTGCGGGAATCAGGTGAGCGTTACACTTCACCTTAATAAGCTTTTGCTTATCCTTTTCTCCCCCTTTAGATGACTTTACTCATTTGATTTACTGCCTTCTGAGTGTCATCTTTTGAAAGATCCCTCTTTATCTTACATGGATCCGTCCTTCAGGACTTTTTCTGAACTTGTAAGTAGAGACTTTTCTTCTCTCTCCTCAGCGTTACTCCTCTCACTACTTGGGGTTTACACATGTTTCATTTCTTTAGCGTTGAGACAAATGATCACTCCAGAACTTCTACTTTATGTTCCATTGGATACTTCTTTTCAACTATGTGACCACCATAGTTGGTAAATTACATTGTTCAATCTTTCCTCCACTTTGTCAAATTGCTCCTTCTGCCCTCCTAGGACACCTCTTTTTACAGACTAGATTAGTTAGAAGCCATGCCTATGACCCTCTTACAAGTAATTCGACTGTAGTTAGAAATAGCTGACTGTATCTCACTAGCTTTACCATACTTGTTGAATACACCTGACGTTTAATTAGTTGTTGTTTTGTATCGAATAAATAATGATCGAAATGAAATTGTAATGCACACTACATATGCAGTTATACTAAGATCCGCTTTTCTCTATCTTTTTCTAGAATTTTGTGAAATATGATTCTGCCCCTGAAGAAGAGTTTATACTCGAAGCGCGTTGGGCCTAAAAACACTGTATAAATACATTTATGAATTGTATTTTGCATGAAATCTTGTGAGCTGGGTATTTACTCTTACTGCTCCACCAACTGAACTATGGACTGCATTTTATGCATAAAATTGTTAATGTGAAATTATATATAAATAACACTGAATTACTGATCTGCTCCACAGATACTAGATAGTGTGCAGGGGATGGGAGTTCCTACATCCCTAGGAACAACCACACTTTGTTCTCTCATTTATCCAGCTTAGTTGCCAAGGTTGAGTTTTGCTCCCCCGCACCTCAAACAAACCTTAATCTCTAAAAGGTTTCCATAAAAAAATCTTGTTAAAATAATTTTTTTCCAAAACATAGGTGTGCCCCGGTGTTTGTGCTTATTTGCTTAATGTTGAAATCATGCCCAAGAAACCCACTGAGAGCAATGAGAACATAGCCCTTCTACTTACCCCCCTAGATCCCGAACAGCCAGCTAATATACACTAAAAAGCTGGACGATACTATGGACCTTTTAATTGAGTGTGGGTTTTGTACCATGCCTCCTCTGGGAATCAAACCCTGGATAGAGGTTCCTGGAAAATCTTCCTGGAATGTTGGCTTGTTCTTGGCACAAAATCGGGCAGTGTCTCTTTTCTCCACACGAGAAATGTATAGAAGTTGTAGGAAAAGGAGTTTATACTTTTTTTACTTCTTCCCTACTGGATAGGTGAACTTTTGTAGTCACTGGATGAGAAGTTCTTTTAGGAGGGTCTTCTTTAGCACTAGCCTCTCGGGTAGTGAGCTTTTCTGTTCTTAACCACTTTTCAGAGGGTGTTATACATTTGGGTTGGGCTTTTATTTATTTCTTCCCTTCTACCTGTTTTGTTAAGTACTGTAGATATTTAGCGGCTTCTGAATGAGCTTTGGCTATCTGAACAGCTGTTTCAAACGAGGGTTTGTGTTGCTCACAATACCTCATTGTAAACTTGGAGGAAGAGCACTAATGAACTGTTCTAAGGCCAAAGCTTCCGGTACTTCAGGTAACGTCTTTCTTCCCATCCACTGAGAAAGTGTATTTTGGACCCTTGCTGCTAACTCTAGTGGGGTTTCACTATTTAGAAGACAAATCTGCTCAACCTTTAAACGATAGAAGCCCTCTGTTTGTCCTACCCTTTATATTTCTGCATAGGAGGTAGTTCTCCAGCATTGGATCTTTCATGGATTCACATGCTTAGAATATTCCCCGTCGTCAGACTGGGAACCCTCGGTACACATATATAGTTGTTTCCTATAGGAAAAAACTTCCGACACTTGTGTGTCCTATCCACATCTACGTCCGCTCTGGGGCCGTTCACGCATGCCCCGTAGGACGTAGTGGTATAAAAGCCCCGCCCCCGCGGGTCCCGTCAGATTTCAACCGTCTCCAAAGATAGTGGGATCTCCTCGCGTAGTCTCTACTTTCTAGGTTATTGTTGAAATTACTCGTTTTTGATCGAAAGGTTATTGGTCTTACCAGGATGTCAGGCAAACCGCTCTTCCGCCCGTGCGCCACGTGCAGATTGAAAAAGGTTTACGAGGGGGACGGCCATCTAGATGTATATATTGCCTCCACCCTCACCATTCGGCAGACCAGTGCGAAATATGTAAAGGTTTTTCCCAGAAAACCCTGAAAGATCTGAGTCGGCGACTGGTGTCGTGGTTAAATGACGTGGCGGGAGCATATCCTCAGTCGGAGGTTGGCTCCGTGCGCAGCGTGGCCTCGACGAAAACATCGGGGGCCCCGTGCCGTTCAACCTCGTCGGAATCACCGGCAAAGAAAACTCGACCGGCGGAAAAGGATGTTCCACGAAGCCACTCTTCCAAAGACTCCTCAAAAGAATCTTCAAAAAAGTCTTCATCGTCGAAAAAACATGGAAAGGAAAGGCCAAAATCCTCCTCGGGCGATCCTCATAGATCTGCCAAGAGTAGAGAGTCGGAAAAGCGCAGGGAGAGCTCTGTGAAGGCGGGACCGCCTAAGCCACCTGCAGGCCCACCGTCGACGACGACGAACCATTCAGTGTCCTCACTGCCGCTAACGCAGTTAGTTTCCCCCGTCATCAACCCGCTGACGACGATGGCGACGATGTCCTCGTCGACCGAAGTTCAGGCCTGGAGACCAGAGGTTTTTGATCTGGTGTTGCCGGACACGTTACTGCAGGAACAAGCATCGTCGATTTCCTCGAAGGAAGACGACGGCTTCAGGATTGCGGGCCCGGAAGATCTTGGGCTCCGAGCCAAGTCACCATCAGGAGCAACCTGTTCTCAGGTGTTTACCCAGTTTTCAAACTCACAATCGGCCCTGTCCATGGAGGTCCTGTCCTCATTGCACTCGCTGCTGAAATCGTTGGATGAAAGGCTTCCACCAGTGAACCCGTCAACGCCTCCCGTCGACGAGCCAGGCCCGTCACATCGTCCAACCCAAACGACCAGAGTTCCGGTGACTCCAGTGGTCCACGAGGAGGGTGAGCTGTCGGACTCTGTATCTGACCGAGGATCGGTATCGGATATCTCCCTGTCTCCATCTAGGGATCCATCCTGGGTGTCGGATGTTGAATTGGAAACACCAAAGAGCCCCACTCACCCGTCTCCACCAGACGATATTGGCGCTTTTCATTCAATGATGGAAAAGGCATGCAAGGAATTTGGCTTGGTCCAGCAGGAGGAGAAAAAGGACTGTTTTCTGTTCGACCATATGGGTAAGAATAGACGTTCAGTATTCTCAATACCCATTTTAGATCATGTCTGGAAAGAGGGTGTTCAAACCATGCGTCACCCGTTTTCTGAACCGGCCGTCAAAGGCCGCATTGAAAAGAAGTTTAAAGTGCCAGACTCTACCCCGAAATGTCTTTCGTCCCAACCTACACCTGACTCAGTGGTGTCGGGAGCAGCGACAAGGAAAGCGAGGGCCCAACACAAGTGCTCTACCCCTCCGGATAATGAGGCAAGGCGCCAAGATGTGTTTGGTAAGAAGGTACTATCCGTGGGTGCTACAACTGTGAAAGCAGCCAACTCTTTGGCTATTGTCGCCAGGTACGACAGGGAAATGTGGCACAGACTAGCCCCTATACTGGACCGCCTTCCGGAGGAACATCGAAAAACGGCTATGTCTCTGGTACGAGAGGGCGAAGAAGCGTCGAATCATGCAATTAACATAGCGGTGGACCTGGCAGAGTCGGGCTTTAAACAAGTAAACAACGGGGTTGTTCTTAGACGCCAGGCTTGGCTTAAGTGCACCAACTTCAGGCCCGAGGTGCAGTATAAAGTATTGGACATGCCCTTCGAAGGTGACCTTCTTTTTGGAGAAAAGGTGGATGAGGCCCTGAAAGGCATGAAGGAGGACTCGGATACGGCACGCTCGTTGGGTGCCCTTCAAAGTGGAAAGATTTTTCGATCTTTTCGTCCCTTTAAAGGGGCATCGGGCAATTCAAGATTCTCTGCATCCAGGGATAGATCCTTTGGCAGATCAGCATACCCTTCCCAGGGATTTAGACGCGCCTCTCAAAACTCAAGCCGGCACAGAAATTTCCAGTCATCCAAGAGACGACCGGCCTATCCCTTGTCGACGAACAAACAAAAAGACCAGCAATGACTGGAAGCGCACCGTTCTGGGAGGAAGAGTGTCAAGCTGCGTCAAAGAATGGGAGGACATCACAACAGATCAGTGGGTGTTGGACACAGTGAGGTACGGACATTCGCTACTATTCAGATGCAAACCTCCAAAATGTCCACCGGTATTCCTACCCCAACCACATGTGAGCGTTTTTCTGCAGGAAGTAGCACTTATGTTACAGAAAGGTGCCATAGAATTGGTTCCTGCATCGCAGAAAGGCCAAGGGGTATACTCACGGTGTTTTGTGGTAAAAAAGCCAAACGGAAAGTGGCGTCCCATTCTCGACCTGCGCGACCTCAACAAGACCTTACAGAGCCAAAAATTCAAAATGTCCACGCTGCAGGAAGTAATCAGGTCCATTCAAGTGGGAGATTCTTTGGCGTCGCTGGATCTACAGGACGCGTACTTCCACATACCTATGTGTCAAAAACACAGAAAGTTTCTGAGGTTCATGGTAGGTCGGACACACTACCAATTCGCAGTGCTTCCGTTTGGTCTCAAATCCTCCCCAAGAACGTTCACAAAATGTTTGGCACCCGTGGCAGCCTGGCTGAGAAAGAAAGGGCATCATGTATACCCGTACCTCGACGACTGGCTTGTGAGGGGATCCTCCTCGGCGTCGACCAACGACAGCGTACAGGTTACCTTACAGCTTCTGCAACGACTGGGGTTCGCAGTGAACTTCGAAAAGTCCTCTCTAAGGCCATCAAAGAACTTAAAGTTCTTGGGAGCTCAATTCGAAACCCAGTCGGGAATAGTGAAACCTTCCCTAGACAGAATGTCAAAGATCAATCGACTGACGAGTCAACTACGTTTACATGGCACACTCTCAGTGAGAAAGTATGTGGCGATCCTAGGTTCCATGGCTTCCTGCATCCATCTAGTAGCCAACTGTCGATTGTTCATGAGGCCACTTCAGGAATTCCTAGCGGACAGATGGAAGCAGGCCACGGGTCGGTGGTCAGACAGGGTAACCGTCGACGACGACGAAATCATCCGAGCCCTCCAATGGTGGAAAAGCGTTTACAACCTGGACAGAGGGGTACCTCTACAAGAACCAGAATTTCAGCGAACCATCATCACGGACGCATCCCTGACAGGCTGGGGAGCACACATGGACAACTACCAAACCCAGGGCAGATGGTCCCCGACCGAATCACTAATACATATCAATGTACTGGAACTGTGGGCAGTGAGATGGGCCTTGAGGTCATTCCTCCCACATATCAAGGGGTTGAGAGTAAGAGTGCTGAGAAACAACACAACAGCCATGTTCTACTTGATAAAACAAGGCGGCACGAGGTCCAGGACCCTGTCCGGGGAGGCCCAAAAGGTATGGCATTGGGCTTTGAAACACAACATATCTATAGTGGCTCATCATCTTCCAGGAGTGAAGAACGTACAAGCGGATTCCCTAAGCAGAAGCATGGCCCAGATACACGAGTGGGAGATGGACACCATTCAGCTGCAGAAAATCTTCAAAAGATGGGGTCACCCCTCAGTGGATCTCTTCGCAACGAAGGAAAACAAGAAATGCGAGCAGTTCGCGAGCAGATGGCCTCAGAAAGGATCCCTAGGGGAAGCGTTCTCATTTCCATGGACAGACAAGTTCCTGTACGCCTTCCCTCCGTTTCCCCTTATACGGAGAACAGTACAGTGGATACGCAGATACAAATGCCGGGTCATTCTAGTGGCACCGTATTGGCCGAGACAACCTTGGTTTTCCGACCTGCTGCATCTGTCGTTGGAACAACCAATAACATTCCAGAAGGTTCCGAATCTCCTGTCCAGGGACAAGGGAACGGTGTGGCATCACAATCCGGACAGCCTCAACCTGACGGCCTGGCTCCTGACTTTTCGGAATTTGGCACTTTGAAAGTTTCGTCGGATTGCCGGAGAATTCTACAGGCGGCTAGGGCTCCTTCCACCAACAAGTCATACATCTGCAAGTGGCGAAGGTTCTGTATGTGGTGTCAAACGCAACATGAAATACAGCCTTTAGAAGTAACTCCAGAACAAGTTTTACCGTATCTTCTTCACCTGGCGGAGAGTGGGTTATCCTCGTCATCCATAAAGGTGCACCTGGCTGCCATCTCAAGGTTCACGAGGAGGAGACAGTCCTCTCCGTTATTCAGCGACAGACTGGTGAAACATTTCATGAGAGGTCTTTTTCGAACTTTTCCCCCAACGAAGCGGTTCCCACCAATATGGAGTCCAAATGTGGTGTTGGCGGCCTTAATGAAGCCACCTTTCGAGCCAATGTCCTCTTCATCCATGCAGTTCCTGTCATGGAAGCTGGCTTTCTTAATTGCCATTACGTCAGCTAGAAGAGTATCGGAACTACAGGCATTGGTCATAGACCCTCCATATATGAGATTCTTTAAGGACAAAGTGGTGCTATCAACTAATCCTACTTTCGTCCCGAAAGTTCCGACGGTCTATCACAAACACTCGACCATTGTTCTCCCTACTTTCTTTGCGACCCCGTCATCGACGGCGGAAAAGGCTCTTCATACTCTAGATGTGAAAAGGGCGTTGAAATTTTATCTGCAAAGAACACAAGAACTCAGAACTACCAGACAGCTGTTCATCGCATACGGTCCGTCGACGAGAGGAAAGGCAATTTCCAAGCAAGGACTGGCTCGATGGGTCTCGTCGGCGATTGCTTTTAGTCACTCCAAGGCCGGGAGACCCCTACAAGGGCACCCTAGAGCCCATTCCACAAGATCGACAGCCTCTTCCACGGCGCTGTGGGCAGGAATTCCTCTGACAGACATCTGCCAGGCGGCGGCATGGTCAGTTCCACACACGTTCACACGCCATTACTTCCTGGAAAGGCAGCATGCGGATGAAGTACAGATGGGAAGGGCAGTTCTGCGCCATCTGTTTCAATGAGGTAAGCCAAAAACGGTTAAGCTTTTGTCTTTTGCCTTGTCTATTCTGGTTCTTTAGTGTGTCTGTTTTGAGCAATATATATATATATATATATATATATATGTATGTATTATGAATATGTATATATCAGAAAATATGTTGCTGCTTACGTGCCTATATATATTAGGTTTTGGGGTGTTTTTTGTGGTATATGTTACATTGCATTCTCACCTCCTTCTTTTAGGATACTGCTATACAATCTATTCTAAGCATGTGAATCCATGAAAGATCCAATGCTGGAGAAGGGAGTAGTTTCTTACCTGTAACTCCATTTCTCCAGCGTTGGTATCTTTCATGGATTCACATGCGCCCACCAGCCTCCCCGGAATGCAATGTGCAAGATATGTGCATAAGCAGGTTCTCCTTTCTACTTTGGAGGGGCCGAAATCTGACGGGACCCGCGGGGGCGGGGCTTTTATACCACTACGTCCTACGGGGCATGCGTGAACGGCCCCAGAGAGGACATAGATGTGGATAGGACACACAAGTGTCGGAAGTTTTTTCCTATAGGAAACGACTATATATGTGTACCGAGGGTTCCCAGTCTGACGACGGGGAATATTCTAAGCATGTGAATCCATGAAAGATACCAACGCTGGAGAATTGGAGTTACAGGTAAGAAACTACTCCCTTCCTAGTGGATTAATAGTCTGATGTGAGGCTTGCAGGTCTCCCATTAGCAGTGGGGATAGGTAGCATGTTTTTACTCCTTCATCCCAATGAAACTGGGTAGCAAGCTTTTCGAAATTAATAAAGAAGTTCCCGAGTTGTTCCCCTTCCTGACAGGGGTGCAATATACAGAGCATATATGGAGAATTATATGGTGATATGGACTTGATCTTATTTGGTCTAATCCTTCCTGGAGACATTGGGCTGCCTGTATCTCATGGTTTACCAGATGTTCCAGGAGTTGTGGAAAATGGTAAAAAAGTGTAACTGTAAGCACTCTGTAAAATGAATGAACATTAGTTCTTTTTATCTGTCCAGTTTTGTGCACATAGTTGCAGTGTGCTTGCCTTGCCGAAAAAATACACTGTTTGCTTTACATGTACGCATGTATTCTTGGAGCAAGCTCAAGGAGTGGAAATAGCCAGGTAGCAGCTGCATTAGCAGTAAGCTGAGACCCTGACTCCGTGTTTGCATTTAGCCTGGGGATTTCATGCCTGTCATGAAGCAATGTAACACCAATTGTATAAAAGCTGTTTGTTCTCAGAATAACAGGAGAGGCACAGATGAAGCCAGTTGCTTCATCCGAGCATCTCTTAAGCGAATGAAGAATAAAATATGACTGTGAAGCTTTTGAGCTCTTTTGTGCTCAAAAGTTACCCAAAACATTTTATTTGAGGCATTTTTTACTGAAAAAATGACCGAAAAAATACGGACTCTTTTTTAAAATATATATATGGGGGGGTTAAGGGGATAAAATAGGTTGGGAGGAGGTTCGTGGGGGGGTTAAAACACGGGGAAACAGGTGGCCTGGGGGCAGCCCCCCCCAAATTATTTAAAAAAAAGAATTAGGTATTTATGCAGTAAATCCTTTTCGGTAAAAAATTCCTCGAGTAAAATGTTTTCGGTAAAATCACATAGATTCCTTCTGTGCTGGTGTCTCATTCTGCTGGTGTCTCATTCTGCTGGTTATGGGCACAGGTGTGTATTATGAGTAGTATTGCCCACAGAGGGTTTCGAAAGGTACTCATGATGGTATCTCTTATGTCCTCCGTTGCCGAGCTCTCAGCCTCCTCCCACTCATCTGATTTCTCACTTTTACCCTCTTGGTCTTCTACCTCCTTCTCCTGTTCTGAGTTATCAGGTAATTGTGAACTCACGGGAGTAGGGTTAATCGATACCGGGTTACTTTTTCGGTTAAGTTAAGTTTTATACCCAATAACCCTATAAGTAGTAGTTTATCAATGGGTGTGGCCATGTACTCATGGGAGGGTATGGTTTTCTCGATCTCAAGACTTTTACAATCCCTCTACTGACACCATATGTTGCAGGTCAGAAGAAGGACACAAACTCTGATAAGTAATTTCACTAGGAGGTTTATTAATGAAAAGGAAAAAGGCCTATCGTTCCCTATGTTATAAATCATCCCTACCTAACAAAAATAGCTGAGGTGCTTGTCAGTCGACAGTGAATGTCTTAACTGAATCGGTCCTATGTCCCAAACCCAGCCTAACTGACGCTACCACTATAAAAACAATTAAAGTCAGGAGAATGACTCCCTTCTCCTGGGGTTTTTGCTTCTTGCAAAGTTCTGTTTCAGTACCGTATTTTCAGATAGTCTCTGGTGACTATTTTTATCAGTTCATCCAACACTTTACTGTGTTTTTTTTCCGCTTTCTTTCTTAGTTACTTTTTAATGTTTTATTATTCTCCTCTTGATTCTCTCTACAGAGAGTCGTTCTCTCTTCCCAGGGTAAAGTTATCCAATGTTTATAAATCTCTCCTTTTTTAGTCTCATTGGTTCCCGTGTGGTTCATATCATTTTATCCCTTTTTTATGTCCGTCATATATTCTGACTTAGCTTTCTCTTGGACATTTTCTCTTGGTAATTTTCTGTCTCCTTTTATTCTATTTATATGGCCTTTACTGACACTTGTATAAATGTTCCAATATTGATTCTCCTTGACTTCCTGAGGCTTCATTATTCTGATTCCTTTATCTTGACTGATACGAGTATGATTGGTCCCATAACGATTCTCATTCACGCCTCTGAGCTTAAGTATCACAGTCTTTACTTGGACTGGGACGAGTATGATTGGTCCCGTAATGATTCTATGTTCCCCTGCCTGCTCTCCCGTTTTCCCTGTTACCTTGACCTCTTAGGGATAACAT
The DNA here is from genome assembly GCF_040938575.1 of Ambystoma mexicanum. Classification (NCBI taxonomy): domain Eukaryota; kingdom Metazoa; phylum Chordata; class Amphibia; order Caudata; family Ambystomatidae; genus Ambystoma; species Ambystoma mexicanum. Next base: position 1,097,627,666 of record NC_090923.1, read on the forward strand.
CAACATGGCTTCTAATTGATCAGGGTTTGTTCTCTCCTTCACCAGTGCAGTCTCTCGTGTTCCAAAAATATCTCTTCTCTCGTGCCATTGTCTAGGATGGTCAAACAGTATTTCTAATACCACTAGGTTCCATGTCTCCACCACAAGTCTTCCGTGGTTGCGCCACTGCCTTCTCTTTCTTTCCCTCTCAGGATACCAGGATGCACCGCGTCTGACTTCACTTTTCTCGCTTTCCTTCAGGTAAGACGCTGCACGTCTAATTCTGCTTTGCGTTCCTTTCTGGTCACAGGACGTCGTGCATTCATCAGGCAGTTCTCCAGTTTTGTAACTCGCTGGCCAGCCTCCTCCCTCTTTGTGCGTTATGTAGCCTTGGGACTTCCTGGCGTATGTCCGGGTCTTCCTTTTTCTCGTATGGTTCCTCTCCTCTGCTGTATGTCATCCTCTTTGTCCCAGTTAAATCGGATTTTCCCCTTAAGGAAATATTTACAGTTTCTGGGTGACAGTAGCACATATTGGTTTCTTCTTTTTGGGATGTTTCATAAGGAGTTCCTCACAGGAACGGGCGTCCTTTTCCCCAAAGGGGGACTCTCTCCCAGTGAGGTCCCACTCGCCTCGACCCCTAGGGAGGGTGTTGTGGAGCCGGCTCACCTCCCTAGCCTCACGGGGAGGGCTCCCTCTTGGGGAGAAGTGACGAATTCCTGTGATTCGTCACATAGGCCTGAGAGTGCATCTGCTAACTACAGCAGGATATCTTACTATTGTAGAGGAAATCAAATGTTAGGTTTGAATCTTGGGTGAGGTTGGGTAAATATTTAATAGCAGTTCTGCAAGGTGAACACTGTCACCACCGCATCCCATTGCCTCTTACCTCGACCATGGAGACTGTGTTTGCAGTGGCAAGCAGCCTGGCGCAGGTACCTGCACGTTTTCAATGTGCACCAGAATGCAGGCCACTTCTCCCGGCGTGCCAGCGACATGGCCGCTGCCATGTTGGACCATTTGGCATGCACCTGGGAACAGTATCAAGCTTCAGAGCATGCACATTAGCCACTGCCCTTCTACAGCTGTGCTGGAATATGCCAGCCTCATTTCCATGGCCGCACCTACAAAGCACAGCTTGAGACCCTCTTGTCGTGTCTCAACTCATCCAGATTAATGAGGCTCGTGTCCCTACCCAATGCTGTTTTCCGCTCCTTCTTGACTCTTGCATATACTTCCACTTTCTCCTGGTTTGGGACCTAGCCGTTTGGTCCACTCTGCCTTCCCTTTCCGTGCATCTCTTGCTCTGACTCCCTCCACCCTTATTGCTTGTTCTGCCTTCTCCTTGAACTTGGCTACTAGTCTCCAGTAGCTCCTTGCTTGTTCTGTTACCCAACCTACTTTGCTGTTGTCCTTCATCCTGAGCTGTCATCTCCACGGCCAGCTGCATCCGGCCTACAAGCAGCATCAACCGTTCACACAGTGTTTACACTGTCCTTGCTCCTATAGTGGACGGAGTGACTACCTGAGGAGCAGGAAGTGGAGCACCTCCAGTTCCTGGTATCAAAGTCCGGTATCTGGCAGTGTTTTGTTCCTTGCTTCTGCTTGACATCGGACCCGAATCTGGACTCCGGATCATCCAGCACTCTCCTCTCTAGAAGAGCAACAGGTACGCGGCAGCGAGACACGCTCCCTGACAGGCACAGGTATAGACAGACACGATCTCCAAGCAATCCCACCACTGTGTTCACCCTCGCCCTGCCCCCTGCCCAACTGCTTATATAGGTTTTCTGATATATAGACTCCAACACAGTGAAGGGAAGATTTTATGACTTCACTAGAGAGGATTTAACCCCTTCCTACTAGTACAATGGACTTCTATGAGGAGACAATCAAGTCTGGGCTTTCAAGGGCTTAGGGCACCCCGTATCATTAGTTTGAAGCATTTTTGGTTATTATATAGATTTACTTCTGGCAGTGTTAGCAAGGTTAGAAGTATACGTGCTGAAAATACACAAAGGGAGCATGCCATCAACATATCACTTCAGGGTGCCAAGTTTCTTATCTCCATTCTGACAGCAATCATATCATTCAAAATTGAGTCTTCTCTAAATCACATCAAGGCTGAGTGCTTGAATATAAGGCCTATCACTTTCACATTCTGTATACTTTTCTCATTTCCATGTAGATTCACTTACTATTACATTTCAAATCTACATTCTTTAAACAATAATTTACATATAACTAACATTCTCCACCACACTGTGCTTCTTCATCCTAGGATGCTATGGCAGAACCCATAGATGAAGATGCACACATTTTACATCAATTGAAGGCTACTGGCGGGAGTGCTGGCTACCAAACACAAAAAGTTCTGGGAGCGGATGAAGGGTTTTTTGTCCCTTCCATAGGAGGGAATGTTAATTGAAATCAGTTAAGTGTTCATTTGAAAGCTATTGGCATAGGATTGGTGTCTCTGGAGGCAGAAGTGCCTCACATGCTAAGAACTGTCTAGAGAATTATGATGGAGGGTGGCATGGCCCTCACCATCATCACTGCGTTTTTTTACTTCAGTTACTTTATACTGATCTGGACAATAAGCTTTTACTGAATTATCAGCACTTGAGAAATTCGATAAGGCCGGAAGAAAGAGGCATTTAAATAAAATATGTGAACTCACCAGCATATCTAAACTCCATTATTGAGACTGAAAAAATCATACTGTCACTCAAACGATCAAATTGCCAGGGAGACCAATGCCCAGCCCAACTGCTAAAGGATGCAGCTAGAGACATGGTGTCGTGACTTGCCGCGTAGTGAAGAGTAATGGACCTCTGTCCACAAATCACCCACAGGGATGAGTGAATAAACTCCCTGTGCGAGCTTTGAGGCCACAGGTGGTTTGTTGGTTCGCCGGATCTGATGACGCCCAGGACTCCGGAGGCTGTTAAATGGAAGGTAAGGTTAGCACAGGCAAACACAGTACTGTGATATGAAGAAGTGTGTAAGAATCTCTTACCTAAACCCAACAGGGATGATACTGGGGTGTCGGGGATCTGGTGCGAGGGAGCGCCGTAGATCCGGACAGCCGTGTCAGCTGTGTCCCAGATGGTAGTTGCCGGCTGTACCTGTAGCCTGACGGTAACTTAATGGGCACTTGAGTTAACCACGTAGCGCCAGTGGCCGAAAATCGTAGAGTCAAGAAAGGGCAATCCGAAAACAATCCGTTAATCAAAGCCGAGTGTCCAATGTACCAATATCCGAGCAACAAGATCCGAGGAGTAAGCAAGCCAGTCCGTGATTCATAAGCCAAGGTCCAAATCCGAAGTATCAAGGTAACGTGAATGCTGCAATTGCCGAACAGAGTCGTGAAACAGCTGTGAAGCGGTGAGTAAACTCGAACTTCCCGGTTTTATGTGTGCCGGCTCCCGATCACGTGAGCGGAACTCTGGGCACGTGATCGGGAGAGCACCGCGGAACCAGGAAGTAACCGCAATCGGGTGTTCCAACCCGAACGCAGTCTCCATGGGAGTTGCCAATGGAAACGAGGCAACAAACCGGGTCGGACTTTCCGCACTGCCCGCCCTCGTTGACGATGGCGACTCCCTCGCACCCTAGGTAAGGAGATGTCTCGGGAGGTGGGCTGCAACCCGGGGACAGTAACCGTGTGTGCTGGTGTATCTGAAAAGGTGCATGGTGGCGGGACTGGTTTGTTGTGTATGACACATGGCTCCCTTCATCTCAAAACTTATTAACGCCTCATTCGCAACAGGGTCTATACCAAGTAACCTAAAAGAATCCTGGGTACTCCCACTGCTTAAAAAACAGACCCTAGACCCAGCCATTCCCACGAATTACCGCCCAATTACCACCGTGCCATTCCTCCTAAAAATCATAAAGTGGCGTACTCACAAATACAGAAACACCTAGAAACCAACCACCTGCTAGGAGTACGGCAGTCTGGCTTCCGTCCTCGGCACAGGACCGATACAGCCCTTTTAGACCTAACGGCACAAATTGACGAGCTAAGGGATCAAGGGAAACCAGCCCTACTCCTCCTCCTGGACCTATCAGCTGCATTCGACCTCGTCGACCACAAGGTCCTTTGTAGGCACCTGGACCTGGCTGCGCACTTCTCTGAAGAAGCTACAGCATGGATCCAGTCCTTCCTCAACAATAGGACCATGAGAGTCTTCTCCTCCTCAGCGGCAGCAGACCCCATCCCCATTACATGCGGCGTGCCCCAAGGATCATGTGTCTCTCCTACACTCTACAATATCTTCACGAAGCCCCTTTTCGATGATCTGGACCTTCTTGGTATCACCTTCACCAACTATGCAGATGATACTCAGATTCTCCTACCACTTACTGGTGATTATGACAAGGATTTGGCCTTGGTGAACAGGGTGTATCTCATCATCCAGGCATGGATGGCCACTCACGGACTATGCCTGAATGATGACAAAACTGAAATCATCATCCTTGGCACACCCTCTACCCTAAAAAAAACTGTGCCCTAACTATTCCTCTTTTAACATTGATAACAATCAAATCACCTCCGCTCACGCGGTCAAAACTCTGAGTTTCTATCTGTACTCCACCCTATCGTTCAACAAGCAGGTCAATGCGATGGCCTCCGGTACCGCTTACACCTGCAAATTGATAAGAGCTGGCAAACCCTTCCTATCCAACAATAGCTGCATCACACTGGCTAGAGCTCTCGTTTTATCAAAGCTGGACTATTGCAACTCGCTCTACATTGGGGCCAATAAGGAAGTTATCAAAAGAATTCAAATCCTGCAGAACAACGCGCTTAGAGCAGCATTAGGTATTCCCAGAAGAGCCCACATCATTGAATATAGAAGAGCCAATAATTGGCTTTCAACTCATGAGAGAATCCAGCTAAAAGTAGCCTCCCTTGTTTACAAATGCCTAAACAATGCCGCACCTCGATATCTCTCCACGAGACTCACGAGAACAAATCCTATAAGACTCACCAGGTCCTCAAACACTAATAACATCACAATACCCAGATTCAAGTTGTCCAGAGTTGGCGGCTGTAGCTTCCAGGTCAAAGCAGCTCAACTTTGGAACTCCCTACCATCCACCTTGCGGACAGATCAACCATACCCCACTTTCCGACACAATCTTATAAAGTGGATCAAAGATGTGGATAAACAATAGACTACTAACTGCAATGACCTATTCCACATGCCCTGCCACTATTTGCATGTTTGCACATACCTACCTCTCATCACTTACCGCCTGAGTAAGATTGTAAATACTTGTACCATTATTTCTTTGCCTGTATATACTTTTGTCCTCTTATTTGCCCTGTGTTCTGTAACTAAGCTGTAAATTGTAACTAAGCTTTAAGTTGTCATATGCAATGAGCCCGGTTACCCCTGGGTCTGGTGCGCAATACAAGTAATAAAACAAAACAAAACAAAACTCGGGTGTAGCGACTGTCTCCTCTGAGGTATATGAATACCTTCAATAGATCATTGTGTCTTCGGGATGATTAAGTGTTCTATCTGCTACTTTTGTGAATATCCTTTATTATGTAACACAGTCCACTGAAACGTGGATCCTATGCTTCCAGGCCGTAGGTCACAACACAGCAAGCCATAGAGCTGCACCAAATGGCAGTCATTGGCAAATGCCTTTTTATGTTCGTTCAAGTGGGGCTTGATGTCTGGAGCCATGGGTGCAGGAACTGTCGAGGGATTTGAAAGACTCCCTTCCCTGAGTGAAGGATTTACAGGAGTACCTATTCCCCACCACACCCTTTAATGAGCAGGTGTGGGCGCAGAGCAGGTGCGACTCCTGTGATGTTTTTTTAATCTAATGCTGTCTATGGAGTCTCCAGAGTACAGAATTAAAATCGGTTTTTGTACATCTTTTGACATTCAGGACATTTGCTTCCCTAAAAATGAACATCCACTTTGCAGGTTGACTTGTCTGTCATTTCCCTTTAAATTGTTGCTTTAACATTAAGGTAAGATTATCGTTCTGGCCAACCACTAACTGATCATTTTCTGTGTGGATGAGATTCATGTTAATGTCCATATTGTGATGGTTTGGGGAGGGTTGCTTTTGTGCTGGCTACAAAAATACACTTTAGTTGCTTAAACTGTGTAAATAGAGGGGTTCATATTTAATGCAGAAGCGTGGTACAGATGGCTCAGACATAGTTGCTGTGTTCATTGCCTGTCATGGTTTTCCCGCAAATAGGTGTGGGCCTGTAATAGATGTGCACTTTTGTGCAGACGTTGAGCACAGGAACTCAATTTCAGTGTATCTTCTAAAGTTTTTGATCATAACTTGTAAAATACATCTGTTGGATAACGTAATTGGTTCAAATCGTACATTGCTAATCGTTGCCAGTTTGTACAAATGGATTCCTCAAGATCACCAACTCTACTCATCTCCTGTGGAGCCCCACAAGAATTCATCCTCTCCCCTTTGATCTTCAATCTTTACATGGAACCGCTTGGAACCCTTTCTCGCTTCACAGAACATCCACCAATACACGCATCTCTACCTCAAGATACCCTCCATGGAAGATATGGCACAAGGGCTGCTACTTATTGAACCAGTCGTGGATGTCCAGTGCTTACCACAAGTTCAACCCCTCCACGACTGAATTCCTGCTGCTGTCCAACAACACTGAACACACAGACATCCAGATCTGGCTCTCTGCTTTGCATCTGGAGGACTTCACACCCCAGCTGGCCACCTCTGCCAATTCCCTTGGGTTCGAAATCAACAGACACCTCTCCTTTAAATAGCACAGAGCAAGGAGACACAAACGATTTGTTACAAACATTCCAGCCCTTCATCCCGGAAAGAAATGTCAGATCTGCTATCCAAGCCTTGGCCCTATCCAACCTGGACAGTGACACTGCTTCTGGGGACTACCCTGGGTTCCCTGAGATGTGTCCTGCATGCTTCAGCATGACTCATCAAAGGACTATCAATCCTCATCGAACTGCACTGGTGCCCCATGCTAGCACGTAGCATCTTCCAACGCTGATGCATCATCTACAAGGCTGGCAACCTGACATTCCAAGGCTACTTCACTGTGAAACTCAGCATTTCCTGAGGTCTACAGTCCACGAGAAGTAAGGGCATGCGCAGACTTGAACTCTGCCGGTGAATGAAGGAAAGAACCAGAAGACAGGCCTTCTCTGTCTATGCCCCAAAACTCTCAAGCCTCCTCCCCATCAACATCCAACTTGCTCTCCCACTTCTACTGTTCAGGAAGGAGCACAAGACCCTCCTCGTCAAGGAATGCCTCCTCCCTAACACCTAGGTCCATACACCATCCTCTCCCCACTATATCTGAGAGCGGGTGATCTGATCCCCACTGTTTCCTCCTCTGGTTACTTGTCCCACTCCCTTGTTTCTCTGCTCCCTAACCTTCTTTTTCCCACTATGATTGTAAAACAAGCCATTGCTTCCTGAAGCTAGGTCAGTATTTGATAAATACCCTAATAATAATAATAATAATAATGATAATAATGATAACGTGCAGAAACATGTTCTTACCAGGACGACTGGATGACTACCTCTGTCCGCAAAGCATATGGGAGGTGCCAGACCACTGCAGCTTGAGGCTTGACAAATCAATTGTTCATGTTGAGAAACTTGCCATTTCCCTGAGCGTTGCCTTTGTTTTTTCCATATCATGGTTTTCTCCATTGTGGGATCATCCTTTCTGACAAAGATACTGTTGTGGTACCTCTCAAGAGATGCCATTCTTCCGATTTGGATCATTCTTTACCTAATGGAAATATGGTCCGTCTTTCTTTGGAGTCTCTTGCTCAGTGGGTGGTGTCTTTTAAGATGTTTCTCAATTGCCTTGACATGGCAGTTCATAGGATCACTTGCAGGCACTCCTCTCCATTGGTCTATTCAGCGAGCTTTGCTATTGGTATGTCTTTAGTGTAGCAAGTCCAACTGCCAACCTTATACGTCTCTTAGTGCACTGCACTTCTTAGGTTTCCTTAGTAGTGGCCTTATGTGGGTGTCTGAATAGAAAGTCCATAGGGTTGTATATCCCTGGACAGTAGTCTAGTGATAAATAATACCCATGTAGGTGTAGCAACCACTTCACAATATGAGGAAGTGATGTTTAGGCTATTTTGCATAGACTGGGAAATAGCGGCTTGTGGCGTGTCACCATGGTGAAGGTGTGTCTTTATGTGTAGAGATGGATATAGCAGTGTTCTACACCTCACCAGACCTTTTTCTCCATCTGAGAATAGTTCTGCTTGGTAGGGGTCAGGGCTGTGCTGATTTACCCTACAATATGTTGGTGGCAGGCTAGTCCACTTGTGCAAGAATCAGATCGGATCCAGTACACATTAACGATGGCTTCTAGGTGTACTGTTGGTCTCACCACATTTTATTACATCATGGTTGTATTACTGAGGAGCATACCTTTTATGCCCCGTAACATTGCTTTATGTAGTAGTGAGAGCGAGAGGGGGAAAACATAAACATCATGTGACAGGAGCTGATCAACAGTTTACAGTAGGAGAGCATAAAATGGTAACAGGAGAACAACACATTGTGGCTGGAGAGGATAATAAAGAGGTATCGTGAGGAGGACATCAAGTGGGTTACACGAGTACAGATGGTGGTGGTAAGAGGAAATGATAGAGAGCCAATACCGCACCTTTTCCTGAAAACGCCTTACACTTTGCCACAACTTCCTCCCTCCTGCTGATCTGCTGGTCTTCCACCGCCACGTCCTCCGACCATACTCGTATACCCCACACTTCCTGCTTCATGTTCCATGATTATATTCCACCTTGTCTGTTGGTATTGGTGCCCTATGCCTGGCCAATCTGGCCCTGTCTTCTCCACCCACTCAAGTGATATTGCATGTGAGTTCAGAAATAGTGGGCTACGTTCTGCCCACTTTCATTACGCAGACCTGCCGCTGAATTTCCATGGTGGCCTGGGAAGTGCATTGTCTGTGTGTTAGTAGTGCCCATTAGGGCTGCCCCGCCAGTAAATCCTGATTATGTAAGGCGTTTTGTTTCCCTAGAGATCCCTGGTGGTCTAGTGAAGTGGTGGCGGCTCCCTCCGAATGCCACAATCAACCATCTGCATTTTGCCACTGTTCCTGCTGCTGTAGGAGTTGTGGGTCTTACTTTCCCCTTACGTTCCAAAGAATGACTCTCACAGCAAACTGGGGACATGCTGTCTGGTGCTTGGGTTGAGGCATGTTTGTTGTTGAAGTGGTGCACTCATCCGAAGCTTTCTTTCATCTGCATCATACTGGATTCTCATATTGTTTCTCTAGCACAATCAGTGGAGGTATAGCTTGGGCCCAATGTGTTCTGCACAGAAGCATACCGGCACAATTTGGGGACAGGAATTGGGGCCCTTTCAACTGTCCTCCTCCTTAATCTTACGTCTGACTGTGGGACTCTCCCTTTTCCACCAACCTCTATGTATTGCAAGGGTCATGTGTTTCCCAGTGTAGTTTTCCAAGTCCCACCAGCGAAGCATGATCATGTTTATGATTATGTGCTCTGCAACCTCACAGCACACAGCAACACACGTCAAAGCAGATGTGTCTCCTTTCTGGAAGTCAAGCACTCGTATGCATGCTCTAGAGCAAGAATTGTCACAATTGATGATGGCGGACACCAGGGGCATTGCTAGGGGGGGCTAAGGGGGCTATAGCCCCTGATCTTTTGGTTGTAGCCCCTGATAGAATCTCAGGTGCTACAGCCAAAAGACTAGCTAGCCCCCAGTCCCAACAGTTCCGACATCAGCTTAGCCCCGGGTCTTTTCCAGACCTAGCAACTCCCCTGGAGGACACTACTCTTAAAAACCTCTACAACACCTGTGATTAAGCCTCTGTCAGGTGAAGACCAATATGTTACAGAGAATTGTGCTAAATTCCAGGTGGAAACATTCAAATGAAGCCCAACTCAGAGGTTCAGGGGCTGGAGTGTAGCAGGAGATCAAAACCTGAAAGGGCAACGACAGTCTGTGGAGTTTTGGAGGAAGTCACGAGCAAAGTGTGGATCTAGTTGGGGATAAAGCAGAGACTTAAAGGAGTTTGGAGGACAAGCCGAAGAAATTGAGGCGACTGAAAGCGAGAGAGGGAAAACAAGGGAAGACGGGTGAACAAGACGTGGCTGGAGAGGAGGATGAAGAGCTGTCAGGAGGAGGACATTGGGGGTGAAGGATAACAAATGATTAAGGGGTAAAGGGTAGAAAGTTTGATAGAGAGGTTGCCATAGGGGAGCAGGTGGCAGGAGGTGAATATAAGGTAGTGAAAGAACATGGTGGTAGGATGAAAGCATGAAGAAGTGGCAGGTGTTGAGCTTCATGTAGGAGAGGCTGGAAAGCAAGTGGAAATATGCAGGACTCCTCAGTCAGGGAGCAGTCATAGGTTCTTTTTTTTTTCTTTCTTTTTTTTCTCAGTATTTATATCGCACACTTTCACCCGAAGGCATCTTGGTGCGAGGATTCCAGGGAAGCAACCTCAGCTGGAAGCAACACAGTTCAAACAGCAAAGTTTCCAGGGCCCCCCTGAATTGAAGATGGTTGACTGTACCTCTGAGGTTGCATGGGAGTGCATTGCACAGCTTTCCAGCTGTGTAAGAGAAGACCTGTCCTCCCACTTGTGAGAGTCAAACTTTAGGAATTACCACCAGATTGGCATTCCCAGAGGGAAGTATCGTCCTGGAATATAGGGGCAGAATTTATCTTGCAAATACTCAGCCCCCTGACGGTAAAAGGTCCGATGGATCAAGCACATAGATTTAAATGTAATCCTCTCGGCCACCGGGAGCAAATGGAGAGCACGAAGCACTGGGCTAATGTTGGCTGCATAAGGGGAATTTGTTTTTGCAGAAACAGCAGGCGATGTATGGAGACAACCGGTTGAGCCAAATAGAGTGTAAATTAAACACAACAACAAATTGAGTACATTAAAGTAATCAATACGACTGGTAATTAATGATGCTACCACCAAAGGTCGCAATTGATTAGGCAAAAAAGGAAGAACTTTTCAGAGCACTCTAAGAAGAAAGTGCCAGGTTTTAGACACTGCCCTCACTTGCAGGGTCATCGACAGAGACGATAACAAAAGAATCCCAAGATTCCTGACCACCATCACTGGAATAGGAAGAGCACCAAGAGTGGAAAGCCAGAATGAAGATGCCCATAGAGCAGCACCAGAAGGGGCACCCACCACCAGGATCTCCATCTTGTCCCCATTCGGCTTGAGCCAGTTCGCACTCATTCACCCTCCCAACCGCCTGCCGACATACACTTGTGAAATCCGAAGGATGCCACATCCTGGTCCAGATCTAGTCGGACCAGAATCTGAGTGTCGTCGCGTAGGAATAGCAACGAAAACCATGAGAGCTTATGATTGTCAATTGTTATTTATTAGAGTTGCCAACAACAAGTGTTTTCGATGCTAGGTCTTTTTCAAGGCATAAATTATATTAATCCAATGTCATCAAATAGCAGGTCAGTATTCCTTTGTGTAATTCCTTAAGCAATTGTGTTCTGCATCATTAAATACTTACTAGTTCTGTGATCCTGAATTATGTGGTATGATATACTTGAGGTTGGTCCCAATGTGGTTAATATGTGTTCTTCATAATTTCAATACTAGGGGGATGTGATGCATCCAAGCAATATTCGGCATCTGAACTGTAGGCCTATAGTCAAACAATTATCAAATGAACAGGACAAATAAAATGCATTTCCAGAGATGTAATCCAGAATAACCACCTTCTTCTGTACATCCACCAGCTTTCAGTCCCTCCTACACATTCCAACCTCCAAACACCCTGTCCCATCAATTCCCCCGTATCAACCAATGACGGTGTCAATGCTCCTCCCTTTCTTCCTTCAGATATACTCCCACATCTCTCCACCCCCATCATGTACTGGGAACAGTTTCCATCATGGGGGTTTCAAAACTGTAGAGGACCTGAGTTCATTTAGCATTTGACCCCAGTCAAGTTCTACTCCCTCCTCCTATTCTGGATCTCTGTTTTTCCAGAAGATCTCCACCTATGCCAGTGCCCAACATTGACCATCTGCTATCCATTGCTGTATAAGCGGACCTTTAGGGCATTTCCATGATATTGCAAACCATCTCTTAGCCAGTATCAACATGAACTGCACTATTCTTTTCTGAGTCTTATCCTTCTTTCTCCCAGGAACCAATACCCATAGACATATAGATAGCGTACAGATATAAAAACCATGCATTAAAGTGTTAATCCGGGTCACCACCCCTTCCGAATAAGTCACAACGGTAGAACAATCCCACAACATATGCCAAAACCACGCTGAGCCCCCTCCACATTTTAGAAAACAATTAGATAATTTAAGATCTATATCATGCAGCTTTGCAGGGTTCATATACACCCTATGTAGATAGTTAAATTGAATCAGTTGAAATCTCGCATTTAGCAACACCTTCTTAACTTGTTCCCATATACAGAGCCACTCCCTATCCAAGATCATAAAGCCCACATCCCTCTCCCATTTGCCCTTGATTACAAAGTCCTCCGAAGGCTTCCCCTCGTGTAACACATTATATAGACGAGAAATCCCCTTTTCCATTTCCCTCGTGAAAGTACAGTCTATATCACCTGACCAGTCTCCAACAGTTCAGCCAACTGCCTCACCACCCTAGTGTAAGACAAAAAAGAATCACTTCAATGTGCCATATTTCGTCATCCATTGTTCAAAAGTAATTAATTTCCCATTCGGGAAGAAATCACCCATCGTTTTGCATCCCTTTGCCCACAAGGTTGCCAAACCCACTTCCCAAAGTGGTGTCAGATGATTACATCAAACCTTATTGGTAAGCATGCGCTTTACATTCCTTTAGTCTTACATTTAACTAAGAATGTTCCCCATACTGTGTGCATAACATTTAATATATTTGTGTTACCTCTTTTTCCCTTTGTATCCCACAGTAATTCAATTCCCTGCCTATGTATCTGGAGCGTGCCTGGCAATCCCTTTATTTCTCCTGCTGGAGAATCATCCCAGTAGCCCAGCGAATTGCAATTGAGCCGCAAAAAAGTATAACTTAAAATCTGGTAGATTCAACCCCACTTTCTGTTTAACTTATTATAATTTATTTATTTGTACACTTGTAAAGCACCTAAACCCAAGGGCATCAAGGCGCTGATGCAGACCAGTTACACGTAAGATATCCAGGTGGGGCCCACGACTCAGGTGAAGTTATTTAAGATGGAGAGTTTCTTAAATGTCAGTGTTAGGCAAAAAGCCACGTTTTTAAGGCTTTTCTGAAAGCAGCATGGAATTCTTCTGCTCTTAGCGCAGGAGGAAGGTAATTCCATTGAGTGGCACCAACTGCTGGGAAGCTGACTCCTCCTCCTCTGGCTCTTTTGAACATAGGTAGTGCAATACAGTGAGCCTGGGTTGAGCTTACCGGTCTGGTGGTGCTAGTTCTGCTGATTTGTCAAATACACAGGGGCCTTATTCAGGAGGCATTTGTGCGAGATGGTGAGGATTTTAAAGTTTGAAGTTTATTTTATTTGTAAAGCGCAGCCCGGCCCAAGGGCAACCGGGCGCATATTCTTGAATACAAGGTTATGATATATACAGTATGCACAAAATTACATTAAACAGTACATAACAAAAAACGAATATATACACATTTGCAGTATATTACAAGTCAGTAGCAGGTCTTAAGTGAGGTGCTTCAAGCGTTCTGCGTGAACAGCCAGGATTGAAAGTATGGAACAAGGGCTCCGTTCTGATGGACACAGGCAGTGAGTTGCAGAGTTTAGAGGCTAGGACAGGGAAGCTCACCCCACCCGTTTTTTGGAGTTTGAATCTAGGCAGGATGAGGCTGTGAGTTTGTGCTGATCTGGTGGGCCGAGTGGAGGTGTGGAGTGTGAGGCGAGAAGAGAGGTAGGGTGGGGCTTTGCTGTCCAAGCATTTATGCGTCAAGGCTAGTGTTTTCAAGGCAATTCTTTGTTTTACCGGGAGCCAGCGTAGATCAGATCTGACTTTAGAGATATGAGACCGTATGGGGATATTGAGGACTGCTCTTATGGCATTATTCTGGATAGTTTGCAGTTTGTTGAGGTTAGCTTGGCTAGTCTCCAAGTAGAGGGTGCTACAGTAGTCGATTTTGGACATAATGAGTGTTATTGCAAGAGTAATGCAGTTATGGGGGTGCAGAAAAGCTCTGCAGGTGGTAATAAGTTTGCAAGTATAGGCTGATGCCGACCTTACTGCATTCGTTTGTCTGTTCAGAGATAGAGCAGAGTCCAGGTAGACGCCTAAAGTTTTAGTGTCATTAGAGACCTTGATGTCATTACCGTCTATGATAAAAGACTTGAAGGCTTGGTCTAATTTATTGAGGCATTGAGTTGATCCAAGTAATAGCAGCTCTGTCTTATCGTCGTTAAGACATAATTCGTGTTGGGCCATCCAGGCCTGGGTGACCAGATAGGCATCATTCAAGGATTTGGTGTCGGCTGTGTAGTCACCAGTGATGGGAATGAGTATCTGGGTGTCATCCGCATAGTTAGTGTAGGAGACACCCAGATAATCAAGCACATCGATAAGAGGTTTGGTGAACACGTTGTAAAGCGTGGGCGATACACAGGAGACTTGAGGGACGCTGCAGTGAATTGGAGAGGGGTTAGCCGATGCTGTGGGCGAGAAGACCCGCATAGACCTGTTGCTTAGGAAGGAGTGGATCCAGGCATTGGCAGAGTCTGAGAAGTGGGCCGCAGATTTGAGAAGTTGGCAAAGTATTTGGTGGTTAACCAGGTCGAATGCTGCAGACAGGTCAAGGAGAAGGAGTAGCGCTAACTTTCCGTTGTCCTTTAGTATCTCCATCTGGGTTTTCAAGTCAATCAGGGCTGTTTCTGTGCCATGTTTGGGGCGGAAGCCTGATTGTCTTAGCCCTAGGAGATTGTTGGATTCAAGGTAGTCTTGGATCTGCAGGTAAGCTGCCCGATCTAGGATCTTGAGCAGGAACGGGACCGTAGTGATCGGTCTAAAATTGGTCGGTATGTTAGGGTATCACCCAGTCGTCCTTGAGGTTATCAGGGACAATGCCAGTATTGAAGGAGGCGTTTATGAAGTTTGTGATAAAGGGGGCCAGGTCGTGAGAGGCTGCCTTAATGATGGGTGCAGGGCAAGGGTCACCTTGGCAGTTAGAGGGCTTGAGGTTGTTTATGATTCCTTCTACTTCAAGAGTGGTGAGAGGGGAGAAGGTGAACGGTTTAGCGGTCAGGTTAGTTTGGCAAGTATTAGATAAGGGGATGGTCAGAGGTTGGTCTGACTGTAGAGACTGTTGTTTGTCTCTAATTTTAGTTTGGAGGGTTGCAATTTTGCCCAAAAGTGCTGTCTGTATATTATTGCACCAACTGCTATCTTTAGTGCAGGAGTCGGGGGGTGCAGCGGGAGTCTGAAGTTCCTTAAGAATTTTAAATAGTTCCTTGGTATTCGATTGTGCTAACAGGATACGGTTGTTGTAGGATTCTTTTTTGCCCTGGAATATGGCTTCTTTGTAGTTGAGAGTAGCAAGGAAGAGGCTGTCCTTGTGGGTGTCAGATGGGTGGCTTTTCCAGCATGATTCTGTGCTGCGTTTCTGTTTAAGTAGCACTCGGAGCTGTGGTGTGAACCATGAGTTAAGGTGCGCATGTTGTTTAGGTCTCCTAAGTTTGAGCGGGGCGATGGAATTTATGACTGAGAGCACTGTCTGGTTATAGGTGTCGGCTAAGATAGTAGGGTCTAAGCAAGAGTCGGTGACGTTATTGAGGGTGGGGAGGATGTGGGGGAGTAACATTTCTGGGGTTATGTTCTTTTTATTTCTAGTAGGAATGGCTGGAGCGACGGGAGGCGAGGGTAGATGAACTGCTTCAATGTTGAAGGTGATGATATGATGGTCCCACCAGGTTGCAAGGGGCATTCGAGAGCAGGCTAATATTGCAGTTGGTGTCGCTTAGCCAATCCAAGGACCGCCCTTTGATGTGGGTGGGATCTTGTATGTGATGGGAGAAACCTAGATCCGTTAAGGGGTTGGCAAAGTCAATAGCCGCGAGGTCATTGGGGTCTTGGTGGCCTAGATTAAGGTCTCCTAGGATGATGGTTTGAGAGTTGGTTTTCACTTTGTCGAGTACTAGAGATGTGATGTCATCCACAAACGATGTGGGGAGGCCCGGGGGTCTGTAAATTAGATGAATAGTGGCCGTTTGATTAGCAGATAGTGGTAGTTTGACAGAGTGTAGCTCTGCAGATTCCAGATTAATGCTTGGTAGGGTTCTGAGTCCTAATGAGTTTTTGTGGATGAATGCAATTCCGCCGCCTCTGGAGGTGCGGTCGCATCTGGAAATGGGGTACTCAGGGGGAATGGCCAAGGAGAGTGCCGGGCCCGAGGAAGGGTGCAACCAAGTCTCAGAGATGGCCAAGAGGTCAAGCTCCTGAGTCTTGATGAGATCAGCAATGTCCAGTGCGTGAGCTGCTAGGGACCTTGCATTGACCAAGGCGGCCTTGATCAGTCTGACTTTGCTTGGGGAGGCAGGGGTTGTCAGGGGGCACTGGGGAGTGGATGCGATGGTGGTCTGGGGGGACAGGCTGGGTGTCTGGGGTTTCAAGAATGCGCTCGGGTGCGTAGGGTGTCCCTTCATGCCCAAGAATCTGGTACCTAGTCTTATGTTTCTTAGGTAGGTGGAACAAGGTTGGTTGGGTGTGGGTTCTTTAGTGAAGTGGTCAAGCCATAATGCAGGGGGATTGAGATAGATATTGAGGTGTTGAGGCTCAATGCTCAGGTGGGTGTCCGAAGTTCTGTAGGTGGGGGCCATGGTACCAACGCGCAGAATGTTAGGTGTAGGTAAACTGGCTGATGTTGAGTGGGACACACAGGTAAAAGCCCACAGTAGGAAGGGTGTTCTCAATAAGGAGAGCAATAGCCTTTGGGCGGAGGGGCGTGGTAACATGATACCAATGTTGAGATAATGGTGCGGCACAGAGCAAGTGTTAACAGTCGCAAGTTGGTCTTACAGTCAGTCCTGGAGTTTTGGGAGGTGATTGGTCGAAAGCATGCGGGTGTGCAGAAACAGTGCAGACACAGTGCAGGGTAAGGAGATGCTAAATTCAATTGTAGTTGCAAGGCACAGATAGGTTAAAAGAGGCTAACAATGCAAGGTACACAGAAGCTAAAAGTGATTATAACTGCAGGGTACATCAAGGCTAAGTAATGCAGAGCATACATGGCTAAGTTCAGTTATAACTGCAAGGCACATAAACTAAATAATGCTGGGCATACAGCGGCTAAATTTGATTGTAGTTGAAAGGTTCGAATAGGCTAAGCAATGCAGAACATACAGGGGCTAACGTTCAATTATAGCTGCAGGCACATCTAGGCTAAATGGGGCTGACATTGAAATTGTAAGGCACAAATAGGTTAAAGGAGGCTTTCAGTGCAAAGGCTAAATTCGATTGTAGCTGCAGGATACCTCTAGGCTAAGTAATGTATAGCATACACAGCTAAATTCAATTATAGCTGCAAGGCACATAAGCTAACTAAAGCTGGGCATACAACGGCTAAATTCAATTGTAGTTACAAGGTTCGGGTAGACTAAGCAGTGTAGAACATACAGGGGCAAACGTGCAATTATAGCTGCAGGGCACATCTAGGCTAAAAATGACAGGCATACAGAGGCTAAATTCGGTTAAATTTGGTTGTAGCTACAAAGCACATATCAGCAACAATGGGGCTGACAATGAAGTTATAAGGCACAAATAGGTTAAGAGAGTCTGGCAATGCAAGGGCTGAATTCGATTGTAGTTGCAGGGTACCGCTATGCTAAGTAATGCAGAGCATATGAGGCTAAAGTTCGGTTGTAGCTGCAGACAAATAATCTAAATAATGCTGGACATACAGTGGCTGAATTCGATTGAAGTTGTGCGGCTCAGTGAGGATAAGCAAAGCAGAGCATACCAGGGCTAAATCCAGATGTAGCTGCAGGGCATACCTGGGCTAAATGGGGCCGACAGTGCAGTACGGGTGATGTTTATTCAAAGCAGGACAGATAAATTAGGTCCTTAAGATGTGACCGTAAGTTCACCTAGAAATGAATTAGGCATTTGAGGCTAAGATGATCTGTTCTTGGAAAAGGAGACAGTGCACCTCCCTCCTTCCTGCAGAGATGTGGTCCCTTTTTGGGATGTTGAGCGTGGAACGGATTGCATTGTTTTGAATTACTTTCAGTTTATTTATGTTTTTCTCATACTGCATAGAGAGCGTTGCAGTAATCCAGTCTGGCTCAGGTTATTGTATGTGCTATGGTGAGGCAGCTCACAGGTGTGAGGAATTGTTTGGCTGCATTGAGGAGCTTAGCGGTGTATGCTGCTGCAGAGGAGTCCGCGTTGACCTGTCTTGTGAGGGAGAGTGTGACATCAAGGTACACGCCCCAAAGTTTTAACTGAGGCTGGGACTGGGATAATTATCCCATCAATTGTGAATGATGAGTATTCAGAAGAGAGCTTCTTTAGCATTGCCGGTGAGCCTACTATCAGGATCACAGTTTTACCATAATTCAGGCATAGTTGGTGTGTGGTCATGCAGGCCTGGATGGTCGGGTACATTTTGTTGATCGCCTCTGTGTTTTTGTCATAATGCCCTGATAGGGGAGGAGGATTTGAGTATCATAGGGCTATGCCGATGTCATCCAGGAGGTCGAAGAGTGGCTTGTTAAATATGTTGCATAGGGTCAGGGAGACGCATGATCCTTGTGGGACTCCACAGGGAATGGGGGTAGAGGGAGCGCTGGCCACTACCGAGAAGACTTGCATTGACCTTCCTTCAAGGAATGAGGCTACCCAGGTTGTGGTGTCTTGTGAAAAGTTTGCAGCGGCTATCAGGTGGTGGCAGAGAACTTTGTGGTCCACCAAGTCAAAGGGAGCTGATAGGTCGAGGAGGAGGAGAAGGGCTGTCTTCCCTTCATCTGGGGAGCAGGTGCAAGTGGATCTAGGTCACCTGGCCTAAGCCCCGCCCACCTGGTGCCCTCCTGGTTGCAGCTCTTTTTCACCACTTAGCAAGTCCCGCCCACCTGGTGCCTTCCTGTTTGCCGCTCTTTTTCACCACTTAGCAAGCCCCGTCCACCTGGTGACTTCCTGGTTGCCACTCTTTTTCACCACTTAGAAAGCCCCGCCCATCTTGTACCTTCCTGATTGCCGCTCTTTTTCACCACTTAGCAAGCCCCGCCCACCTGGTGCCTTCCTGGTTGCTGCTCTTTTCCCTACTTAAGGAGCCCTGTAGCCTTTTTTCCTTTGCAGATGGGGAGCAGGTGCAAGTGGATCTAGCCAAAATACTGGAGTAACAGGGGATGCCAGGAATATCCAATTACTGTGACCTGGCCTGGGAAGGATCAGCACAAAAATAACGTAAAAGGTCAGAGTAATAAAGTGTTCCGGTGGCTACTGTTGGTGTAGTTCCAAAAACCTACAAACTAATACTAAATTATGAGTACATATAACAACCATCCGGTACAAGCGTCTATCATATAATAATTCTTGTGAGGTGAAACAATTCAATTCAACACACTAGACGCTCAATCACTTAAGTATTTATTCTTTATTAATCATTTATTAAAGGAATCACTAGAAAAAGTCACAATTTAATAAAAACAAACTCCTACATAAGTATCAACAGTATTTCATGTGGAACAGTCCCTACAATTCATTACGGGACTGATCTGATACATAATTCTCATCCATAAATCACATCCAACCACACTACAACCATACCGCATACATACACTAAGCATCCAAAACAACCAATCACTAACCGTACTATGATAAAACTATTTATCCTCAGTAAAATCTCAAATATAAAACATCATTATACCGCATCTAATCGCATATTAGTGTGAACCATTAGTATAACAAAAAAGAGAGAAAGAGCCTGTTTCCATGTTATTATGGACTTTCTTGGCTCAGGTGAATTTAATTTATTGGTTTTGCTAACAAATAACAAAACATCCCCGCCCCGACATGTTTCTTTCTGTATATCATCCAGTAGACAGAAATTCTTCAGGGGTACTATGGTCCAGCGGAGTCAGATGGATTGTACATAGAACAGGAGGGTTTTTGTAGAATACACCAACAGAGTACACCTAAATGTAAACAAAAGAACACTAAGTCAATCAAGCTAAAAATGCTCAAAGTGAATGATTGACCATTACTGCCATCATAATTTCAATAAACATGGCGTAGATAAGGTTATTAATACCTCTTCAACTCTCTTCAACAAAGGAAACAGAAAACGGACGAAAGTCCACAGATCGATAGAAGACACCATACTAAATTGGGACCTCTAAAATCTGTCCACCATCACCAACACCTCGTGGCACCTCTCGGACATTCAGACTCAACCAAGCAATACCTCACCGAAAAATAACACCTCGAGTTACAGAAAGAATCTGAAGAGCCCAAACAACCAGGGATAAAAGAGATGAAAAAGATCCCACATTGAAAGTCATCGTTATAAAAACACTTACATTTTGTGTTCTGTAGTTTTGTGATGGGAGTGCCCGACGTGGGTGATTCACAACATCACACCAATGGGAACACCACGTCACAACGGGATAACTCGGCGTCCAAAAACTAATTTCTTAGAAGGAAAAGCCTCAACCTGTACTCATAACATGAGTGACGGCAATTTGATACCTGTCTATAAAACGAGAAGCAAAAGATACAAACCACGTCAGAATGAGAAGCCGTACACCATGTAAATCCGTAAAAGTTAACAAATACAATCGCATGTGTTGGCGTAATGTCTGACGGGCAGCTCAGTTAAACTGTACCACATCAGGGATGCCAGTACATACAATACATTTCTTTTATACATACGTATCTCAGCGGAAAACTAGCTCACCTCTGTAAGGTGGTCGGCCTCTTATCAGCCTCTGTATGAATCTTGACCGTGTCATGAAAAAATTCTTATAATTCAATAGTATAAATCACGGTAGCAAGGTTAGTCGTAACTATAAAGATATGGAATTCTGGAACACAGAAGAGAAACAAAGAAAAAGGAGAAAATCACAAAGAAAAATGGACCAGAGTATCAAGGTTGATCAGTCACGTGTCCCTAAAGTTACGGATGCCAAAGACACATATCTACTTGAAACGCCCAATACATACAAAATAACAAGAATATGCACACGTACAGAAGCATCCTCTGTCCCGTATATACGCTCATCATTAAAAGGTCTAGAACGGGGGATAGATCACACAAGAGTAAACTATGAACATATATTGTGAGTCCAGTATTTACAAGTCTGTACGGCTGACAAAGTAGGAAACAAGATATAACATGATATCCGCTCGTGAGCGGAAACAACTAATACATGGAGAGGGGAAACAAAGGGAACTGTCCCTGAATCTCCTCTGACCTCGATGGCTGTTAGATGGCAACAAAACAAATGAGACCATAACTTCCGCATTCGAGCCAGAGTCTCATACTCGTACAGCGGATTTATAAAAGGGAATAATCCCTATGGTCACTCGTACCTCTATGACTAACTTCCAACGGAAAATCAGGGTGGCCGCATCGGTCCAATCGGCTGGTGTATACACCAGTACAGCCCAAAGGATCCGATTTAAAAAGGCCTCTCCGTTTAGTCATGTGACGCACGCGTGATTGGCACGCAACGTGAGCCTTACCGGCTAGAAAACCCCCGGCACGCTCAAAAGGAGGCGTGACCTAGGGAATCGGCCAATAAGTTGCTGATGGTCAAAAAATGACCAGGAACCTTAATTGTAAAAAACAGACCCGTAAGTGTCAACAAGAGGAAACAAGAGAAAGCAGAGGCAGAATAATACATAGATGACCGAGAGGAATAGCATCAACCCGTATTAGGTACCATTGTATGCATGAAAAAAGCTCCTGTAATACATTGTGGGATGTAGTCATGACCCGTCCTGTCAAACCCGGAAGACTATAACCGGTGTCACAAAGTCATAACTGTCAATGGGGGCAGCCGGGCAACCATCATGACTACCGGGCTGTAACGCGATCGGAATTAGTGTTCTGGATTAAAAATTCCAGTCTATCGCGTCGTTCAAGCCCACCATATGGCTTTTACTCAAGAAAATGAGTTTAGTCTCTTCCTTCGATAAAGTCTGTTTATCCATAGCAGCATTGTTAGTAATCCTAATCTTCTTTAATATGGTCCATCTCAGGTCCTCACAATTGTGGTTCCGCATTATAAAATGCCCTACCATCGGGGCTGTTAAATTCTTAAGTCTGATACAGCTCTTATGTTCGCTGATACGGACTTTAATTTTTCGCTCGGTTTTCCCGATATAGATTTTACGGCAAGGGCACCAAATGGCATATATTACAAAACTAGAATTGCAGTTCGTGAAGCCTCTTTGTTCCCAGAGTCTGGGAAGTCCAATATCCACCTCGGTGGTACGTCTAGTCAGAGGACAACACACACACATGCCACACGGGGCATGTCCCCTCGGTTTCGGTAACCCCCACTGCTGAGTAATGGTGGCTTGTTTGTCAAGTTTGTTACTGATATCATTTCTGCACACCATCTCCTTAACATTGCGCCCCCTTTTAAATGCGCATCGTGGAGTAGGCACTGGTATCTTAGCGTACGCCAACAGGTGCCAGTGTCTCTTAACAATCTTCACCACCTGATTGGAAAGATGATTAAAAGTGCTCACGAAAACTAGAGGGTCTGACTTAGAAGAGGTGGTTTTCGGTCTGTATTCGAGCAAGGCTTCACGATGGTTATTGGAAGCCCTTTTCAGTGATCTCCTTACAATTTTCGTGGGATAACCGCGATGGATCAGATTATGACTCAAGGCTGAGGCTTCCGACTCAAACCTTTCTTTCTCACTGCTGTTCCGCTTGAGTCGGAGAAATTGTCCAAAAGGGAGATTATCCCTCAGAGCCTTAGGATGAAAACTGTCATATCTGAGAAGGGAGTTTCTATCCATGCTCTTATGGAAAGGTTTCACTCCCAATACATTGTTACCCGGTTTAGAATAAATGGTCAGATCGAGAAAATCTATGTGTTCCCTATGAAAATTCATAGTGAACTTCAACAAAGGATTAATCCCGTTCAACCAATTAAAAAAAGAATGTAGGGTAGTTTCCTCGCCATGCCATATTAACAATACATCATCAATGTACCTACGCCACACCAAGATGCATTCTCTGAAAACATTTTGTTCGCTATAGATACTCATGTGCTCTACAAAATCAACATAAAGGTTGGCTAAAGATGGTGCCACCGCCGAACCCATGGCGGTGCCATGGACCTGTTGGTAAAACCGGCCGTCAAATTGAAAATAATTTTCAGTCAGAGCTAGCTCCGTGCACCAGAGAATGAAAGAATTAGGTGTCATTCCTGTGCTACGTGTAGTCACCAACAACTCCTCTATAACATCCAAAGTGGACGACTGAGGAATTTTGGTATATAAGGAAACAATGTCCAGAGTTACAAGAATATCCTCATGGGGATTGTAATGTGAATTTTCGATCAACTTAATGACAGCCATAGAGTCTTGGACATAAGATTTCATTTTGCTAACATATCCTTTTAAAAAGGAATCAGCAAATTTGGCCAAGGGTTCCAGTACTGTATTAGTTCCTGAAACTATTGGTCTACCAGGGGGTTTCACTAATGTTTTGTGAATCTTCGGCAAGATATAAAACAAAGGGATACTCGGATCTTTCTTAACCAGATACTCAGCTTCCTTTCGAGTTATCCAGTTCCTTTCCCTGGCCTTTTCGACTTTGTGAGTAATAATGTTCATCAGGCGTGTCTAGGTCACCTGGCCTAAGCCCCGCCTACCTTCTTAGCCCTGCCTCTTCCTTTCTGCTCTTAACTCTTAGTTCAAGGGCGTCTCTCGTCCGGGCGTCTGAAGTGAAGGGCAGACAAAGAAAAGGGCAATTCCTGTTTGGCCCTGTTCGGACCCAGGGACCGACTCCCTGCTCAGACAGCAGATAAGCATGCACCAACATGTGTTTACCCCCTCTGTCCCCACAGGCCATCTCCACACCCTCTAGTCCCCTGTGATGTTCCCTTGTGCCCCCCACCCTTCTTGCACACATGTGTTGCCTTTTTTACTTGATTCTTCTACCCTGCTCCCCCTCCCTACCCCTCCAGCCTACTTCTGCAGGAGTCCGTCCTGATACATTCTGGTTTCACCATCACAGTCTTGTGGCCAATGTTGGATTTGACTTTTATGGACTTAATTGATTCATGGTGCGTCACCCTTTCTCAACTCTCGTGCTGGACTTCTTTTGCATCTTGTACTCATGGTGGCCCTGAATCATGCTGTTCCCATCTTCATCTTGTATCCTGGCTTGCAACATTATGTGTTACTATTGACTTCTGTAATTGTATTCGCTCTCCCCTTTTGCTTCTCCGCTCTTTTTGACTGCTCACTCTCTGTTCTCTCCTCCTCTCCCTTTCTCCCTTTTCCTATCTCCTCCCCTTACTTTCTTCTATGCACTTACTCTATCAGAATTGTCCCTGGACCTAGTATGATAGCAACCTTGTCTGTCTCCTCCCCCTTCCCCTATATGCCCTCCCCCCCAGAACTATCTCAAATGTCATCAGGCCTAGTACGATAGTCGCTTGTTTTGTTCCTCCCCTCCCTTTCTGCACCCCTCTCCCTCACCTTTTGTTTTTCTCCGGCTCTACCAGAAATGTTGTCAGGCCTAGTACGGTAGTCGCCTGTCTGTTTCCATTTCCTTCCCACTCTCCTCTTCCCTTCCTTTCTACGTTTTAGCTCTTGCACTATCTGAAATGTCATCAGGCCGAGTACGATAGTTAATTCACATCCTTACTGTTCATGGCCTGTAAGAATGTCATTGTATTTTCCCTTGTTCCCTCCCTTGCCTTGAAGCGCTTTGAAACACATTGTGTATATAGGCGCTATATAAATAAACTATCATATCATATGATATCTCTGAACTCGTCCAATTGATTTTTAAGATCAAGTAGGGCTGATTCAGTGCCATGGCGTGGCCTGAAGCCCGATTTAGGCTTCCCTAGGATTTGGTTTTCTTCTAGAAAGGAAATCTACGGTGGTGATTGGGCGATAGTTATTTGGCTCCGTTGGGTCTAAGGTGGGTTTTTCAGAATAGGGAGGACCCAAGATTCTTTCAGACTAGCTGGAACCAGTTTGGCTGAGAAAGAGGCATTGATGAATTTGGTGATGAAAGGTACCAGGAGGTCAGCACAATCTTTTATGGTCGTGGCTGGACAGATATCCCCTTTACATCACAAAGATTTAAGGTTTCTCAGGATATTGGTGGTTTCCACTACTGAGACTTCTCTAAACTGAAAGGTCGGGGTAGGAATTTTGGCTGTAGGTGGGTGTGTCAATGCTAACGGTAGGTTGGCTTTAATCAATTCTTGTTTCAGACGTATATTATGCTTTAGCACACAAAACTGCCCTCATGGTGGACTGGGTGCTCAAGCACCAATGCTCGTCTTTGGTAATGGTAGGTGTGGCTGGTGTTTCTAGCTCTCTAAGTATGCAGAATATTTTCTGCGAGTTGGAACTGGCATTCATAATTCTGGTGTTGTAGGCAGAGGTTTTGGCTATCATAATGGCCAGTTTATATTCCTTCGAGATGTTATTACATGCCATTTTGGACAGAAAGGTAAGTGATTTTTTCCAGCTGGTTTCGGCAGACCTTTTTTTTGTCTCGTAGAGCCAGAAGGTCATGGGTGAACCAGGCATTCAAGTGCACAAATGGTTTAGCTTTACAGAGTGTCAGTGGGGCTACTGAGTTTACTGCAGTAGCCATAGTTTTAGAATATATTACTATATCTAGTGCTGTAGGGTTCATTGAGTCTGCATGCTCCGGTAGGAGGGTGTGAGGTAGGGGGTGATTGCTTCCTTGGTGAGTTCTGCATGCTGCGAGACCAGGTTGCGGGTGAGGCCTGCTATGTGTGCCTGTGAACTATTGATGGTGGGAAGGTGAAGGAGAGGATGTGGTGGTCTGACCAGAGGCGGGGTGTATTAAAAGTTCTGGAGATCTGACTGTTGAGGTCTGCAACCCAATCTAAGGTTCTGCTTTTGTTGTGTGTATGTGTTGTAGGGGAAGCATGCTATCAGACACAAAATATACGTGTGGAAAACCTTTATTGTACTTGAAAATGGGGTTGGAAGAATGCCTATCTTGCCCTACGTCGAGGATGGGAGCACACTCGACCATCAAATAATAAGTAACACAGTCCTAGTGGGGTGTGTGAAAACAAGATGACCTATGCTAACAAAACCTAATGCCAGCCCTTACTCTAATGTAACAAAATGTGTGGGGGAAAAATTGTGTATGCAAAACTATAAGGAATTAATGTCAGCTCTCCTCCCCACGTTGGACAGCATGGGGAAAGGCGGTCCCCGTAGACAGGATGACACACTCTGGCTCAGATTCTTCCAAATTAAAGGCAGTTCATAACGTGGATTGAGGCCCACCTGGTCCTCCACGCTAAAGTCTCTCTTTCCAGCTTCAATAAATAGTGCAACAAAAGGTTCACGCCGGTCTCCCTCAGTTGGGCTCGGACTGTTTCCAAAACACAAAGTTCAGGTAGGTCTCCCTCAGTCAGGCTCAGACCTTTCAAAGTACAAACGTTCACATGTGTCCCCCTCTGTCGGGCTCAGACCTCAAAACGAATTTCATATAGGCCCCCCTCTGTCGAGCTCAGACCTCTTCAAACAATGTTCAACAAGACTTGAAAGGGGGCTACCTTCTGCAAGCTTTATTACACTTTGGGGCTCCCTCGGCCGGGCTCAGACCACTTTCAAGTGTCGAAGACTTTCATATGTGCATGGCTTTCTTTACAGACCTCCGCAGGACCACTTCGACTAACAGAACATAGTGCAACTTTCTTTAACACACACCGGTCTCTCAGGTTGCTTGCCAACTCACCAGCCATGTGCCTCTTCCTTCTTGTTTGTACAGTTTTCATCGAGTCAAGGTTAACACCACAGGCTTGGCCTCACCTCCCCAACTCTGCCGTTCACCCGGGAGGGTTGCTGGCGTCCTTGAAGCACAATTCATGATTTCCTTGTTTTCCCCATGGGCCTCCCTCGATTGGGCCCCAGAGTCTCTCCTTAAAGTTCACACATGGGTCTCTCTCAGCCAGGCTCAGACCATTCCACAATTTTACAGGTGGATCTCCCTCTGTCAGGCTCGGACCCCTTCAAAAGTTCACATATGGGTCTCCCTCAGTCCGGGCTCAGACCCATCTTAATAAATCATAATTAAAAAAATAAATGTCTTTGGATTCCAGTCCCAGAATCCTCATTCTGGTTTTGCTCCCACTTCGCTAGCTCCCCCTTTTGGCACTCTGGTGGTTTTGGGAGCTGCAGGAGTGTATGGGGATTGTTGTTGAGGTCAGGGTCTTTCCACCTGCCCCTCAAAGGCTTGGGCTAGCCTGTTTTGCCCAGGGGAGGAGCTGTGGAGTGGGCACCGCCAGGTAACCCCAGCTGCCCCTGGTTTGGCTGTCTGGTCGTGCAGTTCCCTTTCCAAACTGCAGCCTCCCCTGTACTCACAGACCCAGCAATCAGGCAGTCCTTTTTCCGCCAGGCCTTCCAGGGTCTCTCCAGCTTGAAATGCCTCCCTCTGGCTTCCGTGCACCATCCAGCATCCCCAGCTCGCTCAGAGTGTGCCTGTGTGCTCTGCCTTTTATTGTGAGGAGGAGGCTTAATAGGTCTCAGGTGAGAATGATTGTCAAGGGAGGCCTGACCTTGCCTATCCTTGTTAAGGGGAGAGTTTGTTGTTAAAAGGGAAGAGTCTGTCTTCTGTGTCTGAGTGTGTTTCTTCTCTGATCTTCATTCTACCAATCCCTCTCTTCCTCGTCTCACTGTTTGTATAGAAAATGGGGGGTAGTGGGTGTTGGGAAGTCATAATGTTTTCTGGTAATTATGGGACAATTGGGTTTAACATATCTCATGTAGACTGAGCGGTTGTCAGGTAGAGGTGTGTCAGAAAGTGGGGAATACTGCATCTCTCCCGAGGGCATTCCTCACGTCCAGGTGATCCTCCCGCACTGGTCCACCCCCAGGGTCTGGTTCCAAAGGCGATGGCCGTGCCCTGGCCACCTAAATAAAAGATCCTTGGGGTCTATCCGTGAGAATACTCTCTCGTTTCTCACAGTATTATCACGCAGTGAAAGAAGCCTAGGTCAGAGAGGGTGTTGGCTATCGAAGCGGCATTGTGATCGACAGGGTTGTGGAGCCCCAGGTTAAGGTTATCAAGGAGGATATATCTAGAGGTGGGTTTGATGTTAGTTCCCAGCACATGGAGCAGATCGTCTTCGAAGGAGGCAAGGGGGCTGGGTGGGCGATAGAGGATGTGAATGGTGATATTATCAGTAGCTGATGAAGCCAATTTGACCGAGAGTAGTTCACAATTAATAATTTTAGGAGTAGTGACCAGCCTTAACTGTAATGAGGCTTTGAAAATGAGGGTGAACCACCACCTCTGAATTCTGGCCTGTCATTTCTAAGGATGGTGAAGACATTAGGTATTGCTAGCGAGAGGGCAGGACCTGATGCTTGATGTAGCCATGTTTCAGTGATAGCTAGTAAATCAAGATTATGAGAGATGATAAAGTCATGAATGTCGAGGACATGGATCTGGCATTAATGAGGGCACTATTAAGGGGGTGCACGGTGTTCGCTATCTTGTGTGTGTTTGGGTGTGAGGTGGTGGTTAGGGAAGGGGGGGTCATGTTGATGGTATTCTTTCCCTTGCTGAGCGAGAGGGTGTGAGTCAAATCAGTATAGGTGGTTTTCCTTAGTTGGGAGTTTTCCTTACGTATGCTTGACAACTTGTTGTCTAATGGCCTGGGGTAGGGCTAGCTCAGGGGTGTATTATTGAGTGGGATCTGCTTCCGCGATTTTCTATTAGTAGCTCTGTGCTTAGCAGAACTAGAGATCATAGTAATTTTTGGGGGGAGTCCAGACCCTCATTTACGTTGCCTGTCCCTTTTTGTGGCTGGGTGGCAGTGAATGCTCGGTCTGGTAGTTCTGGTGCTCAGATTACTGTTTCTCATTGTAGTAGAGGCTGGCGCAACGGTGTTCCCTGGCCTAGGAACAGACGACATGGCACAGCTAATGGCATGCATCGTTGGGTGAGCTAGTCGGTTGGTTGGCTGGTATTCAGTGTGAGCTAGGTAAGTTTTGGGTCTTTTAGGTAATGAGGTGGAATGGGAATCATTATGAGAAGGAAGAGAACAATGTGGTGGATGGGGTTTGGCCCCTGTGAGCCTGGGGGCGTGCGTATTGGAAGAGTCAAGGTTGGGCTTTCCAATTGTCTTCTGGTGCAGTGGTGTGATCACAGGGCTGGCTTGAGGGGTATGAGATAGCGGGCGGCCATAGGGTGGCAGTGCACTGGTAATCTACTCTACAGCGTGAATTGCAGGAGAGTTAGGGTGGATTATGAACGCAAAGCCTCGTGGGCTGGGGCAACGCCGGTCAAGGAGGGTGGCGAGGTGGTAAGGTACCCATTGACTTCAAGACTTGGCTTCCGGTGCGGCAGACCGTCACTGCAATACTTTAGTGGATCCTGTTCTCTTAATAGCGCTGGTGGCATACAGAGGTTGTGTGTGGTGAGTGAACATAATTGTAAGGCTGTTGTAGGAAGGTGGAAGGTGGGGGTAATGGGATGTGATAGGTACATCTCAGGTTGATGGATTGTGTTATGCAAGCTGATATGATCGACATCGTGTCTTCATGGCTACGCAGCATCTACCTGTGCCCCAAAGTAATTCCCCAATTTTCACATCCCAACATCTTTATCGGTTAGGGTATGTTTGTTAAAAAAATAGAGCAGTCTGGGCAGGACCACCATCTTACAGAGAGCTATCCTTCCTATCAATGACAACATGCTGGAGACTTCCAAAAATGCACTCCACCCTCGATCCACGACAATGCTCTGCCCGTATTATACACAAAAGTCTCCTTAATATCATGGAATATCTGAATACCCAAATATTTAAAAGATTCAAGTTCGCATTTTATACCCCAGTCCAGAAGTACATCCTCATTCAGGTTCCGTAGGCTCGCCAAAGGGAGCAAAACAGAGTTTTCCTTTTTTTCCTTATTAATCAAGAATCCTGATAATGTTCTGAAATTACCCAATATTTCCATAATAATCGGGATATTTTCCAGCATATTGTTTACATAAATTAAAACATAATCCAGATATATTTTGTACAAGCGCAGCTGCCCATCATTCGATCGGCAGAGGCAGGGGTGAAGCTGCTGCTCCTCCACCACCTGCTGCTCATTTCGAAGATGCTGGAGCAGTTCTTTTTGCAGAGATCAAGAAGGTAAGCCCTGGTGGGCTCTTCCCACTCAGTTGGGGCTTTAAAAAAAAAAGAAAATGAAAATAAATTACTGCAGACGAGTGCACGATCACGCTCATAATATCAGCAATGAAGCGATTTTTTGATTTGAAGTATTTATAAGTGTGCACACAACGAACTGAATCGAATCCTGGCACAGATAACAAAAAAAAGGACTGAGGGTAGAATCACACACCTAGATAGTGGCCTCATTGAGATCACGAGGAAAGGAGGCATTTATTTAAAGAGGTGGGTCTTTAAGCCTGCTCGGCATGCCAGAAAGGAATTGGCCTTTCTTAAATTCAAAGGAAGGCTATTGCATAATCTAGGCCCAGCAACCAAAAATCTAGTCTCCCCTTGAGACACATTTTGGCCTTGGGATGGCAAGCAGAAGTTTGTCTTCTGACCTCAAGGCCCGAGCAGGACTGTACGGGTTCAACTTATTCCTTAGATAGCTTGGTGCCAAGCCGTTAATACATTTGAACACTAGGCAGCAGATCTTAAACTTTATGTGATCCTCCATTGCTAGCCCGTGAAGGTAACAATGGAGGCCTGAAAGTGAGGTATTTTTAGGTGCACTAAACATTAATCTGACACCTGCATTTTGTGCCTTTTGCAGGCGATGAATCGGTTTTAGCCGGGGCTCCAATAAGGAACATGTTACAATAGTCCAATTTTGAATTGACTAATGCTCCTACAACCACCGGATGATCGGCCCCAGGTACATAAGGGAGCGTTTGCCTCAAGAAACGGATGTTATAGAAGACTGATTGAATGTTAGCTGACACCAGGCCGACACAGCCCAGGTCACTCTGCCATATACATCCCAGGTTCTTTACCCTTGAAGCACATTTGAGTGTGCAACCCAGAAACTGAGGTGGAGGTGGACTACTGTTCCCCTCTAATAGGTGTCTTGGTCCAAAAAGGATCACTTCTGTTGTCTTGGGTTTGAGCTGTAACCAGTTCTGTGCCATCCATAGCCCTATTTGCTCCAAACATCTACCCACCTTGGCAAGGGCACCATCCACAAATAACAAAAGGGGACCGTCCTGGGAGTCCCTCTACCGGACATTAGTCCTGGTTATGAGAGACTTACCCAGAGTCTCTAGCTCACTATCTTTCACAGAGGAGAAATATCCAAAACATATCAGTCTTTGTCCTGCCCAAGGGCAGTCCAGCACCGAAATGCTAGGCAATTCTCCTCTGAACAAGAGTCCCAACAGCAATCCCAAACACGTGTTTCGGTCTGGTTGGACCTCATCAGTAGGGTGGAGCTGTGCCTCTCTAAGAATAGTGAGCAAGGGTTCCACGTCTGGATTCCCCTAGTAACTTAGGTTGGGACCCAAAGCTACTTAAATATGCAAATAACAAGGGGGTTCCTGGGAGTCCCTCAAACGGACAATAGTTCCAGTTACGAGAGACTTACCCAGAGTCTTTAGCTCACTATCTTTCACAGAGGAGAAATATCCAAAACATATCAGTCTTTGTCCTACCCTAGGGCAGTACAGCACCAAAATGCTAGGCAATTCTCCTCTGAACAAGAGTACCAATAGCAACCCCAGACACGTATTTTGATTTGGTTGGACCTCATCAGTAGGGTGGAGCTGTGCCTCTCTCAGCATATGAATGGAACCTATGCTGGTATTTCTCCAATATGTCCATTAGTGGGCGAAGATATATGTTGAATAAAAGGGGAGAAAGTGCAGAGACCTGTGGTACACCAGAGTATTGCGCGAGGTTTTCAGATAAGAAACCTCCCACTTGTACATGTTGTTTACACCTTTCCAGGAATTATTCAAACCATTACAGGGCACAGGTGTCCATATTCCCTGTATTTCTATGGCGGTCTAGCAGAATACCATGGTCTACTGTATCAAAAGCAGCAAATAGGTCGAGCATCACAAGCAGGGAGAGTTTACCCTCATCCCCTGCCTGCAACAGCTCGTCCCATACTGCCATCAATGCAGTCTCCATCCCAAATTTGGGGTGCAAGCCAGATTGTAAAGACTGAAAGAGGCCCTTGTCTTCAGCATAATTCTGGAACTGGCTTGTGGCCACCTTTTCCAGAATTTTTTTCTGGCTATGGAGGGCGATAATTCTGATAGTCCTCAGGATCAAGACTGGCCTTCTTTAACATCGGAGAAATTACCGACAATTTCAGGAAGTCTGGACTACCCCCTGCTCGAATGATGCATTAACGAACCTTGTCATGAAAGGGGTTAGCTCTGATGAGATCCGTTTGGCAACAAGTGCAGGAATTGGAAAAAGTAGATATTTGTAGGTTTTAATTTCAAAAGGACGCTAAAAATGTCCTCTTCTGAAACCTGCTTGAAGGTGAACTGAGCCATCCTGATAGATACATCTTTGAATAAGGCCGTAGTCTTGTTCATAACATTCAAGAGGATCGTACTATCTGGCTCCCTTTGGGACTTGATATTATCCTGAATACTCGAGATTTTATCCATGAAGAAAGTATTCAGCCCATTTACATGGTCTGTGGATAGCTCCTTCACTGGAGTAGTCGTATTTGGTTTAATAAAATGTGCAATTACTTTGAATAGCTCTTGAGGATGATTTGCTGCAGCTGTAATTTTTCCCACTAAGAAATTGGATTTTTCTCTAAAGATAGCTTTTTTTATACTTCGTCAAAGCTAGTTTAGCTGACAAGGCATGTTCAGGCAGTTTTGAGGAGGACCATCTGTT
Organism: Ambystoma mexicanum; assembly: GCF_040938575.1. Taxonomy (NCBI): domain Eukaryota; kingdom Metazoa; phylum Chordata; class Amphibia; order Caudata; family Ambystomatidae; genus Ambystoma; species Ambystoma mexicanum. The sequence continues at coordinate 1,097,660,734 of NC_090923.1, forward strand.
CTCAAGATGCTTATGTTCGGTTTTTAGCTCCAGGACCTGGATAGTGCAGCAGAACTTTGAGACTCTCCTAGGAGTACTTATTCACAAAGGGGCATATTTTAGTACAGATGGTATTCATTATTTGGGCCTCCTGTTCAACAAAAATCATTACATCCTTGAGATGAGGCACATCAACTCAATGCGTCCCCTACCTCATTGGGAGGGATGCTATCTAGCTCCCTTTTCTTACGAGCAGTTTGACACCATTAAATACAGAGATTTGACTTTCATGTCTGGCTGCCTTGATAGAAAAGAGCCTAAGATAGCGATCTGTCCACAATGTTTGTACTGTAGCAATCATATCAACCACCCCCCCCTAGCCAGGACTGCATGTATGTGAAGCTGTTTGAGTAAGTGCAAATAACTTGTGTTGATCTAATATTTCCCAGAGTTGTTTAGAGTCTGGCTTAGTATGATCTTCCAGACAGATATTAAATTCACCTAGGCATAATAATTCCTTGTAATTAATGCCTGAAGTTCCAAGGAAGTCATCAAAACCCTCTAAAAAGTTGCCACCAGCCCCGAGGGCCTATAGACCAACAGGATCTTAACAGAATATTTAGGGGAGATTGTATTGTATTGTATTTGGTTATTTACATAGCACTCGTTCCCCTCTTGTGTGGCTTCAATGCGCTTTTTGGGTTGGAACGCCCACGGTGACCGTAGTCAATGTGCTTGAAAATTCTAGAGGGTTTAGATTAGGAGATGCGTGTGTGCATTTCGCCGGTCTTGGACTTGGGTGGCTGACTAGGCTGGACTAAGCTGCCCAAAGCAAGGTCAGGCATGTGGGTGGGCGCTGTTGGGTGTTTTGCGATAGAATGCTATTGTTTGGAGAGTCGATGTGTGACCAGCTATACCAAATTTCTTTCGTGGGTAGTCGCTGTATGCTAGTGGCAGAGGTGTTGAGGTACGTCAGATGTTTCAGTGTGGATGGCTATGTGTGCTGCTAGACCGGAAAACTTAGCCATAGCTGCATTCTACGGTGCATGGATGCTTGGCCGTGCATGTAGCCTCTGTCCACAGCTGTGGTGTGAGGTATACGTATCGTAGTCTTCAGGATATACGTACCTTAGCCATGCTGAATGATATTCATAGTTATTTCTAAAATGGGGCACTGGCTGACATTCAAATCCTGTCTAGATGTGACGAGAGCTAATATTCACAAGATAGTACTAAAATGTGGCAATGGCTAACATTCACCATCCTGTCTAGATTTGACGCAGGCTAATATTCACAAGATATAACTAAAATGTGGCAATGGCTAACATTCACCATCCTGTCTCGATGTGATGCAAGATAACATTCACAATCCTGTCTAGATGTGGCGCATGCTAATATTAACGAGATATAACTAAAATGTGGCACTGGCTAACATTCACAATCCTGTCTAGATGTGACGCAGGCTAATATTCACAAGATATAACTAAAATGTGGCGATGGCTAACATTCACAAACCTGTCTAGATGTGACACAAGATGACATTCACAGTCCTGTCTCGATGTGATGCAAGATAACATTTGCAGTCCTGTCTAGTTGTGACGCAGGTTAATATTAACAAGTTATAACTAAAATGTGGCAATGGCTGACATGCACAATCCTGTCTAGATGTGACGCAAGCCAGCATTCACAACCCTGTCTACATGTTATGCCATCCAACTATCACTAGATATAACTAAAATGTGGCACTGGCTAATATTGAAAATCATGTCTAGATGCGACGCAAAACATAAAACAAAAAGTGTCTAAACTTAAAGACACTCCCGTCCCCTGCACACCTTACAAGCTGAAATAAATCAGTCAAATTTCATAACATTTGCACTTTTATATATAGAAAGAATTGTCAATTTAGAACATAGGTAACAAAATATCTTCATAAAAGTACAGAAAAAAGGTATCAACTGACTTCCAATATGGCCAGCATGAAAAACAAATCAAACCAGACAAAAAAATAAGCTCCCAATTTTGAACTGCAGCTTCAAGCTCTACGCGTTTCGGGGACTATCCCCTTCTTCAGGAGCAAAAATATCTCACAGTGGGAATGTTGTCAAAGAAAATAGAGTCTCTGTCTGTGCATCTGTCTGTGTACGATGTACACAGAACCAGGATCCCTGCGAATACTCCTGCCGTCCTCAACAAGTGAAATGTGATTGCCGAACTCTAAGGCAAATCAATAGCCAATCCAATCCAAATTCAGGACTTCCAGTACCCCGCATCCAATGTAAAGCATCCTGCTGATTATAGAAATGTATAATGCAATTTCAGAAGCGCACCTCTTCACCTCAGATTCAACGGCTCCTCTCCAATTCACACGTAACAGATCCCAGTGCGACGCAAGACAACATGCACAGTCCCGTCTAGATGTGACGCAAGCTAATACTCACAAGATATAACAAAAATGTGGCAATGGCTAACATTCACCGTCCTGTCTAGATGTGACAAGGGCTAATATTCACAAGATATAACTAAAATGTGGCAATGGCTAACATTCACAAACCTGTCTAGAAATGATGCAAGTTAATATTCATAGTTAGAACTATATGTGGCACTCGCTAACATTTGAAATCCTGTCTAGATGCGACGCAAGCTAATATACACATTCCTGTCTAGATATGACGCAAGATAACATTCACAGTCCTGTCTAGATGTGACGCAAGCTAATATACACATTCCTGTCTAGATGTGACGCAAGATAACATTCACAATCCTGTCTAGATGTGACGCATGCTAACATTCAGAAGATATAGCTAAAATGTGGCAATGGCTAACATGCACAATCCTGTCTCTATGTGGCGCAAGTTAATATTCATAGTTAGAACTACATGTGGCACTGGCTAACATTCAAAATCCTGTCTAGATGCGACGCAAGATAACATTCACAATCCTGTCTAGATGTGGCGTAACACAATATAAATAAAATGTGGCACTGGCTAATATTCACAGTCCTGTGTAGATGCGACACAAGATAACATTCACAATCCTGGCTAGATGTGGCACAAGGTAATATTAACACGATATAACTAAAATGTGGCACTGGCTAATATTCATAGTCCTGTGTAGATGCGATGCAAGATAACATTCACAATCCTGGCTAGATGTGGCGCAAGCTAATATTAACAAGATATAACTAAAATGTGGCACTGGCTAATATTCACAGTCCTGTGTAGATGCGACGCAAGATAACATTCACAATCCTGGCTAGATGTGGCGCAAGGTAATATTAACACGATATAACTAAAGTGTGGGATTGGTTAACATTCACAATCCTTTCTAGATGTGACGAAAGCTAACATTCAGAGTCCTGTCTGGTTGTTAAGTTGGTTAGTATTAACATTCTGGCCTGATATGTTTTGAGGGTAAGTAGAGTGACAGGGCTTCCAGAGTACAGTGATTGCTGTACTCACCACCTGGGCCACACCTACCTGGGTAGTTGCTGCTGGTTGACGGCTGGCCACTGGCTTCCCCTGCTGACACCTGCAGACACTATCTGGAGCCGCCTCAGTTGGAGCTGCCCTTTGCCTCGGGGCCCTTAGCCACAGTGGCTGCACGGGCAAAGGGCTGCCCTGGGAAGGTCAGTTATGACTATCAGATAGAGCAATCAGGGGGGTGGGCGGGTTGGGAAGCAGGAGGAGGGTGCGAAAAGACGTGGAAATGGGTCGGGGAGGGAGAAGGGAACAAGGGTGCAGTCGGGGCAGGGAAACATTTTTAAAGTATAAAACAGGCCCAAAGAAGTCCCGGGGGCCTTTCCACTCACCTGGGTATGGGCTAGAAGAGTGGCGAGGCGCCGAGGAGGCCGGTGACTAGGCCTGAACCAAGCTCTACAGCAATAGCAAATCAGGGGGGTGGGCAGGTTGGGAGGCGGGAGAAGGGTGGCAAAGGACACGGAAACGGGTCAGGGAGGAAGAAGGGAACAAGGGTGCAGTCGGGGAAGGGAAACTTTTTAAAAGTATAAAACGGGCCCAAGGCAGTCCCAGGAGATAGTGAGTGTCATTAACCCGATTTCAGAAAGATTATCCCACTGAATAAGTATAAAGTGGGCAATTTTTAGATGAGATCGGTAAATGACTGTGATTCCTCCTCCTGTGTTACCTGGTCTATTGATATATTGAATAAGGTAACCCTCTGCGATTAGGCAATGAAATATAGCGTGTGAAGTATCTGTGAACCAGGTTTCTGTCAGAAATAAAATGTCCAATTTATGGGACTCAATTAGTAAGTTTAACAGTGCAGCTTTGACTGTAATATAACTAGCTGAGTGTGCCTCAAAGGGCCTACTCTCTACCCTTTTTAATTCAATTCCTAATTCACACATTTTTATCAGTGTTCGGAGGGGAGGGGCCCCCTTTTCATTAGTCATACTGCGGAGGTGATTCCCATCATAGTAAGTTCTAATCATGTTTTCCTTTTGATCTGTGTAGTGATCGTATTCAACAACAAAAATTAAGAAAAGGTCCTTCAAGCCACAGATGAGGAAAAGGACAGCAAGGTTCGCCGACCGCCACACCCAGGCCGCAAACAGGTCTAAACAGGCTATTATGGCCTGTGTTGCGACTGGCAAGCATCACAGAGGGCGCGAAGGCGCGGGCATTGATGGGTTATGAAGTTCAAAGAACTTCAACTAATCCACAGTAGAGTCGGCAGGGGCGAGCGGTAATGAAACCCAATCATTCCTGCAAAGCGCACATGTGAAGCTTCTACTTGAAGGGGTTGGGCCTTTTCTGTGGTCATTTGCCATTCTTAAGCCCAGAAAAGATGGCCGACCTGTCCTAGGTCAAAGTTTCCAGCAATGAGGACTGCTGTCCCCATTGCGATTGGCTGCCTCCTCTGCATCAGCCATTCGGAGGCGCTGGCAGGCGGAAGCCGACCCCTCCAACAAAGGCCCACATCCAAGGCACCTCTCTGGGCCTTGAGGGGCTCAGGAGAAACCCTTCCTTCGTGCCCCTCCACAAACAATGCGGCAGCTTCCTGTGCACATCTGGCTCCTGCACAAACTTCTGTGCAACTCATTTGTGAGTGATGGCTGAACAGTCCTATTGCCTCCTTCACCCATCTCCTTAACCATATTCTGTGCCTATCCTATTCTGTCTTTTGCTCCATCAACCACCTTTTTCTTCACTGCACTCTGTGTTACAAACGTTCATTCCTACATCCATTTTGTGCACTGCATTCATTTGTGATCCATTTTTACAAATCGTATCTAGGTGGTGTGATTTTCATCCTGCATCCATTTTGTGTACTGCATTCATTTGTGATCCATTTTTAACAATCGTATCTAGGTGGTGAGCTTTCCATCTTGCATCCATTTTATACACCTCATTGTGATCCTTTTAAATTTGAATCCTCCAGCCCACCTGTTGCTCTGCAATTTTACTCGTGCCCTCTTTAACTACTAGGCCACCTTGGAGTAAGTTCTAGGACTGTGCAGTGCAACCCCTCCCTTTCTTTCCTTTGCTCATCTATCCTCTCCTTCTAAGATGGCTCTCACCATCTTTCCTATTTTTTCTATCTGCTACCCTATCACCTAACCTCCCTCTCTCACGAAGTCTGGACAAAGGAAAGTACAAAAAAGACATACTGTGTACAAATCCAGGCCTTCCCATTGCAGACACCTACGTCAGCGCATCTTCCAGAGAGATCTTTACCGATATCCTTTTCTCCGTCCACTCTCCAGACCTATGGACTTCTCATCTCATCTGTACCCTCTCCCCCTTTTCGCATCCTCTCCCATTAATGGTGCCACCAATTGGGAAGTCCTCTTGGCAGCTTCTTTTCATCACGCTGCATTATTAATGTCTACCACACTGGTACTATCCTGGTTACGGGTCCTCAAGCCAACCTCCTTCTCTTTGACCGGATCCTGCCATCCCTCATTAACTTTCTTCCTTCTCCTGCCTCTCCCCCTAACACTGTCTCTGTCCTCCCCTTCTGACTGGAGTACCACGCCCCTGTACTCCACCTGAGAAAATATTTAAAGGCAGAGACCGTCTCCACCTGGTGACTCTTAACACCCGCTCAGCCAACAAACACTTTGCTGACATCTGCCTCCTTCTCGAAGACACTGACCTCGACATTCTCGCTCTTACTGAGACATGGCTCAATGCCAGCTCAGTCACTGCTTTTGATTCCCTCCTACTTGACGGCTTCAAGATAATTTTAAAGCCTCGACCTCACTGTGCTGGCCGTGGGTTTGCCTTAATCTTCCCTGAGTGGGTCCCTTGTTCCATCTTACCCACCCAGCTCGACTCTTCCTTTCAGAGCCTGGTTTGCAAGTTGGTCATCTCTCCCTCCTCCACCTTGACCATTACTATAATTTGCCAGCCTCCAGGCACTACCTCTCTGTTCCTCTCTGAATGGGCTTATTTCTGCTCCTCCTTACTTTCAATTTCCTCCAATCTGCTCCTCTTGGGTGATTACAACATCAAATTGGATTCTCCTGGCACAGCATCCACTCTTTTCATTGACCTCTGCACCTCTCTGTCACTCTCCTTTCTCCCTTCTGGTCCAACTCACTCCGCTGGACACACACTGGACACCCTCATCCACTTTAACCTCCCTCTCTCATCTCCACTGGTCACAGCTCTCTCTTGGTCAGACCACTCTCTTCTCTCTTCCCACCTTGGTCCCTTTGGCCCACTGACTGCACCCCCTGAAGCCCTGCCAAGCTCGTTCACAAACATCCGTCTGATGAAACGAATGTCAGCTGCTGCTTTCTATTCCGCCTTTATTCCTCCTTGCTCCCCTAACTCAGACTCTACCATTGACACTGCTCTCAGCAACTTCCATCTATCCATCATCTCTTGACATTCTTACCCCAGTCACGAGGATCCGCCTGAAACGTGCCTCTAAGCGTAACACCTGGTACGACTCAGATCTTGCAGCTCTAAAAGAAAGTGCAGAGCGGCGGAACGGAAATGGCAAACTTCAGGCTCAACCTCTGACAAACTGGTCTGCCGCCTGCTCCAAAGGCAATACAGACTCTCCAGCCATGCCAAGAAAAGAGCACACATTAAGGCATGGCTATCTGGTGCTTCCAACAACATGGCTGAACCTTTCAAAATCTGCAGGGAACTAACCAACCCTTCCGCAGTCTCTTCCTCTCCTCTTCCTTCCCAGGCCCTCTGCATCACACTGGACACTAGCTTCGCCACCAAAATTCAGGTTATCCTGGACAGCCTTGTTACTAGCCCTCACAACACTTCCAACACCCCGTTGCCTCCCTTGGACTCTCACCTTTCTCCTTCCTCCTTCCCCCCCTGTTACACCTGAAGAAGTCACCAGAGTTTTCTGCTCCACAAAGGTCTCTTCCAAACGGGTCTCCCCTTGTTCATCCTGAACCATCAAGGACAACATTGGCTCTCTTGTGTGAGAAACCTGAAGGTGCCTCACTTGCTAGTCCTTGGGGATCTGTCATCCAGGTAGCCAGGACTTTTAGATCCAGTTCCTTTACTTAGGATACTTAGGGATTCAACCCCCATCACCCTTTTCTGACACAAACAATTTCCCATAGACAACTCCCTGTGAGCAGAAACGGACTAACACCCGAGCCGTATACCTGACATGTCCCAATACAATAGTCAGACAGGGTCAGGCAATTACTGATCATTACAAACACCTGACTTCCATCACCCTTCCCCACACGGATAAAAGGCAGATCGTGAAAGCACATTCCTAGCGGGGCAAAGTACAGGAGGAAGCAGCAGTTCCAAAATGGCAGTTTAATACAAGGCGGAAGATGGCAAGACCGAAGAGGATTGCAAAGAGGGAAGTGCCCTTGACCTTTTCACCTAACGACTGCATCTTTCATGACCTTTCGAGAATAGGAAACGTAAGACCGGGAATTAAAGCTGACAAATCCTGCATTGTGTGTCAGAGGTACCTGGGGCACTCCTGTGTCGATAGTCAAGGTGGGGAGAAGCATTTGCCGCCATGGTACTGTCCTTGGCTCCTACAAAAAAGCAGAACCAGTGAAGTCAGCACACCCAGTGAGTTGAGACACTGATACCAGACCGGGCTGTGTGGAAACCAAAATTGCAAGCAGCAACATTGTGTAAAGAATATTATTAAAACAGCGGATGAGTGAATGAACTTTGAAGCTAAGACGCAATACCATAGACAGAGTGGTCCGGCATCATGTGGATGCTCATTCGAAAGTCTCTGTTAGGTATCCAACCAAAAGGGTGCCAACGTTAAAAGAAAGAGAATTGTGAAATCGGAGTGGTCCTGCAATGGGTTAAGCCAAACCCTGTGCACATTCAAAAGTCTTCGATACTTGATGTAAAATTGACATTGATCCGAGCCCGGCTGAGGTCGATTAATTATGCTGAAGGGATCTCAGCCCAGCTGAGGGTGATCCGGGGTGAACTGTGAGTTTCCTGAAAAAGAAAAACCTAAAAGCATTTTGTGATAAAGTGAAAGGTGAAAGACAGGCTCGAGACCAGCAGATGGAAGCCTGTGCAGAACATTGTCTTAAAAGAATCTGAGCCCAGCTGAGGGGTTCCATGTGTTAATATCCCCGCAAAAATATTGCCATATTTTTGCAGCAATAATAAGGCATGAAACCTGCGGGGGACTCCCGCAACCCTGTATTATTTTAAAGGGAGCGGGAAGCATTTTTTAAATTGTAGGCCCTTTTAATTTGACAAGCTCTACTAGGACTGCGTTATTATTGTTTGATGGTCGTAGCTTGCTCCCATCTGTAGATTTAGGATTAGATAGATGTCTGTCATACCCTTTTTGAAGTTAAATAAACACCCTTGAACTGTGGTCACTTGTGTCTGTCTTACTGTTGATGCCATGCCTTCCTTTGCCTTCCTTACACTTGCCCCCGCTGACCTATGCAACCACTCTTTTGCCACTGGTTCCTTCCCCTCCTCCCTCAAGCACTCCGTTGGGTGCGCTCTGCAGACCCTACCTCCCCAGCCAACTACCACCCTATCTCCATCACCCTCTTCCTGAGGAAACTGCTGGAGAAGTTTGTATTGCCCCAACTCAACTTTCACACTGAACCTGTTAGTGGTCTTCACAACCATCAATCTGGATTTCGAGCATCTGCTCTTCTGAACACCCGTGAAGATCTGTGGCATCCCTCGATTCCAACTTCCCAGCTGTGCTCATCCTACTTTATGCCTTTGACATGGACAACCACTCCATCCTCATACAAAGGTACCATGACACCCTTGGTATCTCGGATCGGGCACTGGACTGGCTGACCTCCTTACTAACTGACCGCTCCTCCCAAGTCATCCTGGGCACCTTCTCCTCTCCTACTTCCTTCACCTCATGTGGTGTCCCCCAGGGCTCCATCCTCTCCCCCTGGCTCTTTGAACATCTTTGAACATCTGCCTAACTCAGCTGGTACTCCTCATCTCCTCCTTCTCCCCCAACTTCCAGTGTTATGCAGACGACACAACTTCCTGCTGGCCCTCTTGCACCTTCCTTTATCCCTAACTGCCTATCTGCCACCCAGGCGGCCTGGTGCACTTCCAATGATCGATGCCTCAATGCCAGCAAAACAGAGATCCTTCTCATTGGAATCCCTGCTCCCGCCTTCTTCCCTTCTCTCTGGCCTTCCCATGGGCTCACCCCCTTCTCCTTCTTCTGAAGCCAGAAACCTTGGAGTCATCTTCAACTTCTCTCTCTCCTTCGTCCGTCACACTCAGGACATTGCCAAGAAGTCCCACTTTCACCTCTTCCTTGTCAAAGGAATTCTACCTTTTATCACCTTCTACCGGAGCCCTGGTTTTCTCTAGGCTTGACTATTGCAATAGCCTCCTCCTGACTCTACCTTCTTTCACTCTGCGACCCCTCCAGCTAATACAGAATAGGGAAGCAAGATTTATCCTTGGCCTCAAGCCCCGGTACTGCATCTCTCCTGCCCTAAAATGTCTTCACTGACTCTCGGTTGCTTCACGGATTAAATTCAGATCCCTCTGTATCCTCCACAAGGCTTTCTGGGCCAGGACCACACTATCTGCAACTCTTGCTTAAAATATTCTCCTTCTAGACCTCTGCGGTCCCCTGGCACCAACTCTTTGTGTGTAAAGCGTTTAGCTAAATAGAGGGCAGGAGGTCGATTGATTTACTCAGCTGGCTCCCTTCTATGGAACAGGCTGCCCCTTCCTCTGTGTCTTGAGCAAGATTTTCTTAAATTTCAAAAGCTCCTCAAGACTTTCTTCTTACCTCCTCCTTCCCCCTTTTCTCCTCTGCTAATTTCACAGTTGCTTTGATTGGTGTCCAGGGCCCTTATGCAGCCTCGGGGGCCCTGACCTCCCACACCGAATCGCTCCCAGCTTCTGTCTATCCTTAGCATTTGCCTCAGCACACCCTCCACCCTGGGGGCTCGCACTTACCATTCCTTGCCCTTCATCTGTTGTTCACTCACAAGCACAGGCACCCCAGCGCTTACCCCCACTGCCCCCTCCCTTCTGCACTTCCATGTTCTGAATACTCACATGGCGTAGTAGTTTCGTCCTTTTTACCCCTCCTCTGTATTTAATATCTCTATTTATTTAATGTGTTTCATTCCCATGTCTCCTCCCTGATGCCCTGTGGGTGCTTTGAAACAGAATTTACTTACTGTATAGGCACCTAACAAGCGAACAATAAATAAATCAAATAAATAAATATATTTCCTAAAGTAACCGGCCAGAGATGCGTGCGCCATTGCAAATAAAATCAGGGATACCGGGCAACACTGCCTAGTAACCCTATCCACAGTCCACCTAGATGACACCCAAACCTCTGTTTTCACCCTTGCCTTCGGGCTCTTTTATAACAATCTAAGCCATTGTAACATACCAGCTCCCAGGCCAAATACTTCCAAAACCCTAAAGAGCCATGCCCATTCTAATGAATCAAACACCTTGACTGAATCCAGTGAAACCAACACCAGTTCATCATACGTCTGCCTTACTCGATCCATAAAATGATTTAATTGGTGCAAATTCTTCATACGACTCCCCACAAATCCACATTGGTCTGGGTGCACTAATCCCACATTTATCAATGAGATGGATCGATATGAGTCACAATAATTTGGGTCTTTCTTTACCTTCAAGAGCACCGTAAACAATGCTTCTCGTATTGATTCTAAAAGAGTCCGCTTATCAAAAGCCCAATCATAAACACGTTTTAATTGAGGAACCAGGAGCTCTGAGAATGTAAGATAAAATTGAATCGGAAACCCATCGCTCCCCGGTGACTTATTTCTCTGCCTGGACCTAAGAGCACATACAATTTCAGTCTAGTCTTTTGATGCATCAAGTGCATTGTAATTCCTAATGAGTCCTCAATGCCATGAGAGATGGCCCCTTAGCTAGATCCCCTTCTGAATGTTTAACATTCCTTTCCATTTGAATTAAGGAGTCATTCAGTGTTTTGCTCACCCTCACTGACTATGATGTACAGATTGCCCTCATGGTCACTTTGAAAGCTTCCCATAGTATCCCTATATCATCTACCAAACCTTCAGTTATTGCAAAAAACAAAGATAGCTCATTCCTTAGTGTAGCTTGAAATGGCACAGCTTCCGAAGCCTGCTCTTAAAATCCAGAGCGGGAGAGCCGGTTTTATTTTGGATCATTGAAGAATCGCCACCAGCGGGGAATGATCCCATAGAATTCTCCACGTTCGCAAACCAATGAAAATATTCCCTTCCCGCAAAAATGTAGTCCAGTCAGGAAAAAGAATCATGAACATGAGAGTAAAAGGAGTAGCCATTTTCTAACCAATGAGAGTCCCTCCACAATTCAAGTAAATCTAGATCTGTAACTGTTTTATTCAATGATGCAGATTCCATCTGTTTGAATGGGGCCCCCCTTTCCCGGCCTATCCATCGCTCGGTGTAGAAAGCAACTGAAATCTCTTCCCCCCCCAAATTAAAAATATCAGCCCTACATCCCCCGGTCATCTTCAACATCACAGGAAAATACTGCCTATTGTCTACATTTGGGGCATATGAGTTTACTATGCATATACAAATTTTTCCAACCTACCTACCAGTATCAGAGTCTGACCTTCTGAATCCCCCACTGTCTTGTCTATTATTAGTGTGACCCCTTGGTTTATCCATGTCAAAACGCCTCTTGCATAGGAGGAGTATGAGGATCCAAACACCATTCCTCCCCATTTACACCACAAGACCTCAAATTCCGGCCCCAATAAGTGCATTTCCTGCAACAATGCCACCTGCATCCCATTAGTTTCAGGAATGTCCCCACCTCTTACCACTGTTCCCGAGACTTCTAAAATTCCATGTACCTAATTTCATCCACATACATCCCATGTATCAAATATGGCGTCTAACATTTCCTCGACATGTCCCTTTTAACCATACATCGCTCACGCTACCTCTCCCAACCTCGTGCTGCAGCTTCACACTATCAAAGTAAACTATCTTAACTGATCCCTCAAACATCACACCCCTACCTCCCAACAGACCTCTCCTACCCTTTCTCCCACCCAACATCCAAACATTGCCTTGATCCAAATACAGTACATCATTCCGCCGTTTGTAAACCCCAAATACCTGTAATAACTGACCATCTGGTCCCGACTCTCCCTCCTAGGGCATCCCACCCAAGGATAGGTGGATCGTATGCCTGGGGGTGGGTCGTCCAGGTCTCACAGCCGACCAGTCACTACATCTCTACCATTCCTTTGTATTACTCATGGTGACTTCCTAATACACAGGTATTAAATCCCTTCATTACCCCTCAGCAGAAGTAGGCTACACCCCCCAGTATGTCCACATACTCCGGACTTCCACCCTCCCAAGGGGGGCCTGCATATCCCATATTAAACATGTTCATCTCGCTCGCTGCTTATATCACTCAATTATCCAGCCACAAAAATATATTACACTAGTGTCAACTATGTGAGCAGGGCACCGCAATGACCAGACTGATGTGCATTAGTGCCTGGTGTGATGGGTCAGAAGAAGGAGTCAGACGCATAGTGGACAATCTGATGTTCTTGAATTTAAATAATAAGGAAAAAGGACCATGTCACCCTATTGCTATAGGGCTATTCCCTACCTAACTAAATTAAACTAAAGGTGCGCGTCTGTCATCATGAAGTCCAAACTCACAATGTCCTCAGTTCAAACCTAAATCTACATGACCCTACCACTAACAGTAACAACTAAAAGTGACCAAAATAATGTTTCTCTTCCAGCTAGCTCATCTTGGCCAATTGTCTTTAGGCTTTCTGTCAGGGTTTTCTTGTTCTACACCAATCTGCAATATGTAAATGTCTCTCTTTTCGAAAATCTATTCCTTAAGATAATTTCTTCCGATACTTAGCTCATATTTTATTCACAAGCTTTTTTAGTTCCTCCTAATGGTTAAAAGATCTTGTCTTCCTGATGATATGACTCAACATTGTTCACCTTGAGATATTCTCTTAGACACCTTCCTTTTATTTTATGTCATTCCCTTGTTTTTTTAGTTTTGAGAGTTCCTCACTCTTGGTGTCTTTAAAGTTCACTCCTTCTTTCCTTGTTTGTTTCCGTCTGCACTTTTAGCTCAAAACACTTCTGACAGGTTCTCATTAAGTGTTCCCCCCACACTTCCTTAATTATCTCTTGTGGAATTATCTCTTGTGGCTTTCTCTCTCTCGCCCAGGATATTTGTTTCCACTTTCGTAATGATTCACAATAATTCTTATTACTCAGGTTTCCTTGGGTGACCTCGCAGGGCTCGGCGTTCTGTCGGGTATGTTGGTTTGCTTTCTCCTGTCTTCCTTTCGGGCTTCAGGCGCATACCGGTCCCGGCGTCTCTGTAGCTGGCTGCGTGCAGCAAACAAGGCAGGTGGGAGCTGTCAACACTCCCTGTCTTCCAGATTTCGGCATTGTTAGACGGGCGCCTGGCCCACCACAGTACTTCTGTGGTCACACCCCCACGTCGGACAGTTACTCGAACTCTGTCCTGATAATGGCTATGCCGTTGTCTGCTTTGCAGGCCTCTGGCGATTTTGCTTGGCGTTCTCGGTTTATCGCAGTTCTGCAGGACCTGTGGTTCAACTCTGCTCCGCCTCTCCATGGCATTCTGATGTCAATGGGGGGGTTAGAGCTGCTAGAAGGGAGAGGTGGGCTGAGAGAGGGGTTCCATCATCTTGGTTTCTGTTAGGGTTCTCTACCACTTCCTGTCTCACCAATTTCCTACAGGACAAGGTATTCTGGGTATGATGTCAGTAGGCAAAATGCACTATGACAACACCCTGGATTGGACCCCTTACAGCAGGCTTGCTTTGGACCAATCCTCTGTGGAATTTTGCCTTTGTAAAGAAGCTCCACCTATTTATTTGATTAATCTATGGACTCTGTAAGCATGCAGAAGGAGCAGACCTACACACAGGTGGCATGATTGTTGGCATAAACATATATTTAATCAAACAATAAAGAGGAAACCTATCTCACCCTAATTCTAAGAGGGGTTTCCCTGCCTTATCTAAGTCACTAAGGATTCAGTCAGAATGTCCAAGTAAATGAAAAGAGTCCACCGTCGTGTGTCAACGTGCCTACTTCTGTCCCTCACACGTGTAACTAAATTAAAGCGGTAGTGGATCTTCTTTGTCCAGAAACATTTCTCCCTTCTTCTGGACAACGGACCGTAGTTCCAATTGCAGGTGGGAACTTTGCCTGAGAGAATGACTCCCTTCTCCAGGTTTCAGTTCCTTTCAAAGATACAAAACAAAGTTCCAGCCTGTCATGTTGAAAGGTTCTCATTTCAAACTCGAAGAGTAAAGTTCAAAGCTTAAACATCAGCATTCCATATTGCACATAGTTTTCTTCACTATTGGGTTCCTGGAGAATACCTCCCTTCTCCAGGTATCTTGTTCTCAGTATTTCCACAGTGCCAGGGGAATGACCATCTTCCCTAGGGCTTCCTCGGCTTTGCTTGACGGTGCATGACACCAGGGTGTATGGCTTCCTTCCCCTTATCTTTCTCGGCTTGCAGTTTCATTATACTAGGGAGAATGTCTCTATTGCCCTTCTCAGGCTCTTTGTCACAGTTCACAAAGTCTGGGGGAATAACTCCCTTCCCCTGGCCCTTCTCAGGGTCTTCGTCACAGTTCACGCAGACTGGGGGAATGTCTTCCTTTCCCAGGCCTTTTCTCAGGCGGACTTTAGAGTTCACAACGCCAATAGGAATGACTCCCTTGCCCTGGCCTCTTTCTTATGAGCAGAGTTCACAATACCAGGGAGAATGTCTTCCCCTTGTGTCTTTCTTTATTTGCACAAAAAGACCAGGGGGGATGTTCCCTTTCCCTGGCCTCTTCCTTTAGCTTGGTTTGATTTCTCCAACATAGACTTGACTTCCAGTCTTGCTGGAGTGGGTCGCCGACCTGTGAGAGTCTCTTCCTGTAGTACTATGGACCTGGTTCACCAGGTACTGCGACTATGAAGATGACTGTAGTACTTTCTTCTTTCTTGAAGATGTGGGTCCCAGACCCGTATTTTATGAGCAACTGTTTGTTCACAGTCCTTCTCTTGGGCTCTTTCGCTTCTATTCTTATTGGTGCGGATGGGGTCCTCGACCAATATGCAGGGTCCAGTGGACGTATCTCCCTCTAGAATTCACAGTTCTTTAGTTGGGATCCTCAAGCCTTCCCTGGTGGCCAGCAGGTTATTGCCAGGTACAGTAACAAGGTACAGGTACAGGTACAGTAACAAGGAGGATCCTTCCCTGTGTGCCCTCCGGATCTCCCATGCTGCCCCTTACCTCTAAGAGGGTCTCTGCATGTCCCCAAGTCTGCCTGGGACAGCGGGCGGTCTGCAGCGCTTCTGCAGCATTTGGGACTCTTGGCAGGGTTCGGGTAGTATTGCCTGCTGCTCGGACCGCCTTCTCGCCTGCTTCCTCCACAGCTCTGCTCTAGTGAGCTTCTCGCACAGCAGGTGCAGCCAGCTGTTGTCTCTTCCTCGGCTGCCAGCTGGTGGAGTTTCTAACTCCCGCGCTTGATGCTGCCCACACCTGCAGTGGCTAGCGAACCAGCAAGGCTCTGGACGGTGTCTCTCCGTTGCAGTCCTTCGTTATTGTTTATATTGGTTAGCAAGCAGTGGTAGGAAAAAGTCTTGTTGTCCTTCTCTCTAGCTGACCTTTTGATTGTTATTTCTTCTAGGGACTTGTTCCAGTGTTTTGTTGTTGGGTGATCTTAGAACTCTTCCTCGTCCCAGTATCTTCGGTATTGCTAAAATAGATACTATTAGAAGGAGGAGAGTGGTTAGAGGTAAGAGAAGGTGATAGATGCTGGGGGAGGGGGTGCAGTGAGTTGGGGCGGCTCTCCATCCCAAGTGGTTGCCCTTGTCCCCAGGCGAGGAATATTGGGCAGCTGCTGTACCTCCCTTGCCTCCTGAGAAGCCACCCCCTGGGGAGAAGTGACAACTCCTTGCACTTTGTCAAAACTCTCAAGACAAGAAGAAGGATTCACTGGAACTCTATTAGGGGTACAGCCTACTCCAAAATCATCTGCTAGGAAGGTGAAGACAGAAGACATCTAAGGCACAGGAGACCTCTGTCCCCTAACCATTCCCAGGGAACAGTGGGCATGAACTGCTGTGGAACAATGCCTCTCTGCTGGCAGCTCTGTAACCAAAATCCTGTTCACTGGAGGTTAAGGACCCCCTCCCTCATAGGTGCCAGCCAGCTTTCTGCATGGAAGTGCAGACCTGAAGGACTCATCTTGTCCTGGAGACACTAGATTGGGTTCCCCCATCATCCCAGAAGTCCAGAGGCAGCCAGAAACCTATCTCATCTCCTCAATGAAACTTTGCGCCAGATAAACCACACTTGACACACTTTGAGCTGCAAGAAGACAGCGGGGTGCTGCTTTTGGCATTCTATGCAACTTTGAACTGCTTGCTGAACACCCAGATAACTGCGTGACCGACTGAACCGGGCTGACTCATATCAACCTGTTCGCAGAATCTGCATCATGGGAGCAAATGACTTGAGAGCCGACTTGATTTTTAGACTCCATCGACTCACCTGTCTCGAATGCTGACTCAACCCAACTGAGCCATCGCCTCACCGTTGACTCGACTATGGCCCAACCATTGTAAGCTATCGTCTCGCCACCTCGAAGGTCGACTCGACCAATCGGGAGCCTGCACCAACAAACCGACTTGATGTCACTGCCAGTGGGATCGCTTCAACTTGAACATCTCAACATGGCGTGCGTGGCCTGGTGCCTTTCTATGAGGATGTCCTGAGAAGGAGTTTTGCGGCCACGGAGGGGATCTCTGGCAAGTAAAAAACCTGGCAAAAATAGATGCAGGGGCTGAGATCGCCTGAGTCCAGATGCCATTTTATGTGTAGTGTTGGAGACGCTATCCCCGCCCTGTTACCAGAGGGCTGGAAGAAGATGTTCGGCAGGTGAGAGAGGACAGGCTGCCACGGGCAAAGATCCAGACGAAATACGACCCTTATGGCCGTGGATCCGGAACGCGGGAGGCTGGGCGCTCGAGGGGTGAGCGCATCAGGACCCGTACTGGTGGAAGGAGGATCATGTAGCAGAGCTGGTTGGTAGCTAGAGACGTGAGAGAGGAGACTCAATAATGCGGATCACTGCAGTACAGGTTGCATTTGTGAAGATCTGCCTCTGCTGGACTTACGGTTGGTGACTGTGCCGGAGGGGGTGATTGGTGCGACACGTTAGCAGCGGGGACATCTGAACCAGACAGAGCAACCGGCTCTCTAGAGGCCTGCCAGCAGGAGTATTCTCTGGAGGAGGCGAGAGAGGAAAGGGGTCAGACTGAATTGAGGAAGGGAGGCTTGCCACACTGCATGTGGGTGTGCAGTACATTTGATTGCCAAGTGAAAGGGCGAACTGTGAAGAATTGATCCTGTTGGTTACAGCTGAGAAATCATTATAAGACACCCTGACCACGGAAGAGAGCTCTGAGCGGCTTGGACCACGGAGCTGTGGAAAATGGAACAGACCCCATTGTTGTGCTAATGATCCTGTGAGGAATGTGATTGGGCGAGTTTTGGTCCCTTTTTCATTTAGTGGCTGGTGTCTGAGTTGGGAATACAGACAGACCTAAAAAGACTGGGGAAGATATTGGTGAGTGGAGCATTCTGTCAGGGGACCTCAAACGTAGGAGGGTCAATATGGTTAAAGGACAACAGAAAATGGAACAATACATGGGGGCCAAACAGAACATGGGACGGCAGACACTGAAGGAGAAGACGATGGGTCCAGGCAGCGGCTGGAGTTACACTGGATGGTCTGATAGCGGGAATTCAAGAATCTCCGATTTCTCTGGAAGGTAAAATTCAGCAAGTAGTAAAGGATGTTTCCCTGGTGCGGGCAGATTTGCGGAAGGTGTGTAAAAGAGTCATGGAGGTGGAGCAGCACGTCAGCAATGTGCTGAATACACTGGCATCACTACAGAACCAGGTGAAAAGTCTGGTGGGGGAAACGAGAACCCTGGAAGTAAAGGCGGAAGAAGCAGAAGGATGATCCCGAAGGTGTAATATTCGAATGGTGGGTATACTGGAAGGTGTAAAAGGTCCCTGTGTGGAGTTGTATGTTGAAAAGCTATTCTTGGAGAACCTGCGTCTCAAGGGACTGTTGAAATTATTCACAGTGGAACAAGCTCACAGAGTGCCGGGAGGGCACCTCCACCAGAAGGCCGGCTGAAGACGATTGTGCCAAAATTGCTACATTTTCATGATAGAGATGCAATTTTGTGATGGATGCAGAGCCAGCCATTTTGAAGTAGGCAATGCCAAGATCCTAACTTTACATAGGAGTTTCGAAAGCAGCGCAGGTCTTTTGATGCGGTGCGTCGATGACTGAGGAAAGAAAATGTGAAATAAATTATGTTTTTCATGCAAAACTGAAAGTGCTGGCAGGGTGGAAGGCGCATTTCTTTTTGTCACCTCACTGGAACTGCTAGAGACTAGATCGCGGAAGACTGGTCCACCATGCCACAACTAGACATGACTTATATTTACAGATGTGTGTGCCACCAGGCTAACTACACACGTATTGTTATTCAGATCAGAGGTGCATACAGTTGAAAAGCCACCTCTGCCTGGTGGAACCTTGCATTCCAACAGCTGTCAGGAATGAACATGTGAATGTTGAACCCTCCTTGTGCCACTGCAGGGCTGGTGCTGGAGGCATCTCCCCAATGGCACATGTGTGTATTATATTTTGGGATGGAGCATTTATGGAAGGGATTCTCATTAGCAGTCCTCTTTTTAAGAAACAGAATGACCTGCTTCATTTTATATTAATACAAAATCATGAAGCTCGGGCTATACCACCCACACCAGATGGACATCCTGTCACAGGGGAAGAAAGGTTAAACGTGGATAAAAAAATGTGTATATAGGAATAAGGGTTATGGATAGAGTTTGTGATTGTTTTCATGACTGTACTAGAAAACGGCAATGTATTAATTCTCCTGAGAACGAGAGTATATCTGTGTGACCAAAGAAGAACTAGTCATGTTGGAAAACATGGCTTCATTAACAGTACATGAAATGGCCGAGTTATAGTTATTGGTATAGCCACTGAGGGCAGTGGCTGAGTTATGGTTCCTTTAGTAACCATTACTGGTGAATTTGTGGGGTTTTGTTGTTTTGCACTGTGAACATAACCTTCCTTTAAACAACGTTTTTTGCTTTTCAGGTTTCTTTTTAAATGACATACAGTAACACTCCTATAGGCCTTTCCCAGTGAGCATTTTCCCCAGGCGTGGCCTGTAGCCTGCCCAGCCCCCCCCCCCCCCACCAGCCATCCCCTGGGTCAATTGAGCATAGCCAGCATCCATGCTCAGTGTCCACCTTGCCTGGGGCATTAGATGGGCCCACAAGGTATGGACTGCATTGCGGCCATAGACAGTGGCCACACAGCCCGGTGCAGGGCTGAAGCCATGACCCGTCGGCGTTTGGCCTGGCGTGGGGGACCCAATGGGTCCACTGGGCCAGGCCTGCAGCCAAGTTCACTGGCTACCTTTAATGAGGCATTGCCTTTTGGCATGCTCTGGGCTACCACAAGTCACTAAGTGGCCATGGGCTGTGGCACCTTTACCAGGGGATGTTCTGTGGTCAGGGCCAGTAGCCACTTCTTACCCATTGCAGGCTTTCGGGCCACTGGTTGTGATAGTGGCCACGTTGCCTGATGCATGGCCTTCCCTGCAAGCCACCTGAAGTGTCTACTGGGTCTGTCCTGCGCCCAGGCCAAGGGGCAGCTTTGCCCCTGTTGTGGGTACTTGGACCACTAGTAAACCTGGTGCCCTTTGGCCCACCATTGGCCCGCCAATCCCATCTGCAGGGCTGCTGATAGCCTGTGTGCCAATATACAAGCCACACAGGCAAACCTGGGCATTTGTTCTGGCCCTATTGCACCCTCTTGAGCCCCCTCATTCTCCCTAGGGTGAGGCCAGGCCCCAGAGGGCTACAGTGTTCCCTCTTTTGGCAAATTCTCATGGTGGGGCCCTCTAACCTAGTGTGAGCATCAATTGGCCACAATGGCAGTGCATGCGCAAATTAAGGTTTTGCGGTTCCCCCAACCAACCAAATAAGCTTTTTTAAGGCAAGCCAATCTGGTTACCCCTTACTTTATACAGATACCGGGCCACGTACTCGGACACAGAGAGGCCAATAAACTTCCTGATAATAGATAAGGGGATCCGTTGAGCTTTCATGTGGACCCAGATATGACTTATGGGGTTTTGTCCAGATTTAAACAAATCACTAGACATATTTTAGCCAACCTTGCCAAGGCACCTTTTCGGAACCAGTATTTGTTTGCTATAAATCTGTAGAGCAGTTCGGGATGTAGAGGAAAGCAAACTTGCCTATGTGAAATTGTTTGGAAAACGCAAGATTGTGTTCCTCCCTTTACGTTTGCCCCCACTTAATGGAATCTTGGGAAACGTTACCAAATAATTCACACTTGGGGCTATATATTTGCTTTAATGTTTTGTAAAGATTCTCCGAACGGTGCCCAAGGTGCACGGATCTCAAAAAGTGTCCTTCCCAAGGGGAATTCAACGTAACCATAAGTACATACATGTTGATTTGATGATCCTGTAACATATTGCAAAACTTGATTTCAGTGGATGGCCAGCTGCCGGGGTACTCGTAGCCTCTCCCGAGGGAGGCGTAAGGGCCGTACCCCTTGGCCGGCCAGAACCGGCTCTGGATCCAGGAGGACACTTAAAGGTCCAACCTGCATGGAACAGGTTGGACAGGGCTAGTTAGATCAGGTGTGCAGTATGATGAGGTGGAGAGAAGGGCTGTAGCAGCGACGAGCGTCGCACAATGTAAAGAGTGGGTGTTGCAGGCGGTGTTGCAGGCTTCAGGCTGCACCTCCACCCTGTTCTGAGGTCACTCTTTTCTGCTGACCTCCTTGATTTTGCAGTAGCAGGCTACTGTGTGCTTCTCCAAACACTAAAAGGGTTCATTTCAGTGGCATTGGCAGTTATGGAGATATGGAGATTAGGAGTTGAAAGGTTTGTTTAACAACCGGAAGTGACACGGGTCACCCGAGGACAATAAAATACTGGTGAAAGCCCGGAAATTGGAAAGAGACACCTAAAAGGTGCTGTAGGCCATTACACTAAAGAGGCTCGGACCGCATGCAACCCATTTTGTTTGCTGGCTCCAATACAATGTGATCCGTTTGTTCCAAAAATATAAGTGTCTCTGTGGTTATTTTGTAAGTGCATATTGCCTATGGGTCTGGGGTAGAGGGCCAAATTAGGGGATGGCCCTGCTATGTAGTCTAGCGCCAAGCCAAGGAGTCTGGTCTGAAGATGGCAATGGAGAGCTGTGAAATATTAGCATGCGTCGCATCTAGATAGGACTTCGAGCGTTAGCATGCCCGCACCTATGCGAAACCTGAAGACTAGCACAGGCCACACCTAGAATTGTGGACATTGGCCTACGTCGCATCTAGATGGGATTGATTGAAGGATAGCAAGCCCGCGCCTAGATGAAACTTGAATATTGGCGTGTGCCACACTTGGAATTGTGAACACCAGCCTGCGCAGCATCCAGATAGGGTTGCGAATGATAGCATGCCACACCTAGACAGATTTCTAGACGCTAGCTTGCGCCGCATCTGGATGGGACTGTGAATGTTGGCTTGTCCACACCCTGATAGAATTCTAGACATTGGCCCGCGCCGCATCCAGATAGAGTTGTGGGGGTCAACTGGTGCCACACTGGGACAGAACTGCAAATGCTAGCATGCCAAAGGTCAGGTAACCCACTAACCAATATAAGCTCAAACTCTGCATACTTATCTCACTCAAATTCACACAACCATTTCTCGCACAACAAGCCGCACGCACTTCACAACACTGCAACAACACATAAGCCGGACTAACAGCAAACGCAGCCTATCACAGACCCAATACCCCCACCAAAGCTCAGCATCGCAGCCTATCACAGACCCAATACCCCCACCAAAGCTCAGCATCTGGGGTATAACGAGTTGAAGCTGCCAACAGAACACCACTCCTCTCACTATCCTACTCCCTCTTCACCTTACTAACCCACCCCACCCCACCTTATCATTTACAGATCCGCCAGAGCGTCTGGGGACCTATTCCGTTGGTGACGGTGCCCGAGCCATCCCCAGCTTGTCTCCTTGCCAGGAAGTGTGAATTCCACCACGCGTCTCCAGTGGCCTCTGAACCCGAGGTTAAACGGCCTGCCTACAGGCGTTGCTCGGCAGATTTCTTTGGCTGCCCTGTGCACGGCCTCTTCCTCCCACGTGCGCTGTAGCAGCAGCCTCACGGAGGCCTTTTGCTCGCCACCGGCTTCCCTATGTCACTTTTATCGCCATTCAGTTTTGCCCTCCCCCCTCGCTCTGCTGCACCCCCATACCATAACTGTGAAATGCTGCCTGCCGTCCTCCGCGTGATTGGCTTAGTACCAGCTCTTAGGTGGGAGGACTGCAGTACCAAAAGGAAGCAGTTCTGTATGCGCTATATATCTTGCCTTCTAGTCAGAAATCCTTGAACACGCTGTTCTAGGTTGGGGTAGAAACGGACTTTCTGATACACAAACCAGGCATCCGTTTTAAGAGCATGTTTTGCATTCTAGCCACTTTCTAATTTGTCTTGTTTCTGCCACACATGATATGTGCCAGAGCATCTCACGATGAAAGGGGAGAACAGACACCATGCAATGCTGTAAGAGAAATGTAAAAGGTGCAATCCCTCTAAAGCAACAGAAGGAGCCCAGGCCTCCCAAGCGAGCAGGCACAGCCAACTTGTAATCATTTGGCATTTTAGTCATGTTTATGATATCAGCAGCAGCCCCATCTTGAAGCCTCTTTGCAGTTTGCAACGCTTGCCCATGCATAGGTCTGTGCATAGCTCAGCAGTGTTAGTTAAACCTTCCAGGCGGGTCAGAATGGCACAGTTTTATATATATATATATATATATCATTTTTTTTAGCACTCCTTGTAGTGGTCACTGTTTTTTTAATATGTGAACATTGTGAACAGATACACAGAGAAATAAGGTTATTTTGCCACAATCACGCTATTTTGCAATATGGGCAAGCCGGGATTGGAATCCGGATCTCCTGGTTCCCGATTCTTCATCTCATCACCCGACACCAGTTTGAAACCAAATTAATTGCCAGGGTAAGCAAATTTAGTATCAGACCCTCCTTCCATACAGATGTATTTATTGTGTATACTTGATCGACATGACTATTTAATTAGCTTGTGGACACGATGCAGGGATGTGGATGTTTTTAAAAGCTACTTGCCGTTGGAACAAAATGCAACGGAAATTTACTTACCCTGTACAAAAATGTATTCGTCCCACTTTGCAGCCTACAACAAATATGGCTCTGTAACAGAGTATAGCACAGTTAACAAACTCTTACAACACGCTGAGCTGTAACTAAAGTGTCATGTCATTGTAACGTATCCTTCATTCTAACAAATACTGGGCCAGTACATGGTAAACAAATGTATACAAGATCCAGAAAAAAACTAAAGTGTGCTACATTTTCCACCTTCCCTTGTTACGGAAGTTTGACAGAGATACAAAATTAAGGTACTTCTTAGTTGCACAAAAACGAACAGAATAGCTGCAGTCTCCTTTGGGAGGAGTAATAGGCACAGTGGTTTCAGGGTGGCGAGTAAGAAATGGTATGATGTGTGCATGTTTAGAATTTGAGGTGGTATCTGTAAGGGTGTCGAAGAAGGAAGCTGGCACAACGGTGCCATGTTTATTGCTTTAGACTTTTATTCATAGTAAAAGAACCCTCCCCATATCTTAAGAGGGGTTTCCCTGCCTCAACTGAATACTAAAGGATTTAACAGAATGTCCGTCAAATGAAGTCCACCATCCTTTGTCACAGCCTACTTCTATTCCTTACACTACAACTAAAGAATTATATAATCCAACAGAAAGTTCCTACTCCAAGAGAATGACTCTCTTCTCCTGGTATACGGGTGGCGTTCCCATAAATGTTCTCTTGCAAAAAGGTACCAAGGGGAACAACTCCCTTCCCCTGGCTTGTAGTAATCTAACAGAAAGTTATTTCCCCAAGAGAATGACTCCCTTCTCCTGGTATACAGGTGGTGGTCCCAAAATGCCCTCTTGTAAGCTGCGGCCAGGGGAATAACTCCCTTCCCCTGGCTTGTAGTTTCAGCACTTTGTAGAGTCAACTTATTGACCCAGGAGATTGGCTCCCTTCTACTGGTACTGGTCTGAAGTCTCCAATATAGACCACAACAAAGCTAGGGGGAATTACTTCCTTTCCCTGGCGTCTTCAGTGTTCTTGAGACCGTTTTCTCACCAGGAGAATGACTCCCTTCTCCTCGTGTTTGAGAGTACTTTTTCAGCTTAGGTTTTATCTTGGCAGTCTTTCACTTTATCAGTAAAGTCTCAAGTCCTTCTTTGAATTCCAGTGGACTGATATTTGCCACTGCACAGAGGAAGATTTCCTCAGATGCCTGCTTCAATGATGGTAGGGTCCCAGACTCTTCTATGGTTGTCAGTGGGCTTATCCCTGCCACTGCTGTTAGGATGCCCCCCTCTGATGCTTGTTTTACTTATATCTGGGTCCCAGACCCTTCTATGGCGGTCAGTGGACTTACCTCTGCCAACGCTACAAGGAAGATTTCGTCAGATGCCTGCTTCGGTGATGGCAGGGTCCCAGACCCTTCCCTGTTGGTCAGTGAACTTACCTCTGCCATCAGTACGTGAAAGATTTCCTGGGATGCTTGGCTCACTTCTGTTGGGTGTGCCAGACCCTTCTCTGGTGGTCAGTGGGCTTATCTCTTGACACTGGTACGTGGAAGATTCCTCAAATGCTTGGCTCTCTTCTGCTGGGGACCCAGACCCTTCTCTGGTGTTCAGTGGGCTTATCTCTGCCACTGGTATGAGGAAGGCTTCCTGAGGTGCTTGGCTCTATTCTGTTGTTGGTGCCAGACCCATCTCTTGTGGTAAGTGGGTTTATCTCTGCCACTGGTATGAGAAAGATTTCTTCAGATGCTTGGCTCTCTTCTGCTGGGGACCCAGACCCTTCTCTGGTGGTCAGTGGGCTTATCTCTGCCACTGGTACGAGGAAGATTTCCTTTGATGCTTGGGTCTCATCTGTTAGAGTCCCAGACCCTTCTCTGGTGGTCAGTGGGCTTATCTCTGCCTTGGGTCTGAGGAAGATTTCCTCAGATTCACCTTGATTTGGGTCTCCGGCCCTTGATGGCCCTCTGATGGGCCTTATATCTGGCCTCTCTACTCCCGCCATGTCTGCCTGTGCTTCCTGTTACCTTCTGGGAATTGGTTGCATGGTGCCGGTCTCTCTTGCGACTGGTATCGGTCTCCTTGCTGCTACCTTCTTTTGCTTGGCCAAATTAGGAGAAACCTTATTCTTACATTTTCCCCGGCCCCTGGCAAAACAAGAAAACAAGTTATTGGACTCAGATAGGCACAAAATCACACTTAGACTAATCATTATAATAAATGATGAAAATGGCTCGTTATAGGCCCTTTATTCACTCAAAATACATATATATATATATATATGTGTATATATATATATATATATACACATATATAGCTATAAGCTTGGCATACATAAACACACATATAATCAGATAAATAAACACACATAAAAAGAAAGCATCATCATTAATAAGGACATAGAAGACATCTTCATCTTAGCCACTTCAGCACTGCTTAGTCCCAGAGCAGGTAGGTGAAGAGATCACTCATACTAACAGGGTCTGAGGCACAGCGTCATCCCTCTCAGCGAGACTGCATCACCCAGGGGTCCAAGTTCTAACTAACTTTGCCACAGAATGCCCTATTCTCTTTATGGGGCATGACCCCACCCTTCCCAGTTATGACTACCCTCGGCCGAAGAGCAGATCACAAGTGAAAGGGGCAGAGAGTGGAAAAATCCAGTCAGAAGTGGAAAAACCCAGCATCCCTCTCCTTGCATTAATTCCCAGAACCCCTTATCATGCACCTGCAGACTCCTCTGACTCCCTCCTCATATCCGTCCTTCAGTGGACAGTACAATAACTATTCTCCAGAGCAAGTCCACTCAGCAACAATATTTATGTAGCTATGTGACCTTGCTCTGCTTTCAATACTGAAATGCTTGTTTATTTTCTGAGGCGGAGACGCAAGCTTTTATTACAGTGATGTCCAAACTGGCCGCGCACCGACACCATGTTGTTTTAGCTTGCATTTCGCATAAGCATTACACTCCACCCGTTGGACAATCAACTACCATAGCCCGACGGGTATGAAGGAGACACCCAAAACCTTCAAATCATTCTCCACACATTAGGAATACATGAAGCACAACAACAAAAACAAATTATTACCATAGCAATACCAAAAAGCCAAACCAATGCAGAACGCAGTGCTTCAGGAATCCATGAAAATAAGCTTTCCCACCAATCCCCATTTTTATCTTGTGTTACCGGGGCAACTAGATCAGTAATACCCTTAATATGTTTTTCAATAGAACGGGAATGGTCACCCAGGTCAAAACAACCAATGCGTTCCATTGTTTCACAACCTACATTATGCTTTAAAAACAAATAATCTATAGCTGCTCTACCCTGAAAAATAGCTTTCCTAAAGTTTCTATTGTCTAGCAGCAGTTCAGTCAAAGCTTGTGAGGTCTCATTAAGTCCTTTAACCATCAGACAGGCTAATCCAATCATGGTTTTATAACCCCCAGCCGCTAAGCCCCAAATCCCAATAATGGAAATGGCTAATGCTAACACTTCTGCTTCTGAGAGCAAATGCACTTCAGAATTGAAGTCAGGCGATAAAGCAGTATAGGAAGCAGCACATATAGAACGTCCAATAATAGGTTTTAAAGGGTACATCATCAAACCAAGAAGAGTTAAAGCACATGGGCCACCTGAAATATTAGCAGGGATGTAAGAGTAAGTGAAGTGCCCACAGGAAAATAACCAACCAGGTGGAAGTTTTACATGATTCAGGTGGCTAGTAGTAGAAACTGTAAAATTACAAACCATATTGTTTGAAACATCAACACAAACATTAATAGATCTTGCACACAAATGTTGTTCAAAATCAGTCCCTTTCTCTTTAGCGTTCATTTTTAATTGTCGCCAATGTAGGAAGGATCACAAGCCATTTTATAGCAAACATCTGCAGGAGCGATGTCATGTGTCATGATACGGGTCATGTTCCTACTTTTGTGGACAGTGTCACTGCAAACTACAAAATTTACAGTATTCATATACAGAAATAGAATTCCAGACATCCGAATGCTCCACCACAGAATCATTATGCAATACCCTGAATAACTCTTTTAAAATCTGGGTAGGAGTTCGAATAGCCACAAGGCCTGTTGAGATCAAATCTGTGGAGCTATGCACTTCAGTTAAGCAGAAATGCGAAATGTTCAAAACTTGCCGGTCTAAATAGACCCACACATTTTCGGGCTGGTTGACACACAGTGAATAACCATGATGTGAAAAGGATGTAGAAATTCCAGAAGGGGGCAAAAGCAAGACATTATTTTGCTGCCCCCACCGTTTCCTCAACGCCCCGCGATAGGCTGCAACAGACGCATCCTCAGGCGCAAAACTGATAGGAGGAGTTTCAGTCTTCATCCAGATCACCCGTTCCACTTAGAGAATCCTGCGGCATGAACCCGGAGCCTCCCGAATGAACTCCAACGTGCCACACACAGGCACTCCGCATACTCAGAATCTAAAAAATGTCAGAATTAAAAAAACAAGACATCAGTGGAGTACATCACTCACATAAATAACATTTGTCAGCAGGAATATGAGTTCAGGCTCCATTACAAGAACCAACTGATCTTCCCCAGCTGCAATCACATCCGCCAGCACGGGCTGACCAGTAGGTTTCTCAACCCATACCTTGGCACCTGGAACCATTACATCTGATGAGTCAAAATCCTTCTCCCCACAAACTGTCAATACCGTGGGTGGCACTAGTTTCTTAACGATGGATAGTTTTACAGGAACTAGTATCAATTGGGCCACTTGATCCCGTTTATGAATCAGTAGCATATTCTCACCACTGTTCATGAGAATCACCTTAATCACACCTTGGTAATCCACATCCACAATCCCTCCCAACACTTGAATTTCTTTTATGGCTAAACCCGGTCTCAGGGCAATTAATCCCATATGTACAGGTGGAATTTGTACTCCAATTCCTGTATCAATCACAGTAATACCTCTCGGTTCTAGTCGAATCCACCCCAGCAGACTTAGGAGTAGCACAATACGGGGCCAACACACCAGGGGACACTTCCCAATACATTAGAGTTTCCATGGCTCGATTCAGTTTAATTTGTAAGGCTGGCGTTAACATGCGCGTTAATGGAGTCTCACCGTTCACAATGGAATGGTTATTTAAAATTTGAAAAGCTTCGCCTATATGTTCTCGCCAACCCTTCAAAGTACCATCCCCTCTTTTGCGCAATTGTTCTTTCGACAATCCATTCATTCTCTCAATCAAACCAGATGCTTCTGGATGATAAAGGACATGAAAAATCCATTTGATTCCTTTGTCTTGACAATAATCCAGGACCATTTTCCCTTTAAAGTGGGACCCATTATCACTTTGAATTTGCAAAGGGATAACATGGTATACAGCCACCTGTTCCGATAATTTAATCGTATTCAACTGGGTAGTTCTTTTACATGGCAAAACCATCAGATAACCTGAATACGTGCCCACAAAAGTGCACGCATATTGACATCTTTTACTAGTGGGCATAGGACTGATATAATCAATCTTCCAAATTTGTCCAGGTAATTTACCTAATTTCAATGTACCATGGATTATATGTGGAATAGATCAATGTTTCTAACGTTGACACGTAGGACATTGTAAGATTATTGTTTTCACAATTTCTAACAGAATGCTAATTCCCCTGTCTTGTGCCCACCTGATAGTAGCCTTCTCTCCGAGATGTCCACTTTACTGGTGGGCTCATTTGGCAATTCCCTCCAAATCATCCCCCTCAGCCCTTGCGTCCATGACTGCAAGCTTTACATGTTCATCTGCAACAGAATGAAACCACTGTTCTAATGAGCATGTTGCGCAATGTGAATCCACGTTATATACAGTTACAGTATTATGCATTAGCATCTCGACAATGTCTTGCCATACTTCTTTTCCCCACACTTCCTTTGCATGAATTTTCCATCCATTCTTTTTCCAAGTCAGCAGCCATAGAACTAACCCATTCGCAAACGACCATGAATCAGTATAAATATGATAACTTCCAGGTGTTTCCTGCTTTAATGCCTGATACACAGCATATAATTCAGCAAACTGGCTACTCTTCCCTTTTCCTGAGGTGGTCAGCACCCTTTTAAGTTTTGGATTGTACGCCACTGCTTTCCAATGTCGCTCAATTCTCACATATTTGGCTGTGCCATCAATAAACCATGCATGTTCTACTTGTTCACTGGATAATTCTCCATATGGGATCCCCCATTTAACTGCCAATTCTTCAACAATCCTCACACCCTCCGGTTGAATGTCTATTAGCGGGACTCCCACCACTTGCTCATGTCATTTTGCCACGCCACCCTTAAGGGGCTTGGCACGATCTTGAATGTACCATTTTCATTTAATGATATTAGCCTCTTGTGCATGACCAATTCAGTGTGTTTTATGGGAGCTCAGTACCCATGCCATAATTGGTATTTCAGGTTGGATATATATCATGACTCACCGTCATCTGTTCCGTATCTATTAGCACCCAGTAACACGCCAGTAATTGTTTTTCAAAGGGTGTAGTATATCTGTCACCTGCATCTGGCAACTTCCTACTCCAGAATCCCAAGGGTACTCGTTTTCTGTCATGTTTCTGCCATAGGCTCCAATTGGCTTAGGCATCCTGTACGGACACATTCAACTCCACCTCACCATTCCTCAATGGCTATAAATCAAGCACTTTTTGAATGGTGTCTTTGGCTAATTGGAACGCTGTTTCTTGTTACTCACCCCATTCGAAATTAAACCTTTTATGCGTAACTTTGTAAAGCGGTGCCAAAATCTGCCCTAAATGTGGAATGTGCTGTCTCCAAAATCAACAGCCCAATTAACTGTTGTGCTTGTTTCTTAGTCCTCCCAGTTAAAAAACGAGAATCTTCTGTTTCGCTTTGCGCGCCATCTCACAGCGCCCATTATGCCATTGTAACCATAGGAAAATCACAGTTTCTGCCAGACCCTGGGTTTTAGCATCATTGATCTCTCATCCCTCCTTGCGCAAGCCGTCCCTAATGAGATCCAAGTGTAATTGCACACTTTGCTCATCTTTGCCTTGAATCAAAATGTCATCAATGTAATGTCCAATGTGTACATCTGGTTTGCATGGAATTTTATATAAATGTTCTTCCACCAGCTGGTGACAGATTGTTGGACTATGCATGTATCCCATTGGCAAACGATTGAAAGTATACTGCCTGCCATTCCACGAAAATGCAAACTGCTCTTGGAATTCATCTGCAATCGGTATGATGAAGAAGGCGTTGCCAAATCTATCACTGCATACCATGTTCGCTCACATTTTTGTACATTCTCCACCAAAGTTACCACATCCGGTACTGCTGGTACTAGTGGAGGAGTGTATTTATTCAATTCGCAATAATCACCCGTCATCCTGAAGCTACCGTCTGGTTTTTTGATAGGCCAGATCGGATTGTTCCATGCAGTGGTTATAGACCACAACACACCTGCTTACACATACGCTTTAATGGTTTCTGCAATTTCCTTCTGCCCTCCCGGAATTCGATATTGTTTCATGGATACTCTTTTTGTTGCAGCATTTTTAATTGGCCAACTACTACAGGTGTACAAGTGAATGCGCTCACCACAAATTGGTTAATTTTACCCCCTAATTCTAGGGTCAATCCTTCCAAATTATCAAATTCAATAATATATTCAACAACGGGAACAAACAATACCTGATAAGTGTCTCTTTTCAATTGCCCAATTTTCATGTCAATTTTTCATTTGTACTGCTGAGATTTCTTTACCTCCCAATCCCGTAATCGTAAAATGTTTTCCCTTAAATCTGAAAGGGTTTCCATGTATCAAAGAGGCCTCCGCTCCGGTATCAATTAATGCTTGAATCTCTTCTGTATTTCCTGAATGCCAAAACAATTTGATTTTTACATGAGCTCGTCTGTCAACCTTAACATGGGCGTTAGTTTCCAGAGTTTGACCCTCATCCTATCCATATTTAGAGTGCGTGTGTTTAGATTCTCTTTCCACCATTGCACTCACCATTTTCCTTAAGTCAGCGTAAGTTGGCTGGGAAGGCACCGATCTGTTGGAAGACTCATCGCCTCCCCCTTCTGGAGATGGTCCAAAAGGATCCACCTCCTTTTTATGCTTTTGTACATCTGTCGTTTCACTTGTCTGTAACACTCCTTTCCATCTAGTCCCAGTTTTTTATGCAACAAGGACATTTCCCACATCTCAAACCCATCAATATCCTCGCGCGGCACACCATCCTTCAATAAAGCTAGAAACATGTCTTTTCTAGACACACGAGAATCGCGGCTGTCAAACCTTTTCCCAGGAGTGCGTATTTCATTTCGCCCTTCCCGCTTCCTAGATCGTTCCTCAGGTTTGTCCCATTCTCCTAGATCTGCCAGTTTTCGAATAGCATCGATCACTTCATCAGTTATTTTACCCGTCATACCCACCAGCAGAATCATCACTACGTTTATTTTTATTTTTTTAAATTTGGTTTTATTGGTTTTAAACAAAAGTTATACACATTACATAATACATAACTATTAGCGCATGGTTACATCAGAAGAACAACGTTTTAGTTCCTTTTATACTTTAAATTGTCGTTATATTCGTTTCTATTCTTTAGTTGTAACAGTCAACAAAACATATCCCATACCCACCCCACTCCCCCCTGTTGGTTGGGCGGACATCATAAAGTCATTTTCCGTTTTTTAGTGTGTGTGGAAAAGGTGGTTGTAGGTCTACTGCTGTGGGATTTTCTTGATTGCTGGGTCTGAACCATCTCTTACTGTCAGTTCGTGGGTTTTCTGGCTTGCATTAGGACTTTGGTGTGTCTTCAGGTTGGGAGTCTGCGGTCACTGGGAGGTGTTTATTTCGAAAGTCTAACCAGAGGATCTCACATTGCGATGCTTTATTGTGTAGAGAGGCTCTGATCATTTCCATTGTGAAGATGTTCGTTGCCAGATTGATCCATTCCTTTTTTCTTGGGACTGTTTTGGATTTCCATTTCATTACTAGCAGCGCACAGGCCGCTAGTAGTAGTTGTGGGGCCAGACCTATCAGTCTAGTCCAATCATCCTCGTCTTTTTCCAGGCCGAACAGAATCAGGAGGGGATTGGTGCCTCTTCGGATGCCATCTGTTTCCTTAATCCACCCTAGGACCTCCTCCCAGAATACCTTTATGTATGGGCAGCTCCACCACATATGCCAATAGTCTGCTACCTCACCACAATCCCTCCAACATCTCAGGCTCGTTGTTTGGAACATTCTGGACAGCCTGAGTGGGTCATATTGCCATCTGTGTAGGAGATTAATGGCGTGTAATTTGTATTGGCTGGATATGGACGTTTTGGATGCAGCTTTGCACATTGTTTCCCACTGATCGTCTCCTATATCTCTTTCCCGTCTGCTTCTGAGCTGTTCCGTTGACCCGTCCCCAGCCTCAATGAGTTCTTTGTACATTACAAATATCAAACCTTTCATTTCAGACTTAGAGTCTAGGAGTTTTTCGAAAGGAGTGAGATCTCTTTTCAACTTGACCTTCTATTCGGATTTTGTTAGGACACCTTTTATCTGAATGTATTGGAAGGTGGATAATGGCCCTATCTCTAGGGCTTCAGTTAGTTCCGGTAGTGGGATGAAAGTGTCTTTTTTCTGCAACTGCCCCACCCTTTCCAGGCCTGCCTCGAACCAGGATTGGAATCTTCCTACGTTACGTATGTGGTCGTTTATGCCTGGAGACCATAGGTGGCTAAGCGGGGATGGCCAGGTGGTGATGTTACGCATCTCTTTGCTTGGTCACCATATGTTCCAGATGGTACTCAATATCCGGTGGCCTCTGATTCTACGTTGTACTCTTTTGTGTGGGGTCCATAGCCATTCTGATACGGTGGCTGGCGAGAGATAGTGGTTATCCATGTGAATCTATTGGAGGTGTTTGTGGTCGCGTAAGTGTGGGATTAGGATACGTAATTGGGAGGCTTTATAGTATGTTCGTAGGTCGGGGAGACCTACCCCTCCTTTATCTTTGGGGAGTGTTAGAGTGTTATATGCACTCCTCGCCTTCTCCTCGCCTTCTTCCCCTGCCAGAGGAACCTGCTCATAGGTTTTCTAGCTTCCTGAAAGAACCCATTTGGTATCTCGACAGGTAGCATCTGGAAGGGTTACAGGAATCTGGGAAGGCATACCATTTTAATGGCATTGACCCGTCCCAGCCACGAGATCGTGAGCTTGTCCCACCTTTTTAGGTCCGGAGGAGGGGAGGGAAGTTAGCTTCGTATGGGTCCGTTAGAGTTTTGGTGATCTGTATGCCGAAATATTTTAGTGCGGAATGCTCAAGCTTGAGGCCTAAGGGTAGAAAATTTGTTTCATTTTCTTCTTTCATTCCTTGTAAGGGAAACAATATCGATTTAGTCTTGTTCACTTTGAACCCAGAGAGTTGGCCATATTCTTCTAATAGGCGGAGAGCATGGGGGACAGATACAGAGGGGTTGGTTATGTGTAACAGTATGTCATCTGCATAGAGCTCTATCTTGTATTCTATCGTTTCCAACCGCATACCTTCTATCTTGGAGTCAGTTCTCATGGTTTGGGCTAGGGGTTCCAGGGAGAGCGCGAAGAGAATTGCAGAGAGGGGACATCCCTGTCTAGTTCCACGTTCCATTTCGAACCATCTGGAGTATTCTCCATTGACAAATATTGATGCCTTCGGGGATGTGTATACAGCCTGTATTCCCTTCCTAAATCTCAGCCCTATTCCCACCTTTCGCAGGACCGCCCCCAGGAATTCCCACTCCACTCTGTCGAAAGCCTTTTCTGCATCTATCGACAATAGGGCGGGGTCACCAGATAGTGCATGTGATGAGTGGACAAGATGGAGTGTTTTGCGCATAGTATCCGCCCCTTGCCTACCCAATATAAATCCGACTTGATCATTGTGTATGAGGTGAGGCATCAGTACCTCCAGTTCTGCGGCTAGTTACCTGGTATAGATTTTAGCGTTGAGGTTGAGTGGGGGGATGGGGCGGTATCATCCACAATATTTAGGGTTTCTCCCTTCCTTAGGAATCACCGTTATTAGCGCTTTCTAGTATCTCATTAAATAGTTCTGTCAAGAATGGTGTAAGCTGTGTGCTGAAGGTTTTGTAAAACCCAGCGGTATAGCCATCTTCTCCCGGGGATTTACCCATGGTTAATCTTTTAATTGCATCTTGAACCTCAGTTTCAGATATTGGGGATTCTAAGAGCTCGGATTCTGGGTACAATATTTTGGGCATATCGATTGAGGATAGGTAATGGTCTGTATTTGATTGCTCGGGACTCGCTTCCGAGGCGTATAGCGTCTCGAAGTAGTTGGCAAATCTTTCTGGGATGGTGTGGAGGTTTTGAGCTATTGAGGGGTTTTCTTCAATTATCTCTTTCACTTTTCGCTCTGCCCTTTGCTCTCTAAGTCTGGTTGCTAGTAGTGCATCGGCATTGTCCCCTTTTTCATAAAATTTCTGTTTGAGGAATCGGAGTTTACGCACAATTTGTTCATGTTCCAATAGTCGTAGTTCCTCCCTTTTGCACTGTGCTGCATTTATTTTATCTTGATCCGTGTCTGGATTTTCCCTTATATCGCTTTCCAATTGACATATTTCAGATCTGAGTCTATGTTCTAGGATCTTTCGCTCTCTCTTCTTAGTGGGCCCTTCACGTATTAGGATGCCTCTCCAGGTAGCCTTACCCGCTTCCCATATTGTTTGTTTGGAGACCTCGTCACTATTATTCAGTTTGAAGTATTTGTTAATTTCAGTCTCCATTTCAGTTTTAAAGACCATATATTTCCATAGGCTCTCGTTACATCGCCACTTCCCTCCCGAGACAGGTAAGTCTGTCCATTCTATGTCTACCAGGACCATATCGTGGTCTGACCATGTTATCGGGATAATTTCTGAGTCTGTTGTGGTATCGAGGAGGTCCTTAGTAAGGTATAAGTAGTCGATTTGGGTGAATGTTTTGTGTGGGTTGGAATAGAATGTATAAACCCTTTCATTAGGATGTTTGATTCTCCATACGTCTTTCAGATCGTACATCTCCATTATGTCGGCTAGCTCAGTGCGGTCACCTCTTGTTTGGTTTCTCGTTTTGGGGTTGCCTGGTTCCCAGTCTTTGGTCGGGTCTGCCCATTGGTTAAAGTCCCCTCCGGGAACAATGTGGCCTGAGGCTTCCAACATTATTTTGGGTATTGTTTTCTCTAAGAACTTGACCTGTCCAGTGTTGGAGGAATATATCACTGTGATCATTACTTTTATCTTTGCGATTTTCCCAGTTATCAGGAGGGCGCGCCCACCTACATCGGACCATGTCTTGTCTACCTCTAGATTGATGCCCTTCTTGATCAGGATACCTACACCTCCCTTCCTGAGTGGTCCAGAGCCCCAGAACTCCATTCCCCCTCGTTTCCCGATAATGCATCGTTCTTCGCCTTTGGAAAAATTTGTCTCCTGTAGGAGAAGAATGTCAATTTGGGATCTACGAAATTCCCTAGCAACCAGTGACCTCTTGGTTGGTGAATTTAGTCCTTTCACGTTAAGTGTTCCTATCCTAAGGTAATCCTTTCCCTTCTGCTCTTCAATTGGTGCCATTGTTAGAGCTTGTTAGGTGCAAGTTTGTGACCCGTGTCAAGTAAGTAGAGTGTACATAGAATCCCACATTGTCTTGGATGTTCTGATTTATCGCCATTGTTGCTACAACTTTTGCCCATTTCCCGTCCGCCCATCCCCCCCACCCCCCACCCTTCCCTGATTGGTGCCGTTCGATCGAACCCAGATGAGAATACTGGTCCTACACCGAACCACCTTTGGGGACCGTTACTTCACGTCCCTTTGCTTACTATAACTTCTTAGTCTTGATAGAGCCCCATTTCAACCTCCCCCCCTTCGTGTCCATGCCCCGACTTTTTTTTTTTAAAAGCCTGTACATCTTTCTTCATTCGGGTCATTAACTTGTGTAATGGAATAAATGTAATTTTACCGAAGCTGTGGAACATCAGTTCCCTCCCCCCGTGGGGGGGTGTTACCTCTCCAGAATTTCCTTGAGCCCTTCACTCATTTCCTTCTGGGGCCCTGAATACGCCATCCCCTATCCTCTCGCCGTGGGTCTTCCCGGTCGTTTTCCTCTGTGTGCGGTCCAAGGAGGTCTGAGATGCATGCCCTGATTTCTCTTTCCGAGCTTAGTTTGATTTTGTTGCCGTTATATTCGAAGGAGAGGGAGAAGGGGTATCCCCACCTGTATCTTATGTCCTTTTCCTTCGGATGTTTGGTAAGGGGTCTGCACATCCGTCGGAGTGCCAGCGTCAGAGATGATAGGTCTTGGTATATCGAGATCTGGGCTCCTCCCAGAGTGATTGAATCGCTGACCCTTGCCCTTTCAAGGATCCTAGTTTTGTCCTGAAAGTGATGGAATCGGGCAAGTACAGATCTTGGTCCGCCTGGGGGACCTCCGGCTCTATGTACCCTCTCCGTTTTGGGTTTGTCAATCGTGTCATCAGCGACTAGGAGTTTAATGATGTCATGTAAGGTTTTCCTCAGATCGCTCTGTTTCCCCTTCTCATTCCGGGATGCCGAAAATTCTCAGGACGTTCCGTCTTTCTCGGTTTTCCAAGTTGTCGAATTTGAGTTTAAAGTTCTCTTCATGTTGTTCCAATTCCGTCATCCGTTGATCGAGCTGTGCTTCCAGGGTGTCTATGGACGCTTGGTTGTTTTCGACCCCTTTCAGCCTTTCCTCCATGGTATCTAAGCATTGCGTGATTTTGTCTATCTTGGAGCCAATGCTGGCACCCATATTTTTTATTTCGCCCAGTAGGGCGGCAATGTCCCCTTTGGTAGCTGCTGATTCACTCACCGGATTGTCTTTATTCGCCATGCTGGGGTCACAATTCTCAGCAGGCATCGAGACGTAGGTGAATGGGGCTAGTTTCTCTTTTATGTCCATGGACTCTCTGAGGTTTCGGTGGTATCGCTGGTGGCGTTCGTCAAGGAGATGGAGACCAGGGCAGAGGAGGCACACGCCCCTGATTCGGGGGCCCAACCCTCTGGACTGCAATGTCTGCAGTCGTGACTAATTTATTGCACGTTAGTAGGCGGGTTCCTGTTGCGGTTGGTGGTGTACACAGGGTGTGGGTGGTCACCAAGAGTTCCTTTAGTTGGGTCTCAGGCCTACAGTAGTCCTGGGCGTGGTTCTCTGTTTTGAGGGGTTCAGTATTCACAATCAGTGACTGCTTGTTTCTTGTTTGATAGGGCCTTGTGTCTGGGCTGTGTCGCTTGGCGATTAGAGATTGCGGTAGTGAGGTAAAACACTCTCTACCACAATGTTGCATATCCTCAGTTTGTTCTCCTGTCCAGATGCATGAGTTGTGAGGAGAGGTCCCTGCGTTCGCTTCTGATTGCAGCGAGTATTCCCCCTGTGGACGGCTTAGGTGTTTTATGTCTGGTGGTTGTCACCCCGGCATGGGCACACGGGACCCCAGAATTTGAGGCGTGTGCAGTTATAGCTGGGCATACCGGGGCGTTTCTTGGCTGTCTGCCTTGTCCTTCGGGCCTCCAAGGTGTGTGCCCTCCTCTGGGCACGGGCCAGCGGCCCCGCACCTGCAAGGCCCTGCGCCGAAAAGGTGACCCGCGCAGCACGCAGGCCCTAGCGGGGGAAGGGGAGGGTGAGACCTCGGCTCGTGGCCACGTGGTCCGGAGGATAGAGTGCCGGGGGTGCAGCGGGGAGTGCAGGGCGAGTAGACGTTGAGCTGGGCCCTGTGCCGGTAAGGCCACCCGCACCTCGTACGGTCCCCGGCGAGGGAGGGGGGAATCTTCAGGCCGTTGCCACGTAATCCGCGGAGGAGAGCGCTGGGAGTCCAGTGGGGGCGCGGTGTGATTACACACCACGCGCTGCTCTACGGGTGGCAAGGGGGGGCAGCCGCCTACCGTCTTCAAATGGAGGGCGTCTTCCGGGCCCCAGTCTGCAACCGCTCATCCCAGGTGCAGCTGTCACAGCACCGGTCGTTGTTTTTAACTTGTGCAGTGAAGCGTTGGGGGGAATGAGGATGTTCGCACAGGGAGCAAAGTATTTCCAGGCTTCCTTTGTTCCGCAGGCCCGGGGTCCACCTTTAACTGTTGCGCAGGTCTCTGCAAGCAGGCCGCGGTACTGCTGCTCGTGAAGTCTTTTTCAGAGACGGGTTTCTTGGGTTTCCAGGGACCGATTTCGATCGGGTTTTTCCGTCAACTTGAGGGGGGGGGGATCCTCAGCCAGCACCACAACGGTTTTGGGTCTCGGGGGCGGGGGGAGTTGTAAAAGTGGGGGCTCAATCCATCTTAGGGACCCAGAGTCACGAAGCTCACACTGAGTCAAGACACATCCGTGCGCCCCCTGGTGGCCTTCATCACTACATTTTTATAGGCAGGAGGGGATGTTCGATCTAGGGTGTTCCTAGCAGAAACTTATAGGTTTACCAACCCCATATGTTTCAGAGTTTCCAAATGATTCATATGTTTCCATATGTTTCAGAGCCTCCTTCATAGCTTTTTCCCTAACTCTTTGAATAGCTTCTTTCAACGTGTACCATTTCTTATCATCCGTCGGCCAATCCGTCGTATTCGGGTATTTCAAAAGAGACAATTGTCCCTCGTCACCATTATCATCCCAAGAAGGGCCTGCATGCAGGGCCTCCTGTATTTGAAAATCAAGCGACAAAGGCAAAAACCTAGCAGAATCTTTTGCATCCACTAATAGACCCGCCGCCCCTCCATCCAACAGCCTAACCATCCAAGCTAGCAGAGATTCACCAGCCTTTTGTTTCAATCGATTAATTATCTCACGACTTCCTGCTGTGAATAATCTTCAAGTGCTGTCATATCCACGACACCCCCTCCCGGATTCATCGCATGGAGACCCATCTTTCTGTGAATCACAGGCTTAACCGTCACCTCTTTATATGCTGGTTCTGGGTTGGATACAACTTCCGTTGCGGAGCCACTATCGGTAGTGGTGCTATCGAACACATCCCCATCCCACTGATTGGGTCCCAATCACAGTTGCCACCTTACGAGAATTAACTCTACCTCTTCTCTTCCGATATTTATAACGAGCCACCCTTACCGGAGCTTGTTTAGCAAACGCTTGATATTTGTCCGCTTAATCATGATACAGTTTCAATTGGAGCTGCTGCATTAACACAATTTGTTTTTCAGCAGCCAATTCCTTCTCCAGTTTTTCAACACTTGCTTGCAATTCCATATTCTAAAGATGCATTTTTTGAAAAGCATGCAAGAGAATCCAACCCCTTCTCCGTAGAGCCGAATATTCTTTTCCCTTCTCTACGGACACATGTAACAAGCATTGCATTAGTTTGGCTGGACTCACTTCTCCTATACTCGTATCCCAGACTCACTTAATCCTGCACCACATGCCCATGTTTGTGCGATTTTATCATAAGGGCCCATAGTCCACCCTGGGATAGTTACCTCAGGACATTCTCCCCCTCCGGAGCTACCTTTATTCGTAAATCAGGAACTCATTGTATCAAATGGATGTTTCATTCTTCCCATCGTTAATACCTCAACACAAACAAACTCATATATTCGTTTCTCTTTCTATTTTTTCTCTTTTTCTCTATCAACACCGAGGGAGGGAGAGAGAGAGAGAGAGAGAAAGAGAGAGAGAGAGAGGGAGAGAGAGAGAGAGAGAGAAAAACTATATATTTTTTTCCCTTTTTTATTCGCCTCTCCGAGTCCAAGACTTTAAATTCAATTTATTAGCAGGATTCTTTGGCATCAATATCAGCACAAAGACCCTGCGCACAACGCCAAAATGTTTTGCTTTAGCTTGGGCCAATACGAGAACCCTTATTCTTACGTTTTCCCCGGCCTCTGGCAAAACGAGTTATTGGACTCAGATAGGCGCAAAATCACACTTGGGCTAATCGTTATATTAAACGATGAAAAATTGCTCGTTATAGGCCCTTTATTCACTCAAAACACATATATATATAGATATAAGCTTGGCATACATAAACAACCATATAATCAGATATATAAACACACATAAAAAGGAAGCATCACTGTTAATAAGAACATAGAAGACATCTTCATCTTAGCCACTTCAACACTGCTTAGTCCCATAGCAGGTAGGCGAAGAGATCACTCGTACTAACGGGGTCTGAGGCACAGCGTACTCCCTGTCAGCGAGACTGCATCACCCGGGGGTCCAAATTCTAACTAACTTTGCCACAGAATGCCCTATTCTCTTTATGGGGTATGACCCTGCCCTTCTCAGTTATGACTACCCTCGGCCAAAGAGCAGATCACAAGTGGAAGGGGCAGAGAGTGGAAAAATCCACTCAGAAGTGGAAAAAACCAGCGCCCCTCTCCTTGCATTCATTCCCAGAACCCCTTATCATGCACCTGCAGACCACTCTGACTCCATCCTTGTATTCGTCCTTCAGTGGACAATACAATAACTATTCTCCATAGCATGTCCACTCAGCAACAATATTCATGTAGCTACGTGACCTTGCTCTACTTTCGCTACTAAAATGCTAGTTTATTTTCTGATGCCCACAGAGACGCAAGCTTTTATTACAGTGATGGGAGACGAATATCCAAAATGGCAGCACACCAACACTGTGTTGTTTTAGCTCGCATTTCGCATAAGCATTACATACCTGCAGCCATCTGCTTTGTTACTGCATCTGCTGTGACTCTTCGTGTTATGACTCATTGCAGTCTTGACGCTGTTAGGGGACCGCACAGTCCACCTCCTCCTGGAAGTCCTGCCACTGCCACACTTGCTTCCTGTTGGGCTCGGTCCTGACGCAGGACCTGTCATGGACTCCCTCAACCACTCACTGGCATCCTCTGCAGAGCCCTCCTTTCGGGTCGAGTGCGGACTTCGAGACTCCCAGGTTCATGTTTTCTGTGCTCTTCTTCGTCTTAGTATTTTCTGTCTTGGCTGTATCCCAGGCACTACAGAAATACATTGGTTTACTCTCAATATAGGAGATGGGGTGCTAAGGAATGTGGGGGTGTGATGTTTTTTAACAGGTTGTACCCAAGGTGCTTGTCCCTATCCCCAGAGGGGGAGTTCCTACCCATGAGGGCCTCCTGCATTAAACCACCCCTAAGGGGACTATTGGGTAGCAGCCACATCTCCCTAGCTTCATGGGAAAGGGCTCCCCATTGGGGAGA
This sequence comes from Ambystoma mexicanum, assembly GCF_040938575.1. Taxonomy (NCBI): domain Eukaryota; kingdom Metazoa; phylum Chordata; class Amphibia; order Caudata; family Ambystomatidae; genus Ambystoma; species Ambystoma mexicanum. The sequence goes on from NC_090923.1 coordinate 1,097,702,714, forward strand.
AGTAACGATACCTAGTGAATCGTCACACAGTGACTTTTTTATGGCTGGCTACTAGCTTGCAACTTGAATTTTTTCCCTGGTTGTATGTTTGGTCCTTAGCTAAACCTGAAACTGTGTCCACTCGTGTAGCTCAGGTAGAGCCTGGGGATGGGGACTGCATAGGGATAAAAGGAGCTATACGTTATTTGTGTAAAAATCTTAGTGCAGCAGGGGATGGATCTAACACTCTTGGTTGGAGACAGGTGTAAGCGAGCACCACAATATGTTTTTCCTTACTTTTAAATACGTAACCCGTCTCTGGTAACCCCTGCTTACCTAAGTGTGTAAATCACCCTTGGTGTGCTGCTGTTTGAAAAGAACATGGTCAGGGAAGGCAATATGTATAAGTACTTCTATGGCATTCTTTTGTGACTCGGAACATCCGCATGCGCTAGACCCCCAGGGAAGAAACACTAGGTTAGAGTAAATATATACCACACAAGGAAAGGCAGACAAAAGGAATGCTGGTGTACAGTTCTTTTAGTTGTTGGTTGGAATAAATAGCTTTTAACTTTAACCCCAGTACACCAGCAGTTTAGTTTTTTTCATACAGAAAGGGGCAATCACATTACACACTGCAAAACACTATACATATTCTTAAGCAGCTCTGTTAAAACAAAAACAAAAAGGAGTCCTTTAAAACTAAAAAAAGCCCTTCAAAAATATAAAGAAGTCCTTCAAAAGCGCACTTTATATTATCACAACTATGTAAAAAAATCCTTACTTGGGGAACAGCATGGCCAGGGCTCCCTCAAAATCCTTGGTGCTGCAGATCATATCAGGGGTCTTGTGTCATATGCGGGATAGGCAGCAGCAGTGCGTAATGGGCCCCAGAGTTCTCTTAGGCCGGGCTGCGAATTCTAGGGGCAGCCCTGCGCAATAGCAGTAGCGTGGGGGGTCTCTTTCAGGACTCTTAGCCGGGCCGCTAATGCCAGGAGTGGCCTGATACTGAGGGCCCTTCTTAGCTCTCTTCACCTAGGCCACGTCTGCCAGCATCAGTCCAGAGACATGTTGCTGGCATGCCTTAGCAGGGGAAGGCCCAGAAATAGTCATGCAGCACTCCCCTCCATCTCACGGGGAGCGCAATGTAGTGTGGCAGCCAGGAGATGTTGGTGAAGGGGTGGAGCTCCCTGTCCTCACAGGAAGTATCCAAAAGTGAACCGGGCCACGATGGTGATTCTTGACACAGCGGCTTTCTTGGTCACAAAGTGCTGCATTAAATGAGCTTCGGCCATGACGGTGATGAACGGTGCAGTGCCCCTCCTGGGAATGGCCACTGCATTGACAAAGAGGCAGGATCAACCCGGTAATGGTTTTGGTTGGCGCTAAGTGGATCGCCAGCTCGACACTCTGGTGTGAGAGTCTGACTTTTCCTTACTGTTTTCACACCTGGTTAACATTCTATTTGTTTTTCTTTGAAGTGTCCCCCACGCAGCTCAAGCTCCTCCTTCACAGGAGGGGGCTCCATACCCCTTCGCCCTTGCATTGAACTGGCTCTGTCCCTGAGGTGGCCTTGGTTAGATCAATAAATCTATCTAGCCATGATTTTAACTTGCAGGCCACTGGTTGTGACCCGCTACCCTAAATCTCAGGCACCTCCCACGGTAGACCCAAACTCTCAGGAACCTGCTCTAAAGAAGGAGGAACGGAAAACTGTGAGAAACGGGCAATGGGAACCTCACCCTGGACCCCTGGTGAATCGTATGGTAATTTCATAACAGGCCTGTGCTGGGATTAATGTTTGCATTCAAATGAACCAAGGCCTGAATGACTGAGAAAGATATTCTGTGAACTAAAGGGCACAAAACATGGAGACTGCTTCAATATAGAGCAAAAGAGGCATTGCCCAAAAGATTGTGTTATGCAAGATTTCCACATATTACTCGTTATCATGTTAAAAAGGATGCACCTGCAAGATGTGGGTAATTGCGTGCGCACCCAAGAGACATCTTTCAACAAGTAAAACAAAGTGCCACAAACTATCACTATTTCTAGGCCCTTTTAAGTGAATTTTGTACAGAGGCTGTGTTGTCTATGTCAAGGAAAATCAGGAGTGTAATTATGAGCACAAGAACTCAGCCTGGGTCCCTTGATGTTTATCTTGCAGTAATAGTGCAAAAGGCCCTTTAAAGAGACACATGTTAATTGTGTATTTGTTCAACTACTGTTTGATCAATTTATAAAGTTATGAAGGTACACAGGATTGGTTAACATTTATATATCACATATTGCACATGATTTGGAAAGCCACATTTTGTTTAAGTAGGAAAGCTGTGTACATTTCTCTCCTTAATGGTGCTAATTTGAATAGCCCCAGGGTTTACCTCAGTGTAGCCCCTCACACAAAAATGTGTGTCATACGAGTCATCATGAGTTGATTCTCACAGTAAGGTTCATCTGCCTGAGCCTTTTTAACCCTGTTGTCCAGGCTCTGATCACAAGACCATGTTTACATCAAATGAAAAGCAAATGTTCAAGCTGCTATTAATCCGTATTATGGATAAGCGCATGTTTGTGATGAAACCTTGTGTGACTGTAAACTATATTTTAGTCTGATACAAATGAGCAAAGAGCGTTGTGTTTTGCCGAAAAAACCAAAATGTTTATTCAGTTACACATCTATAACTTTGTAGTGGAATTTCCTAGGAACCTGAGACAAACTGTGATTTGTAGATTTAAAGAAAAGTGTTTAGCAGATGAAACGTGTGCCTGGTTTATAATGATAAAAACTATGAACAATCAGTATCCCCCACAGACTCGAGTATTTTTTCTCTGTGTACAGGGTAATACATAGAATTGAATGGCCTTTGTTTTATTAAATTATCACAATCACATCAAAAGTTACATTTAAAAAGACATGGCGCTTATTCACCATCATTTAGTCACAATATTAAAGGAGGAGTTTGGATTATAAAATACCTTGAACGTAGATAGATTAGGATGGAATATTAACCCAAGGAGATTGATGGCTACAGAGGGATATGGAATGATGACAGACACCATCTAAGAGAGCTGGGATTTCCGTAGAGGCTGCAGAAACGGGATCCTCATTCTGGAGGAGATGAGCCGTTCATTTTGGAAACTGGCCACACCAGCTTAATGGACCTTGCAAATTTGACGAGATCCAAACTGAAAGGGTTCAGGCTGATTCTGAAAAATAGTAAGCAGCATTTCAATGTAAGGAAATGATAAAGCCCAATGCAGTTTTGTATTAAGAAGCTTAGTTTAAAAATGACAGCATTTTTGTGCAGCTTAAATGCAAATTGTTTCTCTAGGATTATACCAAATTAAAACCAAATCTGTTTGTCCTACCGGCATAGTCATTGATGCGGGCCATGGCACAGTCATGAACCTCCATCATGCAACAGAATAATATTTAACATTTGTTGCCGGTGGGAGACTGGGCCTCATTACAAGTTTGGCAGTGAAAGAAAAAAGTGGCAGTAATTCCGTTACGACCACTTTTCCTGCACTGCCAAACTACAAGTTTATGGTGGGGTGGCTGGAATTACTTGCAGCTCCGAGCTGCCAATAATTCAAGGTTTCAATGGGTACTTCCTGGACCCAATGGAGAAATGAAAGATGACAGATGTCCACACTTTTGGGAACACTCCCATCCCTAGCTCACCCAAAGTGTGTTGTTGAAACCAACCAATGATACTTTTGTCTTAAAGAAAGAATTCTGACTCCAAAAGTGTTTCTACTAAACAAATAACACTTTTTTTCTGTTTATCTAACAATATTCATATGCAAAATACTACTTCATATTACATATTTACAATGGAATATGTTTGTGGATCCCCAACCTTCTTGTATTTTTGCTCTATGCATTTCGGGAATACCTTCCCTTCCTCAGGAGCTGCTAGTTCACTGTGATTATCACTCTTTCAAGTCTGAAATTGATCAAATAGAGCCCTAATTTAGTGTCCATTCTAATGCAAGTTAATTCACAACAATTGTATCTGTCGTATATTCTTAGAAATCAATAATCACATGGATGCTTCTATGCAGATGAATGTTGTTCCAATAAGCATAATCTTTCCTGTGTTCAGTTTTTCTAAAGTCAATCTGTATTCACCTAAAGATCGAGATATACCTGAATAGTAAAAAGCTTATGCTTTACCTTGCCTGTTGAAAAGAAACTGTATGCTATTAAAATTTGCCCCAGGCTAAAAACATGTCCAATAAAATGTGGGATGTACCTATCAAAGATGGTCAAAAACTGGATTCAGTTTTATGTAGATCATACTTTGCTCAATCCATTGTCAGATGGATTTTCACTCATCAATTCCATAGAGTATAAGGCCAGTTCCTTCCTGTGATACAGTTAAGGAAACTATGGGACTCATTACGACCCTGCCGGTCCGGAAAGAATGGTGGTGGTAAGACCGCCGCCACCGTTCTTTCCGGACTGGCTGATTAAGAGTCCTGCAGGCGGGAGTTGTCACTCCCGCCAGGTATGACCTGGTGGGTTTGTGTTCAATGACCTTGGCCGTGAAGCCAGCGGTGCGGGCTGCACTCCTATAGCCACTAGTAAGTGGAGTCTTTAAACTTCAGGTACGTAATCTTTCAAAAAGACAAACAAAAAGAATCTCTTTTCAAGTGTGGCTGTATTTTATTCTTAACTCTCACGAGATCTTAGGTCTCTTATTCCTGCAGATGCCTATACGGGTGGCCAATGCATTTCGGAATAAATTCCTTCATCAGGGCCTGGTAAAAATCAATGCAACACCCATTTAAGTTGAAAAATCACCAAAGAGTTAAAGAGAACCCCCATTTTAGACCCAATGTTGTGTATCCATTATGCACCAGATTGAAAAGAACCCCATACATTTCACATATAAGAGCACAGTTCAGAAATGCGCGTGTGTATATATATCATTAGATAAAGCATTCCATAGAAATTCCATTATATCAGCATGTAAGTACAAAAGAAAAGTACATATGGTTAACGATGGAAGTGTGTAAAGACAGCCCAGCGATTTCGAAACAATAAGCAAGATCAGAAAAAACAAAACGAAAGGAAATCAAGAGTTAGCAATCACTCTTTACATTAAACGCTATCTGTGTTTATCTTCCGTTCTAGCACAAGGAAAATTAAATCTGACCTGGTTTCCTTGTGAACTTGTATGTCAGCGTTTGTTTCGCTAGTCGTGTAATCGCTCAGCTTAATCTGGTCTGTGAGTACGTGGTAGACTCGTGCTCGTCACAAATCCTATAGAAGACATAAGAACGAGTTTCTTTAGCCTATCTAATGGCTCAGCGTTACAGAACAACGCGCAGCGTTGTACTTCGCTTACCTTGTGTCAAATCACAGCGCCACGAAACTTACAGAGAATTGCGGCTGCGCGCGTTCCTCTGTATGCTCAGTTGTTAAAAGTTACCATGATAACTTGATCATGTTAAACAAGGAGGAAACGCCGGTGCACACGGCGGCCATGTTGTAATGGACTCGATCACTTAAACGGTCAGAAAAACAATTGAGCACAGCAGCCTAGTGATTACCTTTCCACTATTGCAGGTCGCTCTATATTTAAATGAAAGTATGCAACATGTCATTACTATAAATATAGTGACCGGTACTGTGATTAATTTCTCTAAACAACTTCTGTTAACAATGTGTATGTCTACACTTTTTACGTTAATTTATGTCACAAATCCTGCTTCAAACCTTTAGTTTATCTGATAAATTTGGTTCAAGCATATTCCAAATCTAAATACCCTATATTTGACACGTGGTCTACTCCATTATTGTGTAGAATGCGGTTCTGCATAATCTGTCATGTGAATGTACATAATGAAAGAAAAATTAGTCATGGATACAATTACAAAAAACAACTCAAATCAAACTCTTCATTAATTCCATCCGGTGCTAGGGAATCCAGTTTGTCAATCCAAAAAGCTTCCTGTTGAGCCCTCCATTTCTTCATATCCTTGTCACACTTCCTGGTGGATTGTAGCTCTAGTACTGCGAATTTCAATTGCGTCACAGAGTGCCCTTTTTCTTTAAAATGTCTTGCTACTGCTGAAGTCAAGTTGTTGTTTCGAATTCAGGACTTATGTTCGTTTATCCTCACTCTTATTTTCCGTGATGTCTCTCCCACATAATATATACCGCATGGGCACTTAATTGCATATATTACGTTTTCTGATAGACAAGTAGCATGGTACCTAAGCTTGATTTTGGCTCCAGTTTTGGGATGCGTAATGCAGTTGCCTTTGATCACGTTATTGCAATTGCTGCAACTCATGCAGGGATACGTGCCCGGATGTTTGTCTGGTTTTCTATTAGAGTTCTTGTCTCTCGTATTCACCAACATGTTGCATAGGTTGTTGCTTCTCTTGTAGGCAAAGACCGGTGGTTGGGGAAACAGATCCTTGGTTCGTGCATCGCTTGTGAGTATACTCCATCTATCCCTGATAATATCTTTGATTTTATTGCTTTGTATCGCATATGTGGTGGGTTTAACACCACTCGCCTGCAGGCAGACATGGAAACACCGGCTCTGTCATATACGGAACCAGTGTTTCCAATGTCCCCATCCCCATGGAGTCCTATGGGGCTCCATGGGAATGGGGACTTACACAATTCCGCCTCTGGAATTCCCGGGTCACCCGGGTCGTAATGCCCCGGTAATTCCGGGAATCACGGAGGCAGAATGGTAATTCGAGTCCGCCGGTAACCTGCCGATTTTTCCGGCTCGGTTACCGCAAGACTCGTAATGAGGCCCATTGTCATTCTAAATGCCAATATCTCAAATCTTTTAACGATCTATTTTTATAGTGCTGTATAAAAATTCACTATTACCTAATGAGGGAATGGTTGTCTATGCTCCTTCTGTATTTCACTTTGGGTGTGTTAGGGACGGGAGTGTTCCACAAATGTGTGGACATCTGTTGTCTTTCATAGTTGTAACCACCTAGTGTCAGGGCTGGCTTTTCTCCCTTGCACCCCACCACTTAACCTTAAAGTTAAACAAACTGCTATAACACTATAGGTTTAAGGTGATACTGGCCTTTGATTCCAAGATCAACTGACTATTCGACCCGACTCAGTCATTCTTGATAAGTGCAGGCGTAACAGGCTTGGCCAGGTCCAAAACAAAACAAGCTGACTCTAAGGCTTCCACAGACTTCAAGACTCTAGTTGCTATTGGTGTGTTAGGGACGGGAGTGTTCCACAAATGTGTGGACATCTGTTGTCTTTCATAGTTGTAACCACCTAGTGTCAGGGCTGGGTTTTCTCCCTTGCACCCCACCCCTTACCCTTAAAGCTAGACAAGCTGCTATAGGTTAAAGGTGATACTGGCCTTTGGTTCCAAGATCAACTGACTATTCGACCCGACTCAGTCATTCTTGATAAGTGCAGGCGTAACAGGCTTGGCCAGGTCCAAAACAAAACAGGCTGACTCTAAGGCTTCCACAGACATCAAGACTCTAGTTGCTATTGGTGTGTTAGGGACGGGAGTGTTCCACAAATGTGTGGACATCTGTTGTCTTTCATAGTTGTAACCACCTAGTGTCAGGGCTGGGTTTTCTCCCTTGCACCCCACCACTTACCCTTAAAGCTAGACAAGCTGCTATAGGTTAAAGGTGATACTGGCCTTTGATTCCAAGATCAACTGACTATTCGACCCGACTCAGTCATTCTTGATAAGTGCAGGCCTAAAAGGCTTGGCCAGGTCCAAAACAAAACAGGCTGACTCTAAGGCTTCCACAGACATCAAGGCTCTAGTTGCTATTGTTGACAGTTTGCCATGAGTGTGCTACACACCATTTTAAAGCATCCCTGTTCTGAGCAGCATTCACTTTGGCCTTCTTCAGGGCCTTCAGAGTAGGAACGCATGCTCATTGCTGCCAGAAAGGAAGACATTTGTGTTAGGGCCTTGCAAGTGGGGGATGTTAACTCAACACCCATTGGCCTACCCATCAGAGTGAGATAAGCCAAGACTGACCATGAAGGCAAAGGCAAGGTTGTTCACCTGAACAGGCTCGGAAAACAGATTTACTGCCCGGTAGTTTCCTTCACTTATTGGAGCATCAGGCACCAATGCCACAGGTGCCTTTGTGTACATGCAGGTGGGGTACCCCTCACCAAATTCCAATTCAGGAAAGTGCTGGCAGCAACACTGAACAAGGCCAGAGTATCTAAGGGTAGATTTTCCACAGTCTTTCGGGATACGTGCTGCCACAACTTATGAAGGGTATAAATGAGCTTAACATCAGAAGTCTAGGCAGATAGATATTTCAAGCCTTAGCATTCGTATTTAAGCATCTCCCCCCCCACCACTCCCGCAAATGCATGGACCCATCTGTTCAATATTTTGTTTAATTGACATTACAGTTTAAGAATTCATAGATGTTTGACCCTTCCCTGTTTCAACCTGTTTTCATTTGAGGCGTGAACAACATATTGTTTTACCTTGCAGCAGATTCTTATCATTACTCCCACTACTGTTTTACTGGTGGGATTGCCACAGTTTGGGTGATCGGACACTCTCACAGGGGCTACCCGGCAGGTCAAAGAGACGTATGAGTGTGCAGCAAGTTTTTTTTCCAGGGATAATTACACTTTGTCTGATTATGCCAGGTATTAATTGGTCTAGTTTAATGGGTTTAATCGAAAAGTATATGGTTCAAAATAATAGACCAGACATGGTGGCCATCCACTTAGAAGGCAATTACCTCACTACTTTGGGGAGGGAACATTGTTGCATGCCATGATGAAAACCATTGTGACTCTGACTCAGCTTTTGGCTGGAGATGAGATATTATGGTCTGAAATAATATACTGAGATGATTGGCAGGGGGCAACATCCCCTATAGCTATAGAACTCTCATGTTGGTGCACACATGCGGCTAGAGAAAATTCATGAGAAGCAGCGGGCTGGGTTTTGTCAGCCATGCCTTCATTAACTCCAGGTACCCTGACAACTTTGCATCAGATGGAGTGCACCTCTCAGAATCAGGCACGGCGATGTATATTGTCAACATTATTGATGTATTAACGAGATTGGGCTGTTGTTAATTAAAATAATCATGAAAGTAATTATTAAAAAAATAGGTAATGAGAGTAAATTAGTAAATGGTACAGGATGGAACCTTGCGGGAAGCAGGAGGTCCCCTTGAGGCTTGGCAGAGTTACTGGGCTATTAAAAGCAAATAACACCAGCCACCAAGAAATACAGCAGTTAAAAAATACAGCAGTCAAAAAAGGGCCTTGATGGCGGGGTGCAGTGCTGGAAATGGAAAAAATTGTACTGGAGGACCTGTCAACGCTTTAGACGTGCAGGCCTTTGGGAAGGAGGGGGTGAGGCTAAGGGGCGTGGCACCCCAGTCATGTTGCGCAACACAGTGTCTCTTCATAGAACCCAATCCCGGCGATTCGAATAAAAGCAAAGAGCATTATGGGAACATCATAATAATGTCCACAATTTTACATTTTAAGCATGTCGTATAGTGATTCAGTAAGAAACCCTTTTAAGTGAATAATGGACTCTTCTGTTTTGATTGGTCACAATATTCACCTAATAAATAGTTGTCTGTACATTGCAGGACATATATATCAGTTTGGACAGTTGCAACACTGTATGTGAGGCTTTGGCAGTTTCTGTATGCAGTGCCTAGTGCTGGCTTTCCCAAAAGCTTGTTGAAGGAGTGGGTTACTTGTGCATGCAGATTACTCGTTAGTGTGATAATGCAGCTTCAGAGCTGGTTGGTAGATTTCTGTGCGGGCCCCTCCGCTTCAATGAGCAGACCGCTTTCAGAAGACTCTTCTGAAAGCGGTCTGCTCGTTGAGGTGCAGGATCTAGGACAGTCATGTGCTAGCTCCTGGGTAAGGCGTTTTTTAGGAGGGTACCTTAAACAGGAAGGCTCCAGAAGAAACAGGGCGGAATTGATCCAGACCCGGGAGCATTTAACAAACAACCTGGAAGTGAAAATCTCACACAGAAGTAACTAAAAATCAGTGGTATAATTAGCTTTATCTTATACCAGCGCTGATTATTTGATTGCCCATACATTGACTCAAAAAATGATGGCCTGTGGGCTATTCGAATTCCCATAAAGAAGAGAGAATTATAAGAACTTGCACTTTTTGAGGAGTATCAAAGGAGCATATTGTGATGTATGAGGTTTGCAATGTCTAGATAAACATATCTGAATTGTTCAAAGGAATCTTGCATACTGCCTGCCATTCTGTGAAACCGAGGCCTTTCTCCTGTTATCTAGGAGTCTCAAATCTATGTGTTCGAGGGGATTGTGTCCTCCGACGTATTCCCCATCTATGACAGGTAATGTCCACAGCTGTGCTGCTTCTGAAAATTTTCGGCAGAGCGCGTCCTGCATTGATGGCGTCAATCCGTTGTCCCTCGAGGGCCTCCGTCGAGGGTCGATACCACCGGATGTTATATATAGGACGCACAGCGCCCATAGCCTCAGTTCTGTTTTTTCCACAAACGTGTTTGCTTTGGAATCTCGGCGTGCTCGATTCTTTCTTCGTGTACGATGTCTTCATCTTCTTCTACTACGCTGAAGTCAGGCTTTAAAAAATGTCAGGACTGCGGTTCGAAGATGTCCATCACGGACCCGCACGACATTTGCCTCTGGTGCCTCGGCGAGAGCCACGCCACCGACGACTGTGAGGATTGCCATTCCCTGACGTCTAAGGCCTTGCGGGAACGTAAGGGGAAATTGAAGGTAGGTAGGATGTCTAAGCCCCATAAATCGAAGTCCGCTGGGCTTTTGACCGATGACTCGAGGGGCGACTCTTCACGTTGGAGAAAATCCAGGGGGTCTCGCTTTAGGAGTGGTTCACGCCATTCGTCCGCCTCGTCGAGGCATTCTAGGAAGCGCCATCACCGGTCGCCTTCCCTGTCCTCGTCGGAGGAGGATGCCGCCAGACGGTTGAATTGTCCCAGCAAGTCTTCGTCACCGGCCGAATGGGATGCATTCCACCAGCAGATGATAGCGATTTTCGAGTTACAAGACACAGTTCCACCCGCGCCTTCGAAAGGAGCCGTGGGAACGGGCTCGGTCCACCACTCGCACGCCTTCGGGCTCGGGCGGTCGGCGCGATCATCGGGAGCCGTCGAGGTCCAACTCGGACAAGGGAGATTGCCATAGCTGTGCCAGATCCAGGTCCCGGTCCTCGATGCCTTCCAAGAAGGTGTCGGTGCCGTGTCCATCGAGGGGCTCTCTCGAGGCTCCGGCCTCGAAGAAGTCATCGACGCTATTGGCACCGTGTCCGTCGAGGGACACTCTCGGGGCTCGTCCTCGAAAAAGTCTCCGATGCCGTTGGCGCCTCGGTCGGCGTTGATGCCGATTTCTTCGGCGCCCTCAACGCCGTTTGTGGCGGATTTGACAGAGGTGCCCCTGAGGGCTGTGAAACCTCTGAGGAAGGCTACCAGTAAGTCTATGAGGCCTGTTTATGAGCCCTATTCTGTTCCTACTCCTAGATTGGAGTTTTTCCAACCTTTACAGGATATTTCAGAAGCTGAGGAACTGTCTGATGAGGAGATGGCCTTGCCTGTGCCTCCTGATGTCCCTGAGGACCTTTTGTCTGTGCATAGCCAGATGGAGGAACTTTGTCAGTCTTTGCATGATGCTAGTTGCCTTGACACCTCTTTTCGGAGGTGGAGTTTGGCTGACCTGGGGCGCATGCAGATTCCTCTTATCGGCGTCTCATGTCAAGAGTGACAGAATACTTGGGGTGGTATGCTCCACCTGTTGAGTTTGCTCAGGATGATTTCACGGACATCCTGGATCAAGGTCCAGCCACTGACCCCGTGTTTCCGTCTCACATGGCTTTGCAAAGGAGGGTGGCGGTGGCTTGGACTGCTCCGGAGAGTCGAGCGGCAGTTAATAAGTGGCTTCTGAAGAACTACCGCCCATCCAGTAGTGACCCCTGCTACTTATCAACGCACCCTACTCCGGAGAGTTTGGTGGTGCAGGTGGCTACGGCCTCCTCGAAGCAGGCTGTGTACCCTACTATCCCTCCTGATAAGGACGATAAGCACTTTGATGGTTGGGCGAAGAAGGTATTTTCGGGTGGGGGTATGGCATTGAAGTCGGCCAACTCCACTTGTGCCTTAGCGAGATTTTCACACACATGCGTCTTTGGCGGCTGAGCATATTCCCGAAGGGGAAGAAAGGGATGGTTTTCTAGCCCTCGTGCAAGATGGCAAGGATGCCATGTGCGAATCCCTTCAGTCGGGTTTGGACACGGCAGACTGTGTCAGCCGGTCCATGGCTGCGAGAACCGTGATACGCAGGTTTGCATGGTTGCGGAAGTCGGGTTTTGCTCCTGATGTGCAATCTCATTTCTGAACATGCCCTTTGATGGTGTTCATCTGTTTGATAGCAAGGTTTCAGACCTCCAAAGCGGCAGCAAAGTCTTTGAGCGCTGCAGTACGTCAACCTCTGCCTTTTCGTCCTAGGGGACAGCAATGGAGGGGAGGTTCCTTTCGGTACTACTCTTCCTTTGGTGGATCGAGAGGAGCTGCCAGTCAAAGGGGCCACTGTAGGGGTACCCAGGGTGGAAAGCAAGGTACTCGGGGTGCCAAAGCCGAATGGGCAGGTACCTCTTTGCCCTCAAACAATGCCGCAGCCACGTCCGCTCAGTCATGAGGCCATGTCCCATGGTTCGCCGGTTGAGGGCAGACTTATGCAGCATCTTGGAGAATGGTGGGCCATTACTTCAGATGTGTGGGTTCTGGAGATCATAGCCCACTGGCTACTGTCTTCCCTTCCGGCAGAGGCCTCACAACAATCCACCGGGGAAGCTCTCTTTGAAGCATCCGGATCCGCTCCTTGCGCAGGAAATCCTATCCCTGCTGGAGAAAGGCGCCATAGAACTGGTGCCTGTAGCGGAGAGGAACAAGGGATGGTATTCCCCTTATTTTGTTATCCTGGAAAAAGACAGGAGATTGACACCCATCGTGGATTTGCGTTGGTTAAACAAGCTCCTCAACAGAAAGGACAAGTTCAAGATGCTAACTCTTTCTCAAGTCCTCCAGGCCCTTCAACTTCAGGATTGGTTGGTGTCTCTAGACCTCAAGGATGCTTACTTTCATGTGCTGATTCATACCAAGCACAGGAATTAGCTGAGGTTCGCAGTTTGCGACTCGCATTTTCAGTTTCGGGTCCTGCCGTTCGGATTGACCTCCGCCCCGAGGGTCTTCGCCAAGCTGATGGTGGTGGTGGCAGCGTATCTCAGGAAAGGGGGGATTCACGTCTACCCCTACCTGGACGATTGGTTGATCAGGGAGGGCTCTCCCGAGCAAGCCCTGGATCATCTGTCCGTCACCTGCCGCTCCCTTCACAAGCTGGGCTTCTCCCTCAATTTAAAGAAGTCACAATTGACACCTACCCAGCGGCTCCAATACATCGGAGCAGTGCTCGACACATCCCTGGGGCATTGTTCGCCTCTCAGGTGAGGGCTTATCACATTCTGCAGATGGTGGACAAGTTTCAACGTGCCCAGAGTCTCCCGGCATTCGAATTCTTGAGGTTACTCGGCCTCATGGCATCCTGCATTTTCCTGGTGCCAGAGGCCAGGCTGCGAATGAGATCCCTGCAGTGGGCTCTCAAGATGCAGTGGTCACAGTTCCCCGGCAGGATGTCGGATCCCGTTCAGATTCCGACCTCGGTCGCCCAGGATCTTCTATGGTGGGCCGACAAAGGCAATCTGATGGAGGGAGCACCATTTTGGCAACCATGGCCGGAGGTGACGATCGTGACGGGCGCAGCCCTCACAGGTTGGGGTGCTCATGCCAACGAGTTGACAGCCAGCGGATGTTGGTCTCCGTCGGAGTCCAGACTCCACATCAGTCTGTTAGAGCTGAGGGCCATCAGGCTAGCCCTGAAGGCTTTTCTGCCGTCTGTGCGGGGGAAGAATGTCATGTTTATAACGGACAATACAGTGGCCATGCACTACCTCAACAGAAAAGGGGGGGCAGGGTCACTCCCGTTGTGCAGGGAGGCGATGCAGCTCTGATTCTGGGCCATCCAGCAGGAAATTTTGATCTCGCCAGATCATCTGGCTGGAGACGAAAACGCGGCGGCGGATGCTCTGAGCAGGCAGAGCACGGTCTCTCACGAGTGGGTTCTGGCTCAGGAAGTTCTTTTGGAGATCTTCGCCCATTGGGGAACCCCACAAGTGGATCTCTTCGCCACCAGTGTCAACCGAAGTGCGAGAGATTCTGCTCGCGGGAATTTCCCCCCAAGAGGAGCCTTAGGGGACGAGTTCGTAGTGGAGTGGTCCTTCCCACTGCTGTATGCGTTTCCGCAAGTCCCCGTCATTCTGCAAGTGTTGCGGAGGTTACGCTGGCTTGGTTCCCGATTGATTCTCATTGCTCCTGCATGGGCCAGGAGAGCGTGATACCTGGACCTTCTAGACATGCCCATCTGCCCTCCATGCCGTCTTCCCTACCGAGACAATCTGCTCTCACGGGAGGGGGGTCGGTTTCTCCATCCAGAGGTCAAGTCTCTCAGCCTTCATGCTTGGTATCTGAAAGGTTGAGGTATAAGGATTGGGACCTTCCCGAAGACGTGATGGAGGTGTTGCTTTCGGCCAGAAGGCCTGCAACGAAATCCCTGTACCGTTGCCGTTGGAGAAAGTTCTGTGACTGGTGCAGGGTACATAATGTGGATCCTTTCCAATGTTCCATTCCTTTGGTTTTGTCTTTTTTACTTTCTTTAGCCCACAAGGGCCTGCAAGTGGGTACCATTAAGCGTTACCTGGTGGCGCTGTCCATATTTAAGCGCTCGTCTGAGGAATGTTCTTATTTTAAGATTCCTTTGATTTCCCAGTTTCTAAAAGGGCTAACTAATGTGTTTCCACCGTCGCCTTTCCAGGTGCCTGGATGGGATTTGAATTTGGTTTTAAAGTTCCTGATGGGAGCTCCGTTTGACATTCTTGTCCGTTGCGACTTGTCCTTTAAAACTGTGTTTTTAGTTGCAGTTACTTCTGCACGCAGAATGAGTCAGTTGCAGGCACTTTCCGCCAAGCCACCCTTTACCTTTTTCCATAAGGACAGGGTTGTCCTGCGGGTGCGGCCTTCTTTTCTTCCGAAGGTTGTGTCGGAATTCCATTTGAGCCAGAAGGGGATTCTTCTGGCATTTTATCCTCCTCCACATCCTGGTAAGGAAGAGGAGAGGCTCCATAGGTTGGATCCTAGGAGAGCTTTGAGTTTCTATCTCTCACAGATGTCCCGGGTCAGAGTGGACGATCAGCTCTTTGTTGGTTATGCTGGAAGGTGCTTGGGTCAGGCTGTTTCCAAGCAGACCTTGTCCAGATGGATCATTTTGACGATCTCTGAGTGTTATCGTTTGGTGGGAAAGGACCCTCCAGTAGGCTTACGGGTTCATTCTACTAGGGGTGTGGCTGCCTCCACTGCTCTACAGAGGGGCGTTCCTATTCGCAATATTTGCAAAGCAGCCACATGGGCCTCTGTCCATACTTTTGTGAGACACTATTCCTTGGACTCCATCCATGGGCAGGATTTCGCCTTTGGTAAGGCAGTCCTCTATTCAGCCGTTTGATTGGGCATTCTAAAATTGTAAATTCTTTTCCCACCTCCATATGTTGGTACTGCTTTTGGAGTCTGTCATAGATGTGGAATATGTCTGAGGACACAATCCCCTCGAAGAACAAGTTACTTACCATAACTGGTAACGTTCTTTCGATGGGATATTCCTCCGACGTATTCCACATCGCCCTCCCAGCCTGCCCCTCTACTGAATTTCCTATGCGATTGCAGCTTACGTTTCCGCAAGGCTATCTGCGGTCATACTGGCAGGAGATTGGTGCCACACGTTCTGGGAAAAAACTACAACTGAGGATACGGGTGCCGTGCGTCCTATTCATAACATCTGGTGACGTCGACCCTTGATGGAGGCCCTCGAGGGACAACGGATCGACGCCATTGACGCAGGATGCCCTCTGCCGAAGATTTTCCAAAGCAGCACAGCTATGGACATTACCTGTCATAGATGTAGAATATGTCGGAGGAACATCCCATCGAAAGAACGTTACCAGATATGGTAAGTAACTTGTTCTTTTTAATCACGGCCTGCCAGTCTGTGAAACATAGGCCTTTCTCTCGTTATCTAGAAATCTCAATTCTAGGTGTTTTAATTACTGCATGCCATTCTGTGAAACCTAGACCTTTATCCCGTTATCTAGGAGTTTCCTATTACTGCTTGCCATTCTGTGGAACCTAGGACTTTCTTCCGTTACCTAGGAGCCTCAAATCTAGGTGTTTTTTTAATTACTGCCTGCCATTCTGTGAAACCTAGGCCTTTCTCCCTCTCTCTAAGATCTCAAAATTCTTAAAGTATTATCTCACTGTAAACCACCCAGTGAAACATAGGCTTTCCCCCATATTATAGAGATCTCAAATGTTGGTGTATTCTATTATTACCTGCCATCATTGAATCCTAGGCACCTTCCGTTACCCAAGAACCACCCAGCAACCACTGAAAGCTAGTAACTACGACCAGAATCACTACCCAAGTTAACCAGGAACCCATAGTCCTCCCATAGCCAACTGCGCCACCCCTTCCAACGCTTAGTACTCCCCTAGACAGTGCACCCATAGATAGTGGAACAGCTGAACCCAACCAACTGATTGGACAGACACCCTCAAAGAGCATCCAGCTATCGCAACATAAGAGGATAAAACGTAATACTATCCAAGCACAAGGCCTGACAGGTGGGCTACTAACCGTGTAAACTCAATATCCAAACCAATCCTACTACCAAGGACACAAAATGCCCCGATGCAGAATTGGACGCCGCCAAAGAGACCTGGAACAAGAACCAACCACAACGGATACACAAACTCGCCCATCACAAGCCGTCTCGAATACAGAACTCACCCCAGCAAACAATACAAGCAACAGAACAAACATCGTAAGAGAAAAATCCCTATACCTTACACCGTACACCGCAACAACTGCAGAACCTCGACACTTCAACGCCACTGACATTTCAAGACAAGCTAAGAATCTTCCCGAACCCCGCAAAAAAAGACAAGAGGACCCAAGAAGAGAAAGGGACGATACCAACGCCCTTACTCCATCTATCAAAAGAACAGAAGGGCACTACCGACAACCACATCAAAACACAAAAGATGATGATGCTGTAGAATTCATCAACCCAACTATCAATCTAACAGACCGATTCAACGACGAAGCGGCCACCATGGAACCTCAACCAGCCGGTGACAACAGCACAGAAGTACTCCAACTGAACATCTGCAAGTCAAAACAAGGAACAACTAACAAACCGAACCACACCAAAAAGGTCCACTGTAATCTAATCAATGCTATGTCAATGCCCAAACATGCCACCGAAATCTACGACCTTCCATGCGATTGAGGTATCGACATCCTATTCATAACTGAAACATGGCTAGATGACAACTCCACAACTGCCTGCCTGAAAACTTCAAGTGCGTCCAAGCAAACAGGAAAAACAAAGAGCTGGGGGATTGGCAATAGCCACAGGGAACACCTGCAAATTAAACTGGAAGACCCACTAAACATCAAACTGTGAATCTCAAATTCTTCGCCTATCAACAAACCTGAAATTCATACTGGTATACAGACCACCGACTTATGATGTGACCATTGTAGACGCCTTCACTGAAGCAATCACCAACCTAGCAATCGAGCAGGATCACCTGATTATCCTCGGTGACTTCAACATCTGGTTCGATGAAGAAACCACAACCACACAAAAATCACTAGCCAAACAACTGGAAACAATGAAATTACATCAACTAGTCAAAGTAGAAACTCACACGGCAGGACATAGACTAGACACAATCTTCACCAACAAAAATCTCATTACCACGGTACCACCAATTCAGATAATCTGGAACGACTACCTCATCATACCGTTCGTGATCACTCTGGCCACACTAATAATCAAGCAACAGTACAATCTGCCGACTATCATGAAAAGAAACTGGAGGACCATCAAAAATTGCAACCTTACTGGACTACTGGAAATCAGCAAACCACAAGCAACAACTATGGTCGAAGCTGACCTGGACAAAAAAATATAACTACTTCACAACTGGATCACGACAACAATAGACGAGATAACCAAAGAAAAACCTTTTACCCCAGCACACAAAAGAGCAACAGCAAAATGGTTTACCCCGCTACTCATCGCCATGAAAAAGAAAAACCGAAAACTTGAACTATAAAGGAGGGTCAAAAACGACTGTGCAAAGAAATTCCAATTCCAACAACAAATCCGCTCATACAAAAAGGAAATCCAAAAAGCCAAAAGGAAATACTTCGACAACAGAATCCCCATAACTATAACTAGAAGGAATGACTATGGGAGCACAGACGCAGCTGAAACAATACTTAGAGAGGGAACCGATCCTCCCTATCTCACTAAACTAGCTTCCATAAACAGAGGGAGGGGGAAGAACAATTTATCTCTATACCAAAATGAAAGATAGATACGTTAGGATCACACTAAGGAACCAATATGGAGAGATCAGGAGGGAAGGGTAAGGATGACATGTCAACACACCTTTAGCCGATGAAGCAAACATAAGCAGCTATGTATCACCGACAGGGAAACGGATAGGAAGGGAGCTGATGAATGTAAGATATACAGCACCAATACCAGAGTGGGGGACAATGCGTGCCTCAACCTGGTACACAAAGCTCCAAAATATCTCTGATGTAAACTTGCCATCCCATCAAAGCTAACAATTAGACAGACAAACTAAAATACCAACTCCATAGTGCAATCAGTGACGTGGAACAAGAAATGCAAAGACTAAGAGACAAAAAGAAACACTAACCCAAAAGCTCAACTTTCCTCATAGTAAGGCCCAGGAAGAAGGCTGACTGAGCTGACCGAGCACAGCCGGCGTTCAGTGCCCACTCCTTTTACATTCGCACTTTGTACCCCGGACAAACTACTTAGCATTGCTTATGAAGTCGAGGTAGCAACTGCCTGACCACCACCAACATTCTGCTACGAGCAGCTACCACAATCAACATAGGTCCCAGTGGCCCCAGCTTCCACAGTGCTTTTTATGTGATACCACATGTTCTCTACCTCATTGCATTGCTTGCTCCGTCAGTTGCGGTGTACCGGCCTACCTTCTGATCGCCATAACAACTACTGCTTGCACACTGGCAGTCTCTGCTTATCGGCTTCAACCAGCTTATCAGCTCTATCCAACTTATTACTATGAGCATTTAGCCCCAATTATCCCATAGGCTCCTCCTTCTCACCGTGCCCCCCACCTTCAGCTGGTGTCCCTGCTGACCTTTCACCACCTGAACTAATTGCGCCTTGATTGCCTAACTGCGCAAAACTGCCTATGTTCCTTGCCCTGATTGCCCAACTGCACAAATCTGCCTATGTACACGCCCTGATTGCCCAACTGCGAAACTGCCTAGGTACCTTGCCTATGTACCTGCCCTGATTGCCTAACTGCGCAAAACTGCCTATGTACTTGCCCTGATTGCCCAACTGCGAAACTGCCTAGGTACCTTGCCTATGTACCTGCCCTGATTGCCTAACTGCGCAAACTGCCTATGTACCCCTAGATGATGTATCTTCCTACTATCTACACCATCCTACTTAGGCCGATACTAAACCTAATCAGCACTATCAACCCCATTATGGCACACACACTGCACCTAGCTAACTTTGAGTCTCCCTTTAATAAATATCCGAGCCAGACGACCTGGGACACACTACCCTGTAGCCCCATCCACAGAAACCTCAGACTACGTGCCAGACTCCCTAAAATCTATGAGCCCCTAGCTAAACGACCTTGCCACCCTGCCAACAACAATGCTACTATCCGGCACCACCTCCAGCTCAACAGTCGCATCTCTCGTGATACTATCAACAACCACCCTTAGACCCAACTCCCACAGTCGGAACCTAACCCGACCAGCATTAAAGGAGCACTAATAAATGCCAGTTCGATGGTGGTGCATGCCACAGAAATAGCTGACCACCTCCAATCTGACAAGATGGACTTCCACCCAGCAGCAGGCCCAGCGATCATGCTAGCCATACCCCAAGATTACACCATACTCAGAACTGACCGCACTAAATCCCGAGGCAGAGGCCTTGCCATAATCGCCAAAACAAGCCTAGCCTTAAGACTCACCACGTCACAAATGACCACTGATAGGCACCTAACGCTGCCCTGATTTGCACCCCTGCATGCACTCTACATATGTATATTACTTCTATTATCTATGGTGTCCTACCGTTGTGTAATTTGTATCTTACAATTGTAAATGTATGTAAATCTTGCTTTGTTGTACAAAGGTCCCCTACTTCTTGTGTCACATGTTTGACTTCGCACAGCAATGTAACCAAAGCTGAACAACCCTTTTGATGTCTATTGAGCCCTGATACCCTTGGGTCTGACGCGCACTACAAAATAAATAAACAAACAAACAAACAAACCACTTCTCCGCACAGCAAAACGCATGTACTTCCCCACACCGCAACAACAAACAAACAACACATAACTCGCACCAACAGCACATGAAGACCCACATCGATCTGATAATCACACCCAAGCTCAGCGCACAGTGAAAACCGAACTGAAGCTGCCAACAGGACACCACTTTTCTCACTTTCCTACTCCAACTTCACCAAACTAACCACCCACCCCTCCTTTTTTGTTTGCAGATCGGCCAGAGCGCCTGGGGACCAATTCCGTTGGTGACGGTGCGCGGTACAAATACCTTTAACATTAAAACTATGTCCTCGGCTGGATACTAAAGCAACATTGGTTTGCTCTTCCTGTTTTTCACGGCTTGTATACTCCCTTCTCCAGTTTGGAGATGGGGTGTGAAAGATTAGAAGTTTAAGCAGGGTTGGGCGTTGGAAGCAGGGTTGGGGTTTGGAGAACAATGAGAAGCTAGTTGTGTGTAAAGGCTGCAGTGGGACAATTGAAGGCGGCTCTTAGACTTTGCAATCGGAAGGTAGGAGAGTAGGTGTTTGAGACTGGATTTGGAGGCAGTTGCTAAAGGCTGGTGTGAGATTGGATATGGAAGGGGTGGGTACAATGGCGAGAAACATACATGTTTAGGAAGTAATGCTAAGGTCAGTGGGTGGTTACTATACAAGGCTGCATTTGGATGATGGGATAGTTGGTCAAGGCTAGAGCTCGAGAGTGTGGTGTCCCTGTTTAAGGGTGTTTTTTTAAATGAAATGTAACGCTGGTGTTGGGGCAGGAGGCGGGTGGGAGGGCGGTGGAGCGATAGCCGGAACCGGTGCTGAATGGAGTAAGCAAAATTCCAACCCTTGTTTTCTTTTCGGATGCTAGTGACTGTAGGTCCCTTGTCTCCTTACATTCCCCACACTTCAGCGGAAACCTCTATGTGGAGCACAAAGGAGCGGGCGCCCCTTATTTACAGGCTATTAAGTGCATACTCCACGCCTCTTTGTTCCACCCAAGCACCTCTCACGAGTCTTTTCAGAGCTGAAACTCTCAGGCCCATCCATCAGGTGAGCCATGGTGAAAGGGAAGAATGAAACTGTCATTCCTCAAGGCGCCATCCATTGACAGGTTTGCTTGAGCCCGCACCTCCACCCTCCCTGGACAGGCAGCCCTGTGTGCAGCCCGACCACCACCGGGAATTTACGCAGCATGCTAGTCATGGCTGTGCTCTACTCAGCCTCTGCTAAAGGTGCAGGTTTCTGGGGAGGGAGGCAAGCCTCACGAAATGCTTGCCGTTTCAGCAGCAAAACCTCCCACCCAGCACTAGCTAGCAGTGCACCTCAGTCCTGACCCACTTCATTACTGCTGTTTCTACACACAGCTCCACCAGAGTACCCCAGTCCTAACATGCAGCATTGTCTGCAATACACAGGTCTGCTCATGCACCCCAATCCTGACCGACCGCACCCCGCGCGGGCCCAGCTTCTAAATCCACGCAAATACGTCCGGCTGAAGCTGAATCCTGATCCGCAGGGCCCTTCAATTGCAGTTCTGGACCAGGCAGCTCTGCCAGCGCACCTTCATCCAGCTGTTGCACATCTGGAGTACTGTGGCATTCCCGTACCGAGTCTCCCCGCCCGTCTGCCAGAGACCTATACTAGTGAATACTGTGCTTGTTATCGCACCATCCTAATGTAGAAGGGATTTCATTAAATTGCTTAATATTTATAGCGCTGTGAAGAGACAAAAAACTGCCTTAGCCCTAACAAGTGCTCTATGAAAAGACATTATTAACCTGGACTCTATTGCTGGGAGAGGGAAGTCCCATCCCATGTGCCCCTAGTTCCTCTGCTGGGAATGGCATGAGGGTGCCAGCTTTGCCTATTAATTCCTGCCAGCGGGGCATGGAACGCTTTTCAGACAGTGCACATCACACTGACATCAGTGCCTGATTTGAACATATGAAAATAAACATTCATGAAGCCCACGGGAAGTCCTGGCGGAGAAATGAACTGTCATTGGGTCGACAAAATGAGAAACCTGGAGCGATCCCAGAGACGGTGCCTTTTCCTTGCTAGCTAAGGATGTGAAAAGGCCTTATATGTCCCTTTGGAAGCCAGGGATCGAGGCTCCCCGTGACAGCTTCGGCTTCTCGTGTGCCTTTGCAAGCAACGCTGCTCTAGCAATTCCCACCAATGTGGGGCTGGGGAGGACGGTTTGTTCCCAGGGTTAAGAAGACTCTGGCTCCTTTCCAGAAGTGTGCATGTGCTTTCACTAAAACCTTGGGTAAGAGCGGGTACAGGTTCCACACTTCATGTAAGTGGTGGGTAATATAGCTTCAGGCCGGCGAACGCGCCACCCATGATCATCGCGCTATTAGCGGTTGCGGCTACTTCCACTGCAGGCTTGTTAGTTATGCTTCACCAGATCTGGTATCTTTAGCCATCGGAGAGTCGTGGTGGATTTACAGGGTGCATACAACAAGAAAGTCCCGTCAGGAGCTACAAGGGTGCAGCCAGGGCTTTAAGTGGGTTAAGAAATCGAGGGGGCCGGGGGGGGGGCTTCGTTTGGGGGCGTGGTATGGGCGTGGCCTAAAAAGTACATAAACCCTAGTAAGGTACACAAACAAATATATAAATGCATGTAAGCATTATTTATAAATTTGTATGCGTACATTACGATGGTTTGTGTACTTTTCAAGCCATCTTTTATTAACATAGAAATACGTAACATATTTCTATGTTTATAAAAAATGGCTTGAAAAGTACACAAACCATAGTAAGGTATGCACATAAATTACCTTTTAAAAATGTATTATATTTAACATATAAAAATCAATTGTATGGACACAATTATGATGGTTTTTGCTTTAAAATATTGTCTGCCCCTCCATAAGCTTACAAGGAGAAGACAAACTGGACCCATTGTCACCTCTGTAAGTTGGCCCTGGGGTGGGCCAAAAATTGGCAAACAAATCCCTAAGCTCACCCAAGCATCTCAATGGTGGGTACAGCTGGCCCAAGGCATTGGCAATCTGTGCCATTGCCCTGGGCTCCGCGCTCTTGGGGGCCACGCAGCTACCTGGGCTTTTCTTTGTGCCTGTTTTAGCTAAGTTGTGCTGTCAGCTCCCAACCCCCTGTGAAGAGCTTCTAGAGACAAATACCTCTCCTGCCCACCTCCCCAGCAGCCCTTCAGACCCGTGGGGCCTCACAGTTAGGGCTTATCACAGTCTTTGTTTAAAGTAATGGTCCATTTAAGAACTTTTGTTTTGGACAAGGGGTTGAAAAGGGGCATTTTAAACAACATACAGAAAAACTAGTTGCCGCCCAAATCTGTCTTCTTTAAACTATGTTGATAGTATTCATATGTCCGCATTTACTGTGTTAAATACATTTTCCCCCCCTCCCTGAGAATGTCACATTTCACTTGCATCATATAAAGCATGTCTTTATCAAACGATCCAAAATGTTACCATTTCACATTATCTTTTGTTATGATTAAGTCTTGAAAGGCAGCCTACAAGCCATTTTTTAAAATAATTTTGTGGAATTGCATTTTGGTATTTGTAGTCTTCAAGAGGGGTAAAAGTAACACAACATTTGTACTATTTTTGTTTAACATATTTCTATATGGATTCCTATATTTCTGGAGTACTTTAATTAGGATATGTGTACTTTTCAAGACAGAGGGCCTCATCACAAGTCTGGCGGTAACCCTTAAATGCAGCAGTAGCGCTATTACCGCCGCATTTAAGGGCCCGCCAGATCATGGCTTTGAGGGATTTTCCCCAGCTCTTAGCTGGGGGAAATCCGCAGCAAAATTGCCGATATTCGGCGCGATTACCGCCAGCGGGAAATCCGCCGGCGGTAATAGCGTGAATTTTCCCCATTGGGCCCAATGGGGAATGAGGAATTCCGGAATGGGCCCAATGGGGAATGGGTAATAACCCTTCCGCCAAACCCGTTATGCGGCGCTAATAGCGCAGGGGGGGTTGGCGGTAGGGCTATTACCGCCGGTGCTAATAGCGCCAGCGTTACTGCCCAACTCGTGATGAGGCCCACAGTATTGTTGAAAGCCAAACGTCGAGGTGAGGAAGGGAAAGGATTGGATCAGAGGGCAAATTTGTTGTGATGATTTTCCAGGTCCATGGATTTAGGAAGAGAGAGGTTGCTGGACTGAAGATGTTCTACCTCGTCTTTTGCTGATTTTCAGGGTACAAGTTGAGATTGCATGTGGGTTGGCAGTATTCACCCTCTTTTTTTCACAGCGCCAACTCCATCCCCCTTGGGTGTTTTTGAGGCCAGCATGCAAAAAAACTTGTTTGCTCAAGTTTTTGCCCACGAGGATTTGCACCCACTAACCCATAAAATCACATGAAAGTGTCTTCAAAGCACACATCTTGCAGTCGTATTTTGCTTTCTATAGAATATTTCACTATAGATTTTTGGGTTAAAAGATGTACAGCTTTTATACTTTGCCAGCAGTGTTCTAGGAAATCTCCTCTGGCTGTTTTTTTTTCCTTTCGGGTATTGATGATTCATTTTGTGAAAAACAATGCTCATTTCTATTGTGAATTTTCTTCTATTAATTAAATGTGTGTATTTCACTTTAGGATACGTTCAATCCCTGTATGTATGTTAATGATACCCCACACTTTTTTCTGGACTTGAGCCCTATTGATGACATTTGAAGACCTGCGGAATTGCTTACCCTGACTGCCCCAGTACTTCCGGTAAATAGGCTTTGTTACAATTGCACTATCCTGCAACAAAAACGCTTTGCCCTGTGTGGCCCAGCGCCAATCCATGCCCTTACATCCTTGGAACGTGCAGTCACATTAGGTATGTTTAGATTACTTACCAGTGATCTTCATTACTCTTAGTTCTGCCCTTTCTCGTCACAGTACTTTCTTTTGAGGCACCCAACTCTACATACGATTCAGCTCACTCGGTTGGATACTCCAAAATAAGCCTCACTCTTGAGATTTCGACAACCGTAATATTAAGAGTTAAAATTCTGATATTGAACGTCCGTTTTTTTTATCCTCACGGATATTGATGACTAATTTTGTGGGATCATTTTCTGCGATACAAATATAGGGGCCCATACATCATTTGCTGCCCAGGGCCCTGCAAATCCTAGGGCTGGCCCTGTTGGTGGGTGAAGGTCAGGGCCAGAACATCTGGCTAAACTGAAATCTAAAACTTCCCGACTCTCTATAGCTTCAGGCCCTCTTTGACCCTCACCCCGCTTGAAAATGGTGTACCTACATTAATGAAATAGGACAACATTCAAGTAACACGTCTTTGATTCTCGGACAAAGCACCAAGCACCTGACTCCTAAAACATGCAATATTATTGTAAGTTTCTAGCTAAGGCGGGAATGGTGGGAAAACAGGAAACTGCACAGGGGACTTGAGAGAGGCAAGCAAGCAGCAGGTAGGAAAAGATGGTCGTCTGGTCATGGAAGATATATAAAGCCCTCCCAACCATTGCTGCCACAGCCCTGGATCCCCCAAACCCCTACAAGTTTCCTGCCTCCATCTCTTTTTCTGCATGGGTGTGATCCGTATTTGCCTTCCCAGACCCACCGTGCCTGCAGCACACTTTCCCCATAGGCTTTCAAGGGAGGAGAGTAGGGACTGGCACACAACGATAACAGACACAAGTTGCTTAGTTGGAAAACCATCTGTTGTGGTCACAGATTTATTATGTTTAACAAATATTTATGAATATACGAAAACATGATTATAACTGTTCATTGATCAACGTTGTTGTCGCTCAGCTTCGTTGTCCAGTAAGGGGCAGGACCTTCTTGGGCCAATTCCACCTCCTGTAAATTGGCCCAGGGATTGTCCCAAAAGTTGCCAAAAAAATCCTAAACGACTAACCCAAACATTTGGTGTGCAGGTCCAGGTCATCCTGATCCCCTAATACCTAAACTTGACCCAACTCACTGCAGTCTTCGATCTCCTATGGCCCGCACCCCCACTTCCTCACGTTACACCTAACTGGTGAGTGCTGATCACCTGTCCCCACCAGAGGGAGACTGGCATCCCAATAATAGAGGGGGAGAACATTCCAGTGACACCACTGCCTCTGTGCATGGAGGATCTTCTGACTGATGTCTCACCCCCTTACTGGCACTGTTTTTTTTAATACAATCTAATATGGTGTTAATAAACACCTCCATGATGATAGGGGGCAGGTTTACCCATGAAAACACTCGTGAAATGTTCCCACAGCTGCCATCTAGCAGAACACCAACAAACGAATACATGTATCGTATTTAAGGCACGCCTGCCTGCCCTCCCGTCTAAGCAACTTTTTCATCACTGCATTCATTATCCTTACTGAAGTATTCATTTTCTATTCCAAGACCCGTGTAGTCCGTCGCTGTATACAATTCTCCCTTGGATAAAGAAATGTGCCAAAGACGCCAATTCTCCCGTCTTCCCAAATTGCACGCCTCCCCTTCTCCCCATTCCATTTTCTGCCAAATGTACCACCATAACATCTGGACTCGCTTACCCAGAGGTGGACTGGCCTATAGGGAACTCTGGAGATTTCCCGCTAGGCCTCTGCACTCTGGTCCCCTTTTGTGTGGTAACCTATTTTATTTCCACATTTTCTCATAGGAAAAGACTTGGGCTTGCTGAAAATGTGTTATTTGGGGCCACTTTAAAACTATTTCCAAGGCCTCTTTTGGATCCCAGTCCACCTCTGGGCTTACGTATTTATCTCTCTGCAACTTGTTGGTTACAGTTGGTGTAATGGCACGTCCGCAATGCTGATACAATAAATGTCCTGCTGCCCAGACTACTCGGTTGGACGCCTGCCAGGTTCTTGTAGGCTCCTGAAGAGGACGAACCAACATTCAGGTCAGTGAGAGGCACTCCCCAAGGAATCACTTGGAGCAAATGCGGACGAGGTGTGTACAGCTGAAGTCTCGTACCCAATACCCCTTTTTATTTTTTTCAGATGAGTGCTGAGAAATTAATATGTGACCAATGGAGAGCCATCAAGGTGTATCAGCGGTGGCCACGAGCGTTTACAGATTTGTGCTGTATCACAACTTGCATCATTCTACAGGACAGGACTGAATATGCTTGCTAGCACAGTCTCTAAAATAGCAGAGTGCTATATGCAGTTTCTCTGCACTAGTTCAGCCCAATTCATATTTCCATGCAGTGTTACATGGGTAGACTCCTCCCACACCCTGAACACAGAGGCTGAGAGGAACCCACCTAACACTCTGCCATTGCAGGCACGTGGTGATGCCACTTAACCCGGACAATAACAGGCCAAGAGCGCGTCAAATTTGGATCCTCAGCATGCTCAGGAGAGAATGGTATTTTTTTAATTTTAAGTGTTTGTGTGTGTGTGTGTGTTTGCGGGCGTGCATGTGGGACTGTTGGGGGCGGGGCTGGCAGATGCAGAACTCTGCAAATAACTTGGCACTTAGGGAAACATTGCGATAGAAAAGGGCACATTGTGCCACCGAGTGCTAAATGGGGAACAACTGTGCACTTAGGGGCAAATGAGGCGAAACTAGGCAGGGAGAATGGTACACGGCAGAACAGCGGCAACAAACAGCATGCAAATGTGTTTTTTACTGTGGCAAAGCAGGCTTATATTATTGAGACAAACCTCATACTTTTCTTTGGTCACAACTAGTATGAAATGGGGAGAAGCAGCATCACTGGCATATATTGTTGAGACAGACGCCATGATTTTGTTTGAGCACAGTGAGCATAGAAATGTGTTTTTATGAAGGCAATGCTGGCCTACATTATTAAATCAGACCTCATGAGTTTTGTTGGGCAAAGGCAGGATGAACATGTGTTTGCTCTTACAGTGCTTGCTATATAGTTGAGACAGTCTTCGTGATTTTCTTGGGCCCAGCCTGCAATGTTTTGCAAAATGCTCTTCTGTACCGCTGGTCACATGGCACCTATTGGAGTATTTCATGTAAATTGCATTGTTAATTCAAAGGTATTTAGCCACATTTCCTGAAATTTGCGCCATAATTTTCACCATTTCCTCCCTTTATTTAAAAATATTTATGGGGGAGCCCACCCAAACCCAGCGGGTTCGTTTGGGGATCCATCCTCGCTCTGGGCAGTTCTGGTAGAAGAATTACACCCGCTACTTGAACAATTCACCAGATGACACTGTCTGCTATTGATTGGTTACTTCCCTGAGGACATATACAAATATAACTTTTTATTACCAGCAAAATTACCCCAACACAGAATACAGAGTTGAAATAGGAATCATAATGACACAATGTCATGAATGTCCTATCATTTTGAATGGTTCACAATAGCAATCAATCCAAGATCATTCCCAACTGGTAGTCCCATCTATCTCCAGCAGTGAGAAAGAACGGAAACTGCCATGCATAGCAGTTATCACTGGTAGGCATTATGTGGTCCAAATTGTCTCAGCGAAGTGCCAAATAACAACCAAACAGCTGAAACAAGACCATTTGCTGAGCCCACTCTGAGCAGGTGGGGGGTACCCTTATGGACGAAAGGAGCAAGTTTAGCCTGCTTTGTGGTGCACATCCTCTTGGCAGCTGTCTGTCTCAGGTTTGGTAGTGGACCGCCCGTTGCTTGTTATAGATGTCTCAAGTGAGGGCTCCCGCGCAGTGGGGTTGGGTCATGATCTTTTCCAACACTTGTGAGAATTTGGCTGATAGGGGGCCGGAAATAAGGGTGCCGGTAGCAACGTATCAGCACCCTTTCCAGACCGCCACACTACAAGTCTGCCTCCAGGTCTACCTGCAGGTCTGACCTGCCGGGCGCAGCGGTCCCGGTAGCCAGACTTGTCACGGAAGCACCGGCACCGTTAGCAGCGGTGCCAGTGCTTCCGTCTCCCCACTCCCATGGAGTCCTATGGGACTCAACGGCAATGGCGAACAACATTTTCCGTCGCCGGACTTCCCAATCTGCCAGGACTTGTAATGTCCCGGTGGCTCTGGGTTATCAGGCGCCGGAAAAGTTTTACGAGTCGGCCGGCAACCCGCCGGTAGCACCAGAGAGCGTCTGGACTTCTGTTTTCCCCACAACCTTGTATAAGTAGGTGATGGTAGCACATGCATTATCCTTTGACTGTTGTGGGTGACTCAGCAGAGGGAGCACCGTATATGGCTTTTTTGTGAGCCCTGTCAAGGTCGAGGGATCAGCGTACAATTCCAAGCCAAGGTCTTAGTTTGGTTTCTTTATTGAATACATCAGAAAATCAGGGGCTCGGGATTGACTGATCTCACTTGGTGGGGTTCTGGAATAAGTACGAAATTAACTTTCTTCTCTCCCCTGAACAAATCCGCCCTTCTGGAGGAAAACAGTCGCTATGCACTTCTTTCTTGGCACCTTGAGTTTTTCATAACTTGGATGGTCTAGTCAGGATGTTGAGTCAGTCCACCTGGACTTCAGGAATGTCTGGCACCACTGCACCCAGTACCTTGGGTTGCAATTATGGGGGTTGGTGGCAGACTCTTTCCCTAGTGGTGGATGTCGAGATTAGCATGCTTTTATCAACCAGGTATGTGGCATGGGCCTGATACCGCTATTTATTCTTCCAGGCCTTCAGCTGCCACCTAACTTTTCACCCGTGTGTGATTCTGCTTAGTGTCGGAACTCTGGGGATGTTCTCTCCTTCCCTTCTTTTCTCTTAACTCCTTGCCTCGTCCTCTTCTCTTTATTCCTTCTTCCCTCGCTTTTTCGTGTGCTCTTCTATTTCTGGCTTTTTCTAAGTGTTTGCTCTTTCCATCTCTCTGACCTCCACGACATCTGCCACGTAGCTCATTTCTCCACCTCAGCTCCCATCTATTCTCTTCTTATTATCTACTTCACTTCCTCCTTTAGTGGGTCTCCTTGCACTGTTCCTCTCTGTCTCTCTCTAACTCTCTCTCTCTCTCTCCGCCTCTGCTCTGTTTCCCTTTCCTCCAACTGCTGATTTCTCTTACCTGCTACTGTTCCTCTCCTCATTTCCTCTCCTCTTTCTTCTGCCTCCTGTTTCTCACACGTTTACTCTGCTCTTTTCCACTTCTACTCTTCTCCCCACCTCTGCTCCTCTTTCTTACTCCTCCACTCGTGTTTCTCCCTCCTCTTCTTCTTTTTCTCACACTTCCACCTTCGCTTCGCTCTCTGTTTTCCTTCCCTCTGTGTCAGACCACTAAACTCACTCTCATTCTCCTAACTCCCATGCTATCTGTGATTTTGGTTCGCATGCTATGGCATTGGTTGGCACTAGCTTGAACCACAGAATTGGGAGGTGAACATACTCGCCTAGCAGTATTCAGATGCTCAGCTGCCATCTTTCTTTTGCATTCTCTGCGGGGTATATCACTGCGCAGAGCCTCCAATCTCCACATCGGAGCCTCTCACGCTCCACAATAGTGATTCACGGTCTGCACGAGTGAGCGTGCCCTTGGTACTGGGACAGAAGGTTGAGCCAATCTCTACAAGTCTTTTAGTAAACCAGGGATCGCTTTTAAAAAGCCCTCGTCTGACCATGGCTTTGGTTCCACAAACTGTAGGTCTTGTTCTGACTTTTTATGGTTTTGTTCATATTTTAGTCGGTCACTAAATTGTCCGTGGGTTTTGATGAAACGCTGTTGGGGAATATATACAGGACTAGGAATAAATGGGCAGCCTGTGGGAACCTGCACAAGCCCCCTCTGGAGCCAAATCCCATAGCGGGTGGTTGTTCCCGCTTCCCAGGGTCAACTGAGTCCCATAACCTAGTCTCAACCATGACATTTCAACATCCCCCACCATGTCGCCACTTTAAATAGGAGCATAAGAAAGGTCTGGCCTCCTCTGCCTGTTGTGGGAGGGAGTCCAGTGAGCAGTTTGGATCTGGTATTTTCCCAAATACCTGACGAAGTGCCACTGGCCCGTTGGTATTCTAGCAATGCAGTAGTCTTACCTAGCCAGTGAAAGTCGAGGTAATTCTAGGTCTTGCCTGAGCTTTTAACAGAGGCAGCAGAGAGTGAACTCCTGAAGTTCGCTATAGCAATGCTGGACCACCGCGAGGCAGCGACCCACATGTGTGCCGGAAACATCTTTTAAGTCTTGGTGGCAAGCATGAGTCAGCTAACACTCTGCCTTACAAGCGTTCAGCTGAGTGCTGGTTTGCAAAATAACTGAGAACCCAGGCTGGGATGGCAGATGGGTGCGGGGTTACTCCTCCATCGCGGTACATGCTGTGCCTGAATGTACACTACAGAGTCGTTGTGGGGGTTCATACACCCCTTCTGGCTTCCTTCTCTATAGCATTGCAACCCTGCCACACAGATGATTTCCTCGAAAGTACGGTCCAGCTATCTCGCAGCTGCTTCCATTTGCTTGTACCCTGCATACAAACTGCGCCAAAGCTCTTACCTCTACACAGTTGCCCCAGGGCTCCGAACTCATCTTATTCATGCAACCTTTTCTTGCATAGCACCGCGGCCCATAGAATATAGCTCAGTCCCACACAAATTCGGACCAGCACCGCTTCTCTTTCTACCCTGGGTTTTCCAACATGTATGCACCAAACTGTCTGCCTTTTCCTGAAAAGCTCAGACGTTCCAGAAGAGATCCTATTTATCACTTCTACTGCATGTACGGTAATACTCACTTCTATTGTCTTTGCAAACTATGATCTCCTGAAGGGCCACCTTACCCACAGTGCTTCGATGCCGTAACATTTGGCAGGAGATGAAATACAAATACGAGATAACACAACAGGGTTACAGTCACAGGTGTCATTTCAGGGCAGAGGAGTATCCAGCATTGCAAGAGTGTGGGAGACTGGGGTGGAGCGAGCGCAAAAAAGTCCTGCTGTTTTTACCCCCAAATGCACTTGGGAAAATTAATGCTAAACTGACAATTGTTCCAGACCTAACAAGGGGGGTCCTGGGAGTCTCTCTGCCAGACATTAGTCCTGGTTACGAGAGACTTACCCAGAGTCTTTAGCTCACTATCTTTTCACAGAGAAGAAATATCCCAAACATATCAGTCTTTGTCCTGCCCTGGGGCAGTCCAGCACCGAAATGCGAGGCAATTCTCCTCTGAACAAGAGTACCAACAGAAACCCCAGACACGTGTTTCGGTCTGGTTGGACCTCATCAGTAGGGTGGATCTGTGCCTCTCTAAGAATAGTGAGCAAGGGGTCCACGTCTGGATTCCCCTAGTAACTTAGGGTGAGACCCAAAGTTACTTAAATATGCAAATTAACAAGGGGGGTCCTGGGAGTCCCTCTGCCAGACATTAGTCCTGGTTACGAGAGACTTACCCAGAGTCTTTAGCTCACTATCTTTCACAGAGAAGAAATATCCTAAACATATCAGTCTTTGTCCTGCCCTGGGGCAGTCCAGCACCGAAATGCTAGGCAATTCTCCTCTGAACAAGAGTACCAACAGAAACCCCAGACACGTGTTTCGGTCTGGTTGGACCTCATCAGTAGGGTGGATCTGTGCCTCTCTAAGAATTAAGTAACTTTGGGTCTCACCCTAAGTTACTAGGGGAATCCAGACGTGGACCCCTTGCTCACTATTCTTAGAGAGGCACAGATCCACCCTACTGATGAGGTCCAACCAGACCGAAACACGTGTCTGGGGTTTCTGTTGGTACTCTTGTTCAGAGGAGAATTGCCTAGCATTTCGGTGCTGGACTGCCCCAGGGCAGGACAAAGACTGATATGTTTAGGATATTTCTTCTCTGTGAAAGATAGTGAGCTAAAGACTCTGGGTAAGTCTCTCGTAACCAGGACTAATGTCTGGCAGAGGGACTCCCAGGACCCCCCTTGTTAATTTGCATTGTTCCAGACCACCATATGAAGGCTTGACTGTGTACCCACTCCCTGCAACATTCGGACAAGAGTGGGGACATAGAGAGTGTGTCCCTGCTCTGTATCTTGCTCTGCCCCGTATTGGGCCTGCAGTGCAGTGAACGGCCTGGAGTTTGACATAGAGAGTGCTCCTGCTATGCCCCATATTGTGCATGGAGGGTGCATAGCAGGAGCATTTGGCCACGCTTCTGTCCGTATTCTACTCCAGACGAATCTATGTGATCACTGCGCCACCCATAAGGTCGGCTATTAAATTGCTAACTTCCAGGGGCGTTGCTAGGGGGGGGCTAAGGGGGCTGTAGCCCCTGATCTTTTGGTTGTAGCCCCGGGTAGAATCTCAGGAGCTACAGCCAAAAGTCTAGCTAGCCCCCAGTCCCAACAGTTCCTACATCAGCTTAGCCCCGGGTCTTTTCCAGACCTAGCAACTCCCCTGCTAACTTCCATTATGGTGCCGCGCAGTGATCACACAGATCACTGTGCCCTGCATCCCCATTCCCGCCTCCCCCCTATCCACTTACCTTTTCGGCGGCACACAGTGAAGTGCGCTGCCGTCTCTCTTCCGACCCTGCAGCATCAGATCATCCCGTTTACGTGGGTCGATAGTGACACCACAGGGTCCTTTTTTGTTTTCTTTTTTGTTATAAACTTCTTATCCCCGCAACCCCTGACTCCCGTTGCTGTGCCCAAGAGGAGCGGGGGACACCCCTGCAACCCCTCCTTTGCTTGGGCCCAGTAATGGGAGTCAGGATTTTGTGCGCACCGAAAGTCGAAGTAACTGCAGGGCCACAGTACTGGAGTCAACATTTTTGTACGATTCCCTCCAGACCGCTGTTCTACAGGTAGCCAGACTGAACAGGAGCATACAACAACACTGCTGTTAGCCGTCCTGCGCGGCTTGAAATAACGGAGGAGCTATTAGCCGTCATACGCGGCCAATAATGAACGGAGGAGCCAGCATGGATTTGTACCTTTCTTTATTCTTTCCATGCAGAAACTGGTTTCCCATAACTCCCCCTTCCCCCTCTACACGTCACTTCCCGCGTGACGTATTCCCATGCCATGTCCTTCCCTTAAAGGGCCAGTACACGGCAACAACACCCCCGGACAAATGTCCTTAGAACTATAACACGTGATTGTCTTTGTATCAACAACTTTATGGACTTTTTAACTTTCAACACTCCTCCACTAACCTGGGAGGCTTCTTAATTGTCCTTTGTGGTCGTCCTCGCGACCATTGGCTGTGGTCGCCGTCACCCGGGGTTGCGGGGCTTGGCTGACGTAGAGCTTGTGGCTCGAGGGGGACCCACTCTTCATCTCGCGTCTCACTCTCTTCTGGATCGATGGGTGGTGGCTCTCCTTCCGTTCCTCTCACAGCATGCTTGAACAACGAGCTGTTCCTTGTCACTTCTTTCTCGTCGTTCGCGGCTGTTACCATGGTCCCTTTTACAGCTATGACTTGAAGCGGCTCTGGCGAGAATAACGGGTCTGTCTTTTTGCGTACTGCTTGCTGCACCCAGACATCGTCGCCTATCTGAAAGTCTTTGGGTTGTGCTCTTCTCCGTTGGTCCGTCTGTTCACGTACCTTTTCTTTCCTTGCTTCATCCCTTCGAACGATCTCTGGGTCTGGTTTTGGCTTCAACGCTGGATTATTTATAACTCTGGTTTTTACTCTGTACTTTACCATGAGCTCTGCTGGGGTTTTGTTGGTGGCTTCATGGGGCGTGTTCCGGTAATCCCTCAGCATTCTGCACAACGCCTGGTGGGGGTCAGCCCCTTCGAGGCGTGCTCTTTGCATGGTCTTTTTGATGGAGGCCATGAACCTTTCGGCCATGCCATTTGCCTGGGGCCATCTCGGGGATACCTTCTGATGTCGAAACCCCATATGCTTTGCGAACACCCCAAATTCATGGCCACTGAACGGCGGCCCATTGTCCGACTTTATCACGTCAGGGATCCCCCACTCACTGATGACTTCATCAAGCGTTGCTGCCACGTGCGCAAACGCTGTGGATTTCACTCGCTTCACTATGGGGAAGCGAGAATGTTCATCGATGAGGAGCAGCAGATAGTCTCCCGCTTCTGTCGGACCATAGAAGTCTGTTGCGACTCGTTCCCACGGGTGGTCCGGGATCGTAGTTATCCTGAGGGGGTTTGGTGGCCCCGGTCTGGAGGTGCATTGGCAAGCTATGCAATTGCGGACCCACCTGTCGACCATATTGCCCATGAACGGGAACCACACGTGGCACCGCAGCAACCTCTTTGTGTTTTCTGCTCCTCTGTGACCTTCGTGAGCCGTTTTGATGACATCCGCTCGTAAGGTGTTGGGAATGACTATTTTGCATCCTTTTAGTAGAATGACGTAATCTTGAACTGCCAGTTCCGCGTTTACTCTTGCCAGTCTTTCAAGCTCGTCACAACTGTCTCCCGGATGGGCCTGAACCGCTCTCCTAAAATCTTTCCACTTGTTGTTTCGTGTCAAACTGATGGCTAGGGCCATAGATGGGTCGGCTGCTGAGGCTGCGGCTACCGTGTCAATGGACATTGCTGGGGGCAGAGCGTTTTCGGTCACGTAACTGATGTATTCTGCATCTCCCTTTCTCTGGGCCGGAATACCAACAGGGTGTCGCGAAAGATAATCAGCTGGGTTGTTCTCACCCCCTGGTCTGTGGATTATTTGAAAGTCATATTCTTGCAGGCGTATTCCCCACCTCTCGATCCTGGGGGGCATCCTGGTCCGCGGGTTGCCAAACAGGGACAGGAGAGCCTGGTGGTCCGTGATGAGGGTAAATTTCTTGCCTACGACAAAGTGATGGAAATGTTCACGGGCTCAGACGGCTGCCAGACTCTCTTTTTCTGCCTGTGAGTAGGCCGACTCTGGAGGAGCCAGAGCTCTGCTGGCGTAGGCGACCACATGGCGTGGGTATGTGTCCTGGCCACTGGTCTGGGCGAGGATTGCGCCTAATCCCACGGGGCTGGCATCGACCACGATTTCGGTATGCCATTCTGGATCGAAGTATGCAAGCTTCCTGGCCTCCGCCAGGGCGTGTTTGATGTCATCAAATGCTTCTTGGCACTCCTCGGTCCAGTGGAATGTAGCGAGCACAGTACCCAGCCATGCCCAGGAACGACCTGATGTCCGCCGCCTTGTTGGGTTTTTCCAGATGGAGGATGGTGGTAACTTTGTCAGGGTCAGGAGTCATCCCGTCGGCCGAGAAGATGTGTCCGAAAACTTGAGTTTTGTTTTCCCAAACCAGCATTTCTCTACATTGAGGGTCAGACCTGCCTTTTGTAACGCTCCGCATGTGGCCCTTAGTGCCTCATCATGTTCCTGCCGAGTCTTCCCGAACACGAGAATATCATCACTGTAGTTTAATGTCCCTTTGATGGATCGAATGATCTGCCGAACTGTCTCGTGGAAGACTTCAGCCGCGGAGGATATTCCAAAGTTGAGTCTTTTGTAACGGAACAGTCCCTCGTGGGACGCGAATGTGGTGATTGGTCGTGAGTCCGGGTGAAGAACCAACTGGTGGTACCCCTGGTTGAGGTCCAATTTCGAGAACAGGACTGGCTTGTTCAGTTGGACTATCATGTCCTCAATTTTTGGACCGGGGTGCCGTTCACGTTGTATGGCCGTATTGGCCACCCTCATGTCCACACATAGCCTGAGTCGGCCGCCTTCCTTCGGTACGATTACGAGAGGGGACACCCATGGAGTGGGCCCAGTTGCCGGTTCAATAATGTCATCCTTTAAGAGTTGATGTAGTTCTTTCGAGACAGCCTCCTGTAGGTGAAATCCCACTCGCCTTGGGTGTTGTGGCACTGGGTGAACGTCTGGATTTATGTGTAACTTGATGGGCGGACCGTTCAGCTTGCCTAGGCCCCGGCAAATGTCGGGAAATTCCTTTATGATGTCATCTTTTGTTAGGACGGCAGGCTTGGGAGCCCCTTGATCTGTGTGGCATATCTGAGCTGGTTGTGGTGTTTGCGGTTCAGTAGAGTTGATGAGATCACCTTCCTGGACAAGTATGTTGATCAGGCCTAGCTGAGATGCTGTTTTGTAGCTCAACAGGCATCGGCCTTTCGTCGGGCTCCTGATGACGTGGATTATGGTGTTGGTGGTTCTGCACCCAAATGTGAGGCGTCTTTTGAATGACCCAGTTCAGCATAGGGGTGTGTCGGCGCCCCATTGGTAAATTTTGGAGGTGGTCTGGGTGAGCGCGGGTCTGTTGAGTAACTGCTGGAATTCCTTTTCACACATGATGTTAACCGTTGCTCCAGAGTCGATCAAGAAGCAGAATCGTTGGTTGCATATCTCGACTTGTATCCTGGGTGCTTCCCGCGCCACTTCATCTAGTATGAGGTTAACGAATTCATCTTGACTATGTGGATCACATTGTCCGCCATCATAGTCTGTGTAGCCTTGAGGCACAGTGTATGACACTTGCCTGGATGGGGGTGGTCCGTCATATTCGTCTTGCATCTGCGGCTCGGGTTCCAGTGTCTCGTATTGCTGATATTCTTCTTCGGGATATACTTCTTCCACCACCCTGATGTATCTTCGTGGACCGGGTTGGTAAGGGCGATTTTGATATGACTGATTGGATCGTTGAGCCAGTCTGAATGAGGGATTGCTGGGGGTGCGAACCGTGGGAAAAGGTCTACCTTCTCTGCACACGATTTGAAAGTGCCCTTCCCTCCCGCAGTTTCCACACTTTTGTGTGAGGGCCGGGCAGGAGCCCGCTTGCGGGAATGTCATTCCGCATCTGTAACATTGTCTCTGCATTCTCGGGGTCGCCGCGGCGCCACAACTCCCAGTCCTTTCGTTGTCCCTGTTGTTGGACCCTTGTACCACTGCGATGAGGTCGCTTTTGTCTTGTTTAGTGGCAGCCGTGTTGGACATGTGTGTTACTTGTTTTTCCACTCTCTCGAGTATCCGCGCCATCGCACTCACCTCATCGATAGTGATGGGTTTCTTGAGTAGTTGCTTCTTCAAAGCAGGCGATACACATCCCTCGATCACTCGTAGTCGGATGGCTTCGTCTAGTGAGAATGCGTCAAACTGACAGTGTGCACCCTTTATCCTGAGTCTCACGATGAATTCGTCCACTGTTTCTTCTGTGCGTTGCGTGCACTGATTAAAGATATATCTTTCATAATCCCTGTTGGGAGCGATGACAAGTCTGTTATTTAGGGCTGTGATGAGGCTTGCAAAATCAGTGAGTTCCGCCGGGGGAATGGTCTTGATGAGGGTTTTTATCTCATTTCCCGCCGTGTTGATGAACATGCTGCGCAGTCGAGGAGAGGTGTCTTCTCCGGCAGCCTCGATAAAATTGTTAAAGTCCTCTAGCCATTCAACCCACCTCGCTCCCTTGTCAGCTTGAGGCATCATGGAGAAGGGGGGCGGCATGCGCCATGCTGTGGCTGTGGACCTGGTGACTGGCACCGCTGGCGTTGTGCTCTGGTCCGCTGGAGCGGTTGATGTGTTGGGCGTATTGCTCATCTTGTCACAGCTGTGTCGGGGATGGTTGATCAGAAGGCCGGTCCGGAACCGTTTTTTGTTGGCAGCGTTTTAGTGTTCCGTGCTCTCATTGGAGGTGCGGCACTGTAGCTTTGTTGGGGCTTGCCGGCCTCTTCATGGGCCGTTTGGCCAGGGGTAGGTTCGCCAGTGCTACCCTTCAACTTCCTCTTCTTTTATTTTTGCAATGTGAGAGAAGGAGGAAGAAATTTTTTTTTTTTTTTTCGTTCCTTGCGGGTCCCCTATTTGTTGGAGGAGGGGGCCGCAGCTCTTTTCATGCCGATCTGGAGGGGGCGCCGGGCAGCGGGATCACTGCAGGCTCACGTGTTTCCTTTCTCGTGCCTCTGCGTTGTATCCGTGCCGCGCGGTGGGATCACCCGCGAGCACAAGGAGGACGACGGCGGGATCGCCGTCAGCTGAGCAGCCACGTGGTGGGATCACCCGTGCTGCAAGGAGGACCGCTGGCTGGGGATGGATCGTCGTTGCCAGTTGTTAGCCGTCATACGCGGCCAATAATGAACGGAGGAGCCAGCGTGGATTTGTACCTTTCTTTATTCTTTCCATGCAGGAACTGGTTTCCCATAACTCCCCCTTCCCCCTCTACACGTCACTTCCCGCGTGACGTATTCCCATGCCATGTCCTTCCCTTAAAGGACCAGTACACGGCAACAGGAGCCAGCGTTGGATGGTACCTCTTCTTTTATTAAACTCGTACAGGAACTAACCCCTCTCCTCCCAACTCCTCCCTCTAAACGTCACTTCCCATGTGATGTTTTACCCCACCGCGTCCTTCCCTTAAGGGGCCAGTACACGGTAACAACTGCTGTCTGTCCCAGACAATATGCCCAGAAAAAAGTCATGCCCCATTAAGAAAGGGCTAGACTGGCTGCCCCAAATGCCAGTCTAGCCAAGTAATAACACATACCATACTTGGTTGGTCATGGATGTCCAGAAAAAATGTCACGGCCAGTAAGAAAGGGCTAAACTGGCTGCCCCAAATGCCAGTCTAGCATAGTAAATAGTAATTACACATACCATACTTGGCTTTAAACCAAGTATGGTATGCGTTATTACTTTGCTAGACTGGCATTTGGGGCAGCCAGTCTATCCCTTTCTTACGAGTCTGCCCACTGAAAAAAGTGAACGGGCACTGTCCACCCACATGTATCCTTGACTTGTGCCCCGAAATCAACACAGGACCACAACCAAGGAAAATGACCCCTCCGATCTCCAGGACTGCAACCACTCTTGCCATACCCTGGCCAAATATTCATGACTCACTTGCCCTGTCATAATTTCCACTCCTCACCCCCATGTTTGGCTTTCAACCATATTCTGTTTTATAAAGATGACTTTAAAAGTACACAAACTATAGTACTTACACAAATCTATAAATGCTTATAGAAATATGCTAGGCAAAAAGTATACAAATATGGCATTATTCCCCCACCTTGAATGGAAGACTGCAAAGACCAGAATGCAATTTAGTAGAAGGTGAAAAATGGCATGTGGATTTTGAAAATGTACTTTCAAGACTTAAAAGACTTGTAACAAAAGGTAACTCGTGAAAAGGTTACCTGTTTGTGTTTCAATGTTTGACAAAGTCATGCTTCATATATAATGTGAGAAAAATGTTACAATCTACCTATAATAGCCGATTTTTGGTGTGTTAAAATTTAACCTGAGAAAAGAAGGCAGACCATTACATTTCTGTTGCTTGTGAATCTGCTTAGAATCACATCCTGTGCATATAGTCCGACAGTGGTAATTGCAGAATATTGCATCTTTCTTTTGCAGATCGAAAAGGGAAGTTGACATGGGCGTGACTGTAACACTATCCCTGCGTGACGTATAGTGTACCCAAAATCCTTCACGCATTGAGGTCCCACAAGTTATTTTTTTCCGGCTTTCTAGTCGGTCACTTAATGCAGAGCTCGTTACCGGGTATACATTGCTAATATATTGGTACTTGCATGGCACGTTACCGCCAGGCACCCTCGATGGCTGTCTCGACGACTATGCGACATCCTCTCGACGGCTGATCGTGCTTTGCCAACTCTACAACTCCGGTGACTCGATGGCTGCTTCTTCTCTGCCTTGACCTCCAGGCCCGGCCTCACAGTAGGGAGAGTGGGGACACGTTTCTACTGACTTTCTCTTTAGACGAAGAGTCTATTGGCAGCCACAGCTCCAATTCGGATGCCGTAGATGCAATTGTGGAGTCTGCTGATTCCTGCATGTCTGTCCCTGGCACCGATAAGCATGCCATGGCAGTGTGATGGGGACCATACACCAAGGTGACAAGGACATACAGAGCACTTAGAAATTTAAGCACACAACCCACAGGCCTCACTTGTTGAGGAAGCCATTGACGCCCATAGACCCATCAAAAACTTCGACAAGGCCTACCAAACCTCGTGGTTGGGAGCCCACTGTGCTCCTGCCATTGCGGCCTGCGCAAGACCTTAAGACTTTAACCTTACTGGGCGCTTCACATAAATCTTCGCCCCTCGGTGCGGTAGCGTCAAAAGATGTGCCGAAACGAGCCCTGCCCTCCAAAATGCTTCCCAAGCTTCAGAAAAAGCTTTATAAGTCCCATTGCCACAGTTCTGGGCCTAAAAAGGCCTCCCCTTTGCCAGAAGGGTATTCTCCAGCCTCTTCCCCTCTGTCTCACGCCCTGCAGCAGGATCCTGTTCCAGCTGCTTCATCCATCCCGCCCCCTAATGAATCCTCTACCTCTGTGTGGACTAGGGAGAAATTTGAGGCTAGTATGGAGAGGATGTCTGAATTGATTAACTTTCCAGACACATTTGATGGCATGATTAAGAGACATAAGTCTATGGACACTTGCCCTCTACCTTCCAAGTCCACCATGGACCCCTAACTAGGTGCACATTTTGCATCCCTGTCTGAACAACGTCTGCGTAAAACTCCTGTGGATATCTTCCAGGAGGCCTAGGTGGAACCTGATGACGACATCTATTATGTCCCAGATCCGGAGCACCTCTCACAGGACCCCATCTCTCAAGACCCAAATAACTGGGTCCCTGCTGATGACCAAGGTACTTGGCCCACTACCCCGGCCCATGAAACGGACAACATTTTTTTGGATACTCCGCCCGTCGTTCAGTCCCGGGACTCATCACATATTGACGATCCAATGTTATTCAACAACCTCCTCAAGAAGGCTGCTGACCATTTCAAGATTGTAACCCAGGAGGGCATACTCAACTCAGATTTCGTTGAGGATATCCTCAAGGAAAAAGACACCATCAGCCAGGCAATTCCTCTTCTGAGTTTAGTGAAGAAACAACCTGCTCCCTCCTTACTTATTCCCTTGCTCATTCGGGCCGTCAAATCTTGAATTGAGAACATTTTTCTGTCCAGCGCCTTCAGATCCTTTGTATATCAAAGGACATGCTGTTCTGAACTCCTTGGTTGTAACAACCACCAGAAAACGAGCAGGGGTTCCCACTGTCCTCGCCCGAGTCACCTTCAGACAAGGATTGTAGAAAGCTTAATGCTCTTGATAAACTAATCACCACCTCGGCTGCTTTCAGTACTTGGATCGCTAATAATACCACAGACCTCGCAAGCTATAGCAATGTCCAATTGGGTCTTGTGAATGAAGGCCTACAAAATGTCCCAGAGCCAACTCGTTCACAACTGTTGGCAGTGGTGGCTGAAGGGTGTAGAACATTTTGAAGTATACTCTGGATTCATCTGAGACGGCAGGGCGTGTTCTCTCACAAGGGACCCTGTTAAAGCACCATGCATGGCCCATACACTCTGGCTTTAAACCAGAGACACAGGCTTCTCTCATAAACAAACCTGTAGAAGACTCTGCCCTCTTTGGTAAGGCGGTCCATGAGGCCCTTGAGACAGCTAAAAAAAGCACGAGACACTAAAGTCATTGAACCAGATCTCAGCCAAGCTCTTTGTCCACTAGGGAACCTTTACCCCTGCCGGTCCTTTCGTGGGCAATCCTTTTTCCTCTCCTCCCAAGGTAACTGCGGAACAGGAGGTTCTCCTTGGTATTTCAGACAGGGCACTTGCAGCAATTTCCAGACCCCTCAACATCGGGGATTTTGCCGTGGAAAGGGTAGAGGGAGAAACTCTGCAGCCAGAGGCTCTCCAACCCCAGCCAATAAATGACTCAGCGATACAGGTCCCTCTCCCATGTCTCCCTGGTAGGGGGGCGATTGACATATTTTACCGACGCATGGGAGGGCATCTCCTCGGATCAGTGGGCACATAAAACTGTCAGCGGGAGTTATTGCATAGAATTCTGTAGTGTTGCCTTATGTTACATCAGGCAGTGCATTTTATAGAATGTGGGAGTAGCCTGGAACTCTGTGTTCCCTGAGGGTTCCAGGGATGATGGTTGAGGACTGCAGGATGGGAGATGAAGCAGGAATGATGTACTTACCTGTTTCTCCCCAGTTATCCTAGCTTAATCCCTGCAACTCAGAATAAAGCTAGTACCTTGCATACCTGCCAGCGTCAGAGTCATCACTGTCTCCTATCTGCTTTCCTGGACTGCATACACTACAAGTTTGGCTACGAGGATGGGATTACTTTTTGTCAACCGTTTCCAGAAATACAAAAGTGAAGAGATGTAGTGCCAGGGATGAGAGCCGTAAACATGCTGAAATATGAGGCAGCATGAGAGGTGCATCTTATAGCCTTGAGATGGTAATTCTTTATGATGATGAAGATGAGCTGGCATACCAGGCATTGGCAAGATAATTTACTACAGGAGTGCCAATCCACTGATAGCACCAGAGAACAAAAATGGGAACTTTGTTGTGCGAGATCATTTATTGCTGTGTGCCGGCAAGGTAAGCGCTTTCCGATAATACAGGTCAGTTTCAGTATCGTGAGCTGTGCCGGCAAGGAAAGCGCTCACCGATAATACAGGTTAGGGTCACGATTGTGTGCTGGTCAAATAGATGCAAAACAATGCGGGTGCCGTATATGCAGTGAAGTTTCATTCTGTTGTGGGGAACAACAGACTTTTGCAATGAGCGCACCGTTGTGTTGTTTGAGACTCAGTCCATTGATAAGTGTTGCTAACAGTGCGGCCAACAATGACCACCATTGGGGAAGTCCAGATGTTGGAGTAGCCTGGAACCCAGTGTTCCCTGAGGGTTCCAGGGATGACAGTTGAGGACTGCAGGAT
Source organism: Ambystoma mexicanum (assembly GCF_040938575.1). Taxonomy (NCBI): domain Eukaryota; kingdom Metazoa; phylum Chordata; class Amphibia; order Caudata; family Ambystomatidae; genus Ambystoma; species Ambystoma mexicanum. The sequence continues at coordinate 1,097,746,746 of NC_090923.1, forward strand.
GGGAGATGAAGCAGGAATGATGTACTTACCTATTGCTCCCCAGTTATCCTAGCTTAATCCCTGCAACTGAGAATAATCTGACCCAGCGCCCTGTTTTAGATCTGCATCCTGCAAACAAGTAAGTCAAACCTCAAAGGTTCAGGATGACAACTATACAGGAGGTAATACCACTGCTACAACAGAGGGATTACATGGGCACCTTGGATATAAAAGATTCATACTTTCATTTTTCAATGTTGCCAGTGCACAAAAAGTACCTCGGGTTCAAGATAGAGGACACTCACTATCAGTAAAGGTACTCCCCCTCGGCATTGCCTCAGCTCCAAGGGTGTTTACAGAGGTACGAGCAGTGGCGGCAGTTCACCTGCACAGGCAGTCCATTCCAGTGTACCCTTATCTCGATGACTGTCTCATAACCGAAGACTCATAGATAACGTGTTTGGAGAACACTCAAAAGACAATAGTTCTCCTTTTCAGCATGGGATTCTCAATCAGCGAGAAAAAGTAAAGTCTGGTCCCCAGTCAAGTCAAACAGTTTCTAGGAGCACTAATTGAGACAGAAGGCAGTCTTGTCTTCCCCTCCAACGAGAGGGTTCAAGATATGTTTTTCCAGATCCCTCAGTATGTAGCCAGTCGCCGGATAACTGCACGGAAAGCCATGCGGTTACTGGGGATGATGGCATACTGCATCTTCCTAGTTCCACATTCCCGTATGTGCCCCATGCTGTGTGGCTCTCAAGCCGATGGTGTCAGGCAAGCTATCAGTGGGACAATAGATTTCATTCATTCTCTGCAGTGGTGGTCAAAGGAAAACCATATGAAGGGGAAATCCTTCACCACCTCCAGAGTAGACCACAGACACATCTCTGTCTCTACAAAAGACAGCTCATGGCACATGGTCTCCATCAGTAGCTTCCAAACATATCAATCTGTTGGAATTACTTGCAGTGTTGAAAGCCCTAAAAGCCTTCCAAACACACCTTACAGACAGCACCACAGCCATGTACTATCTGAACAAACAGAGGGAGGGGGGCACTCACTCTCCAGGGCTATCTAAACTGTCACAGAACATTTGGAAATGGGCACTCAAACACAACATATTCTTACTATCATAACATGTTCATGGGGAACACAATCTTCTGGCAGACATGCTCAGCAGAGACTTGCACCTACCCGTAGAACATAAGTGGCGCTTGCAAGAACATATTCTACTCAACGTCTTTGCAGAATGGGGTCATCCAATCTCAACAGAAAAAGGATACTGGTATGTTGTGGGTTAGCCAATGTGAAGTATAAGTGAATTAGAGATGTTCACCCGGTCTCAACCCACATAATATTGATGGCTATCAATTTTGCATGCACATATGTGTACTGAAACACTCCTTAACAATAAACAGATATTTGGAAAGATTGATGTAAAAACTTTATATCAAAAAATAGTACATGTAATAAAATCCAACTTGGAGGGACATATACAATCAAAAACATGAATGTAGATTTTCCATTTGTGAATTGAGGATGGAAATTTTCAAACAATCAAAAAAGAAAATGAGAATTAGTGCATCAAAGAGAAAACATATACAGAAATGACATAAAGCAATTTTCAATATTGACAAAAAAACAAAAAACCCAGTTATTTATCACTGGGATGCTTGATTAAATCAGAAAGCAAAAAAGTATCTACAGAGTGATGAGTGCAACTGTACCTCTATTCAACATAGAAAGAAAATAGAGCAAATAAACAATATTCTTTAGTATTTAGAATCAATTCCCGAGGCTGAGAATGTTGTGTGTCGGGATGGGGTCTGCCAACGCTACAGGGGGAATAGATAAGCAACATGAAATGTGGGTGCTTCGCATGGATGACATGGTCCCATCAGTGGATAATGCCACATGAGCAAGCAAGGTCCTGCTGTGAAGGACCTTTTGTTCCCCTGTGGTAGAAGAAAGCGTTTCGGCGGAACAGAATTGGTTAAAAAATTACTTTTCATGCGAAAAGAATGTACTCCGCATTCATCAGGGCGACAATTAGCAGGATCCTGCAAGGGTGCAAAGGGGAGAGAAGAAAAAAAGGGAAAATTGAAGAAAGAAAAAGGGGGAATGAATCACCAGAATAAATAAAGAAGTGAAAATAAATCAAACATAGAAGTGAAACTGTACATAATTGCTTTGCATGCAAAAGTAGGGATAAATCAAGGAGGCAGACATCGATCTTGGTCGAGTCTGTAGATATATCTCGTAGTCACATATAAATACACCCCCAGATGGAGAGAGGGAAGTCTCGGGAAAAGTTCCGATGAGTCTTCCCCCTGGGGAGGGGGCAGAGATAGCAGATTGTGACATTGGGTCCCCTTTGGAGGAGTGGTGCACGAGTCCCCGGCAGGTACCCGCCGGTCTGAAAAACGGGGTCATCCAGACATCGATTTGTTTGCGACTCTGTAGAACACCCAGTGCCAAGATTACGCCTCCAGGTACCCTCAGAAATGGTCCAAAGGGAATGGTCTCTGGATAACGTGGTCCGGGAGGTTTGCCTACGCTCACCCCTGCCCCGATTACCCTTCTCAACATTATAGTGCACAAGATGCACCAGGAACAAGGCACCCTGATCCTGGTTGCTCCAATGTGGATGTGGGCACGACAGCTATGGTTCTCTCATCTCATGAGAATATCAGTCTACCCTCCCAGGAAACTGCCCTGCCCATAAAACATGCTGTTGCAAGGCCTAGGGAAGACACTGCACCCGTGCCCCCGAATACTCAACTTAGCAGCTTGACTCCTGAAGTCATAGTGTTTGGGGACCTCCAACTACCTCAGAGATGTATGGACATACTTAAAGAGGCACAGAAACCTAACACCAGGCATTGTTACTCCAGTAAACGGAAACGTTTTGTCATTTGGTGCAATAGCATGCACATCAACCCTATTGACTGTTCACCTAAAGATACAGTCCTTTATCTGTGCAAGTTATAAATAAATGCCATATCATATCATCATATCATAGATCATATCATATCATATCATGTCTAACACACCTCTTAGATTCAGGGCTCATTTTCAATTCCCTAAAGGTCCACCTTTCTGCCCTCTCTGCATACACCACATTTCAGAGCAAGATTTCCTGGTGGAAAATTCCAGTAATTAAGGCATTCATGGAAGGCATAAAAAGACTTCACCCTCATATTTCTAACCTAACTCCTGGATGGTACTTAAATGTTGTTCTTACAAGACTAATGGGAGCTCATTTTGAGCCCTCGCCTATAAGACTGCCTTCCTACTTGCCATTACTTTTATAAGGAGAGTTAGTGAACTGCAGGCCCTCTCATTTCAGGACCCATTTGTGACTTTTCATAAAGAAAAGGTGTTAGTGCGTGCACACCCACGCTTTGGACCTAAATTCATTTCAAAGCTCCATGTGAACCAATCCATCGAACTTCCAACTTTCTTTTAGAATCCCACCAATTCAGCTGAAAGAAGCCTCCATACACTAGATGTTAGGAGGGTGGTGGTATATTACCTTGAAAAGACTAAACCACTTAGAAAGAGAAACCAATTCTTTGTCTCTGTTGCCGCTGGTAGAGAAGGGGACCCTACCTCTAAGTTGGCTATTTCTAAATGGATTGTTAAATGCATCACACGGTGTTACTCTCTTGTCAAGGGAGATTAACCCTTTACACCAAGAACTCATTCTACTCGAGGCACAGGAGCTACTATAGTCTTTATTGCAAATGTTTCTCTTGACTCTATTTGCAAAGCAGCTACCTGGAGTTCTGTTCACAATTTCACTCAACAAGGCATACGTTCGTTTTCAAAAATTGATTAGCAGAGTTTGCTAATTAAAAAGTTCCTGATTGAAGGCGGTACAGGAGGTTTTCGGGGATATCATCGATGCTCAGGACCCGGAGGCAGTGGGGATCGATCGCATACATAGAGTAGGCCCGAGACGCACGGGGGCACCGGGAGAGAGACCCAGAGACGTCCTGGCGGCTTTGTCCTCCAATCCACAAAAAGAGCTTATTCTACGAAGAGCAAGGCAGATGGATCAAATCAGGATGAATGGGGCAGACATTCAGCTGTTTCAGGACTTATCAGCCGTTACACTCCTAAAGAGAAGAGAGATGGCCCCACTCACGAGGAAACTGGTCACAAGAGAGATAAAATATAAATGGACATTCCCTTTCGGTCTGCTGTTCGACTGGGAAGGGAAACAAAGGAGGGTGACCTCCATGGAAGAGGGGCTAACCATATTGGACATCCAGCCAGGGGAATCCTTGACCAGAAAGGACAGAAAAAAGGGGGAACTACAAAACAGACCGGGGGGATGGGAAATGGTCCGACAGAAAAGAAAACGGCGCGGAGGGGGAAGGGATGGGTCAAGCGCAACAAATTAGTGGATGCAAATATAAAAGAACACAAGACCTGGGGCTCAATAACTGAAGGCAGCATATGGAACGGCACCCAATGATGGAATTCGCAAACGACAGACTTAGTTGGCCCGGCATGGAGCCGGAACAACCCACATTAAGGTCAAGGAACGATGCGGGGTTTAGGACTCCCCACTAAGTTAACCTCGAGCCTACAGAGGGCTGGGAGCGACAGGCGGAACGCCAGAGCTACCTTAGGTACCCGTGCCCTCCTCGGGTGTAAAGTTGGAACAAAGTTTTTGGTTGAGGGACTTGTTTATAGTTTGGGAGGGGAGGGAAGATCTTCCGGAAGTGAGAAGGGGAATCACAACTCGGGCTTAACACTTGTACAACCAGACTATCTGAAATGGGGAAGATACGACTCGTAACTTTAAATGTAAGGGGCCTGAACTCCCCGGTGAAGCGGAAAAAAGTGGAGATCATGTTAAGAAGAGAAAAGGCGGATGTGCTATTGTTCCAGGAGACCCACATTAAAGCTCAAGATAGGGGGAAAATTCGCCTGAGAGGATACGAGATAATTGCACAATCCAATGCAGCAGAAAAAAAGGCGGGAGTGTTGATTGCTGTGAAAGGGAATATAGAAGTAAAGGTGATCGACAAAACCTCAGACAAGGATGGAAGGTATGTCTTTGCCAATATCAAACTACACAACGCCCTTCTGACACTGGCATCCATTTATGCCCCAAACTCGGGCCAAGATGGCTTTCTGAGGGACACGATGGGGAGGCTGGAGGGGTTCGCGAAGGGGGAAATGATTATAGGAGGAGACCTTAATATGGCCTGGCACCCCCACTCAGACCGTAGTGCGAGCGGACCCCTCCACCAGAGCGCCCCCTCTCAGCGTCTGAGGAAACAGATGGAAGGTATGGCCCTGTGGGACGCACGGAGGGAACATAAAGGCCAAACCAAGGGTTACACCTACTTTTCACACGTTCACAACACAATGTCTAGAATAGACTACTTCTGGGTGTCGGTGGGGATCCTGGGTAAAATACAGGATCTGGAGCTGGGCCCCATTTCACTGTCGGACCATGCTCCTCTCTGGTTGGATCTGTCGACTCCGGGGAACGAAAAGAGAATATGGAGGTGGACACTCCCACAAGAAATTCTATCTGACCCAGTGATAGGAGAATCCATAAGGGAAAAAATAGAAGAATTCTTTGATCATAACGACACGGGGGAGGTCTCCTTGAGCACCGTATGGGAGGCGTGCAAAGCTGTAATCAGGGGCCACCTAATAGCCTTCAAAGCGACAAGGGATAAACAAACACGGCAGTGGGAATCAGAACTGGAAAAGAAGCTGTCGGATATCCGGGAAGAATTATTGGCAAACCCCACAAGAGACCTAAAACGGACACTCAAACACACAGAGGGTCAACTCGAACATCTCCGTAGCAAACAAGCCCAGAGATCTCTCCTATACCTCAAACAGAAATACTTCATAAAAGCCAACAAGGCAGACCGGCTTCTCGCCCGACTGCTCTCGTCGAAGCGGAACGTAACGACCATCAGGAAAGTCAAAAATGCACACGGGGATACGCTAACGAACTCCGAGGATATAGGGAACACTTTCAGGGAATTCTATCAGAACCTGTACTCCACAGAGAACCCAAATGAAGCTGATCAAAACAGATTCCTGGCATCGATCCCCTTTCAGAAAATATCAGAAGAAACCAGAGCAGACCTGGAGGCCCAGATAACCGAAAGTGAAGTGAAGAAGGCGATAATGAGCCTCCCACTCAACAAAGCACCCGGCCCGGATGGTTTCACAGCCCCATTCTATAAAAAATATGTAGACATCCTCGCCCCATTCCTCACTAGACTACTAAACACCTTCAAAGATAGTGGGAATGTCACTCCATCTATGAACGAGGCAAACATTTTGGTTTTTTATAAACAAGGGAAGGATCCCTCCCTCCAGGGCTCATACAGACCTATTGCCCTAAATAACCTAGACTCAAAAATCTACACCAAAATCCTGGCGGCCAGGCTCTCCCCACTGCTCCCGTCCTTAATCAACCCAGATCAATCGGGTTTCATTCCGGGAAGACAGACACATGACAACACCAGAAGACTAGCCCACCTTATAGAGAAAATTAAATTCTCCCGCACCCCAGCAGTACTACTTTCTTTAGATGCAGAAAAGGCGTTCGATCGTGTAGAATGGTCAATGCTCTTTAAAACCCTGGCGCACATGGGATTTGGGAACCAATATATTAACATGATCAAAGCCAATTACTCCTCCCCCTCTGCCAGGATAGCGGTAAATGGAGAAATAACAGAGAGGGTGGAAATATCCAGGGGAACGAAACAGGGCTGCCCACTTTCGCCACTCTTGTATGCGCTATTCCTAGAACCCCTACATATTAAAATTAGGGAAACAGACCAAATTAGAGGGATTGAGATGGCGGGGAGACAACATAAGGTTATAGCCTATGCGGATGACATGCTTTTGGCACTGGAGGACCCAACCCACTCAGCCCTAGCGGCGTTCCACCTACTAGAGCTATTTGGGAACATTTCTGGCTTAAGAATAAATAAAAAAAAATCAGAAATGCTTATATTAGCCGGGAGCAGTGTAACACTGGGTAGGGAGGCAGACCACTTGGACATAAAGGTCGCGGAAGAGGGCATAAAATACTTGGGCATAACACTTACTCACAAGGTAGAGACTTTGTATAAAAAGAACTATCCACCACTCCTAGCCAAGATTCAAAAAGATCTAGAGAGGTGGAATCCCCTAAATATTTCTTGGTGGGGGAGAATTCAATCGATAAAAATGAACATTCTCCCTAAAGCGCTGTATTACTTCCAATCCCTGCCGGTTGGGGTCCCTGACTCCTTTTTCAGAGCCCTAGCCAAGTCGGTCTCATCCTTCATATGGAACAGGAAACCCTCCAGAGTATCCAGAACTATCCTCACATCCAACATCAGGGAAGGAGGCCTGGCACTCCCACACTTTAAGAACTACTACCAAGCGGCCCAGCTCAGGATTCTGAGAGAATGGCTAGGAGATAATCAACGAACGATATGGGTGACACAGGACAGGGCGGTCGCCAGAACGCCACTGGAAGACTTATTATGGACACCAAAGCAGCACAGGCATCCGAATGTGCGCATTAGCGAGATCATGAGGACCACGCTGAACGCATGGGACGTGCAGACACGGAGAGAGAACATCACCACGGCTACTGCCCCGTTCACCCCAATCTGTAGAAACCGGCAGTTCCCTCCGGGGACTGAGCAAGGGGCTTATGGGAACTGAGAGGAAGCTGGTTGCAGGAAAATAGGGGAGATGTTCGTAGACGGGGAGATGAGATCTTTTGCCAACTGCAAATCACTTTGGAACCTCACAAACGCGGACAGGTACAAATATGAGCAGCTCAGACACTGGCTGGCCACGCCTGAGATCACCCGAGCGGCGACAAGAGAGCTTACCGCCTTTGAAAAGTTTCTCCTCACCAACTCAGGAGACAGAAAACTAGTCTCCAATCTCTATAGGTTCATGAATACCCAGGGAGAAGACATCAAGTGGGCATACATGAAAAGATGGGAAAAAACGCTGGGGATAGTCATCACCTCACAGCAGTGGCAGTCGTTAGGGGCCGATATCCACAAACTGACCAGAGCAGTTCAAACCAAAGAAATGTGGATTAAGATCGTCACGCAATGGCACTACACCCCGGAGAGGCTAAATAGCATGTACCCACTTACACCTAATCGCTGCTGGAGAGGCTGTACAGATGCAGGCTCGTGGAGACACATCTGGTGGGACTGCCCTAAGGTCAAACTCTTCTGGACAGGAGTAATAGCCGAACTGAAGAAGATCTTCCCAGACGTGGATCGTTACACGGAGAAAACCTGGCTCTGTGGATTCACAGAGCACAATGACAACACACTCACCAAGGCGCAGCGAAAAAGCTTCATGAGCCTACTCATAGCGGCCTGGGCAACAATCGCACAGGGATGGAAAAAGAGAGACCCACCGATGCTGTTCACCTGGCTACACAAGGTCTGGTCCCAAATGACCATGGAAAAAATCACACACAATCTCCATGGAACACATGGCTCCTTCATAAAAGAATGGGGTGGAGTGCTAGAATATCTCCAGTCAGACTACATGGCACAGTGGTGCCCGCACTCCATAAAAATTTCGGACTTATTCACCTCTTAAACGGCCACGAGTACTTTGGAACAATGACTATACTTCCGGAAGAGGGTGGGCGGGGGAGGCGGGACGGGGAGTTGAGGGATTGTTTACCTTTTGTATCACTTATAAAATAATAAAAACATGTTTAAAAAAAAAAAAAAAAAGTTCCTGATTAGCAAACAAATACATTTGATTAACATTTCTATACTAATATTTGTAATGTCAACAGAAGTTTATTTGTACCAAAGACATAAAATGAGCAACAAAACAGCTTTTTTGTGTACTTATGAAATGAGACATTAGTGAGATGAGTGTTTGTAAAATGTTAAGGTTATCTGCATGAATGGACACAAATAAATAAATAGATATGATAAAAATGCACTGAAAACAGGTTTTCAATGCAAGACTCTGCTGCTGGGCCCAGGCGGTGATGTACAGGCCATTCCCATACATTGTATTATCCACATGCTTGACCAATAATTTTCTCTGCAATGAGAAGTTGAGATGTTTCTTAAATCAAAACGTTTACTATGTTCAAGGAAAGTCATAGCCTGAAACTAACAGGGTAATTCATAGAATTTCGCAGAAAAGTGTCGCAATCGGCTGGCGCAGAGTGTCCGCGTGCGATTGACTGCGCCAGGCACGTGCGATAAAACCGATTTCCGCGCACAGCGTATTCATGGATTAAATGCTCCCAAACCAGCCGTGGCGCAGAGTATCGCAGCGACCCTGCAGCAGCGCCAGTAACGCCCCCAAGAACGCCCTCTCGCAAGGAAAAGCCAGCAAAATCGCTAAATCATCGCAAAGGGCTGCGTTAACTCTGGACCAGTTTACAGGGCAGCCAAACAAGGAACGCAAAGCGGGTAACGTGCATATCAGGGGTACACGTGAAGTCATACACGCGATTAGCCAGGGTACGTGTATTACAGGGGTACGCGGGAAGTTTAACACGCGATTGGCCAGGGTACGTGTATTACAGGGGTACGCGGGAAGTTCAACACGCGATTAGCCAGGGTAAGTGTATTACAGGGGTACGCGTGAAGTCATACACGCGATTAGCCAGGGTACGTGTATTACATGGGTACGCGGGAAGTTTAACACGCGATTGGCCAGGGTACGTGTATTACAGGGGTACGCGGGAAGTTTAACAGGCGATTAGCCAGGGTACGTGTATTACAGGGGTACGCGGGAAGTTTAAAACGCGATTGGCCAGGGTACGTGTATTACAGGGGTACGCGGGAAGTTCAACACGTAATTAGCCAGGGTACGTGTATTACAGGGGTACGCGGGAAGTTTAACACGCGATTGGCCAGGGTACGTGTATTACAGGGGTACGCGGGAAGTTCAACACGCGATTGGCCAGGGTACGTGTATTACAGGGGTACGCGGGAAGTTTAACACGCGATTAGCCAGGGTACGTGTATTACAGGGGTACGCGGGAAGTTTAACACGCGATTAGCCAGGGTAAGTGTATTACAGGGGTACGCGGGAAGTTCAACACGCAATTAGCCAGGGTACGTGTATTACAGGGGTACGCGGGAAGTTTAACACGCGATTGGCCAGGGTACGTGTATTACAGGGGTACGCGGGAAGTTTAACACGCGATTGGCCAGGGTACGTGTATTACAGGGGTACGCGGGAAGTTTAACACGCGATTGGCCAGGGTACGTGTATTACAGGGGTACGCGGGAAGTTATACACGCGATTAGCCAGGGTACGTGTATTACAGGGGTGCGTGGGAATCATCACACGCGATTAGGCTGGGTGGGTCCTCACAGGTGTTCCCTGTACACCCTCCACGGCCCCTGCAGGCAGTCTACAAAACAGGGGACTACCCTGCACACCTGCTCATGTCCCCCTGCACCCCCACCCCCCCAGCAGTGCAGGGGCAGCCTCCACCAGGCCCCCACTCATGTCTCCCACCACCCCCACCCTCCCGCCACCAGGGGCAGCCTCCACCAGGCCCCCACCCATGTCTCCCACCACCCCCCGCCACCAGGGGCACTCTCCACCAAGCCCCCACCCATGTCTCCCACCACCCCCACCAGTGCAGGGGCACCCTCCACCAGGCCCCCACCCATGTCTCCCAACACCCCCACCCACCAGCACTGTGGGGCACGTGGCCAGCAGGCAGTCAGGCAGCAGCAGATGGCAGGTGGGAGCGTGCTCAGGGCTCTGGGGGGCAGTAATTTCGCCTCCTGGCCAGGAGCGTGGTCTCTCGTGTGTGAACGCGTGGACAGCCTGATAGGTAGTGAAATCCCACACGTCAGCAAAGGCCCTTAGCGCGTAAACCCGTCAACAGCATATGCGCGCCTATAGTCACCTGCACGTGCAGGAAATTGTTGCGTGACACGTCCCAGTGTCAAAGCGTGTGATTGGTGAAAATGGATGTACACGTAGAAGTGACAAAGCGTGTGATTGGTGAAAATGGATCTACACGCAGGAGTGACAAAGCGTGTGATTGGTGAACGTACACGCCGCGTAAGTGACGCTGTACGTGTGGGCCTGTATATAAGGTACATGTAGAACACCATTTCCTTGTACGTGCTTTTCGTGGAGAGCGAGTGGGTGAAATCTGTACTTCTTGTCGTTTCACACGCGATTTACTTCACGGCGTTTCCAGTTCGTATTCCCTGTTACCTCTGACAGCTTTTTCTCTTTTTTCTCTTTTACTGGTTTACCTGGGCCTGTTCCCTCAAACAGTGTCCCCTTCTACTGTTGTCCTGTCTTCTCAGACAGCGTACACATCTTCTTTTGGCGGGGGTTTAGCCAGCCAAACGCGCTCATTCTTCACGCTCTTTTACCTGGCAGACGGTGAGTCACGCACGTATCCAACTTCTGTGCTTGCCCCGTGTGTTGCCTACCCCTTCAGAGGTCATTCTAGGCTGCGTGTGACACGCATACGTTCATTCTTGTGTTACTGGGTGCCACAGCGTAGTGCAGGTTTTTCTTTCTGCACACGTGGTCTAGGAGGGGTTGCGTGCACGTCATCTCCCTTTTTTGGGCCTCCTGTGCGTTGCGTGACCCGTCATCTTTCCCCAGGGGTTACAATCAGCCGTGCTAGAGCACTAGGGTACAATTACCATCTGGTACCCAACCCCTTTGACCCCCAATTGCCCAGGACAATTGTCTACAGCCACTCCCATACGCACATTAATATCAGTGCCATGGCTGGGAGGCGAGGATTCCGTAAGGGTGGCAAAGATGGAAGAGCCACAAGTGGTGGCCGTGGTGGATCCGGTAGGGGACGTGGTCGTAACTTGCAGGGTGAGCCTGTCCCCCCATGTGTGGAGGACCAGTCAAGGGCACCCATCATCCCCCCCCCCTCCCCCCCTCCCCCCCTCCCGTTGAGGCTGAAGTGGCTGACACCATCCATGCTCAGCCCTTGTTGGACCAGCCCATTGTGGCACCAGACCTGGCTGACTCCATGGCTGACTTCCAGGTCAGCAGGGCTACGACACGTGCGCTGGTGCACGTTGATGCCATCATGCCACGTGGATCTGGGGCAGCAAGGTCATCTACTGCACCAAGGAGGCAGGGCGGAGTGGCTGCAGGGGCAGCTGCGGCTCCATCCACCCCAGCCCTCACACACCCAGCCAGGACAGTGTCGGTCCTAGTCCATGCTGCTGAGATTCCCCCTGACACCATCACACTCGAGCCAATGCCTGCACCAACTCCCATGCTGAGTGTGCAATCCCACACTCCTGATACAGAGTCCACCAGGGCTCCTGCCCCTAGTGTCCAGAGCGGCGCAGGACACTCAGGATCACCACCACCTTCCAAGCGGAAGAGGAAGAGTGCTCGTCCGGCACAGGCTGATGCCCCAGACACGGCTACACAGTCCGGCCCGTCCAGGAAGCCCAGCTTCACGGATGACGAACTGAATGCACTTGTCGAGTATGTGTCCGGACATGACAACGAGATGGTCATTGTTGCAGGATCCAAGACCACACCTGCACAACGCCAGGCACACTGGCAGACCATTGCGGACATCGTAAGTGCCCTTGGAATCGTGAGGCGCACAGCCAATGATTGCTATAAGCGCTGGAATGACCTAAAGCGCAGGGCAAAGAGTAAGCTGGCCTCAAGTCATGCCGCAACTCTAGTGACTGGAGGTGGGTCTCCAGTAGTAGACATGGAACTCACTCCACATGAGTCAGTCGCTGGGACCTACGTCACGGAGGAACAGATCCAAGGCGTGGGAGATCTGGCTGATTACGAGGCATTGTCCGGTGAGTGCACATGCATGTGTGTGTCATACATGTGCATGGTGTGTGTGTGAGGGCTTCTGTTTGGGTGCCAGGAGAGAGTGTGTGCGCCTCAGTCGTATGGGTCAGCCATGTGCTTCATGCAATACTTCCTGCGCAGCTGCATTTGGCCATAGCAGTATCCCTTCTGCCAACAGTAGACATCTAGCACAACTGCACGCCAGTTGCCCTTGAAGTGTCACCTTGACACAACAGATTTGCTTATTTTTCACTGTTCATTCAGTCAGTTTGTTTGCATTCCACCACTTTCACTAGGCATGTCGCTGTCCACTAGTCACATGTCTGACATGGGTATGGTAAAGGGGAGTGACTTTGTTACCTGGATATCATTTGTACACACATGTCCCTGTGCAATTTGACCATTACAGACTGGCAGCTCCAGGTGAAAAATCTGACCTGTTAGAATCAGAAAAGCTATTACATGCGGGAACTGGACTGAATGAATAGGTGCTGCCCTCCTCTCCATCTTCACTCAATAGCAATGGTACATGCCATCTGTGTGATGGCATGTGTGTTTCACCTGCCAATCACAGGCCAATGTGTGATGCCACTGCCAGGCAGCATGCAGAAAATTTGTTCTTCTTCCATCTTGGTGTCATCAGTGTGTGCCGTTTGCCTGCACTTCATACGCAGTGAGGGTGCATGCATGGGAGGGTTTTAGTCATGTGGGACATGTCAATCAAGTACTGGTTCTCTTGCTTCTCAGCTCTCAATGTGTGCCATGGTGCTAATGCCTGTTTCCATTACTTTGTTTTCATGTCTTTGCAGGGGAAGACGCACCTGATACTGCTGGGGTTGTGGAGATGGTGCAGACCCAGGAGGTGTCCCAGGGCCGACCAACCACCAGTGAGGGACGTGGTGTGGTGGTGGGGGAGAACCCACAAGTGCTGCAGGTCGTGCTCTCAAGGGGTGTCTCTGGCTGCACCTCCCCCGAGCTGTACTCAGGTGTTGATTCGGATGAGACCTACGTGCCGTCGCTGGTGAGTGTTCCAGGGAGGGATTCTGTTCTGTCTCACCCACCTGCACCAGGGTCAGTACCCTCCATGGGGATGTCAGTGTTGGCAGCTACGCCTTTGGTGGTTACGGATGCAGGGTCACACTCCGCGACATCTGATCCTGTTCCTGGGCCAGCAGATCAGAGGGGGAATGCAGTCCTGCAGCCTCAGGCAGTGCCGGCACAGCAAGGCGCAGTTCGCCTTGCCCCAGACAGGTGTGGTGCCCGCCGACGTGGTGGCCGTACGCCACCTGGCAATACCGCATGGGAGCAATCCATTTACGGTATGGCTACCCAACAGGCTGCATCATCCGAGATGATGGCTCAGGCCATGGATAGGGTGGCCACTTCCATTGTCCCCCCAGAAAGGCTGATGGAGCGACTAGAGCAGGCAACTGACTCCATCTGCCAGTCACACAGGGAGGACATGTTGGGGTCCAACAGGGACAGGCGGGCGGCACTGGCGACTCTGCAGGAGGCCATCTCCATTGAGTCCCAGGGCCACAGGGAAGCCCTGAGGCAGGAGCTCCTACACCTCAGGACGACTCTTGTTGAGCTTGAGGCTTCAACACACCAAAGGACAGAACAGCAGCTGGAGCGTCTCACCCGTACGCTCTCAGCTGAGATGCAGGCAACGAGGGCGGAGGTCCGGGCATCCCGTGAGTTGTTGCATGGGGACCTTCGCACACTCATCCTCCAGAACCAGACCTACCACACCCGCATGCTTGCAGCCATGGAGGAGCAGACTAGGGCCTTGCGTGGGCTGCCTCCCATAGTGCAACCACCTCCGGATGCAGCTGCACAGGGTGATAATAGCGACAGCAGTGACACTCCCACAATAGGGTAGCCGTGTGGGCCATGAGCCCATGGAGGTGTTTTATTTTCCCAGGATCCACGCAGGTGGGTTCTGGTGTGCATCCTGTCCTCGGACCTCCTGGGTGGCCTCCCCAACCCCCCCGGGCCCATCAATGGCCATTTTTGATTTTTTCTTATTTTTATTTTTATTTTGATTTCTTTTATTCCCAATTTTTTTGGGAGGATCTGTTGGCTCCGATCTGTTGGCTCCGATCTGTTGGCTCCGATCTGTTGGCTCCGATCTGTTGGCTCCGATCTGTTGGCTCCGATCTGTTGGCTCCGATCTGTTGGCTTCCGTGGTTCCTGTGGGCATACGCTGCATTGTGGCTGGGCACATGCAGGCTTGTAATGTATTTGGTTCAGATGCTTGGGTTTGAGTCACACACACCCCTCCTGCTTCCCGTTTCCATGGGCTTGCAAAGGGTGTGCCCAAGTGACAGTGAATTACACAGTGACGTTGGACTCCCATGACCTGTGTGGCCAGTCTGTAGTCAATACTGTGTATACATTCCTAGTGCATATTGCTGTTGTGTTGTACACTGCATGTTGCATTGATGTGTAACTCTTCTTCTGTGTCTACCTCCCAATTTGCAGGTCCCTTCCTCAAGTCCACACAAGGACCTCTAGTCTGGCGATGGGGACCATGTTGGCAGCAGTGCACCTACAACTCTACATGGCGCCAACACTGCACAGTTGGTAGTGGTGGGAGTGCAGGCATTTCCAGGTGGTGAGACTACTAATATGTTACATTTTCGATGTCATGTTAATGGTACTACGTGCTCAAGTATGTTGTTGGTCCGGCATTGCTGTGAGCATTTCAGGTGTTGCAGGTTTCTAATAGTGCCACTGTACATAGTGAGAGTGATGTCATGTTGTGGGGATTACTTTGTTTACCTGCAATTAGCATGACATGGCACGGTGTGTCGTGTGGCAGTGCTGGGGTTGGGTTGGCTGACATGGCACTGTCCTCTTGTTGCATTTTGCAAGTGGGTATTCATTTTAGCTGCTTCAATGTGTAACTTCACAAAACTGCATTGGTGGTGTCTGTGTGGGTAGGGATGCACACATTGTGACACTTCCAGGTGAACAATCTCAGGCTGACATGGAATTCCCGGTTCATTCTCCACACATTCAGGATCAGTGTCAGGTTGAGTCATCATTGATTGTCAGATGGAATGTGCCAGGGCAGTGTGCACTCCACAGGGGTGTGATTTCTATGTGAAGTAATTAGCCACTAGCTGTGTACGGGCTGCCTCCCCCCGTGCCCTTTCCCCTCCCATGCGCAGCGGCTGTGCATGTGGTTGGGGATGTGGGGCCACCACCATGTCCACGGCCAGGCCCCGGCGTGTTGCAACGTTGTGCAGGACACATGCTGCCACTATGATCCTGCACACTACTGGGGGAGCGTATAACAGCTGCCCGCCAGAACGGTCAAGGGAGCGAAAGCGTGACTTCAGCACTCCGAATGTGCGCTCCACTATGCCCCTGGTTGTAATGTGGGCTGTGTTAAATCTTACCTGGGGTGGCGTGGTGGGGTTCCGAATTGGCGTCATCATGTGGGGGCTGAGAGGGTAGGCACTGTCCCCTGTGGAGGTGGGGATTGGTATCATTGGTGTGGTTGTGACCTTGCTCAGTATCCAACATGCATGCATGTGCAGTGGCATACATACTCACCAAGCAGCCATGTATCGCCATGCCGCCCAGCTTCTAGGTCCCGGCTTAGGGTGGACATTCGGTAAATGAAGCTGTCGTGGGTGGAGCCGGGATAGTTGGCATATACTGAGGTGATGATTCCCTTGGCATTACATGCTACCTGCACGTTGATGGAATGCCAGTGCTTGCGGTTCCTATAGATGTGCTCAGATGCCCTGGGGGGACGTAGAGCCACATGGGTGCAGTCGATGGCACCTAGCACTTTGGGGAATCGTGCCACTGCGTAAAAATCCAGGGCGGCAGCATGCCTTTCTGCAGGTGTTCTGGGCAGGTATATGTGCCTGCGGACTGATGGGCGTGCAGTCATGATGTTCAAGACCTGGTGTAGGCAGCGTGACTGGGTGGCCTGTGACACCCCACCCACTATGGCACTTGTCCGCTGAAATGATCCAGTGGCTAAGAAGTGCAGTACATTGAGGACCTTCTCCAGGGGGCTGAGTGCTTGGGAGCACAGGGTGGGTGATGTGAGGTCATCCTCCCACTCAGTCACCAGGTCCAGTATGATGTGTGGTGGAAACCTGTACCTCCCATACACCTGGTCATCAGGCATCCCGAAAAGGCTGGTTCTGGGTGTGAATATTCTGGCCCTGACTATCCTCCTCCTCCTCCTTTGGTAGCCCACTGCCACTGCTGCTAGGAACGGTATGTTCATCCTGGCGTCTGAGCTTGTTATTGTTAAAGTCCGCAATTTATGCTTAGCGCGTGTTCTAGGCGAGCGTGTGACCCGCGCAGCCCTGGAATCCTGTTGCCAGTCCAATAGCGTGTGGAAATTCACACGCACCACGGGATACAGCGTGTGACCCGCGCAGCCCTGGAATCCTGTTCCCAGTCCAATAGCGTGTGGAAATTCACACGCACCACGGGATACAGCGTGTGACCCGCGCAGCCCTGGAATCCTGTTCCCAGTCCAATAGCGTGTGGAAATTCACACGCACCACGGGATACAGCGTGTGACCCGCGCAGCCCTGGAATCCTGTTCCCAGTCCAATAGCGTGTGGAAATTCACACGCACCACGGGATACAGGTTCGCTGACGTACTTGCGTGTGTAAGTGGCCGCGCACCCATTAAATACACGTACATAGGCCAATCGCGTGTACGCGCACTTTTGTCCAATTACACGCGATGACACTCTGACGTGCAGTATCTCCACGTGTGCCCCGTCATCACGTCCTGAGTGGGGAACACCCGTGCGGGTCACGTCACAGACGCGCTTACGTGCTGAGGGACTCTGGTCCAATAGAATCGCGTATGCGTGCTGAAGCGCTTACGCGCTAAGGGCATTTCCTCGGATTTCACGCTGACGTGCAGGATTTTCACGTGCCAAATCACTCCGTATCAAGCTGGCCACGCGAAAACACACGGAAGCCCATGCTCCTGCCCAGAAGGCCGAGTTACTGCCCCCCAGTGCCCCGAGCAGCCTCCCACGTGCCATCTGCTGCTGCCTGCCTGCCTGCCTGCTGCCACCGTGCCCTGCCATTTGGTGCCTGCACATCAGCCATCTGCAGGGGTCCAGTTGCTGTGTCCACCCCTGCTGGAACTGAAGACTCCCGACTGGTATTACATCGCTCCACAGCCCAGCCCCAGGACCCAGTTGCCCACCCACACCTGCCTCTGGGGTTGCCATGTCGGGCACTTCCACATCTGGCACCAGTGGCAACCCCAGGCCAGAGGGGCAGAGGGGCACCAGCTTCACTGTCACCGAAGTTGGTGTCCTGGTGGAGCATGTCCTGGGGCAGTATGATGCCCTCTTTGGATCGTCCCGCGCCAGCAAGGAAGGACGGCAGAGGATCTGGGCCGACTGTGTGGTTGCCATCAACGCGGAGGGGGTGGCAACCCGCGACGTCCTGAAGATCAAGAAGCGCTGGGAGGACTTGAGGTCCAGGACCCTTGTGAAGGCCCGGCGCCTCGTGGAGGGGGGCCGGGGCCGCATGAGTACCATCCAGATGAGGGTCCTGGAACGCGTACGCCCAGCGCTCCACGCCCAGATCCTTGAGAGGGAGGCCCGTCTGGAGTTGAGCGGTAAGTGTCCATGCATTACTGTGTGAGACAGGGCATGTTGCGGTGTGCTGGTTCTATGATACTTGCCTGTATGTGTGCCATAGCCCATGTATGCATGTATGTGTGCAGGGACATCATGGTAATGCATGTGCGACCAGTGATGTGTGATGCACATGGTTGTTGCATGTGTTGAAATGCCGCATGGGGAGCCCTAATCAGATTATGAACATGAGAGCATGCCAGTCTCTGTACCTGAACATGGGTGGGGGTGAGGGATGGGTGCTGATGCCAGGTACATATATGGTAGCCATGTCTGTGTGCCTGACCTGCGTGTCTGTGACTTGTGCATGCCATGGATGCATGACACATGTGTGTGACAATGCAGAGATTCAGTAAAGCAGCAAAATTACCCTTGTATCCGCTGTGTTTGGTGTGTTTGGGGCCAGATGGATGTGACTGAGGTGATGTGTGTGCATGTGATGGGCATGAGCCATGATGCATGTGAGTTACATATCATTGAATGTTTCAATAGTCCATTGGACATGCATGGAAATGTCCATGGCATGCACCATGCCTGTTACTGTGTGTGTTTTGCCTGGACTGGCCCATGTGTTGTGGAGGGACATGATGGAAGTGTACTTTGACAGTGGTGCTCATCTGCTATTGCTTCCTGTCTAGGGGACCATTGTACAGTGCCCTGATGCTTGTGTTCTTTGTCTCCCTCTACGCAGCGGCTAGTGAAGAAGAGGGCGGAGACGGCGCTGTGGAGCAAGGCGGCGGGGATGCCCCCACGGCTGCAGCGGAAGGGGTGGGTGAGCCCCCACAGGGGCCTGCTACGGTGGGAGACGGTGAGGAGCCATCCAGGTTGGTGGTTTGCACAGAGG
The DNA here is from genome assembly GCF_040938575.1 of Ambystoma mexicanum. NCBI lineage: Eukaryota > Metazoa > Chordata > Amphibia > Caudata > Ambystomatidae > Ambystoma > Ambystoma mexicanum. The sequence goes on from NC_090923.1 coordinate 1,097,766,030, forward strand.
AGGAGGAGGCCGCCACTGGGGCACACATGGGGCCTGGTGGGGGCATCCCTGCTGGTGCAAGTGGTGCAGTCCAGGGCCAGGGGCAGGAGGCAGCACAGGTCACCGTGGAGGGGCCTGTGCATGTCGCTGTCCCTGACCCTGTGAGTGCACCACCATGCACCAGCAGGGATGCCCCGTCCCAGGCCTGTCCGCAGGTAGAGGGGATGTCCATGTCACCTGACTCCCCTCCACCTGCGGACGTGGGAACCCCTGGCCGTGCGGAGAAGGTCCTGATTGGGGTCGCGTTGCGCACGGCTGCGATTCGTGATGCCGTGCGTGCTTCCCGGGAGGAGCACGCACGTCATCACGAAGTGCACCGTGCCGACGTGGCCCAATTGGGATCGGCCATGTTCGGGGGTTTCCTGCATGTGTTGGCCAATGTGGCGGCCCTCTCCTCCTCTGTGCAGGCTATCCACCAGTCGTTCTCCTTGCCGTCTTCCAGCCCAGATGCCACCAGGGCCCCCTGTGGACCTGCCCCGACCAATGCAGCCAGCTCGGTGGGGATCCCATCCCTGCCACAGTCGGGAGTCAGAGATCCAGCAGGGGTGGACACCAGAGCAACTGGACCCCAGCAGATGGAGGATGTGACGGCATCATCGGGCAGGGCACGTGCACGACGGCGTCGGTGGTTTCCATCAGCCTGGATGCCGTCGTGCTGGCACAGGCAGTTGCGTCGGAGGCAGCAGCAGGCTCAACGTGGGAGGCATCATGGCTCGGGGCCATCAACATCAGGGGTGCAGGCATCGGCCGGAGGGCAGGAGAACCCTGGAATGGGAGTGGCTTCCGTGTGGGAGAGGTTGTGCCAGCGGATAGGTGCGGAGCGGCAGCGGGCAGAGGAGGAACGGCTCACGATGGTCAGGGCGGAGGACTCCATGCGGAGGGCGCTGAGGCGGGCTGAGTGCCTCGAGGGTCTTCGCAGGGAGTTTGAGCTTGACACTGCGTTATCCCTGCGGGACCTCGGGGCCAGGGAACATGCCCGCCTCCAAGCCATTGAGCAGGAGTTCGAGGATGCCCTGGCCCATGACAACAACCAGTGAGCCGTCCGAATAGCCCGCTGCCTTTGTATATAGTTGTATAGTTAGGGTTAGGTTTCCTTTGTTTTTTTGAATTTTTTTTGGGTTGCGATTGGACAATGCACCACTTTTTTGTATATAGTTCCCTTTTTAGTTAGTAGTCAGTTAGGTTTAATTTGGTAGGGCTCATGGACCCAGGATTATCTTCTTGATTGGCTTATTTTATTTTTTCATAATTTTTTCATGGACATTCATCTTGTTTTGTTTGATTTGCTTTGTGTTTTTTCTTATTTGCTGTTCAATACATATTATTTTTTTAATCTTCAATGTGTCGTATCATCTCATTGCTTTCAGGCATGTCATGTTGGGTGTTTTGTCATTCACTTGCAGCCATTGTGTGTGACAGACATGTGTTAAATTGCATTATTTACATTGGGGGTGTAACATGTAATTGCCTTTGATATGTGGGTGGGTGTGATAGTTGGTTGGGCCTTTTGGCAGGGGAGGATGGGCATTACGGACATGATTGGGGAATGTTGGGACCCAGGTGCAGGGGGGCATGGATTGGACATGGGTGGGGGCCTGCTGGCAGGTGCCCCACAGTGCTGGGGGGTGGGGGTGGTGAGAGACATGAGTTGGACATGGGTGGGGGCCTGCTGGCAGGTGCCCCACAGTGCTGGGGGGTGGGGGTGGTGGGAGACATGAGTGGGGCCCTGGTGGAGGGTGACCCTGGTGGCTGGGGTTTGGGGGTGGTGGGAGACATGAGTTGGACATGGGTGGGGGCCTGCTGGCAGGTGCCCCACAGTGCTGGGGGGTGGGGGTGGTGGGAGACATGAGTGGGGCCCTGGTGGTGGGTGACCCTGGTGGCTGGGGTTTGGGGGTGGTGGGAGACATGAGTTGGACATGGGTGGGGGCCTGCTGGCAGGTGCCCCACAGTGCTGGGGGGTGGGGGTGCAAGGGGACATGTGTTGGTGTTCATTAGTTCAAGGAGACATGTGCCTTTGCTGGGGGGCATGCCCATGTTGGGTGGGCTGCCTGCGGGACATGACCAGGGATGCAGGGTAGTCCCCTGTGGTGTGGGCTGCCTGCAGGGGCCGTGGAGGGTGTACAGGGTACACCTGGGAGGAGCCACACTGTCAAATCACATGTGGAACTTCCCGCGCACCCCTGAAATACACGCGCCCAGGCTATTCGCGTGTGGAACTTCCCGCGCACCCCTGAAATACACGCGGCCAGGCTATTCGCGTGTGGAACTTCCCGCGCACCCCTGAAATACACGCGCCCAGGCTATTCGCGTGTGGAACTTCCCGCGAACCCCTGAAATACACGCGCCCAGGCTATTCGCGTGTGGAACTTCCCGCGAACCCCTGAAATACACGCGCCCAGGCTATTCGCGTGTGGAACTTCCCGCGCACCCCTCAAATTCACGCGCCCAGGCTATTCGCGTGTGGAACTTCCCGCGCACCCCTGAAATACACGCGCCCAGGCTATTCGCGTGTGGAACTTCCCGCGAACCCCTGAAATACACGCGCCCAGGCTATTCGCGTGTGGAACTTCCCGCGAACCCCTGAAATACACGCGCCCAGGCTATTCGCGTGTGGAACTTCCCGCGCACCCCTCAAATTCACGCGCCCAGGCTATTCGCGTGTGGAACTTCCCGCGCACCCCTGAAATACACGCGCCCAGGCTATTCGTGTGTGGAACTTCCCGCGAACCCCTGTAATACACGTAGCCCGCTCCCCCAGGCCCGATCGCGTGAGGAACTTCCCGCGCACCCCTCAAATTCACGCGCCCAGGCTATTCGCGTGTGAGACTTCACGCGAACCCCTGAAATATACGTAGCACGCTCCCCCAGGCCCGATCGCGTGTGGAACTTCACGCGAACCCCTGTAATACACGAAGCCCGCTCCCCCAGGCCCGATCGCGTGAGGAACTTCACGCGAACCCCTGTAATACACGTAGCCCGCTCCCCCAGGCCCGATCGCGTGAGGAACTTTACGCGAACCCCTGTAATACACGTAGCCCGCTCCCCCAGGCCCGATCGCGTGAGGAACTTCCCGCGCACCCCTCAAATTCACGCGCCCAGGCTATTCGCGTGTGAAACTTCACGCGAACCCCTGAAATATACGTAGCACGCTCCCCCAGGCCCGATCGCGTGTGGAACTTCACGCGAACCCCTGTAATACACGAAGCCCGCTCCCCCAGGCCCGATCGCGTGAGGAACTTCACGCGAACCCCTGTAATACACGTAGCCCGCTCCCCCAGGCCCGATCGCGTGAGGAACTTCACGCGAACCCCTGTTATACACGTAGCCCGCTCCCCCAGGCCCGATCGCGTGAGGAACTTCCCGCGCACCCCTCAAATTCACGCGCCCAGGCTATTCGCGTGTGAAACTTCACGCGAACCCCTGTAATATACGTAGCACGCTCCCCCAGGCCCGATCGCGTGTGGAACTTCACGCGAACCCCTGTAATACACGAAGCCCGCTCCCCCAGGACCCATCGCGTGAGGAACTTCACGCGAACCCCTGTAATACACGTAGCCCGCTCCCCCAGGCCCGATCGCGTGAGGAACTTCACGCGAACCCCTGTAATACACGTAGCCCGCTCCCCCAGGCCCGATCGCGTGAGGAACTTCCCGCGCACCCCTCAAATTCACGCGCCCAGGCTATTCGCGTGTGAAACTTCACGCGAACCCCTGAAATATACTTAGCACGCTCCCCCAGGCCCGATCGCGTGTGGAACTTCACGCGAACCCCTGTAATACACGAAGCCCGCTCCCCCAGGCCCGATCGCGTGAGGAACTTCACGCGAACCCCTGTAATACACGTAGCCCGCTCCCCCAGGCCCGATCGCGTGAGGAACTTCACGCGAACCCCTGTTATACACGTAGCCCGCTCCCCCAGGCCCGATCGCGTGAGGAACTTCACGCGAACCCCTGTAATACACGAAGCCCGCTCCCCCAGGCCCGATCGCGTGTGGAACTTCACGCGAACCCCTGTAATACACGTAGCCCGCTCCCCCAGGCCCGATCGCGTGAATAACTTCACGCGAACCCCTGTGATGCACGTACCCTGCAAATCGCGTGTGACACTTCCCGCGCACCCCGGTATACATGCACACGTATTTTTTGTCAGCGGGTGTCCGTGTTTGTGGGTACCCCTTTGCACGTCATTTTTCCTGGAGGGCCACAGTATGGGACATTCATCATGGCAGTATATAGGTGCTATTTGTTGGCGCACCTTTTGGCGCACATTTCTTACAGCCGCAGAGACGCTACCGCCTCCTTTCTTGTGGCGGTCGTGTTTGTGCCTGTGCGCTGGTTTGAGCGTGCGCTTTTTTCCCCTATTCTATTCCATGAATACGTGTTGTAGGCGAGCGTGTGGGCGTTCCGCGCACTTGTGCCCTGTACTTCCCCCGTGACGCCCACGTTTTGGCAAGTTGTTCCCCATTCCGAGTGTTACGCCCGTGTTCCGCCTACTTTTATTGCGTGCGCCGCGCTATGTGCGATTTTCGCTGTGGCCTGTGCGATTTTCGCTGTGACCTGGCGCACGCTGTTAGATGGCCTGTGCGCTAACGTGCGCCGCGCACTTTTTATCGCACATCCGCTGGTTTTCTCGCGCACGGACTTCCATGAATCGACGTGCGCTGCTTTTCGTGCGATTTTCGCACGTTCACTGCGATTTTCGCTATTCCACTGCGATTCGCACGTTTTTGCCCACTTGCGCCGCGCTAATTATTCCATGAATCGGCCTGTTAGTATGTAGTCCGGTGTTGCAGCAGGCAGGGTAATTATCAACTTCAGGTGGACAAGATGTCCCCTGCCTGTCATTGTTATGATTTTCAATATAGCATTAAATACCACTTTCGGGGGAGGGCAGGGCCTCTATTAACCTCAACCCCAAGCCAGGTAGGCCCAAGCACATCATTTCAACCCTGTACACTCATGAAAGTGGTATTTATCACAATTAGTACTCAGAGCCACCATCTGTGGTACTGCTAAAATGTATGGCCTTTGGCACTTTAAGAGTGGATGAGATGATTACTTTTGTACTCTTTTTCCATTAGTCCCTTTGAACTTGCAGTGAACAGGGAAAAGAAGGTGGATAGAGACTCCTGAGGGCAAGAGAGGAATGCAGGGTGAGCTGGGCTTTCATTGAATAGGGTAATTTAAATAGAAAGCTGTTCTACACAAGTGTCAGTTTAATTAGCAAATCAACAGAATTGCATAGCAAATTGCTATGCAACACTGCTTATGTTATGCCTTGCTCAATATTGCTGCTTAGATAAACACTCTAGGTCTGATTCTTAGGTGGGACACGCAGTGCTAAGAGATCTCTTTGATACTGTTTCTTCACACCTCCCACCACCATCTCCTGGCACTGCTTGCTAGACTATGCACAGCGTGTGATTCTAAGCAGATTCACAAGCATCAGAAGACATACACTACTCACCGTAATTGTATTTCTGATGATTGTATCTGCTTAGATTTACATGTGCCCACTCCTCCTCCCCTCTTGTAGTAGAAGGAACATAGACATCTTACACCTTCTTTTTTTCTATTCTCACTCACGAATTATGTAAGGCTCCCTCACAGCAGAAAAAAAAAAAACACCAGTGGGACGTCAACGTGTGAAGGATTTTGGGTACACTACACATCACATAGAGAAAGTGTTACAGTTACACCCAGGTCGACGTCCCTTTTCGATCTCTGAAAGAAAGATGCAATGCTCTGCGATGACCACTAGATGTCGGATTAAATGCACAGCATGTGAATCTAAGCAGATACTATCATCAGAAATATAATTACGGTGAGTAATGTATGTCATATCACAAAAAACTGTTTTAAACTGTCCTGGAGGAGGGCATATATTTTAGGCAGCTAACCTGTACTTTGCGTGTGCTTTCAAAATAAAAATGCTCCTTTGCAATTCTTAACAAACGTTAAGAACGTCTTGTCCAAAACAATGCTCTCTTAAATGAGCCATCACCTGTAAATCTCTCCCACATTAAATGCTCTGGCAGTACTTAGGGCAAAGGTGTCCTGCTGCCAGAGCAATGAGTGTGCTGTGCAGGAACACCGTGCTCCTGCTCGGCGCCCTCATTGTCCTGCCAGCGGGACACCTTTCCCATTCGGCATCCTCACGGTGTAAATGGGAAAGGTGTCTTGCTCCCAAATATCTCAGTCTCACTCTTCACTGGGCTACTGGAGGGTGTGGGGGGCAAGCTGCCCCTCCGCTCAGTAAGTCACTGTTTCAGGGGTACACACATTATTTTGTCTTCGCTCGTAGCCTGTGTGTAGGCAGCAGCAACATCCTCTCTGATTGACACAGAGAGCTGGCGCTGAGAACAAAAGTTACATTTCTTACGCTTTCCTTTCTTGATGGGGAAGCAGTTACATTTGTTTCCAGTTGTAACTATTCATATACGGGTTAGATGGGAGATTTCCATTACTACAGACTGCAGAGGATACCGCAACAGCCTTCAAACTCCATTTTAAACCTTTGCAAATTACTTTGCTAAAAGAAACAACTTTTAGCGAAGTGTACCATCTCAAAAACAGCTTTCACCCTCGAAAAATTTACCAAGTTGGTGTAGCTGGTAGTACTAAATGGCCAAAGGCTAACGTTGGATCAGGGTGGCTCTGCTGTTCTGATCCTGTTGGACCTCTCAGTAGACCTTCGACGTGATTAGTCATGAGATTCTAGGATTGGTGACAGGGTAGCCAGCTGGAGATGCACAAAGAGCCTATAATGCTAGTAGTTAACTCCGATGCAAGCAGATTTATTTCAAAACAGGTTAACAGACAAAAAATTGTAAGTCATTTATGTTGTCAAAAGCGTAAAGAGAAGTCTCTCCCAACAGTTCCAGGAATGGCATTAGTACACCCTGGCTTGAATGTCCCACATTCAACCCTGGTGTTTTTGGTTTTCCCGAATTCTTGTCCATCGAGTATGCTGGTACACCTTCGGCTGGGATCAATCAACGGTTCTCCTCTAGGAGGTCGAGACAACGGGTAAGCTTTTCCAGGACTTGTCCCTTTCTGGCCCATATTTGGAGTTGGGGCCTGGGATGTTCTTGTTCGATTTACCACCTCCCTGCACTATGGTCTTGATTTCTGAAGCACCCCTTCTTAGACCCCTCCTACTGTAAGCTGCCTGGCCCCTGTTGAGTTTCCACCATCTCGTACCTCCTCTCGCTTACTCAGAGTACTGACCTGGACCGCCTTAGTCAACCGAAACCCCGACTCCTCTGACCTTTTGAGGTGCAATGATGATATTTCCCTTTTGAACCTTCTGTCCTTCTACATGTTTTAATGTCCTCCATCTCCTTTGTCATCCTTGGTGCTGGGCTTCTTTATTGAACCTTTTGTCCAACTGCCTCACCAGTCTCTGTCTCCCACAAATAGTCTGCATCCTCCACTCTTGATCACCCACTCCTCTCCTCCACTTGATGACAACTTTCTCCTTTCCCAACCTCCTCCACACTGCAACACCTCTTCTCCCGCTGATAACACCTCTTTCTGACTCCAACCTCCTTCAAACTCTTCCACCTTTGTCCTTCTGCTCTCTTCTTAGTACTCCTTGCATTCGCCACACTGCTACTCACACAACTCAATCTGCTCGACTGATCTGGCTGTCCTTTATAGTATGGTCTCCCCTCCCCTTTTCTGGTGGGCAATGTTATTGAGAACACCTGTGTCCTGCGGCCTATGCTGTTAAGGTATTGAACCATGCTTTGGGGCTCATGTAACGTGACAGGGGGCGGGTATGTGTCTATCTGAGGGCCTGCTAGCATCACTGATTGCACAAGGGCTATGTATAGGTGTAGAGGTACCATATTCTACTCTGGGAACCCTGTTGTCAGTGCTGCCTGCATGAGCCCATGCCTCACTCCTCTCATAGTGTGTGAGTCAAAAGCTACAAAATGCACTGGAAAGCGTGGGACGGTCTTTGTCATGCTTATGCCTCTTTCTTTGCAGGGAACTTGCCCGCTTGTATCCCCGCAACAGTGGGAGAGTAAGATGCGTTAGTTTACTCGCTCATGCCTTTCATGCGAGTCAGCTCCTTTATGTTGGAGCGCATCTTTGTAACAGATGGGAATCCCTGTGAGTCTTAATGTGAAATTGTTCCTGCAGCATCAATGCCAGAGAAGCAAAGGTATTTTAACGCTCATTAGGGACACTGGAATGTTGCAACACTGTTCCCTTAAAGGGAGAGGCTTCTATTCTAATGCTAGAGGTTTGGCTCTGGCCAAGAAGCTGGAATAGGTCTCTGGATGCGCAACGTTTATGGGAAGGAAACTCTCTAAAGATTAGGTCTATCACACTGCCCTGGACCACTGTTTGGGACAGAGACCAACACCATAGTGCAGGGAGGTGGTAATCATACAAAAACATCCTAGGGGGGGCTTATAAGGATCTTGGTGATTAACACTTGCATGAAGATGCTTCTCTGGTGGAGTAGCAATGTTATAAGCATTCCAGTGACTGCCCCCTACCTTAGGGCAGGGATCCAGTTGGGGAAGCCTGGGGATCCCCTATATACCTCACTCAGATCTAACATCCCCTAACTAGAGATGGCATTCCACTACCCAAGGTTAAGCAGGAGGCTTTGTGACAGCTTAAGGACATGTGTCTCAGGCATGTGTCGGGGAGGTGGCACGCTAATGGGGAAGGGATGTTCTTACCAATGGATTTCAGTCTCGAGCACTATCCTCTTTTAGATCACGCTCTTTTCATTTGTCTTGCGGAATCCCCCAGGAGTCTGCCCTGTACTTGCTTTTGTTCAATGTGGGTTACCAGACATTTGGTCAAAAAAAATTGGTCGACCAGACAAATGGTCGAACCAATTTGGTCGAAAACCAAATGGTCGAATTTTTATTTTTTTTATTTTCACCCCTTTTTTTTTTTTGGGGGGGGGGGTCCCCCCGAACCCCCCTTTTTTTTTTCTAAAAACCCATTTTTGTAAAAAAACGAAAACCCGAAAAATAAATATATAATTAAAAAAAAAAATTCGACCATTTGGTTTTCGAGCAAATTGCGTCGACCAAATGTCATTCGACCAGTTTTAGGTCGACCAAATGTCTGGACACCTTCAATGTGTACATATACTTCACTTAGTCCGGATCATACTCTTTTGGCCTGCATTTTATAGCTATGCTGCCATGCTGATGATATGCAAATACTGCCTTGGCCGCCGGGGCAGAAATAAATCTTGACTTGAGATTGTAAGGCAGTGCCTGCTACACAATGACTATTAGAGGATGCAGAACCAGCTTCAGCTGAAGCCCTCAAAAACAGAGATTATTGTCTTTCGACACCAGCAAAAGCTTTGTGTACTGGACATTTTCTATTCTGAACTGGGAGCTTTGCTCGGGCCCACTGAGCCTGCCATAAATTTTAGTTTCAATGTGAACAGCCGCCTATCATTACTTCCCCACTAAGAAAAGATTATTTAATGCTGTCGCCTCTATCTTAGTGTGCTTAGGCATCTGAATAAATACATGAAGCTATCACAGTGTACACTGTAACGCTGTCCATCTTGACTAGGGCAACGGGGCATATTTTGGCCACTCAAAATATGCATTGGCATGTCTTCACACTGTTCAATTAGGAGCCGCTAAGATGCTGCTGACCCATCGTCTTTACACTTTAGCAAGAGAAGCCTTACATACTAGCCTTGCATACTGTAAACTGGTTACCTGTTAGTCAGCAAATATTTTAAGGTGATATGTGTTGTACAGAAATCCATTCAGGGACTGGCTGAAGTGTCATCGTTGATAGATGTCATATACCTCATACACAGCAACCTGTGTATATATGCCTGAAAGCATTAACACTTGAGTATATATTCCTGAAGTGATGTTTCTGATGTGTGGTTGCATGCCTGTGTAAAGGGATCTGAAAAAGGATATTGGAAAGTTGCCGCGAGTTGTTCAGAAGCCGGCACAACGTGCCTAACTAGACAAGACGCACTGTTACCGTTAAACAATACAATGACACAGGAGGTCATTACGAGTTGGGCGGTAAGGGGTTAACAGCGCCGGTAAAGGTGCCGGAGCCGTCAACCCCTTACCGCCCTATTACTAGGTCTCCTCGCGGGACCCGCTAAGTCCACCTGGTAAAACCAGGCGTCCTTAGCGGGTCCCGCAAGGAGACCAGCATGTTAATAACGGGTCCGTTGTTAGGATGCTCCCCATTCCAGTTGAGCCATATGGGGGCTCGAATGGGAATGGGCATGTACCGGGTCCGGGTTCCTTGAATGAGGAATTACCGGGCCCTCCAAGGTTGAAATGGCCCGGTAATTCCTCATTTAAGGAACCCGGACCTGGTACCCGGAAAGGGGGTAGCCATGCCACTCATAGTGGCATGGCTACCTCCTAACTCGTAATGACCCTCACAGTGTCCTATACCCAGATAGCAGAGACCCTCCATGACTCGCACAGGGGCCCTCCCAACCGCGGGATCCATTCCAGCCACAACACAATAGACAAAGTGTCAACCTCTCACTCACTACTGTCCATCCCTGAGAGGGAGTAGACTATTGGAACACCCACTTGAACACTTGATTTGAACACAAGGATTAGAAAAAAATGTTTGTAAAAATTGGAGAATATTAGTTGAAATTAAACTTTTGAGAAATAAGGAAACAAACTCATTCACAGTTTTGTGTACCACAGAATAAGCGATTTATCTGTCTTTTTATTCATTTACCTACTTGATACAATTTCTTTTACTCATTTTCTATATCAAAACTAATATTGGAACTTAAGGAACATTTACCAAGGCCACGGTCAAACACACCCTCTGGGCGTTCTATCTATATTTATGCAACACTGTAACCTCACCCAAGGTACTCTCCCTGGAGTGAATGTCTATTGAATATGTTCATTTAATGTTGTATGTCGTTATACATAATAATTTTTGATTGATTATAAAAATAAACACATTTTTGATGTTTTATGGATTACTTGAACTAGTTATTGTTCATACTGCATTGGTCTTTTAGTCAGTCATGGCGGGTACGCTGATCGGGTTATCAGGCACGGATACCCGAACCTATCAAACTAAAACGATTTACAACTAAACTAACAATACCTGTCTCTAGTGAGGAGCGAGAACATTGAAGACGTCAGAGATTCATCAAATAATAGTATTTTAAATACAGAAAAGCTTAAAATCGTGATCTGCAGTCACGTGGTTGGATGAAAGTAGGCACGGAGACGAGTTGTATCGAAACCAAGAAGATAGAGTATGCTATACTCCCTCTTATTCTCAGGCACAGAGAACAGTTCCAAGGCCAATCTTCAAAGGGCTAATTGACTGGCAAACTGCAAGAGTGATGATGGAAGACGGATTAATTGGTGGGAAGCTATGGTTATGACTAGCCAACTGGCAACTAGATGCCAGCCTGCGTGCTGCTTCCGCATGTGGAATATTACACAGGGGTACAAGGGTGCCAACCAATTATAGAGGGACATGCAATAGAGGTCCCTATAGTTTGTATAACCAATGGGACGTTGTGTATTTGATGGTGTTCAGAATGACCTGCACTTGAGGAGGGCTTAGTTGCCCACCTGATGTTTGATACCCAGTCACCTTCCCTGACCAGTATGGAACGTATACCTGTAAGCTTATCACCATTCCAAATAGGTCTTTGTAGTTTTCATGCAGGTAGACGTCAATGATGATGGGATTGCTTGTGCGCCGTCAGATGATGTCCATTGTGCTCCCTGTTTTAGATCATTGACATTAAAACAGTCAGTCAGTTTGATTATTGATGTTTGAGTATATTCTGCATCACCATCCATCTCTAACTATTGCTACCTCATCTTAAAGGGCTGGGCGGACACCCCAGTTCACGTGGTAGCAGAGCTGATGGTTAAAAATCTGTCAATTTAGTAAGCTTTGGGGTCCCAGTAATATTGGACGTCCTCCGCCATTTTGCTGAAAGAATGTGTAGCTCCTTGTAGATGGCGGCATTTCGCTTAAAATAAATCTTGCAAGTACAGGTGGGTTCGGCCCCTCGTTTTCAAATGTAATTCCCCTCCCGACTTCTACAAGAAGCTAAGCGTACCGAAGGCTGAAGCGGCTGGTTTGAGGAGGAGCCGATCCTGAAAGTCGGAAGTCGAAAACGCGAATGGTGAGTAGGCTGAGTGAGGTGGCAAACTGAATGAGTATTGAGTGGGGAAGAGTGATAAATGAGGATAGAGTAATGGAGGGTTGGTTGGGGTATCCTATTTTATTATTTATTTAAGACAATGAGTGTCATAGTGTGTGAGGATGAGCGTCACAGTTTAAGGTATATAGACAAAGAATGATCTATATAGGAAGCCCGGAGACCTACATCAAGGACGTATAGAAAGAGCTCTTCCTAAACTTCAAGTGGACATATAGGCTACGAACGAGCAAGGTGTTGTTAAAGAGGACAGCTCATACTCCATCAGAGTCATTTTTAGGGGCAGAAATGGTCAAAAGGAGGGTTGACGATAGTATATGTGGGCCGACCAGTCTGTCAATATTGTCTCTGTCTGTCTGTATATTGTATAAGGTATATGTGATAAGGAAATGAAATGTTGAAAGAAAAAACGAGAAAGAAATAGACTGTGGTGGAAATATTGAGATATGAAAGTTAATTATTTATCTGTTTAGTCACCAATGGTGGTTATTGGATAGGTAGACTGAAGTAAAAGTGAAATGGAGGTTTGGAGCTACGACGATTGGTTCACGTTCATATTGTATTATTTTTTTGGAAAGCATTTATTGGTGCAAAATAACGGTGAACTGTGATAATTGATTGTGACTAAAGTCATGATGGAGGACATTACTCCGCTCACGCAGTTGTGCAGACAGCTGCCAAAAGATGCACGCAAGTTGAAGCAGTACAGTGCAGAATGGGTAAAGGGTACGGCAGATAAAATGTTCATGCCGTGGCCTCAAGGGGGATCACTATCTAAAGCAATTTTGCAGCATATGATGACATATGTGCATGCTGCGTACACAGGGAAACATTTAGAGAAGAGGTTAGCAAGCTTAGAGCTCTGGAAGATGTACCAGGAGGAACGGAAGACCGGCCTCCTGAAGACTGGATGCTTAACCAGTGCAAAGAGGGGGGGGTGAAGAGCCTTCTGCTCCTCCTACCGTGCCTGAGATAAATGGCGATAGTCCAAAAGATGAACGATTATATCCTTTGAGAGAGCTTAAAGCAGCAACAGGGTATAGAGACCCAACATATAACTCACCTACATGTAGTAGTGACGAGAGTCTGGAAAAAACTCCAGAGAGGGACGTAATCCCTAAGGTTCCATGGGACAAAGAGAAAAGAGATAAGGAGAGAAGTGACAAGCTAGGTATGTCTTTGGACATAGAGAGAGAAAGGAAGAGATGGAAAGGAGAGAAAGATAAACCTGATGAGGCAGCGCTCATACAGAACGAATGGATGGGGGGTCAGATATTGCTCAAACTTGATGCAAAGAGCATCGAGGAAGTAAGGCAGAAGGAAGATCAGGACGAACAAGATAAGAAAGATCAAGAACGAGAGAAGCAATTGAAAGGAGACGAGGCTAGGAGAAAGAGTAGATAAAGGCGAGAGCAGCTGTATCAAGAGGAACAGTTAAAAAAACAGAAAAAAGCAGAAGAGCAAAGGAAGTAGGATAACAGGCAGAGAGCAATCGAAGAACAAGATAAATTAGAAAAGAGAAGAACAGAAATTAAGAGATAAAAGAATTCAAAGACGAAGAGATGAAGTGTAAAGAGCAAATGAGAGAAGAGAGATGAAGAGACAGTAAGAGGACAGGGTTAGAGAGGAATCTAGAAAACTAAGGGAAGTCGATGAAGAAATAGAATGAAACAGAAGGCAAAAGGCACGCGACTTTTATCGCATAGAAAAGGAATTAATGGAGCCTTATCCAGTAGTAGCCTGGGAGGACCTCTGGGAGTTCTTCCCGACATATGAGCCATTGCCAGGACTGTCTAGAATGGACCCAGAGGATGATTATGACATAGGAGCTGTAGGAGAAAACATGGATAAGGTATATCATGTCATAAGGGCCAAAAGTGAATAAAAAAATAAGGGGAAAAATGATTGACTTGAAGGTGCACAGCCGCGAAGCAAAGAGGGAGTTCTATTTAACCTCGGCCATAAATCCTTGTCTTTTGAAAGGCGGAATCTGAATAGAGATGAGAAAGAGGTAAGCCACACCAGTTGGGGACAGGACATGTCAGATGAAGACAGAGAAACCTTCTGTGGGAAATAGGGAGTTAGTGCATGTGGTCTTGAGGGATGTTCTTCGACAGACTGAGAAGTGAAATGGTCAGATCTAGACCTACCTAAAACGAGGACGCCAGAACCACTGGTGCGGCTAGATTGACCTAAAGGGCAATCCCCTAGCATGATGGAGGACTCGCAACCTTATGTGATCAGGTTAAGGTCATTACCTGGAAGAAGACGGTGTAGAAACATTGTCCCTGCTATGGACAGGCAGACGATGGGGGATGAATGCGATTTTAGGATCTCGCAATTCCCGTTATTAGAGAAAGGAGGGGTCAGACCACAGTATATACCATGGCCCCAAATAGATAAGGATAATTTAAGGTGTAAACTCCCGAGCCTGACGTCGGATGCCAGGAAATGGATCTATGAGTTAGAGAAAATGACAGGTGGTAATACGCTAGCTATAGGGGACATTAAGGGTCTTCTAGCAGCTATACTTGGGGAAAGAGCTGATGACATTTGGTCAAGAGCAGGATACGCAGGAGTTACTGCTCATGATGGAGCACCTTTTGACAATTGTAGAGCAGCACTCTGGAAACCGCTTTGAGTGCAGTATCCAGACACGTCTGATGTGGGAGCTATAATGGCACAGAAGATGCAGGAATGGAGGATCCTTTGATATACATTCAAAATTTGCAAGAGAAGTGGACCTTGGAAATGAGCCATGGGGAAAATCTATACCTGTATTCTATCATATATTATGTCAAGGGCTTCCAGACAAAGTGCAGAGACAGGTCAAAGAACTAGTGGGTATGGAGGCAAAACCATAGCCAGAAATACAGCTGACCATCGCACATCATTGACGATTGTTGCCGGAGAACAACCAAAAGAAGGAAGAAGGTAGGAAGCTTGAGGAGGCTATGTTGGTATAGAAACAAACGATTAAAGTATGCTATAGAAGGGGCAATGTTAACTAGTGGAGAAGGGCCAGGACCGCAGCAAGCAGCAGGTATGCCACAGGTGAATAACCAACGGCAGTTCGATCAAGGAGGGAATGGATTTATGTCTCAAGGAAGGGGAAACTTCAGCGGAAGAGGAGGCTTTCAGAATAATCAGGGACATTTCCAGAATAACCAGGGTGGGTTTCAGCCTATGCAGAACGATAATCAGGGCAGGTATATTGGTCATGTGGAATGACAGGACTCACAGCAAGAACATTCATAAGCCAAGGGTATCTGCAGAATGGCCAATTCTCGAGAGGGGGGCGCTTTTCCACCTGCCTACAACTCACAAAATAGGGATGGATTTGCCCAAGATGAAACAGTGTTTCAGACACGAGCGCCGAGAACGCAACAGGCTTTGCATTCACAGCAAGCACCATTGAATCTGCCGCAAGGGCAGTCGCAGCATGCACCCATGCAAATACAGCAGAGCGCAAACACGGGACAATTATTGACTCCCAGGATAGGGGGCGTCACAGTCGAGGGTTGGAATCCTTTCACGGGCACAGGAATAAGCATGTGCCCACAATAGGACAGCTCACTGGGTGACTTGATGTTTTCAGTACTATCCGTAAAGCCTAATCCTCGAGAAGAACTGAGGGTTGACGTCATGATAGGAGGCAAATCCTTTTCTTTTTTAGTAGACTCGGGTGCAACTCGCTCATGTATACGAGAGGGAACATTTTTAATGTTGGGTAATGCCATGAATGCGCAACGTTTCAGAGGAGCTACAAGTAGAGTTCCTTTTACTGAGAAATGACCAGTCTCTCTAGGAGAATGCAATATGCCTGTTCCATTGTTGTATTCAAAGCAGACACCAGTTTATATGCTGGGTCGGGATTTAATGACGAAATTAAACATGATGATTTCTTTCACTGATGAAGGCATGGTGTGTCCTACACCAGGGATACATTACGTGAATGTGAGCAAATTCATTATGGCATTCACAGGGCAAATAGCCATACGAGGAGTACCGTTAGAACCAGAAGTGTTTCATTATGGAGTACGCATCTGATAACCTGGTTTCCTATTTTAGTGGGTAAGATTGTGAGAATACCTGATGAATTTCTCTTTAGGCCAAGAATTCCCATGGACAAAGAAGGGGATGACTTTTCCTCTAGAGCCGCAAGCAGATGTAGTACGAGGAGTCTTGGCTATGCTCATAGGCTTTGATGACAATGGTAGATCATGGAGCACATTTATTGGTATTGGAGAGCGTCACAGATTGACTGACTTCAATGATGAGGACCTTTTTAAGGATGACCCATCTGATGATGAGGTAGTGTTTGAAATGAGCATTATATATTGTGTTAGGGCAGAAAGATGCAAGGTTCCACAGAAAATGATGATAGCACAGCATCGTCCCACATTTTCAGATGAAGATATGGCAAAGGTGCAAGTTTCTTTATGGACGACAGGCCCCTATGAGTTAGGCCTATTAAAGGGGGTTGGAGAAGTTAAGATTAAATTGAAGCCAGGAGCAATTTTACCTCGAGCACAACGGTATCCCATGTCTCAAGAGGCAGATGAGGGTATTTTGAAGACAATAGGCACCATGATGTACCAAGGAATTTTAGTGACATCAGAGTCACCATGCAATAACGCAGTGTAAAAATCAAAGGGGGGATTGTGGCGTTTAATCCAGGACATGCGGCCAATTAACCAAATTGTAGAAGCCGAGTTTCCTCTCGTTCCTAATCCAGCGACGGTCTTATGTAGTATCCCTGTTGATGCGCGATATTTCACTGTGATTGATTGAAAATGCATTTTTGTCAATCCCATTGCATAAAGATTCTCAAGATCTGACGTAATTTACGTTCAGACAGACTAAGTTAAAAAGCACGAGATTACCTCAAGGGTATTTTGAGTGTCCATCAATTTCCAATAGAGTCCTGCAGATGGACTTAAGCAATATTGATTTTCCAAATGTTGTGCTGCAATACGTAGATGACATTCTGGTCTGCAAGACATTGGAGGAAAAGTGATTTAGTTCAGCTGATGATTATTTTAGCAGAGAAAGGATATAAAGTGAATAAAGAGAAATTCCAGTACTGTCAAGAAGACGTGTTATACATAGACCAGTTAATTTCGAATGTAGGAAAGAAAGTCACACCTGAGAGGTCTGAGACGAAGTTTTGAAAACTGCAAAACCACTCATGATAAAGCACATGCAGTCATTTTTGGGATTATGCAACTATGTGAGAGCATGGGTGTTTGATTACCGTTCATACACACAGCCATTGTAGCAGGCCCTGAAAAAGGCGCAACAGAATCAAGAAAAAATTGTGTGGACTGAGCAAATGGAGGAAGGGTTTGATGAATTGAAAAGGGCAATTTGCAGGGCTCCAGTTCTAGGGATTCCTAATTATTCGGAGAAATTATTTTTATTTTCGCACACAAATGGAACAGTTATGACAGAAGTACTCACACAGAGAACCACGTTGGGGTATAGGCCTTTAGCATATTATAGTGGGGTTCTGGATCCACTAATGAGGGATCATTTCCCTTGCGAACAATCTCTGGCAGCCGCCGCGTTCGCAATTGAAAACTCTGCCAGCATAGTAATGGGGTGTTCCATGACGATGTTCGTTGAGCATGCGTTGTTTGCGGTTTTGGAGAAACCCAAAGGTACATTGTCATCTCAAAGAGCTTCGCTTATTAGGTGGTTATATTGAATCCAGCAATTAAAATAGCAAGATGTAAAACAGTGAACCCTGCCGCGTTTGTTGCTAAACCACTGGCAGAGAATGAGCATGGACATGATTGCTCAAATTATGAAGAATTCTATGACGCGATCCCGAGGGTGAATGAAAATGCTTTGACAGCTGGGGAGATTCTCTTTATTGATGGTTCCTCAAAAATCGATCAAACTAATGGACTGAGATATTCAGGTGCCGCTGTACTGAGGCACATGGCTGATGGGGAATTCGAAGTAATGACGAGTGCACGACTACCATCTCACTTTTCAGCACAAGCTGCAGAATTAGTGGTGCTAATTGTCACGCTTGAGAATCATGCAGAACAGGAAGTAACCGTGCACAGTGACTCTGCCTATGTGATGTGGACAGTACACGTAGGTCTAGCACGTTGGAAAAGGAGGGGTTACCTCTGAGCGGACGACACCCAAGTGCAACATGCTGCCCTATTGGACAGGCTTATTAAGGCACTACAACTCCCAATAGCCATTGCGATAGTTAAGTGCACAGCGCACACTAAGAGAACAGATTTTATTTCATGCGGAAACCAAGCAGCAGACGAGGAAGCCAAAAGGGTTGCATATTCAGTAGATATCGTGAGCTTTGATATGCCAGATGTGAATGAAAGAATGGTGGTGGTGATAGGCCTCATTATGAGTCCGATTATAGCCATGCCGGTAAAAACGGCATGGTTGCCACTGGAGTCATTTTCTTTCCGCCACCTGGCAATGGAAATCTACCGGGGCATTACAGCCCTAGCGGACCCGGTAAATCCCCTTTGCCGGGTGCTGGAAATAATTACTCCCCATTCCCATTGAGTCCATGGGAAGGACGGTAGCACTGGCACTGTTAATAATGGTGCCAGTGCTACCGTGAACGTCTGAGGGCGGGTGCCGTGCCGCCCACCAAGTCAGACCTTGTTCATTTCTGAGAGATCCTAGGAATCAAGTGGCAATCAATCAATTGCTTTGTGATATCATAGAGCAAGTTCGTCTATTTTCTGAGACAACACAGCGAGCATCCTGATGGTGTTGGCAAATGAAGACATTCAAAACTTACTTTCCCTAGTCTTTTATTATCTACTGGAAGCACATCCTCATTTGGTTTGGCGAACAGACGATTCTTGTCAACTGTCCTGCAATCAGCCAACAGCTCGCGGAGCTTGTGGAGCAGATCCAGCAATTACCTGAATACTTTGAGATTGCCCGATTAAAAATTGTGTTCTCCTTCCTTAAATGTAAAAGTAGAAAATGGTAACATTGATAGTAACAATAATGTGGCAAACAACGAGAGACCACCACGACATGCAAAAGACTATTGTTGTATCCGTTGGACCTACTGGTATATCATATATACATGCATTATGTTCATCCTGCTTTCTCTCACAGTACGTACTGTCTATTATGTAGATCCAAACAAGGCAGTAGTTCCTGTGTATCCTCCTATGCAGCAGGAGGGTACAGAAATGGCAAGTGTAAGACCACTGAGACCTTGTATAATCGTCCCTTCTTCAGCAGTGCATATGGAAGAGCCTAGTCCTGGGACTGATAAGTCTAAGCTTCCCTATGAGGGGAGGACAGCTTTGCAAGTTTTTCAGGATGCTTAGTTACCCTCGTATTATGCCACATTTTGTGACTGATCCTACACTAGTAGCACATGTAATGACACCAGTTCCACTGATAAATGTCTCTGATTCCCCCAGTGAGAAGGAACTATGCAGACATAATTCATGTAATGATTATGAGAGCTCATGAGGCAAGAAGGAGACCTAAGAGAAATACAAGGGAAGATGATCATGATCTGAATGATTATCTGGACAGCACATTTGGGGAACAACATGCGGTATGAACACATGAAAGAGGTGGGCAAACAAACTTCTAAGGAATAATGCTATGTATTTGCACTCCTGCCCTACAGTATGTGGAAGTCTATGATATTCATAACTATTGAAATATATGTTCAGACAGCACACTGTTTATCCCACATTGCACTCTGCAGAACACAAGGTCAATATTTGGGCCGAACAGCCTACCTAGCATGGGCAACAGAATGGAGAGATCCAGACGAAGATGATTATGTGCAAGACACAAAGACAAGAGCAAGAGCCCACACCAAAAATAAGATATGAGCAGCCTGGCGTGAAAGGAGCTGGAATTAGATGCGAAGTGAACAGACAACTTCAGAGTCCAGGAAAACCTGCAGGAGATATTCAAAAATGGAAGAACATAGGCCAAATGCAGATTTGGGGATCAGTACTTTCTCCAGATGGATGGGAAGAAGGAGTGGTTATTTGCAGAGCATGGGTAATAATTGGAGACTACAAACCAACAATTGACATTGTACAAAATGCATGCAAATCTCTATGGTCGAGACTTGCTAAACTACTGACATGGGTCGAAGACAAAGGAGGGCCTTTGCAGATAGTACCTCTAGAAATTGCAAAGCTGTGCTTCAGAAATAATGGCATGAGAAAACTTGGAGAAAATTTGAATTGTGGCTGAATCTTTGATGTACCAGGAATGAACATTGGAACAGCAGTGGTAATGGATCATTACTGGGCTTGTGGATCCAGAGCTTATATGAAGCTGCTTAAAGATCGGGGAGGATTATGTTGTATAGTAAATGTCCATGTTCCAGCGTTAGTGATTCCTAAGAGTGACCTGGATATTGGCGAGCTCCTGAAAGCAGATGCTCACCTGAGGAAGAAGAGATCTGCTGAAATCCTGAATCGAATGAAGAGAGAGAACTATTTCTCAGATAAATCGATAGAAGCCTTTGATGCCATCCCTTATGAACACAGGTTGTTTAGTAAGACTTCATCGATATTCACAATAATCTTCATGCCCAGGATCCAGACAGATGCAAATACTAAGTGGTTGCAAATAACCAGATGGGAATTATTGCAGGCGATCAACACTACCATAAAGGGATTCAATGCTATCAAGGAAGAGCTGCGAACCATACGACTAATGACTCTTCAGAAAAGATATGTCTTGGACATGTTCACAGCTATGGATGGAGATGTTTGTGCCAAAATTGGAGAATCATGTTTTACATTCATACCTTCTCACGATGAGAATGGCACCTTGACAGAGACTAAAACGATGCTGACGGAGTTGCACATCCAGATGATAGACGAAGTGGAGGACATTGCTGATGACAGTTGCTTTGGAGCAATGTTTTCATGTGTTCCACAATGGATGCAGATATGTTAAAGTTCCTTGGAGCCCTGATAGTGATGGTATTGCTTGGGTTTTGTGTGAACAGGATAATGATAGCACAATGCAAGAAGATTGCAAATAAAGCAATAGGAAAGAAGATCATGATTGATGTTGAATCAGGATGGAAACCAAAGAGCTGACAAATGAAGAAATCAGAGATCACGTGAAGGCCAACATTCATGCACCTGAGGGAACGAAGTTCCTGTACCCAAAGAACCACAAGAAATACGTGGGGAAATTAATTTACTGCAGTCCAAGTGGACAATGCATGCTTATGTCTTGGAGTAAGGGCGAGCATGTGAAATCGGCAGGATGCCTGAAAGGAGTCATAAAGATATGGGTCCCAAAGAAACCATTCTTCAAACAAGGATGTCTAGATATAATGACTGATGAAAGAGTGGACGATGAATCGCCCAGAGGGGGGAGTGTAGAGGTGGAGTCAAGTACTCCCACCCAAAGCTCCTCCCCTATGCTAGCTATATGTTGGGAGCCAGAGTGTGAGACACGTGCAATACCAGTAAGAATACCCATACCAAAGATAACCCTAGAAGTAAAGTTCCCATTGAGAAAACCGTATATGCATACACAATATGATGGCCATTTGAATGCAATCCCGGAGGAAGTGGGAAAACCGAGCAAAAGAGCAGGTTGGTGATGTCACAGAGAAGCAGAGCTTACGCACTTAGAAGAGATGTAGAGACGAGAGAACATACATATACCATAGAAGCAAAGGAGGAGGTGTTAAAGATTAGCAACATTTTGCGCTCGAGATGAAGCTGGATGTGAGTACAAACAATTACAGAACGTGTGAAAGAACCGAACTCCTGTCTCTAGTGAGGGGCGAGAACATTGAAGACGTCAGAGATTCATCAAATAATAGTATTTTAAATACAGAAAAGCTTAAAATCGTGGTCTGCAGTCACATGGTTGGATGAAAATAGGCATGGAGACGAGTTGTATCGAAACCAAGACGATAGAGTATGCTATACTCCCTCTTAATCTCAGGCACAATCTTCAAAGGGCTAATTGACTGGCAAACTGCAAGAGTGATGATGGAAGACGGATTAATTGGTGGGAAGCTATCTCTATGACCAGCCCACTGGCACTTGGATGCCAGCCTGCGTGCTCCTTACACATGTGGAATATTACAGAGGGGTACAAGGGTGCCAAGCAATTATAGAACACATAATAGAGGGCCCTATAGTTTGTGTAACCAATGGGACGTTGTGTATTTGATGACGTTCAGAATGACCTGCACTTGAGGAGGGCTTTGTTGCCCACCTGATGTTAGATACCCAATCACCTTCTCTGACCAGTATGGAATGTATACCAAGATGTTCCTTGTAAGCCTATCACCATTCCAAATAGGTTTATGTAGTTTGCAACATAGGTAGACGTCAATGATGACGAGTTTTTAGTATATATTATTTTTGAGATTGCTCGTGAGACGTCGGATGATGTCCGTTGTGCTCCCTGTTTTAGATAATTGACATTGAAACAGTCGTACTTTGCCAACTTCCTGAGTCAGTTTGATTATTGATGTTTGAGTATATTCTGCATCACCATCCATCTCTAAGTATTGCTACCTCGTCTGAAAGGGCTGGGTCGGACACCCCAGTCCAACAAAAATAATTATGGGACAAGGCTAAGTATGCCATGCAACAGTGCATCACTCTCACAAAGTGACGTTGATTTGGAGATGCCTAGTACCTGTGTTAGCCTTAATTTTTTTAATGAAAAAAGGACTGTGTGACACATTGTTCAAAAAAACCTCTTAACTACTGACAATTTCAAACTTTTTATAAAAATAATATTATTGTGATAGGCATTTGGGGTTTTCAGACAAGAGTCGTCCTTCCACCTTTCTTTAACCTTGTGGTGGGTTCCCACCTCCCTAGCCCAGTCCCCCTATTTCACCCAATTTTTGAGCGATCTGTTGATCACAGCCAGGGTACGCCCCCACTATCTAGATATATACCTCACCTTAAGAAGCCTAAAGACTGTAGTCTTATGTAACTCAATCCCTTAGGTACTTCCTAGGGACCTGGCAGTTTAGTCTGGTTGGTCTGTCACTTCTCTCCCGATGGCTGACTCTTCAGCTTCTCCCCACTTGCCTGTCCATCTGCCCTCATTTCTGGTGTGTGTCTGTCTCTCTCTCTCTCTCTCTCTCTCTCTCTCTCTCTCTCTCTCTCTCTCTCTCTCTCTCTCTCTCTCTCTCCCCCCACACAACCCACCTGCTGGTCTTATTGTTCTTTCCTGCTTCTTCTACTGTCTCCACCCTCTAACTGTTCTCTCCCCTCTTCCTGTACTCTACTTCTGGGTCTCTCTCTCTATCCCTCTCTCACCACACTCATTCCTTGGTCTTATTGCTCCCTCTCTCTCTACTATCCTGGCTCCGCCCATCAAATTCCTTCTGGCCTTCCTCCTCTTAAAACTCCTCACTCCTACCACTACACCTGTCTCTACTCTCCTCTACCCACTACCTCTCGATCTCTCTCTTTCTCTCACCCATCCACACAAACACACACACACACACAGCCTTT
This sequence comes from Ambystoma mexicanum, assembly GCF_040938575.1. NCBI lineage: Eukaryota > Metazoa > Chordata > Amphibia > Caudata > Ambystomatidae > Ambystoma > Ambystoma mexicanum. The sequence continues at coordinate 1,097,789,756 of NC_090923.1, forward strand.
CTCACAAACTCCTCCCTTTCTACTCTCAACTCCCCCTTCCTAATCTCAGCCTGCAAATCAGTCTCTCACTCGTTTACTCACACACAACCCAATTGGTACTACCCTCTCAGACCCAACACCTTACCTTCACTCTCTCGCAATACACCAACAGTCTCCTCCAACTCCTTCTCCACCTGGTACACCCTCCTCACTGGTCTCCTGGTCCACCTCCTCTACTCCTGATCTCACCCATACCACTTTCCTCCTCTACTGAAACTGCTGTCTTTTTAGTCCTGCCTTTCCTGTTTATAAGATCCCCCCAGCTCCCATTGGCTTAAGGAAGCTGTTTACCAGGCTACTCTCTACCTGAGCTATACCCTTGGGGATGTGATGTCTCCTGGAACTTTCCAAAAAGCCCTTTAGCCCTCCCCTTTTCGGTCTCCATTCTCATGAAGGCAGCCCCATGATCAGAACGATTGTTTTCTCTGGGATCTTTTTCTGAGTGTTTCTCTCTGAAAATAGTGGCTGGAGAGTGCTAATGGTCTCTGGTTCCATGTGATGTTACTGAAGTTATTTTTACTGAATCAATTTTTACTGAAAAAAATAAAAATCACTCAATTTTTTTTTTTAATTGGGAGGTTCCCCCACTTAACCCCCAGTCTCTCTACATTTCTATCCCCACCACAAAACCTCTCACCCCTTTTAACCCGTACCCCCACCCCATATATATATATTTTTCGGGTTTTTTTCGGTAAAGGTTCTTTCAGTATTTTCTTTCGGTAACTGGATACCATGGTCTCCCCTGCAATCTCTGCCAGTTCCAGTTCTTTGGTTGCTGCCCCATAGCGCCCTGTTAGTTTGTCTGGGGTTTGTGGTGTGGATGTTCTGTGACTCCTGTAGTTTAGGAAGGTGAAGTTTAGGAAAGTGATACTTCAGTCCATTTCCATTTGGATACCGAATCCATTCTTCCTGCTCCAGGATGGGTTTTGTCAGTTGAGCCCATGTACATTAAGAACGTGATAGTTCTAGTTTCCCTTCAGCTGGTAATTCTTCCCTGCACCCGTGATTCTTGCCAGACTTCTGAAGGCTTGGGTGCTTGCTGCATATCAAGTACTCTTAGAAAGAAGAAATCAAGACCTGGTCGGGACAGAGGCTGATGGGTATGATATGATGAGTCATTTATACTGCACCTGTACTCAAGTGTTTCTAGGTGCGACAAGACAAGGTAGGGAGACATAGGGAGGATGAACAGCGATCTTACTAGGCCATGTGTCATTCAGATCGTGAAAGTGCAGGGGGAGAGGGAGAGGAGAAGTTCTAGGCGGAGCAAAGGGGGAAGTGCTTTCAGGGCAGCATTGCTCTGAGTAGGTGTAGCCGGGGAAGCCGGCTCAGAGTATTGCAGGAGGAAAGGGGCTGTAGGGCTACAGATACAACTGTTAAGAGCGCGGAAGCCCGGAGGCAGTGCAGGTGCTAGGAGGTTGTGGGGGAGTCTGGTCCCATTGAGTTCTGAGGGTAGCCAGGCGACCAGTCAGTGCAACAAACGTGTCAGTCAGCAAGGGAGAGAAAGAGACAAAGCAGAAGTGAAAAGGAAGGTCTTAAACTGCTTCTGGAACCTGAGGTGCTCCTGCTCAAGTTTGAGAGGTGCAGGGAGGCCATTCCAGAGGGAGGCTCCCGCAGAGGAGAGAGGTGGACAGTGGGAAATGGACAGTTATACCAATAGCCTTGCATATATTTAGATAATCTGGAGAGCTAGGAACTAGGGTCCCTCTCACCCCCTTCCTTTTTTGAGAGGGTCACATCCATGACCCTGTCAGAATTGTCTGTTCTGTGCCTCCATTGGACCAACATTAAAGTGCTAGAAGACCATTGTAATAATGCCGATATGTTGTGAGCTGTGTCACTGCTAACTGGATCGTTATGGAATTTTCAAATTGGATTTACTAAGGACACATTGAATTGGAAACCTGCAGTGTATACCACAGTAAGTGGGACATTATGGCCAAATGTACATTGGTCTAAATTATTTAGAGACTGTAAATGTAAAATGTCCATGAGGGGCTGCAGAAATTGTAAAGTCTGATAAGTGGAGTGGTGCATTATGGAACGCTGCAAGGCATATCATTGGTACAATATCTGAAGTCGAGTAAGTCAATTAAATTGCAAACATAAGAACAGAACCATATAGAAATGCTATGACAATCTTAGAAATAACTTTGTCAAGAGTAACTAAAAAACAGAAGAAGAAAATAAATACTTACTACAGTATAGGTCATCATGAAACCCTCATATACAATTGACCCCATGTAGGATGACCAATAAAATAGTTAAAACACATACACATATAGAAAGACAGAAAGACATACTTCAAACACTGAACTCACACTTACTACTTAACTAGACACATATTTATTCACTCTCCCACAAACATTTCAAAAGCCCTCGCTCAGCCATATAACTCATTAAATGGTCCCCACATTTCAAATAAGATACCTCTCGATCCTGTTTTGGAATCATGGACCTCTCAAAGCTGGACATGGTCTGTAAATCTAACAGCCAGCCCTCTACCATCGGCTTTTTCCTCATTTTCCATACTCTCAAAATTTGCTTGTCGCGATCATCAACACTTTATCTATCCAACACTCAAAACTACGAGCCACATTACATCTTCCATTAGCCGAAAGCAGAACCACTAGAAGGTGTCCTCAGAAATATCACACCTGGAACTGCATCCAAACTGTCTAACACTTCTTTCCAGAAGTCAATAACCCTTGAACAGTCTCACAGCATGTGTAATGATGTGCCTCTTCTCCGACCATCCAGCATACATAACCCATGCATATGGACTGTAGTGTAGTACAAACAACCCAATATTCTTTGATGAGTAAATCGTTAATTCAAATCTATCTTTGACTTTTCACCCACCCTCAATATGCCATCCCATTCCTTGACAGGAATATCACTTCCTAACTCAACCCAAGCCTGTCTCAATTTTTTCCATGATATCACATATGCATCCTCCATAGGCATCATGTTAAGAAAGGTTGAAACCATACATGGCGGGGAGTCAAACAGATCACAAGCCACTGGTTTAGCCCTCATTGGAGCATTGAACATCCCCTGTCTTTCTGACAAAAGAGCCTCCAAATCAGTATACCTCCTGAATTCCCTTTTACCTAAGCCAAAATTGTGATTAAGAAAAGCAAAGGATACCATCCTACCATCACTCCAAACATCACCAATCTTCAAAATCCTTCTCACAATCCAACTACGCCAACACAATGTCTTATTCACAATTTGCAAGCCGAGAGTATACCAGAGTGAAGCTCCATAATGTATCCATAAATGTTGGCCATTACCAATAATCCATTATGCAATTTCAAGTCTGGTAGCCTCAATCGATGGCCATCCCAATCTTGCCTATCCCCTCACCTTCGTTATATGCGGCATTTTCTCCGCTATCTTGAAAGGCGCTGACTTAAGTCTAAATCAATGCCTGATCATTCTTCCTACTTTTCTTATCAAGCTCTTTAGGATAAATGTCTATTTTCTGCTAAGCGCTGATACTTCTCTGACCTCTTGCGCACACAATCTTCCTACCCCTGGCATCTCTTCAAACCCTCGCATGACTTCTTTCTCCTCCTACCCTTGACCATTCTGTTAATTCAACTCTATCTGCTTCTGATTTTGCTAATTTCTTCTCTTTGAAGGTTCTTTCTGTTTGTCGTGATATCGAAGCTTCTCACCCGGCGCATCACCTCCTCCCATGTCTATTCCTCATGCCTTCATCTCCCATTTCGCTCCAGTTTCCAATGCTGATGTTCTGCTTTTAATCGTTAATGCCCACCCTACTGCTTCTCCTACAGACCCAATTCCTTCTGCACTAATCCCCAAGGTCTATCCTCTTCTTGTACGCTATCTCGTCTCTTTCTTTAACATCTGTCTTTCTACTTCCATTTGTCCTGCATCTTTTAAACACACATCTATTATTCCTATCTTAAAGAAATCCACTGCCGATCCTTCGACTGTTTCTATCTTTCATCTTATTTCTCTCCTATCATACCTTTCTATACTTTTAGAACATGTTGTTTACGCCCAGATTTCCTCATTTGTCGCTGACTTCTCTCTTCTCCCCCAATTTTTGTCTGGCTTTTGTCCTTTTCACTCTACCGGAACTGCTCTGGTCTGCGTACTAAATTCTCTTTTCTCTGCCCGCCATTCTAAGCACTCCTCCTTTCTTATTCTTCTTGACCTGACCTATCAGCTGCTTTCAACACTGTGGATCACTCTTTACTTTTGGCGTCACTCTCTTCATTTGGCCTCACAGGTCCTGTTCTGTCTTGGTTTGTCGCCTACTTGTCTAACCACACTTTCTCTGTCTCCTGGGCGGGCAAGACCTCCACTTCTTTCTCGCTCTCCCACAGGGTACCTCAAGGGTCAGTTCTAGGCCCCTTTCTCTTTTCCCTGTACACATCACATCTCGCCGCCATCATCTCCTGCTTTAGTTTATCTCATCACTTCTATGCCGATGACACTCAACTGTTCCTATCCTTTTCTTCCTTTTCTCCAGAAATCCATCACACCCTTTCAGCTTTCCTAGTTGCTATTAAATCTTGGATGTCTTCCTATTTTCTTACTCTTAACGCGGGGAAGACTGAGGTACTATTCTTCACTACTAACACTCTTCCTCCCCATCTTCCACCATCCTTCATATCTTTTCCCCCTACCAAGCTCCCAATTTCCTCCACAGCTTGCAACCTTGGTCTCCACTTTGATTCAAATCTCTCCTTTTCCCATCACATTTCTCTAACCTCACGTTCCTGTCATTTCCATCTCCACAATATCTGTAAGGTCTGGCCATTTCTCACGTTTCTAGCATCTAAACTCTTAATATCCTCTTTGATCTTTTCTTGACTTTCTATTATTCTACCACTCTGGTTGGGATTCCCAAATCTTATCTTGCTCCTTTAACATCAGTCTTTAATTCTTCTGTTCGTCTATTGTGTCTTCTCCCCTATCAGGACTCTATTTCTTCTTCTCTTGCAGCACTTGGCTGGCTGCCCTTTCACTCTCAAATTAAATTTAACTTTCATTGTCTTGTCTTCAAGTCTCTCCATGGTCTTGCTCCTAGCTATCTTGCTGCACTTATATCCTTTTACATTCCTTCTCGCTCTTTTCAGTCTTCCTCTCGGTTCAGACTTCTGGTTCCTCGTCCCCCCTGTGCTCAGTCTCGTTTTCGATCTTTTGAACTTCTTGCCCCCTTCACTGGAATGCCCTCCCACTTTCTCTTCATTCTATCTCTGTCTATTCTCTCTTCTGTGGTTCTCTAAAATCGCATTTACTTCAAAACTCCTGAGTGATACCTTCTGGACCCAATTGTTTATTCATTTTTTAGTGTACTGTGTTTCATTTTTATGTTCAGCGCTTTGGCTTAAGGCGCTTAATAAAAGACAAATAAAATGCAAATACAGAATTGGTAGCTAAATTGGGCATCTTCCTCATGGAACATATACCACTCAGAGGATACAGTGAAAACATATCTCTCGCTATAGACATCTAAAGTGGTGAAGGGATTCCGCTTTCCGCAACATGAAAAGCAGATTTCTTCAGTAGGAATACCCTATGATAATTTTCAAGATTGGGATATCCAAAACCGCCCTCTCGTATACTACGCACCAGAGTATATTGTGGGATTGTAGGTCCCCCCACAAAAACCCTTGAAAAACATTGTCAATCCATGTAAGCATCTTCTTTGGAAATCTCAGCGGGAGAGATTGAATGATATAGAGTACTTTTGACAAAAGTTCCATCTTAATGGCATTCATTCTTTCCCAATGATTCAAAGTTAGTCGATCCCATTTGCGTACATCTCGCAGGAGTGCTTCTATCAATTTACTAACATTAAATTTCCTCAGATCTCGAGCAAGATGTACTCCCAGGTATTTTACACTTGAGTCATCCCACTGACAATTCCATGAAGTCAAGCCCTCACGTGAAAAAGGCGCATTGAGTTCTCGCCCACAGGTCCAGTCTAAGCATAGTGCATTTTTGTGCTGTTATGTGCTTTGGGGCTGATTACAAGTTTGCCTGTATCCTGCCGGTGTTACGGGTGAGATACCGGCAAACTGGCCTTACCGTCTCCGCCGCCCGGTATTACTGGGATATTACGGGCGGTGGAGTGCCGGCAAGTTCCCATCCATGGGATGGGATTTCCTGAATCACCGACACCGTTAGTAACAGTGCTGGTAATTCAGCATTTGCTTGCCGGTAGGGGCCTGAACTCCCGGCATGTCAGGCCTGCCGGGAGATCCGTGGCCCTCACCAACAAACTTGAAGTGTGCCGGTCCAGAAAAAATGCCAGAGACGGAATTGCTGGCAATTTTTCTGGACTGGTACACTTTGAATTTGCCACTTGGTGTCTGTGTGTGTAATACTAAAAGTGACCTTCAAACTTCTTCACAGCTGAGCGCAGAGTGCCTGAGCTCCACTCAAGTGGGAGCAGTGTTACAGAGTGCACTAGGGTACACTTTCAAAGTTTATCTGGACATAGGGTGTCTAGCTCAATCTAGGTTGATCTAGAGCATAGGTGCAACACCATTGGGCAAAATGGGATCCAACCCCTCGCCCTGAAATTCTGGAACATGCCTGAAAGGACCTGCTCCCCTTTCAGTGGCGAAGGCAGACGATGAACTGAGTGTAATTGCTTTCCTCTTGATATCAGCAACTCCTCTCTCACGCGTGAATGTTTAGGCCATTAGCACTGCAAAGGGCCATTTCAAACGGAAAGACCGCCCCACCTCTTGCAGCTCCAATTTACTAGCAACGGTGTGCTTCCAAGACAATTGAATTGTGTAAAAAAATAATGCTCCTTTTAAAAAAATCGGTTTATATCCATGATGTTGAATAAATTGATATGTAAAAAAAGTTTTTTTTTAAATCTCGATATCAAATGTTCTTACCATCATGTGTTACAGAAAGCTAGACGTTTGTATGACATTTTCATGATAGCACAAATGTATTGAATTTGTATGGAATCTGCCTTCTTTTTAAAACAGCTAAAAGGTATATTACAAAGGAATTAATTACTAACACTGCCTGCCATTTACTCAATTTGGCTCACAAAGAGAATAAATTAAGGCGTACAGGTGATCACACCTGTAATTACACCTTTGTTTTGTACTTCATTGTGTAAATGACTAAAATTGAATTCTGGGGACCTGTAATAGGTCTCCTCCATCCAATTTACATTTTTAAGTAAAATGACCCCTGTATTTTTTAAGTTTTGAAAGCAGAGTGCTGTACAATAGGAGATTTTTCCAGCAATCATTTTGCATTCTAGGACTTGTAGTTTTCCATTCAGGATGTGGGAATAAAGGTACAATTATACAATTATATTCTTTGGGTTTAACGTGTTTCTATAAGTATTTGCATATTGTCAGGTTGCTTTACTCTGGGATTTGAGTATTTTTCAAGTAGAGCTCAGAAGGTATGTGGTTAAATGCCTCAATTGCAGTGGGTTAAAATGCCAGGATCACTGCTAAAACAAAGTGTGTAATCGCAATGCGACTTTACAGAAAGTGGATTCCTTAAAAGTGACGAAGATCACACTATTTGAAAAAAGACTGCTTTAGAATAGGGCATATTTCATTATTGTAGGCAAAAAATGTCATCTACTTGTGCTCCTCCATTAGCCTAGACATGCTTTATTGGCAGTGCCCCTACCTAACTTCCTATCTCACTAAATTTGACAGGTAGAAATATAGTCTCACCTATCAGTCACTGCACCAGAGATTATAGCTCAGCAGATTTACATAAATGTCTTGCCCTGCTGCTGCCAGTGGCCAAAGTTGCTTGGGCCATTCGGAGTACTACCCAAAATGAGAATGAGTTAAACTCTTTGCTATGCCTGGTTATGCTATGTTATTGAGTCTTGGATGATACATTTGTTCCCTTTTTCATAGTTTCTTAGAGCTTCAGGATCTGTAAGCAGTGGGCTAGGGCAGTAACAGAGGGCAGGGCAAGGATGCCTTTGTGCAATGTGGGTGTGCGCAGATCTGAAAAGATAAAGCTGTCTGTAGTGTGTATGTTTTAGCAATTTTTTGACTTGTCAAGAGCAGTGGTTAATTTGTGCTCCTGGTTGGTAACGTAAATTGTTTGTGTGGTTTACTGTGGTTTTAAGGAGTATGAAGAGTTGTGTTGGTGTATCTGTGGTGGATTAGCTTGGTGTTTAGGGAAATTTAGTGTGGACATTTGTCTTCAGGTGGTTAATGTTCCATTGTGTAACCTATGATGTGTTACTGCTGGGGTTGTGTAGGGATTTGTTGCTGGGCTGGGGATGCTATTTCAGTTGACACTTTCCTATGACACAAATTAAGGGACCAAAGGATGTAGTCCGTTTCCTGAAACCTCCCTTTTGACTGCCCACGGACACCTCAAAGACACTACAACTCTAGTGTCACTCGGTCCTACATGGGATTATGGCTAGAAATGCATCATGAACTACCAACCAACATATATAGCCATGCATCAAATCACAACCACGTCAATACCAGCTGGCAGGTACAATCAAAATGTGCATCTTGTGGTTAAAACCTATCATATTTTTGGGCAATGTCATGGGCATTAAATTGCACCACTGGCTGCTAATACAACACTAGTTCCCAAAAATATGTGTTAGGGACAACTGGAATGGGCCACCATGGAAGTAAATTTGCCTTGCCCACAAAAAGTCTGTGAAGGTAGCCCCTCCCCTTCCTTTCGGTGCGTTAGGGCCCCCCCAAACTTCCACCACCAATGTTTGCTCTAGTTACACCCCTGATCTAGAGTTACATTTTAAACTTGGGTACAGAGCTGCAAAGTCATCTGGGCTGTGTCATCAAGTTGATGTAGGCAAAAGTGGGTACACTTGTCTAAGGGCTATATTTTCATCCTGAATTACATAGGACAAATTGGAATCCCCGTCCATTCTCACACGTTCACCTTCCAAAGTTGGACCTTGTATGTGTCTAACTGTGCCTTATCCCCTTGCCTTTGCTCTACCTGTTCTCTGCACTGCCCAATCCTCGATAACAGCTGGGCAGAATCCACACATTCCTGGTCTTTTGTAAGGCAGAGAGCATCCTCTTCTTATCGCCCACATCAATTTCCGGTCTTTTCTTTTCTTGTTGACAGCATGTTGCCAGCAGCAGCCAGCTCGCCCATATGTTATGTTCTTTTCCTGGAGTAGGAGTTTTTCACTCTTTGGCACGTTTGGCATTTGGCCCTGCGAAATTCCATCAGCATCCGAGACAAGGATTACTTACGCTTCAGACAGTATTGTGACAGGTCGGGGAAGCCCCTCAACTTCCTGAAGCCAGGGCACATTGTCTGAGATTGGGGATACAGGTGTATTTGAAGAGTGAAAGTCTGCTCTTCCCGTGTCGGGACATTCTCTGGGTGAGTGTTACAGGCGAATGCCTACAGAGCCAATACAGTTCAATTGTAACCTCTGCCAGTGCCCCTTGATCCTACCCCATCGCCAAGAGTGTGTTTTTTCTGGTGTGGGATTCAAAGTTAGTCCACTTCTAACCCCTGGCAGTGTTCTCTTCTCACCCTCACTGAGAGTCTGTAGCCAGAACAGGAAGTTAAAGATACTCCTGTACAGAGCCACTACAATTAGAACTTCTACCAGTGGGCCAGGCCAACCCCCTACGAGGGTCTGGATGTTCTCTGGTGTGCGGGTTACAGACATACGTGTGCCAAGTAACACATTGCTAGCTAACCCCTACCAGAGGTACCTCCTCTCCTGGCTTTAGGGCCTCTAGGCTCTCTGTTGTGAGGGAGACAGGTGTCTGTGGCACTGTGAAAGCCCCGCTAGTATCCTGACCGTGGGGCTTGCACCATCCTACCTTGTGGGCATACACTACTCCTCTCACCACCCTAGGCTCAACCTTCCCGGGGGGGGGGTGACATTTTCTGGATTGGAGAATGCCAATCTACATGCGTGTTGTGATGGGAGGGACAGGGAGTCGGCCACGTTGAGGGGATTCACTGTAACCCCCTGCCCCCCACTATTGGGAGCTTAAAAGGTACACATAATTACTTGCTGAAATAAGGAACTGAGGTCACTGGGTACAGGTAGCTCCCATATGCACCACCCATGATGTCACATCCGAAGTCATGTGCACCTATGCTGCCGAGAACAAACATTATGAACGTGCAGTGCTCTCCCTTGTGGCTGAAAAAGTGCTCAAAGCCAGGCTTGCACCAGGAGGATATTTAAAAGTTTAGGAGTCTGTGAACTGAAGGACCAGTTTACCAGAAAGATCACCACCAAGCAGTATCCTCAATCCTTTAGTTACATGCAATATCCTTTGCCAGCAAGGGCTCCTCTGTGGCTGTTTTCAAAGAGTCTTTGTTGACTGCACCTTTCGTTAATGCTTCATTTTCTCTTAAACTCTGGCCTTTCAGTGATCGCACCTGACACAATTTGGCAAACTCCACGAAGCATAATTCTATGCATGCATGTAAAATATTGTGCTTACTCCATTAAAAACACCAAAATATTGAAAGAATGCATACTTATGGGTAATCTGTGGCACTCCCCCCCCCCTCTCATAACACGAAGTCTTGGAAGACTTGTAATGTCTTTTTTAGCCAGGTCTCATCCCAAAATCAGCTTCGATGGTTTTATTTTATTTTATGGAGCGTTCGTTAGGTGCTTGATACAACTGAATAGTGCTTCAAAGCGTCGCTTCCATGTAATACTTTAATTGTTATACATTTAGTAAACAGTAGTCAGACATTTATATAGATATGATACCAGCAAGCACCTGACTGTCCCAAGTTATAATGTCTGTAAAATTAGTCAAGACTCAACAGATTTCACGACTCACCTATGCTTACTGTGGTCATGAAATCTTGGCCAAACTCTGAAAGTGAGATCCTCAAAGAGTGCTACATAGATTCTAGCAGGGAATCGATACACCTGTTCAGGCACAAAAGATATTTCCTTGGCAAAAAAGTAGCTCTTCATTTGCATAATAAAATTAGTATATACTATTATGCTAGAAGAACATTAATAGTCTCTATTTCTAACCAATCAATAGTTCTGTGTAGCTATGTTGCAAAATAAGTATAATGCCAATGCAGAATTCATCAACTATAGGTGCTGCGAACAGAATCCAAAACAAGGAGAAATGGGGAACACTGTGGTCCTGGGAGAAACTGGGGACCACTGAAGTAATGAATGCCTTTGTTACTGAAGTTCAGTATTTTGGACAGTGAAGTTCGAGCTGTGCTGGGTCTGCCCTCTGTCATTAAGGTGGATCTTCGATCAAGCATTGACTTGATGCTGGCTTTTCAAGGCCGGAAAGAGGTTGGAGGTGCTCGATCTAGGTATGCACATCAGTGCAACTTGTGTAATATACAGCTGGGCAGTGGCCAGGGGTCAGTAGCTTGTACCTTACTGTCAGGTGACAGATGCACACTGGGGTGCAGGCACAGCTAGGGACTTGCAACCATATACTCGGAATGTAAAGTGGAGCACTGGCATCTGAGACTGGTCTCTGAAAAGCATCTGCTGTGGTTGCTCTTTTGAGGGTACACCTCACTGGGAATTTTAGCAGACGCAGGTTTAGTCTCGACAGTAGGCTCTCAGTTTGCATATCGATACGTTCTTTGTTCCATCAGCAGGCTGCCACAGGCTCTGAGGTCAAGGAGGACAGGGTTTCTCCTTCCCCCCCTGCTGTAGGGGGAAGTGAATATCTCGACATGAATTATGCTGCAATGTCCATGTTTGGTAATCCCAGTTACACTTCTGTGATGTTCAAAGTACTGGTGCAGATCCTCAGCCCTTATGGGAAGATTGGGGCTGGCAATAGGGATCAGTGCTCTAATCGCTTTCGTGCATTCCTTCAACTTCAAAGGTTTGCCAACTCAGCATCTCAATCAAATATCGTCTTAAGGAGCCCCTTTGTGTTTCAGCTAAGGAGCCTGGGAACTTTCAAACTGAGAAAAAGACCCAAGGGAAAACCAAGTTCATTTCTGAGCTCACTGGACACTCATTTTAAATGCATTGTTATCCACCCACTTCTTGTATTTCAAGCGAGGACCTCTCCCTTCCTTAACAGAATATTTCAACAATACAGCCCCAATTGAAACCCGTTACCCTCTTCCAGAAACCTACTCTTTACGCCCTATGGCAATGCATTACAACTGGATTACTGCGAGTTTGTTATTCTAACTTCAACATTGTGAAACCCTCTTCCTCACAGAATAAAAGCATTGCTGTCCATTTGGTTTTCTGAAAAGTCCCGAAATGTGTCTCTTCCAGCAAAAATGACTCCTCTGGCCCGTTCTTACCATCGTGGACATAGCGCCAGGGGACCACCTTAGTGGCGAATACCATGGTCTTCAAATATTTATTTGACTTATACTACTACCAGTAATAACAATCTTTTCATCTCCCCCAACTCTGTTTTTGTGCCTCCTCTGATTTCCCACATCTTGTCCACACTTCTGATTTATTATTAATGGCACGTCCAGTCCCCTCCCTTCCCCTCCCCTCCATACTCTTGGGATTTCTGTAATCTGAATGTTGAGGACAGTGCGTTTGCAAATCACAGAAAAACTGGACGCTTGTCTGCAGAGGCAGAGGCTCTCACTCTGTTAGGTAAGCCTGGCTTCCATAGCTCAGTCTCTAGAAATGAAGTGATAGATGGCACAGGAATCACTCGAAGACGATTCACGGGTTTTTATTAATTATGAAATGATTATAGAAAGGGCTCTATGGCTGTCCCTAACTTTCTTATCTTGAAACGCACCTTCTCCCTCACCCAGTTGTTTTGGACCCAGGTTCGTAAACAGTGAATGTTGTCTAAAGTCTGGTTTATACTAGGGATGAGGACCTAAAGGCTACTCGTCTTTTCTAGTTAAATTCCCCCAGGGGCGTCCTGACTTTCTATACTCTATCCAGTAGTGTTCTACAGGGGTTTTGGGAATTGTCTGTTGGATTCAGCCCTTCTTCAAACACACTCACTCTTACCTATCCCTTTCCTGCTCTTCCTTCTCTCTACCCACTTCTCCTCGCTCCGTACTCCAATCGTCTGTCCCTTCAATGCCTTCCACTCCTTCTAGGCCTCACCTCCACCATTTGCGGTTATTTCCCCCTCCACTACTCTCCTTCTCCCTCCCCTACTACTCTCCTACTCCCTCCACTACTCTCCTACTTCCACCTCCACTCTTCTACTCCCTCCCCACTCCACTACTCCCTTCCCCACTCCACTACTCCCTCTTTCACTCCACTGCTCCTTCCTCCCACTAATAGTCTGTCCTCCGACTACTACTCCCTCCTCCAGACTACTACTTCCTACTCCAGACTTCTACTCCCTCCTCCACACTCTACTACCTCCTCCTTACTACAACTCAGACACACTCCTCTTGCTCAGTACCATACACTTGACAGTCACTTCTTATACTATTTACACTAACACTTGCCACACTAACACGCACACTCACAATATAGTACCCCTTGCACTCACTATCCAGTACCTCACCTCCTTCCTTCCTTCCTCCTGCTGGTCTTTTGGTTTGCCACCTCCACCTCCTATCCTCTCACCCAAACAACCCACACTTCCTGCGTCTGTGTTTTCTGTTTTTAAACCTGCCTTTCTATCCCTGGCCAATCTGGCCCTCTATTCCCCGTCTAGGATAAATGTTCTGTTTACAGTGTATTAAAATGGGGACAAGCCCCACCCACTTTTTGGCAGCCTGAACAGGGAAGCACTTGAGTTCCTGTCTCTGGGTAAGCATTTGTCCATCCCAATGGTGCCTTTTATGTGCACGGGAGTTTCCAACCCCCGTTTTAGTACCTGCTGGTCTAGGGTATATAGCGCTGGTTTTGCGGTGTACAATATATTTGTATTGATTGTGCAAGGCTGATTGTTATTAGGAGGATATTTTTAAGCGTTTTGTACATTATGAAATCACTTTCATAATGATTTGTTTTTTAAATGCATGATTTAATGTTTGAAGTGTAAGGTTTGATCTAAATAGAATCACTTAAATAAAAAAAGGGCGTCTCCAATTACCACAAAGTAAAGGCAAAATGAAGACTGGAGGAGGTATTACACTTGAGATAGGGAAGCTGGAGATGTCTGTTTGCTTGCACCTGGAATCTAGTGAAACATTCCTAGTAACCTCTGCGTGTCCCTCAAGGCTCCTGCCTCTCGCTCACACTTTATAATACCCATACTAAGCCCCGATTTGTCCTCCTTGATGCCAGCGGCATCATTTACACCAACTTTGCGGATGATACTCAGATCCTCATCCCGATCTCTGGTAACTATGACATTGATTCCCTTAAAATGAATGAAGTCTATAGCACCATCCATCTTCCCTTTTCATTTACTACGAGGGAGGCTGCTCCAGACCTTACCCCTTTCGGAGGCAGAGGTTCACTGGCCAGGCCAGCAGAAACAACAGAGACTTTTTTCTCATACTCCAGTGGGCGCAGGACACAGACTGGAGACTGCAACCTGCTTCTATGCCCTCAGCTACTACCCTCAACCCTTCAGGACCTTCTGGAATTCTTCCCCCTTATTTATATTGTGTATTTATTTGGGATTTATATATCGTCCTTGGGCAGAATGGGAGAAAATAACATAGGGGAATTGGGTTATCCAAATCATCTACCACAATTACTCTAAGCAAATCCAAAAGTGCACTAATCCTGCAACAGTCTACCCTCCTTCTCATGCCACCCAAGACCCTGTTTTGATGGAGGAGATTTCACAACTTCACAGAAGGGAAAATTGTTGCCCCTTCATATTTGGACTAGCGCTGGTATTTCTTTCATTGGGATCAGGAAATGTCAGATGGAGCTCACAGGCCCATCGTGGCCCAGAGGCTCCTCACCAATTTCCACTGAAAGGACAAGGTCAGAGTGGCCTCATTTGGCTTAGTTCCTTCAAGCCAGCCACAGAGCTTCAGGATAGGCTGGTGGCCCTTGAACCTACTTACATTTGCCAATTCCCTGCAAACATGCGTGGTAACTGAGCTTTGTAATAGGTAATACCCACTAACAGTTCACTAGTCTAACTTTTGGGTTAACTTTAGCTCCTTGGGGTGATAAACATGGTGATTGCATTGATGATGACTCCCCTCTGTGGGAAAAAGATCCATGCCTTTTAATACCCAGACAACATGCTCCTTTTTGCAAGGTCAGAGGACAGAGCTCTCCGGGACTTGGGACGGATGTGCCACCTTCTGCCCTTTCTATTCGCTTTTCTTTGAATCAAAGAAAATCTTGGTTATTGCTTTCCAAACGCATCCAGTTCATAGGTGCAGGTCAGAACACAGAGGTGGGCATGCCATTTCCACAACAAGAATAGTTATCGAATATCCAATACACAGAAGAGCAGCTCTTGCAGCATGAGCACGTCCCAGCAGGGCTTTCTTTCTAATTGCCACTGGCCCCCATGGCCTTCTGCATCTTCCTGGTTCCTAGGCCAGACTACGGATGAGAACTCTCCAGTGATCACTAGAGACTGTGGTCGCTATTTTCAGGCTCCGTGGGAGACCATCACGTGAATATTCAAGTTTGTTGCAATGTGCAGCAGTTGATCTGGTATGCTCAAATAAAAGCAACACCAAAAAAATCAGATTTTCGGATCTAACCATCTATGAACAAATCAATGTAGGGTGTGGGCAACCACATCGATTTTTCCCTTGAACCTCCCAACTCACACCAGGACAGCAAATAATCTACTAATCAGGGACTGAGTCGAAAAGTGGAAGGGATAGGTCACCAACACATCCCTCAAGGCTATAGAAAAGGAAAAGAAAATAACTGTGGGTACCACATAGAAATAACAGTTTAAGTATGTATAGTAACACAAGGGTACATCCCTTACAGAATACTTAGAGAAATGGAAATCCTAAGTGAACCTAAGAACCCACCCACCTAGCCCAAGTCCTTAGACCAGAAAGCTTGCATGCTGGCATGAGCCATGGCAAAAGAAAAGCGGTCTGTGTAGTGAGCTGACATGCCGATACGTAGTTGCCGTCTGAAGGAGAGAGACAAAGTCCAATTGCGTATGGGTCGAAAGGCCGAAGGAAGTGCAGGTAGGTGGCAAAGCAACAGGTCTGTCTGGGATAAGCTTTACACCAGAGAGGGGGCTGGAGAGCAGCTGGTAAGCAGTGCATCAGAATGGACCTAAGATGAAGTTTACAAAAAACAAATGGTTGCCAGACCCAGGGTTACAGCGGGACTGAGAGAGGGATTCAGACACTAGCGTATGGACAGAGTGACATTACATACAAAATCTGGTAGACCATGTGATGGACTACACCATCTGAAGCAATTACAGTACCAAACAGTAGATAGAGATGGGTCAAGTAAGCAGAAAGGGGCCTGGCAGCACTCTGAGCCAATTACTCTACCAAACAGAAGGCAGAGACAGGCCAGGTAAGCAGGCATAAAAGGGTCTGGCAACTATCACAGGTGGCCTAAGGAATCCACAGACAGCATTAACACTGTTCAACATTTTATCAAAACCTAAAGGGAATGTAATTTGGGATGGTGGGGTTGCTCTGACTAGAGTCTTCCCTATAGCTTCCTCAGCCTTCATGGGGGACTCGCTCCACCATAGCCTAAGTGCCCCTGATCCTCACAACATTCCCAAGAACACCTAAAGCCAGCTAATCCCTACTTTGCTCTAAAGGAGGGCCAAGAGCCTTTTCTAACTAACTACTTCTGGCACTTAGGAAGGATCCTCCAGCTTCTCAATCTTCTGAGGGTCCACTTCAGATGTTCAACCCACTCGGTTTTCTCTCTCTTTTTTTCTCACTCTCTCCTACTTTCCTTCGCTCCTCCTTTCCCCTCTCTCTCCTTCACTCTCTATCTCAATCAGGTACAGAAATACCAAGCATCCCTAGGCCACCAGCAATGGTCTCCATCTTAGATCAAAGAAGAAAAGAAAGAGGGCAAGAGGTGGAAGACAAAAACCGACAAGGGCACAGTGTGAAGACCAGATTCCATCAAGGAGAGTCTAGTGTTTAACTTATCTGATAGATCACTCACCCGCACTGATATTTCATTATTACAAAAGGGTATTAGCTTTGTCATTAGATGTGGGTGTAGCCTTTTTGATACCAAAATTGATCTCTTTAAATTTACACACAAACCTAAACTGTGTCTTTTTTCTGAATTGAAAACCAACAACAAGGAACACATGTCACAGACAGATAGCGACAATGTCGAATTTAAACCAAAGAGCAGGTTTATACCACCCATCTTTGTTCCCTCTATAAACATATTTCACAAAACTATTTTGAAGGACCTCACATAGATCTCTTTTAAGAAATCACACAAACAGAACCTTAAACCACATAAACTAGGTATTCTTGAATCACTATATAGTGACGAAGATATCGCCATTAGATCGGCAGACAAAAGGGGAGCCATTGTAATCTTGAATACTATTGACTACTCTGGAGAATGTCTTTGACAATTATCGGACTGTACCACATATATTGAATTAGATTCTGACCCTACCAGAGATATATTGGATAATGTCAAAGAACTGTTGTTGACAGCTGAGCGTCTAGACTGGATCAACGACAATACTAGATGGTTTCTCTTTAACCAATAACCCAAAACACCAATTTTCTGTCTATTGTCCAAGATACATAAGCAACTATATAAACCTCCAGGTAGACCTATAGTAGCAGCCACTGACATTATATTACAACCACTAGGAATATACATTGACTTTTTTAATACAAAAGTCATCCACATACATCAGGGACACAAACTGTTTCTTACAAATCTTGAACACCTGTGCTTATTTTGACGGTAACCTATTGTTCACCATAAATGTAAAAAGCCTTTTACTTCTATTTCACATGACCTTGGCTTAGAAGCTGCCGAACGGATTCTACTACAGGAAGAACAAATTGGGGCTTCTAAGGAGTTTATCATGAGCCCCCTCACGATCATATCACAGAACACTTACTTCAACAGAATAACTGGTTCTACCTTCAAACATTAGGCACATCAATGGGAGCCAGCATGGCCCCGTCATACGCAAATTGCTTTATGCTTAAGTTTGAAACCGTATTGACTCACCCAGTATGGCAGAAATATCTGGCCTACTGGGGTAGATAAATTGATGATCTCTTTGAGATTTGAACTGGTTCCAGTGTAGATCTTGAAAACGTTTTACTTATCTGAATGCAATCGACAGCTGCATTTCAGTTTACTGCAGAGGTAGGTAACCCGACGATACAGTTTCTTTACGTTGCGATTACACCTTGAGAAACTGGTTCATCAACCACTATTTACCCTAACCAGACTGATAAGAACTATATACTCCATGGTCTTAGTTTACATCCTCCCAGTTTGTACAGTCATCTACCACACATTCAGATGCTAAGGGTAAAACGCATAGTTAGCAATAATGAGAAATGTCACAAAGAGATGGAATTTATGGCTCTTAAATTCATAGCCAGGGGTTATCATGAGGAAGAAATCAAAACAGCCTTTGACAACGTGTTAACTATGCCTGGAGTAATCCCCAGCACCACCCCTTCTCGCAGAAACAACCCGCTGGTGCATGTTTCTAAATTTTCCTAACAGAGCCAAAATGATCTAGAAGTGCATATTGAAAAGATGGGAGCTCCTCAAAAGTGACAGCAGGTTCACTGACACTTTATTTTCATGCACACGGGGTCCCAATTTTAGAGACTGTCTTTTAAAAACACACTCAGAACCATGCAAGAGAAACCTTCACAACCTAGTGGGCACTATTGTTCAAATTGCAGCTACGTCACAAAAGGTGACATGATCTACCATCCACGCACTGGAGAAAAAATGTCATTGTATAACAATGCTACTTGTGATACTGCTAATTTCATTTACACCTTCAAATGTCTTTCTGGTGTATATCACGTGAGGCAGTGCACCAGATCTGCCAAGCATCGGTGGAACGAGCATAGATCCAACAAACGTACCAACAACAGAAACTCTGCCGTGGCCAGGCACTTCCATGATTTTCAGCACTAGATTGCGCAGATTTGTTTCCAAGTTGTGGAAGTAGTCACTACTAGAACAAATAAAAAGAAGTCTTTTGGATTGATAAATTGGACTCACTCACCCCTGAAGGAGTTAACCAGAACTGCAATTTTGCTTATTTCCTTTAATTCCCCCTGCTTTTTTGAACTTTTTTCAGCCTGTTTGCCACATTAATTCTATATTTTTGCTACCGTTATAGTTTTTTCTAATTTCTTCTTTTTTATTGTCCCTTGTGCCTCTTCTCTTTTTTTTCCAGTATTGCATAGTATCCATATTATTCGATGTTTGCTTCTTACTCTTCAAGGAATTTTGTTTAAGTGAATTCTTTACCATTTGATTGCTGTTTATCATTTTCTTTCCTCGACAGGCTTAGTACCCATTCCTTTTGTATTTGCTCTAATGCATTCATCTACCATCATATTATTCCATCTCATTTCGTTTTCATGGACAGACCTTGATCCAATGCCCACTTCAGGTTTGGTTGAATAATGGACAGAGGTTTATATAAGTATATTCTATATTTTTATTTTTATAAATCATTCTTTCTCCTATATCACGTCTCACTGCTCATCTGCATTAGTTTCCCCGCTCATCAGTGTTGTTTGTCCCGCCACCCCTTTTTTACTTTTATTTTTTTGGATTATGTGACGTCTCACTTTTTATGTTACGCCCCTATTTTATTTTAATGTTTCCTTTGAATTTTTCCTTGTATTTTTGCGTTGTACTTTTCTTTGTTATACTTTTCTTTGTCACACTTTTAAATGTTTGCTTTTAATTTTTAGCTTTTGAATTCTTCCTTTTTTTAATCTTTCCATTTGACCTGTTATTTTTCCTTTTATTGACTTTTCAGACTCCTTTTGAGGCTTTTTTTCAATGTGCGCTTATGTACTGCTAACACACTTTCCTTCAGGTAGTTTGTTTTTTGTAATATTCGCATCCGTGCATCACATGATGTCATTGCGTAACATAACGCGTGATATCATCGGGTGCCTTTCGCACAGCCATGCACTACCATTATTTAACTTGCCAATACGGCATCCAGCTACATCATTCTTTGCTGCGGCACTCTGCGCCTTTAGAGGGGAGCAGGGCCGGCACACACAATAATTAGCAATTACTTATGGTGGATTCAGTTTTTGTTGCCCTCATGTGGCCATACCTGAAGACTGCACCTTGGTACAGAGATGTGATGTTTTCTACACCTTTTTGTTTTATACAGGCGGTTTGAGTTTGCATGGCACATACTTAGAACCACACTGGTTGTACCAGTATATAAGGTACCTTGTTCGCCTCACCCCATCACCTGACTTCACAGAACCTACACCACCCCCTCAGCTCATCCCACCCACACCACTAACCCAAACTCTTACCACCTCACCTGCTCACCCCTGACTGCATGCACATACCTCCCAGACAATCATGCTTACCCTCAAACAAAAGCCACACACGTCCACCCACCTGTGCTCTTCTTACTGGACAAAAAATGCTCACCCCTGCCGACCCAAAAAAAAGCCAATCCACCAGTGCTCACTACTGCTGGCTAAATGTTCACCCACCAGTGCTAACCTCTGTTGGCCAATAAATCACCCACCCCACCCCACCCGTGTTCACCTCTGGAGACTGAAAATCATCCTCCCACCCTTACTCCTGGCAGCCAAAGATGCTCACCCCTGCTGGCCACCCCATCAGTCAAATGTCCACTGCCCACCCCTGCTTGCCAACCCTGTGCTCACCCCTGCTGGCCAAATCTCACCTCTGCCTGTCCTCAACCCCACCCTGCCTGCCATGCACCCTCTCATTGCTCACTCCTGGTTGCCCCCTGCCTTCCCACCTGTATTCACCAAACCCCACCAGCCCACCCAAAACCCACCTGTGAACACCCCTGTAAGCCATCTCACCTAAGCTCACCCCTGTCCACTAGTGCTCACCTTTGCCTGCCCTTATCCACTCACCTGCGCTCACTCCTGCCTGCCCTCACCTGCTAACCCGTGCACACTCTTGTTGGACAAACCTGCCCCTATTTGCACACCCCTGATCCACGCCTCCATACCCACACCCACCCACCCCTACTCCGTGCCAACCCCAGCCCATCCTCACTCCTGCTCCACCTCTGCTTGCCCCCAGCCGTTCTCACTCCAGCCTGCCCCAGGTGCCAGACCCCTGCCACCTCCCACCAATCCAATCGGGCTCTGCACCGCCTGTCCCACCCACCTCCCTGAGCTCTGCCCTGCCTGTATGATCTCACCCCTTCATGCCTCGCCCATCAACTAGAGCTCTTCCGTGTCCACATTAGCCTTAATTTAAAACTTCCAAAAGGTTCCTCAAGTTAGTGCTGACACATACCATATCTACTAGACATAGTACAAATATTTCTGTACATTGTAATGAATGTATTCTTTTGAGTATTTCCTTTACTAATTTTATAAGTTTGCAAACTCTGCTTTACCAACATGTTTGCATTCACTGCGTAAGTAGGACCTAAGTTTGTAGTGTATTCTCACGTATAAATGTAAAATGCATTATACAACTGCAAATGTCAAAACAATTGCCTTTGTCAGTTTTTGTTTTTAAAATCAGTAAGGGTTATATCAATGTTTCATTCCACATTGTAGGTCCACTGCTTGTCCTACTTTTTGGTTTGGCAAATTTTGCGCCAAGCTGGTTTGGCCCCACCTAACAGAGTCTTCCAATTTATTTCAGTGTAGTCACTTTTATCTCATTTCATCTAAATGACCCGTGGTATCTAGAACACTGACCGATCAATATCCTATAGCTTAAAGTGATCTTTTTTGGTGCTGAAGGTGTCCCTTCCTCCACAGACAACACCACTACTAAGTTTTGCATGAACAAGCGGTGGTGGCGGTCTAGGTCACACTATTTGTGTCTACTCCCATTGAGACCATGCAAGTGGGCTATTTACCAACTTATCTTCTTATTAGCAACTCGTACTGCAGAAGTGTTCAAAACGATAGTGCATACACTGGGTAACTTGTCACTCTATTACATGATCAACCTCTACACGACATGGTGTTACTTTGCCTTTTTCAGGAATAAGGGTTCCATGGTGGATCTTTTCATCCACAGGGCATTGACAACTGTTGGAGGTTTGCTTTGTGAAAGGGTCACAGTCCCTTTTAGTTTGAGTAATTAGGTGGCGCTTGCACCACCTCAGGGCTTGCAAAATCTACTAGCCCACTCGCATTGGGGAGGAGATTTTTTGAAGGGTGAGTACCATTTGCAGGGTACTTGACCTTGCTGGTGAGTGATGGGGATGTTTGAAACTTTTCTTTACATTTACTGAAAACAACTTGGGTTGCAGTAAATGGCAAATATAGGTTTCACTGTTCATGGCTAGCCTTTGGGTGGTATCATTGCACGGAATATGAAGTGTGATTTTGGTGACAAGCAATATTTTATAGAAACCAGAGGTAAATATTTTGTCACCTGTTACCATTGGGCGAGTACATTTCTCTTAGGTAAAGTATGTAAATTAAGGAACTTGCCCTGTAAGTCTAGTGGGATTTTTAAGAATTTGCGAGGCCTGCACCTATAAGCAAAACGCGTATTAAAGTTTTAACCAACTGGCCTGGGAAGACTGGGACTGTTGAAACTAAAGTGACCCCAATAGCTCTCTTGACCTACGCATAGGCCGCCTCCACCCTAGCCCAGGTGTCCCTAACCCCTGTGATGAATCCGATGGTGTTATCACTCTTTTCCCAGCTGTGACCTCTCCCCATGTGGCCAGGGGACGGTAACCGTTACCTGAATCTGACCCTGGGGGTAGACAACCTCTGGGAGAGTATCAGGACACCATGGGACAAGATACCCCATTCCTACCCAATGCCTTAATGGTATATTGTTACACCTCCCCTCATCCACCTAGGAAGGGTACTGAAGACCTTCAAACGATATCTGTATGTAAGCCATTACAATCTGACTTACCTCCTAAGACTCTTGACAACACTTTCTTAGAATCTGCCAACAAGTCATCCAGAGCTGACTTGCTCTAAAAGAACACTTACCCTGACTTTACATGTAAAACATAAAAAATGGATTTCCATTCACATGATGGCAGGAATACTGGGACGAGGAAAAAGAGCTGAGTAATGCAGAGCAAAGAAGACCAAGAACATAAGCTACGCTCTAGTTGAGCGCATACCTGTGACTGGGAAATTGAAACAGTAGAAGCAGCTGAGCGAGGTGCGGTGCTGGAGGGAGAGAACTGTGTCTCTCGGTATCGACCGAGAGACAGTTGGGCTGCAGAGAGTGCCGTGGAGCCAGCCAGCTCAAGTAAGATGAAAAGGCAAGCTGACAGTAACAGGAAACACGCTGCATGAATGCCAGAAGCCAACCCAGGGCTCCTGGGAATTTGCAGGTGTTCAAAGGCAGCGGTTGCCTTTCCGAAGCCTGAAATGAAGCAGAAGAGCCCAGCAGGAACTACGAGAGACAGAGGAGCCGAGGACCGAAGGCAGCAAGACAAAAGGGAACAACAAACTACTGCCACTGACTTACTGTGGGAGAAACGAAGTACATCAGCAAGAGCCGGTGAGTCCACGAGAGAGAAGCACGGACACGGAGGGCATATTGGCAGCCATGCCAAATCCAAATAACTGTTGAAGATGCCATAGAAGTACATGAAAGAGAAAGAGACGGTGAGCATTTAGTTTAAAGGTAAAACAGAAGAAAAGTAAGAGACTTTCAAGTGTATGAAATGCATTTATAAAAAAAAAGCTCAGGTAGGATGATATAACAGGCAGATAAAACAAACCTTAGAGAATATCCAGTTTGGAAGTGTGTGCAGAGGTCACATGAGAGAAATCCTAGCAGGAAAATATACCAGGCGGTTGCAAGTATGTGCATTTAAGAAAGCCCTGGCAGGAAAATATACCAGGCAGTTAGTTGCAAGTGTGTGCCTTTAAGAAACTCCTGGCAGGAGTGTATACCAGGCAATTGCAAGTGTGTTCATATAAGAAAGCCCTGGTAGGAAGCCCACCAGGCGAGGACAAACTGAAAAGTGTTTAAGAAAGACATCACCTTAAGGGGTCCTGAAAAGGTTATATCAGCACTAGCAAAAAGTGTCTGTGTGAAACCAAAGAGAAGAGGAGTGAAAGCCTGGCAGGAGTGTACATCAGGTAACCTAACAAGATAGAGCCTAAGCACCGGGTTGTTTTGTGTACCAGTCGTGTTTTGGAGCAAGATAAACTCAAGGAACTGATATCTTTGAATTTAATACAGAGGGAATAGAAATCCAGGTGAAGGGAACCACCCTCTGGAACAAGGAAATCTATCCTTCTGGAACTTTTGTGTTGAATTTATACCTTTTCCTTTTTGAACATTTAATCACTCAAGACCAAAGACATTGGGCCTCATTATGAGTATGGAGGTAGCCATGCCGCTTCTAGCGGCATGGCTACACCCATACCGGGTACCGGGTCCGGGTCCGGGTTCCTTCAATGGGGAAATACCGGGCCATTCCGAGCTTGGAGGGCCCAGTATTTCCCCATTCCAGGAACCCAGACCTGGTACATCCCCATTCCCATTTGAGCCCGCATAGGGCTCAATGGGAATGGGGAGGATGCTAACAACGGGCCCATTAATGAGGGGCCCGTTGTTAGCATCCTAGTCTGCTCGCGGGACCCGCTAAGGACGCCTGGTTTTACCAGACGTCCTTAGCGGGTCCCGCGAGCAGACCTCGTAATGAGACAGTAGAGGGCTAACGGCGCCGGCAGCTCTACCGGCGCAGTTAACCCTCTACCGCCTTCCTCGTAATGAGGTCCACTGCCCTTTTCACCTTAGAGTTTATTTTGTTAGAATGTGAGGGCATTCTAACTCTGACAGACCCTTAGTTTTGGTTTTAGGTAGAGAAACACCTCTTAGAGCAGGGACAGAAAGGCATTTCCCCCTGCCCCTTTTATTTTAATAAAAGTCTTTGACCAAACTATGACTCCCTTGTGTCCGAGTCTCATTCCTGGCTCCTCACACCTTCCAGAAGCTCCCTTACATACTCTAAAGCAAAGTAGCCCTTACTATGTCAGTCTTTCTAGTCTTTACATGGAAACCTAATGGCCATGACCTTTTCTATTTACCTCTCTCCTGGACTTTATAATGATATTTCTGACAATGTCTCTCTTCCAGTCTCCCCCCTTCTCGCTCTCAGTATCTTTCTTTCCCTCTATGTCCCCTCTCCTCCCTCTGTGATCATCCTCATTTTCCTCTCTCTCCACATGTTCTTATTTCCTCCGACTTCTCTACCTCCCTCCTCTCCTTCTATCTGCTCACCCCTCCTTATCCTCCCCCCTCTCTTCCACCATGCTCACACTACTTGCACCTCTACTCTTGCTTTTCTCTCTCACTCTTTCTGTCTGCACCCTTCTTCTCTCATGCTCACTAATCTCTGTCTACTCCTCTGCCTCCTGATATTAAACACCCTCCGCCTGTCTCTCCTGATTACTTTCCTCCTTCTTCTCTCTGCCTTCCCCACTACTACGCCTGCTACCACCATTCACACTCTCCCCAATCTCTTCTCACACACCCTCTGTTACTCTCACATCCTCTCTAAATTCCCATACATTTATCACCATCCCTCTCTCTATCTCTCACCTTTGTTTCACCCATCTTTTACACCCCCCACCACATTACACTCAACTGATACCACTCTCTCCTACACACACTACAGTGGTATCCTGCCTGCTCTGATGGTTGTGCTGCGAGGTGTCCTTGGAATGAGTGAGGTAATGCGGAATGCAAGGGGTCTAGGAGTTCTGAGTTTGGCAGTTGGGAAGGGACTTCCGGATGGGAGCTGGGGCATGGAAGTATATTGAAGCCTGCTCTCCTGTTTAACTCCTGCCCTTGACCTGTAACTAATAAAGTACATTATTTTTGTACTTACCTTGGCACTGCCTGGTTCCTGTGTCCTGGCTGTCCTTCCTGTGGTCCCACTTACCACATGTACCACTCTCTCCTACACACAATGCCTTACTTGCACTTTCTCAGAACCCTGCCATAGGTTCCTCAGTGGTCCAATCCACCATACACCCTCTGCCTGCTCTCTTTTACCACCAACGCTCCACCTGATCTCGCCCGAACACTGTTCAATCTTTTCTGTGCTGGCTTGGCTTTTTACATCCCACCCTTCCCCCTTCCAACACTCCTCTCTGCACCCATTGGTCCCATGGTCACATGCTTCCCTTGGCCAATCTCTGAAAGGCCCAATAAAGGTTTTTAGCCCTGCCCTCTCCATTTACAGGGTAGCTGCCGTGCGCTCTGGCTGCTCATTTTCCTTGTGGCTTTCTTCATGTGCTGGTGTCAGATTTGCAGCCTTTGGAGTGGATCAGGGTCGCGGCAATGATGGACTTTCCCCTCAGATCACTGTACCTGTGATTACAAACACACGGACTGAGGGCTCAGCCGAAAGGTCAGGAGTGGAGCTGCAAGGCTCACTCCCAACCGGCTAAGAAAATGGTACACTTTAGTAAGATGTCATCAAAAAGGGTCTAAGTATGTAGAAGTAAGAATAACACGCTACATGGATTAGTGAAGAATGTACTAGGAGTTTCCTGATAAGGAGTGAAATACACAAGGGAAGGAGAGGAACAAGGGAGCACAGAGCAACGGGTGGGGGGTTCTGACCCGAACGGCACAAGGACATGATGTCAATAGTGGGGCTCACCTGTGATTCGGTGTCTGATTCGCAGGAAGATATTTCAGCCTCAGCAGATAGCGTCGTCCGGTCCGGAGTCTTTTTTTTAGAGAAGAGATACGGTCTGTTCCGGGAACTCGCCACAGTGGTTGTGTAGGGAGACAAACAGCAACCAATGCGGAGGACTCCCTGCACAGCCTGTTGAGGGGAAAAAGCCAGTGGCAGAAAAAACCCCTGAATTGTTTGAATGCGTACAGGGCTGGATGGAAGATCTTTCAGTTCCGGGAAGGAAACAGTCACTGAAGTGCGTTAGAGCAAGCGCCCCGAAAGAACAAGGGCAAGAAGGTCCGCAGCAGAGGATCCGGAAAGTCCCAGGTATCAGATCCAGCTTCGATCTCCGACAAGTTCCTTCATCCACCCAATAAGGATCGACAGCAGGTAGGGCGTAGTGGAACACAGGAGGAAGGCCAAAACAAACTACAAGACAGAGCCGTGAAACCAGACGTGATACAGCAAGACGCTAATGAATAGCACCGGAGAAAAAGACCATAAGTGTCGAAAATAAGGAAAGGCAGAATACGGATGAATTCACCAAATGTTTGCGGAGAGAGAAAGTAAATGGAAAAGCCAGAGGCTCGAAGGAGCAGTAAACGTGGCAAGTTGAAAATAACAGAGCCGGAGGAAAGGCAGTCCGAAAATGCCGAGAAAAAGAGGCGGAGTCACCTGAAAGTGCAAAGTCGAGCGGAGGTAGAGAAACGGAGGAAGGAAACAGAAAGAAAGAAAAGATTCCGAGAGTAGTACCGCTAAAGGCTGAAAAAGAACAAGGACGCTAAGGAAGAGAGAAATCCAAACGGGAGGTTATTACACAGAGGGCACGGGAACCGAAGGCACCAGTGTAGCGAAGAACAGGAAACAGTTGCAACGCAAGGAGGGGGCGTGGCTAACCTCAATATGAAGAGCCCAGGACGTAACAGCTAGACCGCTGCACAGGGCGCCGTGAAGGGTGCCTTAATGGCGCTTCCATCGCGTCCAACACTTCCATCGCCCTGTCCCCATGACAGTATGCCCCCTTCTAGGGGTACCTACCCCGGGTTTACCGGGATGAAGGGCATGAAACTGCCTTACACATCTGGGAGCTGAAATACCTGTCACAGGTTCCCAGGAATCTTCAGCCTGAGAATATCCTTTCCACCGGATCAAGTACTGAAGTCTGCCTCTGTAATATCTGGAGTCCAGGATCTTGTCTACTTCATAGACTTCTGGGTCAGGTTCCCGGCTCTTTATCTGGAATCTTCTTTTCCGGTGGTGAAGATCAGGGATAAATGACTTCAACAAAGAAGAGTGAAACACTGGGTGGATTCGGCTGAGTTGATGAGGAAGTTTTAGTCGAAAAGCCACTGGATTAATCCGAGCAGTGATTGAATATGGACCTAGATATTTGGGGGCCAATTTTGATGGATGAGTCCATCTGGGTAGGTACTTGGTAGAGAGCCAGACCTTATCTCCGACTTGCCAGTTAGGATCTTGGGTGCGGTGTAGGTCTGCCTGATGTTTATATCGGGCTCGACTTTCTTGCAGATTACTAACAGCCATCTGTTGGGTCTTGTGTATGTTTTCTAATAGGGAATCCACTGTTGGCAGGTTTGAAGGTTGGATCTTATCCAGCGGAAAGGATCGGGGGTGTTGCCCATATGTGCAGAAGAAGGGTGACATCTTGATGGCTGAGTGTACTGTATTATTATAAGAGAATTCGGCTAAGGGTAGGAGTGACACCCAGTCGTCTTGTTGATTATTGACAAAGCAACGGAGATACTGCTCCATGGTGGCATTGAGCCGCTCTGTCTGTCCATTTGACTGGGGATGGTATCCAGAGGTGAGAGCTCTTTCAATCCCTAGCAGGCCACATAACGTCTTCCAGAATGTTGAAGTGAATTGTGAGCCTCGGTCAGATAGGATGGTAGTTGGAATACCATGGAGTCTAATCACGTCTCTGAGAAACACCTGTGCCATCTCCGGAGCCGAAGGTATTCCTTTCAGAGGGGTGAAATGACCCATCTTGCTGAAACTGTCGACCGTAACCATGATTGCAGTGCATCCTTGTGATAACGGAAGATCAGTCACAAAATCCGTGGAGACATGTGCCCACGGAGTAGTTGGAAGTCTGGGTTGTAACAGTAGCCCTGCCGGTTTAGAAGGGATTGTCTTACTTCTGGCACAGATAGGACAAGAACTAACAAATTGTTTGATGTCGGAAAGCATGGACGGCCACCAAAACATCCGTCGGATAAGGTCAGATGTGGCAGCGAAGCCCTTGTGCCCTGCGATCCGAGAATGGTGACCCCAATGAAGGACTCGTTCTTGTAGTCCGGCAACAGGTACAAAGAGTCTTCCTTGATGGAACCACATTTCTTCTTTCTTGGTTAGTTTGTTCTTTACACATTTGGGAAGAGGCTTGAGAGCCTCTATCGAGGCTTCTTTTACTTTCTGAAGAAACTTGGAAAGTGAATGAACAAATCGGACTTCTGGGAACATATCTTCTCCCTTAAAAGGTGGACTGGCAAAAGAAGAAGGACTCCTGGATAAGCAGTCTGCCAATATGTTCTTGCTACCTGGAAGGTAGGTAATGTAAAAATCATATTGAGCAAAGAAATAAGCCCATCGGGCTTGTCTGGAGTTCCTGCACTCCATTTGTTGTAACACCTTAAGATTGCTATGGTCTGTACGAATTTCAAATGGGTGTCTTGACCCTTGAAGTAGATGTCTCCATTCCGAGCATGCCTTTTTAATGGCCAACAGCTCCTTTTCAATTACTGAGTAATTGTACTCACTGGGGTTTAGTGTGCGCGAGAGGTAGGCAATAGGGTGTTCAACCCTGTTGAACTCTTGTTTGAGTACTGCCCCCAGGGCTCCCGCTGAAGCGTCCGTTTCAACAATGAAGGGTATTCTTTGATCAGGTTGTTTTAGTATGGGGGCGGAACAAAAGGCTTTCTTCAATCCTTGAAACGCTTGTTCCGCAGTGTGATTCCAACTGAAGGGAACGTTCTTTTTTAGAAGAGTAGTGATGGGGAGTACTTGTTCAGAGAAGTTGAGAATGAACCTTCTATAGAAGTTGGAGAGACCCAAGAAGGCTTGTACCTCTTTTACAGTGGAAGGAGAGGGCCATTCGAGAATAGCCGTGACCTTCTTCTGATCCATTTCGATGCCTTGTTCAGATAGGACAAATCCTAAGTAGGGTACGGAAGGCACAGCAATAAGACATTTTTCGGGTTTAGCAAAGAGTTGATGGCGCCTCAGTCTCCTCAGAACCTCGGCAAGATGTTCCTGATGTTGATGAGGATGGCGAGAGAAAACTAAAATGTCGTCCAAGTAGACAATAACTGAAACAAATAATAAGTCACCAAATAGATGGTCCATAAACCTCTGGAAGGCTGCCGGGGCATTGACTAGACCAAACGGCATAACTCTGTATTCAAACAGTCCAAAAGGTGTACGGAAAGCCGTCTTCCATTCGTCCCCTTTCTTTACCCTTAAGAGGTGATAGGCACCTCTTAGGTCAAGTTTACTAAACAGGCGTGCCCCTTCGACTGCTTCCAGTATGTCCTTGATCAAAGGCATTGGGTAGCGATCTCTCACAGTGATCTTGTTTAGTCCTCTATAATCGATGCAGGGGCGCAGCTCACTAGTATCCTTCTTGGCAATGAAAAACAAAGAAGCTCCAGCTGGAGATTTAGAAGGCCGGATCAATCCGTTTTGTAGGTTTTGATCTAAATAGATCCTTAAAGCTTGCTTTTCGGGTAAGGTCAAGGAGAACATGCGCCCAAAAGGGACCGAAGTCTCCGGAATCAGGTCAATAACACAGTCTTCCGGACGATGTGGGGGTAGATCCTTAGGTAGTCGATCTTCAAATACATCAGCATACTCCTGAAATACTGAATGGATATGATGGACCTGAAGAGTGTCAGAAATCACCGAGGGACACGAGACAGCAACTCTTTCTGTTTGATTATGGAGACAACAATGATGGACACAAAACTCCGAATCAAATCTTATGGTGTTGAGGGACCAGTTTATCGTTGGATTGTGTCGACGTAGCCAAGGGATCCCAAGAATTACAGGAAAATGTGCTGCTCTTATGACATCGAATTCGAGGATTTCCTTGTGATGAGAAATACATACTTGGATGTTGGTCGCTGCTTGCACAATAGGTCCCGAACTCAAGGGGCGTCCGTCTACTCCTTCCACCTTTTGTTTCTCCTCTTTATTCACTAGGCAGATGCCTTCTTGTGTGGCCCAGTTTACGTCGAGGAAATTGCCAGCTGCTCCGCTGTCAATGAGGGCTAGGGCTGTTTTCTCAGGCTGATCTTTCCACTGCAGAGTGAGTTGTAAAACCATAAGATGTGGATCTTCTCCTGAAGTTTGAGCACAAGGTGAGCCTTCCACTACACCCCGGTAAGCGGCTCCTTCTAAACCCGGGGTCTGTCGTTTCCCCGACGCCGTGGGGGTACTTCTGGGCAGTCCCTAAGGAAGTGAGCGTCAGATGCACAATACATGCAAAGGCCTCTTTCTTTTCTTCTGTTTCTTTCCATGGAGGAAAGGGGACCCCTGGCTGTGCTGATTTGCATTGGTTCTTCCCCTCCCCGGTGGGATGGTTGAGGTGTCGAGGATGGGTTTCCAGGAACTGGGGTTATCTGAGGTCGACCCTTTCTTCTTTCTGTCTTCCGTTCCATGATACGATAGTCGATTTGAAGAACCAGAGAGAATAATTCAGTTAGCGTAGCCGGTCTAGGAACCCTTGCCAACTCGTCTTTTAGATCTTCATGTAGACCTCTTCTGAATGCAGTATATTGCACGGTCTCGGGCCAACCCACTTCAGCAGCCAGTCTCTTAAATGCTGAGATATAGGACATTAGGTCCGTAGATCCTTGCTTGATATCAAACATTGCTTCACCCGCCAAGAAGCCGATCTCCTGGCGTTCAAAAGACTGTCGTAACAAGTTAGTGAAGGCGTTATAATCTTGTAGGACCGGATTGTTGGACGTGACCAACGGAGTAGCCCAAGCTAGGGCATTCCCAATCATGTTTGATATGAGAAATCCCACTCGAGTGCGGTCTGAGGCATATGTAGTGGGCCGGAAAGTAAAGTAAACCAGGCAGGCATCCAAAAACTCTTTAACCTTCTTGGGTGCTCCATCAAATTTCCCAACTGCAAGAGAAAAAGGCGGTAGGTCGGACAGATGGGCGTCTCTAGTGGTCACCATTTGTCGGAGTATTGCATTTTCCGTCTTCACTCCCTGCATCTCCAGGGAGAGGCTCTGTACTGCATTTATCAGCTCCTGGACCTGCTCTGCTGAGGCCATTACTGGGCGTTGCAATCTGTCAATAGTGGGGCTCACCTGTGATTCGGTGTCTGATTCGCAGGAAGATATTTCAGCCTCAGCAGATAGCGTCGTCCGGTCCGGAGTCTTTTTTTTAGAGAAGAGATACGGTCTGTTCCGGGAACTCGCCACAGTGGTTGTGTAGGGAGACAAACAGCAACCAATGCGGAGGACTCCCTGCACAGCCTGTTGAGGGGAAAAAGCCAGTGGCAGAAAAAACCCCTGAATTGTTTGAATGCGTACAGGGCTGGATGGAAGATCTTTCAGTTCCGGGAAGGAAACAGTCACTGAAGTGCGTTAGAGCAAGCGCCCCGAAAGAACAAGGGCAAGAAGGTCCGCAGCAGAGGATCCGGAAAGTCCCAGGTATCAGATCCAGCTTCGATCTCCGACAAGTTCCTTCATCCACCCAATAAGGATCGACAGCAGGTAGGGCGTAGTGGAACACAGGAGGAAGGCCAAAACAAACTACAAGACAGAGCCGTGAAACCAGACGTGATACAGCAAGACGCTAATGAATAGCACCGGAGAAAAAGACCATAAGTGTCGAAAATAAGGAAAGGCAGAATACGGATGAATTCACCAAATGTTTGCGGAGAGAGAAAGTAAATGGAAAAGCCAGAGGCTCGAAGGAGCAGTAAACGTGGCAAGTTGAAAATAACAGAGCCGGAGGAAAGGCAGTCCGAAAATGCCGAGAAAAAGAGGCGGAGTCACCTGAAAGTGCAAAGTCGAGCGGAGGTAGAGAAACGGAGGAAGGAAACAGAAAGAAAGAAAAGATTCCGAGAGTAGTACCGCTAAAGGCTGAAAAAGAACAAGGACGCTAAGGAAGAGAGAAATCCAAACGGGAGGTTATTACACAGAGGGCACGGGAACCGAAGGCACCAGTGTAGCGAAGAACAGGAAACAGTTGCAACGCAAGGAGGGGGCGTGGCTAACCTCAATATGAAGAGCCCAGGACGTAACAGCTAGACCGCTGCACAGGGCGCCGTGAAGGGTGCCTTAATGGCGCTTCCATCGCGTCCAACACTTCCATCGCCCTGTCCCCATGACACATGACTACCAGAGGGCGGAAGGATAGGTCAGAGAAGGATAGGAAGACAAAAGGAAGGAAGGGTTCTGCCCCGAACAGAACGAGGGCGCAACAAGGGTAATCCCAAAATGATTCAGTACACAATCCAGGAAGAGTTCTCAGAGTCATGTAAGTCCAGATAAGTCCAAATCCAACAAACAATCCAAACAGTAAAGATAAATGCAGGTCCAGGGACAAACCAAGTGCATGAACCAGTAATGCAGGAAAAACCATAGCCGTCAAATCCAGTTCAGGGAAAACCATAGCCGTCAAATCCAGTTCAGGGAAACCCATTAGCAATCCAAAATCCAGATCCAAGGTCACAGAAACGTTAGAAAACAGGCAAACAGAAGAATCCAAGAAGCTACTCACAGAAACATTGAGAAGCAAGGATCGCTGTTCGCCGGCACCTAAATACAAGCCGCAGGTGTCTACGCTGCACTTCCGCAAGGTCCGATGATGTAGCACTGGATGAAGCATGACATCACGATGATGTGCGCGGCGTGCAGCAGATGATGCCAGTCCTCGTAGTTTCTACCGGATGCCCATTCGCCATGGCAACCGCCATACACTGCGGTCGGCACCCGCCCAGGCCCCGCTATAGGCTTGACAGTTGGTGAGTTTTGCTTCCAATAAGGTTTGGGGAGGATTTATGTGTCTTTCCTACTCCGCTGCAGTCCTTTATCATACTTATGTGTAGTGGCGCTGGATCCGTGAATAATAGTCACATGTGGTCTCTTTTGATAAATGAAAGGTCAGGGCACTCAATGTATACTTAGTCTTGATTTAATCAGAGCGTAAAGGTCAGTAGTTAGCTGGGCACGTGTAGTGCTGATCAAATGTCGGAAGCCACATGGGGAAAGCTAACACGTGTTTCGCCCGTGACCGCGCACCTTGGTCCAGCTGCCCTCCAGATTCCCAGTTGCTATCCAACATCCTTATTGAAGGACCTGAACCCACCTACACTATCTGCCTTGATCAAGACCTACGGGCGAAACACCTATTGGCTTTCCCCATGTGGCCTCCAGCAGGGGACCAGCACTACACGTGCCCAGCTAACTACTGACCTTTACGCTCTGATTGAATCAAGACTAAGTATACATTGAGTATCCAGACCTTTAATTTGTCGAAAGCAACCAGATGTGATTATTATTCACAGATCCAACGCCAATACACATGGGGTTTCTACCATCCTTCTTACCTCAACATATGGGAATCTGTGAGCGTGTCCCAATGAAACCCTGTACACAGCTGCAGGAATAAAACAGGCATCTCCAAGAACTAGTGTAGCGCAGGGGCCCGCCTTTCCTATAAGCTCGCAACCTCCCATTGTACCCTTCTCATTCTTAGTTTGTTTCTGTTGCCCCACCCTTCCCCTAGGTTCCAGCTGGGGTTGGGAGGTTGGGTGTTAGGTCTCACATCTCTTTTGGGCAGGAAATATCCCAGTCCATTCAGTGGGCCTCATCATGAGTTGGGTTGTAATACAGTGCTAATTCCGCCTAGGTGGAAATCCTACTGGGGCTAATTTCGCCGGCAGAATTAGCGCCAACTCATGATTTGACGGTATGGTAAAAGTGGCAGTAATTCTGTTACCGCCACTTTTACCGTATACTGCCCAACTGATGATGAGGCCCAATGTCTGTTCTTGATTTCGTTCCCCTGGTTCCAGTCTGGTTTTTTTTGGTTGCCCCCAGGTGCAGTCTGGGTGTTGATGTCCAGAAAAAGACAAAAGAGAACGCTGCCCAAAATAAAAAAGGATGATAGGCATTGTGGAAGAGGCAGTGGTACAATGCACACTTGAGGATCGGGATAGGATGACTGGAGCCCTTCAACTGTGTCTGCTCCAATATAGCTAGCTGCCGTACACCTTTCCCACACTCTGCCTCACATAATTCTAACATAGACGCCAGGTCCTGTCCCCCACGCAGACGGTTGTGCCCCACTCGCCTATGTGGTGCTACATTCCTGGAAGCTCAAGAAAGGTGAGGGCCCGGTTTCAGTGCATTCATTGGTTGCGCTCATCTGGTAGAAGGAGGAATGAATGTGGGTGTAAATATTACTTACTCCTTATTGTCTCTTGTACTTCTAGTCTCCCCTTCCTCCATACAGTCTACTCTGCTTCTTCTCCTATGCTAGCTAATGATCATGATACATACCTTTATGACAGAGAGGAAAAGGACTGGGGAAGGGGGGACGGTGGGCACAGAAAGTGGGTCAGGGCATGGAAGGAGCTGCACATGTTCCTTGGCTTCCTTTAGCTTTTCTTTAAAGATGTTCATGCTGCAGCAGCAAAACAGTACTAGTCACCTCACTTGTTACAGAGCCTCCAAAGCTCCAGAGGAAGGGGGACTAGGGCGAGGAGCTGCACGAGTTACTGTGGAGAGTAACAGATATTTGTTCACACTTTTCTACCTGCAATTAAATTCTCAATGCAAACTGCAATGATGCTTGATCTGCTGTGTCAGCGAATATACTGCATTCCTTGCATAGAATGTTCTTAGAATGTTCAAATGAGTCTATATATCTGTGCAATTTGCAAACTAGTTTGGCCCATGTACCATCATTTGTGTTTCATCCCACAGCTGCATCCCGACAGTGACCCAGCCAACCCCCACTTGCACACAGAGTTTGTGAAGCTGAATGAGGCCTATGGTGTGCTGAGCCGGGAGAATAGCCGCAGGGAATATGACCTCCTCCTGAAAGTTCACCGTGAGGGATTCTCTGGCACCACATGGACAGACACGTTCAGTTATACCAGCCCGGAGTCTAAGAAGCCCAGTAAAAGGTAAGGACCTCCACCCAAAATAAAGAATGGCGTACCCCGTAACTGTTGTTGCTTCTATTCGCCTTTCTTTGGACAAGGTGGACCTGAGAAAAGATGCGGATATGCTACCCTCAGGCACAGACAGTCGCAGAATACCATCAGCAAGGCAAATCTATGTCTTCCTGAAAAATATCTAAGTTGTAAAAAAAAAAAAAACCTGTTGATTATGCTGCCATCATTGTTCACTAGCAACATACTCTTTCTGTTACGCGTGAATAGGCAATTCTACATATAAAGTTAATACTTTATCAATATACTTACTACATTTAGGCAGGAACATCTAAATACAATGTGAATGAACCAGTTTTACAAGGCCTCGGTGTAACTGGGGTCAACCAGCAATTCTTGGTAATATTACTACAATGGTTGTACACTGTTCAGGGGCTGGGTACTGTGTGGGAAATGGGTTAAGCAGTACTTAAGAGTACTTGCCAGGACTTCTTAAATTAGCTATTATAGAAATGGCCAAGCGCTTAAGGCCTATCTTTAGGACCCATGGAGGATGGTGGGGGATGGTGTTGACACCAGATGGATGTTATATAGAGTAAATAATGTCTAGAGGAAACAGCGGTCTGTAAGAGCAACACAAAATGCATCTGTGGTATCTATTAGTGGGCAGGCTTTCCTGGCTGACCTGAGTTTCGGGACGGTTAGCACCCTGGCAATTTCGGGCCTCGGTATCCACGGCTTCTGGTGAGACACAAAATGTCCCCACTCAGGATCATCAGTGCACCAGGGATGTGTGAAATGACAAGGGACCTGCACTTTGGCAGGATGCTAACTCACAGGGTTTGCTCTTGTGGGTTGTAGGCCCTCTGGTCCAGTGGTTTCTGACCACCACAGGACACAGGCAAGTGCCTGAATTTGCTAGTTGATGTCCTAGAGGACTACAGTGGTAACCAACCATCCCATCTCTCCTCTCTCCCTATTTCCTGCTTCCTGGTCCTACCTCTTTTCTTACACTATGTCCCCTGATATTGCCTGCCTTTACTTTTTCTGCCACCCTCCTGTCTCTCACTCTCCTCTCTCTTTCCTGTGCACACACACTGACGCACTCAAATGTTCCCCCAAACCTACTTTCAAACTCCCTCCTTTCTATTTCTCGCTCCAAAACTCCTCCTCCTACTCTGCATATTCCACCCCTCCGATATTCTCTCCCTACTCCTACCTGCTCTGTATTTCCATCTCCTATCACTCTCAACCCCCGGGCCTTGCCCAAACACACAATAACTGGTACCACAGTGTAGAGGAGCAAGTGGAAGCATTCTCCCTAGTCAACACCCCCTGACCCCCACCATCTTGGAGTAACAGACGAGAAGCTATAATTGGGAACCCATGCACAAGTGTATGTGACATGTCCATACCATGTCGAATGTATGAAAAATGATATGCACTCAGGCAGCCATTCAGAAGATACCCTCATGTTGAAACAGTGTAGGAAACCTACCAAGAAGGATGTTCCTGGCTGAGTTGTGGAAAAGCAGCCATGAATAAACTGATACGCGATATGGATGTACGTTAAATAAAGTCTTATAACAGCAAAATAATGTCCGAAAGAAGATCTATGACTCTATACTGAAACGATATGAAAATAATTAAGAGTAACAGTGTAACTGAAGCAGTAATAGAAACATGTACTCCATGATGTAGTATTAGCAAATATAAAGAATAATGAAGTGGCCCCCTGAGCAATAACTGTAAATGCGCTGAAACGCAAGATAGAAAGACTACATTAGAAGCTTGCTTAGAAAAGGGATATATTCAACGTTTAGGACTACCATCAGAACAATATGGATGACGGCTCATGTCAATCAACGCAGTGACCTCAAAAACACAAGCCATATGATCTTAAACGTGGAGAGAAAATGCAGAAAGCTGTTCTCCTTGCAAAATAGGGCAGTACATTGGCTTTGAACTAAGGATGCTATTTCAAGGGAGACTATGAGTAGACCATGCGCAAGGACATATTTTCTAAAGATTAGGAGGAACATGAACATTTACTGATGCCAAATGTTGGATGATTAAAAGGAATAAAGTCAATATGAGATAGAGTGAGCAAGTCTCTAACGGACAAAAGAAGAACTGCACCCAGCAATAACGGAATCAAATAAGGTTAAAAGCACTGTCGATATGGCCAAATTCATGGTGTTACAACACATGATGGTGAGGTCGCAAACAAGGGCTATTCATTAGGCCTGGAGCTAAGGAAGCAGTTTACCTACACTGCCTCAGATGTCCGAAGACTGTGCAGACTGGCAGGGTCAACTTCCAAACAGAAGACACTGGCATGAGGCCTCCCAATGGAAGAGGGTGGCCTAATTGGGAACAAATGAAGAGCTGACGTATCTCCAACCACCTGGGTTTTGTTTCTATGCACGTGCTGCTAACAAGCCGAATGTCCAAGGTTGGATTTGGGTTGCCAATCAATTAGAATAGCCTGCCATACACTTTTTTCATACAATGTTGCAGAATATTAGTCTGCTGCCATATTTTCTGCTGTGACGATTGCTTTATACCATGTGATTTGAAGTAGCTCAGGGTGTGTCTCACAGAAAAGAGACCACCAATGAGGCGCTAACACGCACATTTTCTATATGTAGAAATGATCCCCTAATCTAATCCCAACCCTCGATAGGTTTTTGAAGTTGGCAAAGTCGGATGATGTCATAGATGATGCATCTAGCATTATATAAACTACGCATGATGGAAAAAAACAGGGTGATCCTGCATGAGTTGAGTTGATGGGTGTATATTCGCCCTGCTTACTTCTTGGGATTAAAGCAGTATTTTACCATCTCCTTTGAGTCTGTCCGCTTATTGGGTCCGAAGTATGTTCATGGTAATTCCATCTAGCACAACAAATGCTTCAAGGTGCTAAAGCACAACTCTTTCAACTCTAACACCTTAGCTCGCTTTCTCCAACAGGCCAGCATTTCCTCTGCAAGTTCTCCTCCATTCACTCAGCACTCTCCCTGGTCAACTGCCATCTGCTATTACCTCACCAATACATCTCCCACCCCCTTCTGAAACTGCAGTTTTTTTATAGCGCTGCCTTTCCTGTTGTGAAGCTCCTCTTGGTTCCCAGTGGCTCTCTGTCAGCTGCTCCCCATGGCCAATATCTAGATGGGCTACTCCTGTGGGGGCTGGGTCTTCCCAGGGAAATCTTTAAGAAGGCTTTTAGCCTGCTCCTATTTTAGCGTCCATTCTTGTGGAGGTAGCCATGTGCTCATGCCTTACAAATATCCAATAATTAAATAAAATAAATAAAACAGAGGTTGGGGAGGGTTTCTGGGTCTCCCCGGTTCCTCTGCAGTCTCTTGTCAGTTCCAGATCTTGGTTGGCTGGACCACTGCTCCCCTTTAGTGACACTTGTGGAGCCCAGAGTTTTTGTGTGGCTTTTTTTCAAGTTCTTTAACAGGTTGAGAGGCTTTAAAATAGCAACAGGTTGGTTAAAGCACCACTGATCTGGGCCAGGTTTTGTCTGTTGCTCCCATGTGCATTATTTTCTTTAAAAGGGGTTTATTTCTTCTGGAGGCTGCTAATGTTGTTGGTTGCTGTAGTTTCTGAGTCAAGCACTGGATTCTCGGGCTGCTCTTTTCCCAACGGTTTCCTGGTATGTTCTCAAATGACAGTAAGAGAGACCTGACTAGGACAGAGGTTTCTAGATACAAAGGTAGGGACACTGATACAAATAGCTTTGCATTTATTTAAACACTCTGGTGGTCTAAGGTCTGTGATCCCTCAGCTCCCCCATGCCACCCCTGGGGTAAGACCGGCTCTGGCTGTACCCTGATAGGCTGCCTACCCCAGGGTCAGAGGGGTTCCTGCACCACCCTGACATGCCATATCCATGACCCTGTCATACCTATTTGTAACCCCTAGGTGCTTCCCAGTTAGGTGTGCACTTTGTAAATCCCATACATATTGTGACAAGGCCAGTACTCTGGGCTTGTCACGCGGGGCCCAGAACCCTTTCCAGCTGGTGGTGGGAGACATACCAGATACCAAGGAGTGTACCAGATACCCTGTGGGTTTCTCTTCCTCCCA
Source organism: Ambystoma mexicanum (assembly GCF_040938575.1). Classification (NCBI taxonomy): domain Eukaryota; kingdom Metazoa; phylum Chordata; class Amphibia; order Caudata; family Ambystomatidae; genus Ambystoma; species Ambystoma mexicanum. The sequence continues at coordinate 1,097,829,737 of NC_090923.1, forward strand.
TGGTGGACTTTTTTGCTCCCCCTCATCCCTTGCTTGCTTTAACATCCTGTGCCCTCCCTCTTTCTTCTCCCCCCTTACATTTCCTTTCCTTTTCCCTTCCCTCTGTCAAACTTCCGGCACTACCCTAATTGCCGTCTGGCATAGTAATTGTAGTCGCCTGTCTTTTGCAGCCACCTGTCCTTCCCTCCTTCCTCTCCCTCCCCTTGTCCTGTGAAAGTTTGGCACTCCCTCAATTGCCGTCAGGCATAGTAATTAGTAGCAGCCTGCCTTTCTGCAGCCATCATACCCTCCCCTTCCCCCTTCACTTTTCATTTATATTATCATTGTACCTTGATCTTTGATAACTGCTTGTCTGTCTCCCCCCTTTTTCCTCTTTGTCTTCTCCTCCCAATCCCTCCCGAGCACTACCTTGATCAGTCGCCGACCCTTTAAGATAGTAACTTGTTTTGTTCCTCTCCTCTTCCCTTCAGTACCCTCCCCCTACCCTTCCCTCTTCCCCCTCCTCTTGCCACTCTTGCACTGCAACAATTGTTGTCAGGCATAGTGATGTTGCTGCTAGTATTGTCTCCTTTTTTCCTCCCTTGCCTCTCCCTTATTGTTCCATGCACTTGTACTATCTGTTATGATATGATAGTTTTCTCACATTCTGATTTGTTTCAAGGTCCTTTAAGAATGTAACTGTATTCTCCCATGTTCCCTCCCTCCTTGAAGCGCTTTGAAACACATTGTGTATAGGCGCTATAAAAATAAACAATCAAATCCAGAGACAGTTCTACCCCTCAGGGGGATGGTGGCAGTTTGAGAGGGCCCAAATTCCAGTGACCCCTCACCTTGTGCCAACATGCTTTTGTCCACCTTTTTCCTGAGCCATGCCTCCATGACAAAATGCTTGTCACTCTTTTTCTATCTTTCCTAGAGATACAACCTCAATAAAGAAACCCACAAGAAGTATCACAGGGAGAGACTGTGTTACATGACCCACAATAGCAGCAGTGAACCCTCAACCCGAATTCCAACCAGCAGTTTCACAATCTTCTGTGAGGCCTGTGAGGCTGAGAGAAACCAAGGGAGAGAGAGGAACGAATCCACAAAACCTGCACACGGTAGCAAGAACAGCCACACGGGGAAGCCGGGTGATAGTGGCCAGGTGAAACAGCCCCACCAGCTATGCTAGACCACCAGGGAATTGTGGGGGAGCCAACCCCCCATGACTGCTTAGGACATCCAAGCGCTGCACCCCCAAATGTGGCCATCTAACAATAGGAGACTTTAAGCTTCCTAGGCTGCCATGGCCATTCCTTGGCAGGTCTGTGCAATGAAAATGGACAAGGTTTAGGCAGCTCTTTTTAACATTACACGACACACCATCGCCCCATCCTACGCCATGCTCCTCCGCACTGTCCTTTCCTGCCTGGTCTCTTGGTCCACCTTTGCCTCCTCTGACAGTCACCCGGACAACCTACAACTTCTTGTCTCACAGCACCCAATTATACTTCTGTCTTCCTCCCCATTGGTTTTCCCTTCCCCACTGGTTCCCCGGGGTAATCTTCCCCTATTCTCCTCGCCAGGGAAGTGTTACAAGCAACAGAGGCTGCAAAAGGGGGTGTAAGCCCTGCCACTTTCTCGTGCAGGTCGCTCTGTTCCGGTAGTGGTTGCCCACGTTGGCGGTTTATGGTGTTCAAGGTCCACTTTGTGTGAGGGCCCTGTCGACCTGTCAGTTCATTTGGGAGCCTTTCTGCAGCTCTCTCCCAGGTAAGTGTAATGTCTAGTAAGTCCCAGTTCTAAAGGGGGCCCTGTTAGTTTGTTTGCTTGACTGGAGAACAATTCTGCTGCTCTCTTCCAGTCAGAGGCATTGTCCATGCAGTGGTCGGTTTGCGTGTGGCCCTCCGCTGGTTCTGGTTTGCGAAGCATCTCTCTCCCACTATGCGGCCGATTGCCATTTCCCGAGCTTTTTTTTCTCCTTAATTAATTTGACGGTGGAGAGCAGTTACGTTAGCACTGCATCATAAATAGCTGCCCGCTGCCAGATTTTCGATATAGCCGCCTTTTGACCTGCACTTTTGCACTCTGCCGTGCAAAGTGAGTAAACGCTGCCTGGCATTCGCACAATTAAAATGAGCATGTCCTGCAGGATTCATTGTTATTGTAAACATTTACAATGGATCCCTATGAGGTCCGTTATTCTTTATGCAGCTACATAAAGCTGGTGGACCCCATAGTGATATCCAGAATTTGCGCGGCTGGAAAATCCTTGCCGGTGTAAATGCTGGAGCATTTGTATGGCGGAGAGGAAGGGAGGTGGCTGAAATACAAGTTGCGTTCCGCCCCTCCTCTCTGCCATACACATGATTGAAAATTAGCGTTCCATTGCCGTTACGGCTCATATGACGTTGTGCGTGATTTCTCTTCCCCATATTGCTGGCAACTGTAATCAGGCTCTTAGTCACTCAGGGAAAATTCTGTTCAGCTGGAAAAGTTGTTTCTTCCCAAAGGGAATGCTGGATACTGTAGTTTAACTGCAACAAAAGAGAATGGCCAACACTCTGCGAGAAAGGTGTGGTGTGATTGTGAGTGGTACTGTAGGCAAGCAGGCTGGCACTATGAGACGGGACAGGTATTGGGGCCCTGCCAGCACGCACCTTCTCCATCATGGGTAGTGCTGGCTCTGGCTTACATCTTGATAGTCCTCCTAGCCAATGCAGGTCCCATTACCTCTTAACAAGGTCGATTTACTTAATTAATTAATGTTTTATAATACGCTAAATACCAGAGACCAGTCTCTAAGTACAGGATCAGGATTCAAACCTGTGTTGCTCTACCTTGCCTTGCTTCCAAGTCAAACACGTGGCCACTGAGCTAGCTTCCTTAAGCTTACTGACCTTGTCACAAAGGGAAGAGTTACTGGTAGACCAGAGGAGAGGGAGGGGAGAGAGAGGAGAGAGAGAGGAGATAAAGGAGAGAGACAGAAGAGAGCGCGAGAGACGCACACCCTGGCGAAAGCAGCTTGCAGGTTGAAGGGAGAAAATCGTTTAGAAATTCCCTGAGGGGAGTTGGACAGAGTTGGTCATGGCCTTTAGGGTTCCCTCCCAGAATAGCGAAGACAAAGACAGCAGGAGTTACCCTGTTTTATGATACATCTGACACTTTGTTTGGCTAGGGTGGAGGGAGCCCACGTGAAGGTCGAGGGAGTCAGAGGGACCCCCGCAGTCTCGCTCATCCCAATCTCCCCAGAGAATCCACGTAAAAATTCAATAAAGCACGATGAAGCTGACATTTCTGTCTTTGAATTGAGGCCATAAGTGACAGTAAGCTTTGCCAATTACCAATATATGACGTGCTAATGTAGGTCATGCAGGGAGCTCTCTTTCATGTACTTTGACTATTTGTGGAAAGTGCTGGATGGTGGCAAGGGAGCAGTTAGGAAAAAACATTGTTTCAGGAACTGTATTTATTCCAGCAACATTGTCAATGACTACTCTGCAACTGAAAGCCAAGAAGAGAGCTTCCTTTTGCCACTTCAGGACTTGTCACTCTAAGCACTACAAGTGCCCCTCTGGCAACTTGTTCCTATATCACTTGAATTCATGTAAGATTTTCAGCCATCTTACACTCACACACCCCTGCTTGTGTGACCATTTTAATGTCAGATCTTAATGTAGCGTCCTCTAGCCTTTGTGTTTGCCTGACCTTTGTTAATGTGTGCCTTCCATTTTTCAGGGAGCTCAATATCACCCCATTACCTGCACATAGCGGGTTACCCCCCTGAGACGTCCTTTTGGATGATTAACACTCCGAAGAGTTACAGACACGTGATCAAAATAGTTGGTAGAAGCAATGGGCGGCGCAGCAAGTGTTGGAGGTGGAACACACTGGATCAAAGGGAAGAGAAGGAAGGACATGCTTTGCGGGGTCTCCAATGCAAGGGGAAATACAATTGCCTTTGTACCTCTATGCTAGAAATCAAGAAACATTCACACCTACTGCACTTGCCTCCATGCAAATTCTCTGACCATATTCCATGTCCTTTTCCACATTGGACTCCAGGCCTCTTCCACTCATGTGTTGTAACGTCTCCACCTACCCACTGTCTGCCGACTCTCATGCTGATCAATGTAGCACACCAGTATCACTGCCTAACCTCTGTATCCAGCAATCCAACTGCATTGCCACTTGGTATAGGCACTTTCCTTGCCTGAGTGAGCACCTCTACCTGTGCTACCTTAGCAGCGCTGAAGTTCGCCGTGGTTCATGCACGCACGTGTCCTCATGACTTAAGCCCAAAGTGCAGGCCCAGGTGGCCCCATCTACAATAGGCAGACATTTGTATCTGAGACTACTGGCTCCCAAAAACGATCCATCTGCTGGCAGGATCTTCCAGCAGTTGCTGCATGCAATCCAATGATCCCCTGCTTTGCTCATACCCACCTCAGAATTCCTTAGGAAGTGGAACCGGGTGAACGTCTCTGGTGTCATTGGCAGACCACTTCATCATTTGTACCATGAGACTTTTCATAATCAAGCACTCTTATACCATTCTGCTCACATGCTGAAATACCCACCTTGCTACACAAGCATGTCTGTTACTGAACAAGCGGCAGCAGCTGCTCGGGCACCCTCCCCCTTTGACATATCAGACCCACAAGCTTTGGGTCCCAAATGGGCAAGGTGGATCGGACATTTCAAAAATGACTACACAGACAGACAGTTATGGATGTTGCCTATTTGTTAATTTAGTTGGAGATGAAGTTGAAGACCACCTACTTATGTTTCCACAGAACAAGATAACCACCTATCCAAATCTAAAAGATTGAAAGACTACTCTGATCCTCAAAGACATTTTTATCACAAAAGACACATTTTTTAAAATTGCGTTTTGGTTTTAGAAAAACATTTCACATTTATATTTTAAGAAAAAAGACGAGAAAAAAAGTAAATAGAACACATAATTGAAACAACATTTAAACCTTTGAAGAATAAACCAAACACTATCACATTAGCGATTTTCAGCTTAGCATGTAAGCTAAAAGTGACATCCATGGCCCCTTTCTTCACAACTCAAACTAGTAGAACATTGTGATTTTTACAAATTTACCAATGAAAAAGACATCTTCATGAGAATCATAGGCAGCTGCCTGTAATCATCATTCGGAAAATGTCTACTTATGGAGCCTGTTCTCCTAGCACCTATACTCACCATGGCCAGACCAGAGGCTAGAGCCGATGTTAAAGCTTCCCACATAGAACAAGGGAAGACCTCAGAAACTGAACCGGTATACCAAATGACGAATATACCTCGGGAAAGAAGAGGACACCAAGAACCAGACCCAGTACCAACAAGACTTGGTTTCAATGATGTTTGCATTTCCCACATTAAGCTACATGTCCCACCATGAGGCTAAGAAGAAATAACTGTGCCACTAAACAAACCCACTTAGCTAAAGTCTGTAAGTCAGCACAAAAGAGAAGACCAGGTAAACCAAAGAGAAATACCTCCAGACACATATGCAATATGAGCACTATGGATCAATCACACGTTTTCTGACCCTGGGTCAGAATGATCCTCAGACGACTATATATACCTGATGGCACATGAATATCAAAATAAAAGGGAAGCTGTTGAATGCTAGTTGGAGATCATCTAGCAAAATGTGTCCTTGACATTAGCGCCATCATGTGCATCTCTGAATTCAGCAAAATGGGTAACAGACCGATACCGACCACTTCGGAACTGAGAGTTTTCCCATGGGCTCAAAAGGGCTCAGTCTAGAACCATTGTAAACTTACTACATTAGTTAAGTGCAAATATGCAATGCAGTTCGTGCCCTTCAATCAGAAGTACCAGGTAGTAACCTACTTGTATGCCCTGCTGCTAAGATTATGAATGTAGCTGCAGACAGACTAGTAAAACCAGTTGCCCAGCATCATTGCGGTGTCCCATCCAGTTATAGCCAAATCAAAACATCTACTTAAGGATGATATTATCGAAACTGCAAAAGGGCTAATACATTGTGGCCGTGCCAAAGATTAAATGCACATTTGTATCAATATGTGGCAAGCATATTTTTCAAGAAAACGTTGGAAAAGTGATCAGGATTATTTATTTTAATTAATGTATTTATATATAAGGAAGAACAATGCTCTTTTGATCACAGAACAATGTACAATAGATAAGATATCATCATCATTCATGTTTATTTTTCAGAATAATCCATTCAACAACGTGGCGTTAAGCCCCCGTTGCAAGGGCTGGAAAGGTGGTTAATGGCCCGACAGCCCACGTTATCAGCACAAGTGAAGCAAGGGCGTATAATAAGGGCTCCATGCCGTTAACCTCCGTTCCAGCCCTTGGAACAGGGACTTAAGGCCATTAGCACCCCAGGTTGCCAAAGCGGTAACCCGGGCTGTTAAAAAAACAATATTTTCCTTTGTAAAACGTGATGCTGCATGCATCCCATTTTACAAAGGAAAATACTTATCCAAGATGGCCACCATGGAAAGGGAAGAGGGGCTCCACCCTTTCCATGGCGGCCTGCAAGAGCAGAGGGGAAGGTGCGGTGGCGGCGGGGAGTGCCACAGAAATAAGGTAAGTGGGGGTGGGAAGGGATGGAAAAGAAATATAATGGGACAGAGGGTGGCGGGAAGATGGTGGCGGGGAGAGCAAGCCTCCAGGTGGGATGGAACACAGGCTTTCACCGGAGATTCAAGCCCGCGTTCTTAGCCACTTGATTGGCTGGCTCACCTTGCAAGGGTGCTAATGCAGAATAAAAACACAATACCATACAATTGAGTCAAAAAAATAAATACAATGATAAATTGCTCAGACATACTAAGCTTGCACAATACAGTCGTACCATAATAAATACATAAAGACATTGAGTAAAATACAAAGGTGCTTACAGCTGAACAATATCCTAACGTGACACATTAGTCGTATAAACCTGACAGAGGACCAATAGGTGTTCGGATGCATTATGCTAGCTGCATGGGCTTCGTATTATGTAGTTCCTTTCCTGCTGTATCATAAAGTGCCAAGCTCAGCAACCAAGCGAGATATCAGATTTGACCCGGAAAAAATTAGCTACTTACAATGGGATAGTTCGAGTTACATTCTGACCTGTTTGTGGTGGGGAGTAAATGGAACAGTCACAGGGGATAATACATGGGTGGCCTTGCATAGATTAAGGACAACCAACAGGTAGGTGGTATGGCCAGCTATGTTGGGAATGTGACCATGATGGAAGAAGTGTTAGAGTGGGGGCAGAGAAAGTGAGGGACAGAGGCAGGCTAGATGTGAGGGAAAAATGTTAGTGCAAAGGAAATGAGATGTAGGTTAAGAGGATAACTCTGAGGCGAGGAGGTTGGTTTTCAATTTGGCTTTGAACAAATCAGTGTGGACTGTTCCTTGGATGTACGGGCAAGAGAATTCCATAAAAGTGGAGCAAGAAGAAAGAAAGAGTGGAAGCGAGAGTAAGCACAGGGTGGGCGAGGTGCCACAAGGGTAGTCGGGGAGATAGAACAGAGCTTACGAGAAAGCTTGTAGAGTTGGATAGAGGAGCATATATACTGTGGCGCTTTACTGTGGATAGATTTCTGAACCAGGAGAAGACATTTAAATCTGGCACTGTTTTGCATCATCAGCTATTCAGCCTGGTGACGGTAAGAGGAAGTAGCTGTAAAGTGAGTGAGTTCAAAGAGGTTCTGGTAGTGAAGTTAATGATTGGGCAGTGTGTGGGCAGTGGGTCACATGCTTGCTAACTTGCAAGACATTCACATGGATTTTCAGCATTGCAGCAAGGAGTCTTTCTTCCATTGTTTTTTTTTTCTGGGGACGGACCCATTCTACAAATACTGACCTGCAGCGCGGAGCACGCACGGTTTGTGGGTGTTGTGTCTTGTGTCGACTAGTGAGCTGGTGTTGGCGTTTGACCTTCAGGGGGTTTGGAAAGGTGCCCCCCTTTCTTTCCTCCATTACTCCATGATAGCATTCCAGGATGGTGCTAGAAGGCCCACACACCTGGCAGTAGTTCAGACTTCAGGACCTCTCACCCTCGGGTCTACTAACTTTACTGAAGGTGAGTGCCTCTGCCCCACTTGAGCACATGGCTCTTAACATGTTATCTGAGGGCTCGATGGCATTGCACAACCCCTCCTGCCCTCACACTGGAAAACTGCTCACGCATGTTTTCCTCAGACACCCCACGTCCTACTCCCCAGTCAGTGAACTCAGGGAATGGGGTGGAGTCCGGATGCAGTGCTATGGGAGAGTAGTGGTAACCTCTAGGACTCTGCCAACCCTGACCTCCTTCAAAATGACTTGGTTCCCTTCCCCCTCTTTCCCCTTAAAGCATAGCAGCAAACTTCCATTGGTCCTGGTTTGACTCCAGAACAACTTGCGGGCCATACCATAGTGTTGTGTTCACCCGCCACCCCGTGGATACCTCTACAATGGGAAGTTCTTCGGAGGATGTTAAATCAACAAAAGATAGCTCTCAGCAGCTGGTCTCCCTGGCCCACGTTATTCATCATTCTATTTCTAAGGTGCGCCAGGGCCATGATATTGAGGAACTGTTCACACAAATTGAAAGCCACAAAAAGGCTAGTATGGTGGGTGCGCAGCCTCTTTTTTTACATCAGACTTGCCTGTTTTGGAATATTTATCTGGGGCTCTAAAGGTGCAGGGCCGCCATATCTCAAATCTATTCCAGCTGGAAAGTTCACTTACTGGAGAGGAATTGTGTTCATCTTCACCACACGACTGCTTGGTCTTCTCCCCTAGAGAATCAAGAAACAAGCCCTCACATCAGATTGGGGGAAAAAAGGCCACTCACGAGTTGGAGGCCTGCCTTTCTGATGCAGCATTTCTTCAACTGCAAAATAACATCATGGCAGCCCTAACCATCTCATCTGCTCCTTTTTCCTACCTTTACGAGTCTTTAAATGACACATTGAAAGATTGAAAGACCAGTCTACCCTCCTGGTTATGATGCACTCGAAATTAATTTATTTGGAAAACGTAGCTAATGCAGTGCCCAACAGGCTGGACAAAGAGGCCGTCTTTGTCATGGCAAAACATGCTATGTGACCTGACTAGGTGTGAGGAGTTTGACAAAGAATACTTTTGTGGCGGCCCTCATAGAAGACTACAAATGGATGAGATCCTAACATAAAGCCTCAACCACGATCTGTCCAAAAATGTCTGAATCTGTGGGTGGTCAGTGTCAAGTACTATCTAAGCATCAGGTCGATTCTAGAGTTGTAGCTGCCTGCCCTGCTACTCTAGCTGCATCAGAGGCAGAGCCCTCTGGAGTAATTATTGATCTGACATCGGGTTGGCCCCCTACCTTAGAAGGCGCCAAGACATTTTTGAATAATCCACTTGCCTCCAATAAGGACCAATTGATCTCACATCAACCCCAGGTTGGGGGTCCTATTGTGTTGAACGCCTTGACAAGACTCATGGAAGCCTTGGCATCTGCTTCTTCAAATTCCTTCCCAATATTTAAAAGATCAACCCAATTGGCTTTGGAATGTTTTAAATTAGTCAGATATTATTACTTGTTTATTCCGATGTTTTGTCCAAACATATTCACAGAAGGGGGCTCTACTTACCCTGGTGTTGGATGAGTCTACACACTCCACCAGGGTTCTCTAGGGTTGCACCAGATTCCCTCTGTTCACCACTTCATAGTCCAAATCTGCACGATAGACAAAAATGCTAACCATCTATTCTGTTGTGTTCACAAAGTCTTACAGTAGCCACAATTGGCTAAAGGACCATTTGATAACAAAAGGCAGTGAAGGAATAGTTCTCATGAAGATTTCTTGGAATCCACCGGATACCTTTTATTATTGGGTAAGACAATGCCAATATTAACGACCCTAAACTGCAATAAGGGGCAGTTGAAATGATTCTTGGACATAGTTTGTGATTATTTTTGCAGTTCATTCCAATGTGAATTCACAGTTTAACCGAACAAAGAAGGATTGATTCAAGGACCGTTTGATGAGTAATAGATTGTGGTGACACCAATTTGGTAAGTGATTTTGGTCCTCTAGCCAATTGTGGCTACTGTAAGACTTTGTGAACCCAACAGAATAGATGGTTAGCATTTTTGTCGATCGTGCAGAGTTGGACTATGAAGTGGTGAACAGAGGGAATCTGGTGCAACCTTAAAGAATCCTGGTGGAGTGTGTAGACTCATCCAACACCAGGGTAAGTAGAGCCCCCTTCTGTGAATATGTTTGGACAAAACATCGGAATAAACAAGTACTAATATCTGACTAATTTAAAACATTTCTGATTCAGGATTTTCTATTGGGAAGATTTCAGTGAGTTTTCTGATTTAACTTAAGGGATGGACTCCAATCACACTCACTAGGGTATGGCTGCACTGCAAATATTAATAATCTCAATGGGATCACTCCCGTACTCAAGTACACCTTTAATAGATGTTTCTGGATACTCAACAAGCACGCCTAGAGATTTAGGGCGAGGACAAATTGACACACAAGGTTTAAGCTAACCCGTTTAATCAATGAAACTGGCAGATCACGCATGATAGCATAGGGTTGCAATGTTAGCATCTCTATTTTGTCTCTAACCAATATACATAAAATATTAATGTAACTGGGCACTTGGAACACGAATTTGCAGTTTTTAACAATATCATTGTGTTTTATTTTTGGGCTCTAACTGAGTGATGCTATTTTGTCTCATTTTCCTGTTATCTGCTTACCCGACCTGACACCAAATTGCATTACGGGTATGTAACAACAACTACTTGTTGTTTCTAATTTTACATTTGTGATATTTTGATAATTCTGTCAACATATCTGTTTGGAACTCTTGTTCAATCACACAATTTTCATATGTTTTGCATAATAACAGCCTTGAGGACGACCTAAAGGTCAAAACATGTGTCGGCTGTTCTGGACAATTTCAATAAATCAAGGAATGAGGGTGCACTACAAACTGTGATATTGTATAATGTTTTTGAATCCAATATAGTTTAGAATTCACATTCCATATAGGGTCACAGCTCTGTTGGGCAACATACACTTCTTTTTCTTACTGTGAATTTTGGGAGGTCCGGGGGTCCTCCTTATGCTGCCTCTGTGGCATATGACCATATTTTGAGCTCAGGTGACAAGTGCATCCTGTTCCAGTTACACCCAATAGTACTTTGTGATTGCAATTGGCTTCAGAGACACTCAAAGTTAAACCCATTAAACAACCAACAGAAAAAGTCCAAAAATCAACAACTTCAACATAGACCCAAGTCCAGCGGCTCGAAGGCATTACTAAGAAGTCTAAAGACTCTACCAAACAGTCAACTGATTGCCAGAAGGAGGAAGGGGATACGCCAAACCTTGATCTCACCTGTGGACGTGGCTGTGGCGCCCCCTTCCCCTCATTCAGGGCAGCCCATTAATGGCTGCGAAATTGAAACCCAGACGATACAGGGGTGTCAGCCTTTTTAGAAAAAATCAGTGTCTATGACGAAGATGGCACGTGAGATGATGGAGCTTCTGAAGTCCCTAGAACTGTAACATAGGATGCCAACTTGACAGCCTCTGGAAAGCGACCTGTGGAGGTCTCCCCCATCAAATTGGGGCCAACTGAAAGTGTTGACTCAAATACGGCCCCCCTTCAGACTTTGGAACAAAAAAGACTGGAACAGTATACTAACCCTCAGGTGACAATCAACGATCACCATTACTCCAATCCTCATAAACTTATAGGCCTACATCCCGCCGCAACAGCCGGAAAAGGATCTTTAAGGCGCAAGCATTTGGTTATGTTGGAACGCATATTACCAGCAAATGGCAACTTAATCCTTAACAGACGCAATGTTTTGAAACTGCTGCACCGCATACCAAACCTGAGATACATTAACTATGACGACATTCGAGTGGTGCAGTTTGTTAATGAAAAAAGAACAGACTTGGTTATTTTTCATCTAAACTCTCTTTTGATTAGATCTACTTTGACGGAAGCAGGGCGTGACTTGTTACCCTTGGATCGGATTGAATTTTATTTATTAAGTGCAACGTTCACTCAATGGCATCTTAGCGCTCCCCACAGAACAACGAGAGATGAAGCCTAAAAGAGAAACCTTTTCAGAGATTGATGTTTACCCTTGTCTCCCTCCTAGAGACATTTACCCTTAGGTTTTCAATTATTGGAGTACACTAATGGCACAGAAACAACCACAAGCCCCTTCCCACAAAAATGTAATTGGTGCTCCTCTAGGAGGGAGAAAAAAGTAAATGTGAACTGAGGTCACCCTCAAAGAATAGAGGGTAGGGCTCAACGAGCCAATTAAGTGTCTCCCTCTGAAAGTGAAGATTGTAGGTCTCAAGTCCCCAGCTAATTTAGACCGGAAGGTGGAAGAAGCTCTGAACCCATTCAGGTCTAATATGAACTCCCAAGATGGACATGGTTAGCCAGTGCACTGGCCCGTTCAAGCACCCCCTCTGCCTTTGGACTTAAAAATCGGCTCACGGAACTCCAGGGGCTTTGTTCAATTATTCAACAAAGTTGACATGGATCTGGGTCGGTTTGACATATTGGGCCTCATTACATGTTTGCTGGTCCAGAAACAAGGGTGCCGGTAAGCTCACCAGCGCCCTTGTTTCCAGAACAGCAAACTACAAGTCTGCCTGCCGGAGCCGATGTGCCCTTGAATGCTACCCCTGTCTTTCTACTGAAAATCCAGGGAGTCCCCATCCATTGGATTATATATGCCGACAATTTGGTTCTTATGGACCAGACCCGAGTTGGTCTGCAGCGCAGGTTATTACAACCTTTGACGTTCACAACTGCCAACAGCTTGAGAGTGAATATGAAAAAATCCAGCATTTAAAAAACTGTTTGCTTGGCACTTGGAAGCTACAAGATTGCTTGTGGTGGAATCGATTACATACTTAGGTACTCTAATCAACCAGAGCATAAGTGAGAGACCTTTGTAAGTAATGCTTAGTACTAAAATGAAAAGATTAGCCACTCAGAGCTTTGCCCTTCACAAGCGCTATGGAAGGTTCACAACAATTACGATGCTATCTTTCTACAAACAGAAGGTGGTTTGGTCCTAACATATGGGGCCACGGCTTCTTTCCTGGGAAATGTGGGGCTTGAAGGCTGGTTTTGGAGGAGAATCCTGTCATTACCTACAAGTTTACCCATGGCTATGATTAGGTACGAGTTAAGGCTTCAATCCATGGAATCCATAGCGAGATGGAAGATCATTGCGTTCTTTAGGAAATGTGTGATGTCTGATCACCTTCCCCCTTTTGACATCCTGAGGAACGCTATTAGAGTGAACCAGAATTGGCTGTTCAACCATTGGCAAAAGGAATGTAGAGGTTGGCTTACACATTTAAGTGTATCAAATGAGGATTTGGTGATCAGCCAGATGAGGTTAAGCTAAAGTTAAAATGCCAGGATTAGATTGATAAGCAGACAAGAAAATCCAAGTATAAACTATCCCTGGATTAAGTCTGCAAAATGAGGGCGTTGAATCAATTGCCTTCGTACCTTTTCAAATCTCCATCTTCTATGCAGAGGGACATATTCAGGACCTGGTCGGACCATGAACTTCTCGTTATGGAATGGCGGCTGCAAGCCACTGTGAAATCACGTAGGTGGCGCTGTAACGACACCCTCATGAGGGACCAGGTGTTTAGGGAATTCCTTAAGAACGAAATAGAAGCCTTTTTCTTATCAAACGACACAGGGGAACTCCCAATGGTTACAGTTTGGGAGGCAGCGAAGGCCACCTTCAGGGGTCTCCTCATCGCAGAGGGTTCCAGCAAGAAGCGAGAGAGGGCCCTGATAGAATCCAGAATCCGGGAAGACCTGCGGGCCATGAGGGCACAGCTCACCAAGGGAAACATAGATCACGAAAACCTCCTGAGTGAAATGAGAGAGAAGAGACAAGCTCTGCATACAATCCTGATTGGAGAGGTAGTTCAAAAAATGAGATACACGAAGCAGAGATACTATGAGAGGGGCGATAGGGTTGGAACTCTTCTGGCACATAGGCTGAGGGGAAACAGGGCGGGCTGACACATAGAAAAGGTCAAGGACGGGGCGGGTAACGCCCAGATAAAAACTGAACACATAGCCGAATCATTTGCGGCCTTCTATAAGGCCCTCTACACTAAACAAGAGGGTGAATCACTGGATGAAATTCGAAAATATCTTGAAGACTACCCCCTACCCAAGCTCACAGACCTAGAGAGGGAGACACTAGACAAGGAGATAACTGAGGAGGAGGTGGAGGAGGCCATCAAAAAGCTTAAAATAGGCAAGACCCCGGGAGAAGATGGGTACACAGCGGATTTCTATAAACAATTCCAGTCCGAACTAACCCAACCACTGACCAAATTATTCAACCAAATCAAAACCTTAGAAACCATTCCACCGACATTCCTGCAGGCCATAATCACAGTTATCCCTAAGCCGGGCAGAGACCCAGCGGAGTGTGGCTCACACAGGCCCCTCTCGCTTCTGAACACAGATGCCAAGATTTTCACCAGGATCCTGGGACATGTCTAGAAAGATGTCTCCCCCGACTGATCCATCCCGATCAGGTAGGCTTTGTAGTAAATAGACAAGGAGCAGACAGCATGCGCAAAACCCTGCACATACTGAGCTCAAATGGAGTGAAATCTGACGGTGCCCTTCTCTTGTCCCTAGACGCAGAGAAGGCGTTTGACAGGGTGAGCTGGGCCTTCAAGGAGGGGATTCTGTCGTCCTTGGGGATGGGACCCAGGTGGCGGGGATGGATGACGGCCCTTTATTCCCGCCCTTCTGCTAAAGTGGTGGTCAATGGAGGAGAGTCGGAGTCCTTTCCTTTAGAGAGAGGTACAAGACAGGGATGCCCACTGTCTCCCCTCATATACGCCCTGGTGATGGAAGCCTGGGCTATAGCAATCAGGACTAATGATCGGATCCAGGGTGTTAAAATAGGGGGAACTGATCACAAAATAACCCTGTTTGCCGACGATGTCCTCCTGTATCTCTCTAAACCATCCCAATCGGTCCCAGAGGTGTTGAATAGTCTAGAGCGATATGGTTCCCTGGCAGGCTATAAGGTCAACATAGATAAATCAGTGGCTTTCCCGGCAGGCCAGCTCAACGAAACCGAGAGACAATACATCGATAACCTTCCGTTTTGTAAACAAACAGAGGGACTCTCTCACCTGGGGATCCAAATTCCATCACACCTAGAAGACCTCTTTAGGGTGAACTACCCGCCCCTATAGAGGTCGATCAAACACGACCTGGGACGCTAGTCAAAATCCAGCCTCTCATGGATGGCTCACCTCAACTCCATCAAAATGGTAATCCTCCCCAAATTCTTATATCTGTTTCAAATGCTGCCAACCCAGATACCAAACTCATTTCTCCTAGAGATCAAGCGGGCCCTTCTCCGCTATCTATGGGCCGGTAAATCCCACAGGATTGCTTACGACACTCTCACTAGACCCAAGGATGAGGGTGGAGTTAATTTCCCAGATCTAAACACTTATTATAAGGCATCACAATTGCGCGTCCTTGTTGATCATTTGACGACTGGCCCAAAGAAACAATGGGTAACACTGGATAACACACTCTTCTCGCCGGTCACATTGGACGAGTGGCTATGTGTCCCCAAGACATCTATTGCGTAAAGGGTTTTAAAACATCCAGTGTTGGGAGTGCTGTGGTCTATTTGGAAGGAAGGGGGTTACCTAAGATGGCTCACAACGTGGCCTTCACCTTTGAGCTGCATCTGGGCTCCGCCACTTTGGGAAGGGATCAACGAACCACTGGCCTTCCAGCAATGGCACGAGGTGGGTCTTTGTAGGGCCGGACATCTGTGGGTGGATGGGGTGTTTATATCTCTAGGTGACCTGAAGGATGCCCTGGGCCTCCCCAACCTCTCCCCCTTTCGATACCTACAGCTTAAGGGCGCCCTTACCGAGAGCAGATGGGGAGACACACTTAGGCGGGACCTGACCGATTTTGAGAAATTCCTCATAACACACAAAGGTACCAAGGGGGTGATATCGCGGCTTTATAGCTTTTTGTTCTCTACCCCACGGGACCCTCCATCCTCCCAAGTACAATGGGGAAAGGACTTAGGCACCCCCATAACGGACAAAAGATGGACCAAGATTTGTAGGCAGGCACACCGTTCTACAACTGCACCCCAATACCGCCACCAGGCCCTGAAGTTGATACACAGATGGCACTACCCCCCACAGAGGGTAGCCAGAATGAGAAAAGGTTACGACCCCCACTGCTGGAAATGCCACGTTGAAAAGGGGGATTATGTCCATATGTGGTGGAAGTGCCAGGTGGCACAGACCTACTGGAGTGTGGTCCTGTCATGGATAAGAGGAGTAGACGGAATGGTGAGAACTCTGTCCCCCTGGCTGGTGTTGTTCGGCATTGAGGTTGAGGGGGGCCCCAAGGTGAAACACAACCATATGTTGCAGGTCATGCTAGTCGCGGCTAGATGCTGCTGGGCCCAAAAATGGAAATCACCCCGACCTCCTGGGGGAGGGGGAGTGGGTAGCGAAAACACGGGCAATCTATGATATGGAGTATCTAACCCACCTGATCGATGAATTGAAATCTAATATTGAGGCCCTATGGCTGCCATTTTTTGACAAATATGGGAAAATAACCAGAGGCATAAGTAATCAGCTCAGACGGTCCTCTTGATGGGAACACCACTATCGGGGCAACTCCCTTGGAGTGGGAAGAGACTGATTGTTACAGGAAATGTGACTTTTATATGTTGGACCTTGGTTTTTGAGCACCGTCTTTCTTTCAGATGCAACCCTATGCTCGCATTGCATCTTCAGATGATGTGCTGGACCCTGTTGTTGTTATCAACCATTTAACCATGGCATGGGATAGGTGGGGGAGGGTGGGGGAGGTGGAGTGGGGGGGAAAAGTTGTGACCTCACTTTGATATATACCAATGTTTGCATAATTTTTTTGAATTATGTCATAATTGTAAAACTCCAATAAAAACACATTTTCAAAAAACATTCTACCAACTAGAGAAGTATTATTTGTTAGGAAACAGAGTTCTCTAGACACCTCAACTTGTAGATTCTGTAGTTTGGGAACCTCTATTGAAATGTCTTACCATCTGATGGTGGCCTGCAAAGCCTAAACTGAATTAAGAAATTGTTATTTAGCAAACTTGGTTAATGTAATAAGCTTGCTATCCGCCCAGGTGTGGTGGGAGCTACTGCTAATCGGGGATGACAAGAGCCTTATCTTTGCAGCTATGAAATTCATGGATCAGATTTTGAATGTTGTTGTCATTTTGAAAGAGGATTGATGACAGGGATCGATATGATGTATAAAACATCAATGTCAGAATGTTATGATTCTTATGTGATGTTTTGTTATTTGGAAAATTCCTCTTTTTTGTAAAAGGTTTTAATAAACTGAAGGCAAGTCCCTGTTTTCGCTCATGCCAGAATGAATACAACCCTCTGGTGAAATAAGCCGAGAGATAGCATGCAAGGATAACAAGGTTTAAATGTACAGAATACAAAGGTATCAATAAAGGACTCTGCTGCTCGAGAACGTTCTGACCTGAACTAGTACAAGCAGAGACTTAAAAGTCAGTAATGCATCATCAACATACAGTAAAATGTAGCGCTAATGATTGGCGAGACCATATACATGGGCCTGCTGTCAGATCTCCGCTCTACCTCCTCTCTCTCCTCACCTGAATCTTCAGAGGATATGTCTTTGGACGCCTTTTCAGCCTTCTGGTGTCTCTTCTTCTTTGGGGCCTTGTCCTTGGGTTTCTTGATCTTCCGCTCGTGTAAATAAGGTCTTGCTCCTCCGGAGGCCACCTTGACAGAGATGGTAATTTGCCCTTGGGGACCCCTGGGGGGCCAGACCCAAATTCCAGGGGAATAGCCGGAAGGCAGAAAAAACACTGTAGATCGAGTATGCAGGAAGTGGATTGCGAAAGGAGTCTGGAGACTGAAGTACTGAGTGGATGGTTCCCCGCTGAGGCAGGATTGCCAGTCTCCGACTGCAGCCGAAGTAAGTATGGGAGAGGAAAGATTCTCTGAGGGTTGTTGCAAGCACTAATTAGAATGATGACTGATATAAAGAGAGAAAGAAAAGAAGGATAGGCACTTCAGTAGATGGGAAGTTAAGGAACTAGAAATGAAAAGAGTAGCAACTAAGAATAGAATCCAGAACAGAACAAGAAAGGATAACCCCAGGGCGGATTTCCGACAACATACAAAGAGCTGTAAATGGCAGGAAAGCTCTCGAGTCGTATGGCAGAAAACGAGCGTGTACAGAAAAGGCACTAGAAAGCTGCAAATAAGAAAAGGACATGAAATGCGCATAGGAACGCGAAAGGCTGTAATGCTAGTAAAGAAAAGGATATTTAGGAGGACCAGATGTCGAAGCTCAGAGCGGGTGCAAAAGTAGGAGGAGTCGTGAAACCACTGCAGAATGACGAACCTGACAGCGATATGAAGGAGCAAAGAATGGCAGAAGAACGCCGAAGTAATGAAAGTAAAACAAACGTGCCAGAAAGGTGGAAAGCCAGAAAGTGCACGAATGAAAATCAAACGGAGACGAAGAGTGCAGAGAGAACGGAAAGGGTAGTACAATGAGAGGATTCAATTACACAGAGTAGCCACGGAGGAACTGGAGGGTAACGAATATTAGGAGATACCCGGAGCGCCGTAGAAAGAAACACAGATACTACTCACCGGCAAGGGGGCGGAGCCAACATTTATAAGAGTGTTGGCCATCTTGGGTGAGGACTAGAGCAGAGAAACACATGGACCTTAGTGTCTCCAATAGTCCCATAATTTCCAGTCACGATTCCTGACACCTGCTCCATAAGGGATGCCAGGTTACAATTGGTTCGCTTTCTCTGCCGTCTGTTCGTCCCCACGTGGGTCAGCTGGGCTCATCTCTCTGCAGAGTGAAAGTCAGGTCTCTCATAAATTACATTGTCAAAAACTGCAATGATACACTACGCCTACTACTACATCACTATGGCTTGCACATGGGCGGCTCGGGGACTGGTGCCTGTGGGAAGGGAGGAAGAAATACAGTCTTGCTGACCCACACATTCTGTGCTTTGTTGTAACCGCACCATTCACACCCAAGGCTTCCACCCTTGTTTTGATCTATAATGTATAGTATCCCGCTCTGTACCTCGTGTTACAAAGGATGTATCTATGTGAAGAGGTGGAACAGTTGCACATGCTTAGATCTTTTATGGCCAGTTGCTTTATGATTTGGGCTGCGGTCATTCAGTATTATAGAATGTAGGGGGAGGGTGTTTGGGCCGGTGGTGTGGGTCGTGGCTCTGGGTAGGCAGGGTGGGGATTAGAGGTCTGCTAGCAGTTTGGCTGTGATGAATGATTATTGCAAAGAGCCTGGTGTTGTCTCACGGCCTTGCAAGGCGTATTCCTCCCAGTGATACTGAATAATTGCAACAATGGAGGGACAAGGGGAAGCTTCTGTGAGAACTGAATGTGTGGGTCCATCTCGTCAGAATGATCTGATCCTAGTCAAGTTTTTCCATGGAGCTAAAATCATGCCGCGCCACCATGATAGACACTGTGCATCTACCATAACTGCAAAATTATGTTCTTTCTATGTGCATACCCTGGGTTTTATGTATCTATCATTAGCGCTATATTATATCCGTGCCGAGTTTCATAGCACAGTCCTCTCTCCCTTGTACACTACACGATTTCATATGGGATTCACCTTACCTTAAAGCGCCTAGGGGGGTGGGATAGACTCATTTCCATCCCAATATTTCTCCCCTTTCGTTACTCTTACAATACAAATTATCCCCCATATTTGCAATCAATTTCCCTCCTCACTGCAGCCTCATAGGGTGGAGTTCCCTTTATCAGCATTCAAGCTGTACAGACGTCTCAAGCTTTCTCCTGCTCACGCATACTCTCCAGGTGTACATGTCATATCAATGCAACCCCCATCCCCGGCCAGGTCAACCCATACTTCTTTGTAATTCTCACGGTCAGGGGGAGGGACAATAGTTGTGTAATACAATCCATCAACTACATCTCCCACGGGATAGGGACCATGTGAAGAATGGGGTGATTAGTCTGCACTTACTTTTGGAACGCCAATAGAAACCATCAATTGGCACGTGCTGAAGATGACCAGGACAAACACGATGATGGGAACCAACATTTTCACCAATGTTCCAAGTCATGATGGGGCCCAATTAAACGCGAGTGAAAACCAATCTTCTTCCTGGACGCCAGCTTCCTTTTTTATCTTCATCGCTAGATCATGTTCTGCAGCTATAACGATTGACAATGTCCCATTTTCAGCATCTTTGAAAGGTACGAATGTGCAACATGAACTGCCAATCTTTTTGCAAACACTGCCTTCCATTGTTCTCAGCAGATCCAGCACATACTGGTTCTGCATCATCATCAGCCTGAAGGCGCACAGCTCCTCTCACATGAAGTTGAAACCTTGCTCGGTATCGTTAGCTAATTGGATCAGCTCCCAACGAACAAGCTGGAGCCATTTGGAATTTGCCCATGTCTGTATACTGGGTATTAAAGATGCAAAACATTTCTCTGCAGATGTGTATAGCATGTATTCATCAGGTATTTGTGCGAGCAGTTCGGATGAGTCTGTTGATATGTAATTTGATGCTCTTTTCCTTCTTCTCAGTTGTTCATATGGTCCTTTCTCAGAAGTCTGGAGGTGGCAACGTGTGCTGTGCTTCGATTGTTGGGGGCACTGTGGGTGCTTCGTCAGTCAGTGGCCCCACTTTTAGGTGTTCTTCTGGGACTACTAACAGGGCGTAGTGTAGCACAGCTGGAGAATAATAGCCCATACATGATGCTAGGAGGTGCAAGTACGATTGTTGGCCACACACCCATTAGTAGTCCATCAGCGCTGCGGTTCACTTCTTGAGGTCTGGAATCAGCACAGTTGGGTTAGATTGTTCGTTTGAGCCAACCAAAATAGTTCCTTTGCTGAAAAAGCACAATTCATAAGTCTTTTTCTGGTGTACTTTTACTGGTTTCTCTATGGCTGCAATCCAGGTCAGTTTTGTGACGTGCTCTGTCCTGGATTGTGCCAAGTCTGTTCCACAAGTGCCAATGTTTTTTCTGGAAACCCTTAAAGTCCTTCAGCTGTACATGTGAGTGTTGTTTCTTGCCACTTGTTAACATTTCTCACCCCTATGATCATCAGGTAGGGTTGTTTTAGACAGTTGGTGTTGGTCACACTTGTTTTGCATTTTTGGGTGTCTGGATCAACCAGTTCCAAATGGTCATTGCGTGCCTGGAAAGTGCATCTGATCCTACATAGCACAAGATGAATTAGGCATTGTGCCTCTATAATCAGTACTTCTTGTGGTACTAAAACCTTGGGTGCCCCAGATACGTGCGGTATTAAGGAGCATACATAGCAACTGTTATTAGTTGTTCGTCTTCCCACCACACTCACGTCGGAATGCTAACTGTTGGAGTGCTCTGGATGATGGATATCTTCCACCGCATCCAGGCCTAGGCCATGTTATGCGTCTTATTTGGGTTTGCATACTTGTCTTTTCATTCTGTTATGGTGTGATATGTGTCTTTTTGCTAAATTGTTCTGCCGTTGGTAATATTTACATCATTGCTTACATTACACACATTTGGAAGTAATATTTAAAACATTTTAATACAGTTGGGTGGGTGTTGCTGTTATTTGTGAGCGTTATATTATGCATAGTTCTGATCATGTTTTCTGGTTCTGTTAGATTAAAGGGTGTGCTTTCATTCATCCTTTCATTCAAGTTCAGGCTTGGGGACAATTCAGTTACCTTAAAGGGTGTGCTTTCGTTTGAATTCCAGTTCACTGTGTTCCTCCCCCCTTCTTTTAGATGGGAAGCCCAGATAAAAGATGCCCCCCAATATATTCCCAGTAAGAACATTAGAAAGGTAAACAAAATGGCGTAAAATGTAGGCCACACTGATATGAACACATTCTAGTGTTACTAATCACATTTCTATTTCTAGACAATGAACAATTTGACGTTGAAGTCTTCATCTTTGTAATACCTTTAGTGGGAAAAAAAACATGTAAAATAAAGGGATGGGTGGATATGGGATTTTAGGGTAACAGTAGGTATAATCTGGGAGGAGGTAAGGAGGAAAGGGAGAGAGAGACAGAGAGTGAGAGAGAGAGAGAGAGAGAGAGAGAGAGAGTTTTAATTCTTCAGTAGCTGATGCTTTTAACAGCAATGCATGTTTGGTTATTTCTTGTACATGCACTTATATAGTCAGCATTAAGCTACATGAGAAGAGGCAGACTTGTTGCATTAGTCTTGTTTGGCTGGTGTGAATTTGGGTGTGGCCCTGCGAATGTAGGAGAGGCGTATCCAATAGCGGAGTCCTTTCACTTTTACTGCGAGAGGGGTGGAAAACACAAACTCGTAGGGCCCATGGAACCTGGGATTGTTCCATTTTCTTATAAATACTTCTGACATGTACCAGCTCACCCGGCAACAATGGTTGGGTGGGTGCTGGGCCAGTTGCTGCATCTGCCACATTTTGTGTGTCCTCTGGGTGCGGAAATGCCATTTGTCGTGATGCGCATCTGATCGCACGTGTTAGGTATGTCAAGTATTGCTTGAATTCTTCTTCCAGAACAGCTGCAGCCCTATGGGTATCTGATGCCCTCCTGACCGGGGGGATGGGCATTTGCATGTGCGTGCCAGTTACTTTTTGATGGGGGAGAGGTGGTGGTCTTTGCTGGGCTGAGTGCACATATGAAACACGGCCAGGGGTATGCAGTAGACCCAATTCTTTTTCTGGGTGTTGTATAGTTCGGAGAGCCTGCTTTTGAGGAGGCCAGTGATACGTTCTACCACTCCATTTGCTTGTGGGTGGTAAATCAGACACATGTAGTGCTTTATGCCTAATAGTGCCGTGATCTCTTTGAAGAGTTCATTGAAAAAATGGGTGCCATTGTCGGACCTCAAAACATCATATACCCCCCACCAAGGGAAAACCTCTTGTACGAGAAATTTCACAGCACACTGGGTGGGCGCATGGGCCAGCTTCAACCCACCTCGAGAATGGACATACTACCATAATCAGGTATCGAGCCGCATTGCCTCTTTCTCCCATGTCTGCATAGTCAATATGCTGTTCACGAAATGGCCTAGTGGGCCAGGGCAAAGTACCTTGCAGTGTTCTGAGTGTCATCCCTGTACTAAACACTTGGCAGGTGGCGCATTGGACTACCATCATTGAGAGGTGTTCTTGGAGGGACGGTATAAACCAGTCCTCCTGGATGTCTGCTGCAATGTGTTGCTTGAAGCTGTGAGAAGGGTAGGGCAACTGTTCAAATGCTGTGTGTAGCAGTTCTACAGGCATTACTATTTTCTCAGTGAATTGCTGTCACCATAAGAGGTCAGTTGGGGACTGTGTGTATCCCTGTTTAAGCCATATTTCTTGCTCTTCCTGGGGTGCCCTACATTGAAGCTCAATCACTTGAGTAATGGGCATGGCTGTGTATGGATCTGCCTCTGGTCTTGCGGCCACTGCTGTTATTAATTACCTATTCAGCAGGTTTGGGCACTGGGGGGTATGCTGCAGCTTTAGCTGCCGCATCGGCACCTGCTTTCCTCAACGAGATTTTGTCAGTGTTGTTGGTGTGTGCTGCGTATTTAATAACCGCCACTACAGAGGATTCTGCGAGAGCGGAAATCAGTGTATTGATTTGCATTGGTGAGCCGCCTGCCCGCCTGAAGTACCTGGTGGTGACATATGCAGAGTCTGAGTAGATGGTGGCATAACACCCCTTGGATGCCCGAAGGGCCTCAATAAGTGCTACGAGCTCTGCTCCCTAGGCTGAGTAGTACATGGGCAACCTCTTCATTGCCAGTGTTTCATAGTCATCACCGTCTAATCGCACAACTGCTGCCCCAACATGTCTCTGCCCTGTGTCATGGTCAATTGTCACTGACCCATCAAAGAAATCACTTCCCCTTCTTCTAAAGGGCTGTCTTTGGCTTTAGAGATATTGGGCCTCATTCCGAGTACGGCGCTAACCAATGGCGCTATTAACGCCTTGGTTGACGCCGTACCCGGACCAGCAGCGCCTTGGTGGATGGCGGAATCACCGCCCCATTCCAAGGTTGGCGGGGCGGTAATTCCCCATTCACCAAGGCTCTTCCCCATTCCCAAATGAGCCCCCATAGGGCTCAATGGGAATGGGGAAGATGCAAATAACGGTGACCGTTCATTACGGTCACCGTTATTGGCTTGGAGGCCCCTTTGCGCCCTCGACTTTAACACCTGCTCAAAACAGGCGTTAAGGGCGAGGGCGCAGAGGGAACTCGGAGTATGGCGGTAAGGGAATACCGCCACCGGTCTCGTTACCGGTGGCCGCTATTTTTTTTTTTTTTTTCTTCATTTTTTATTAAAACAAAAATTTTGTTTTTGATGCATACGCACCTTTACAAAATTTACATCGAAATTCAATACACCTCATAAACAAACATATGAGCACATAGATATAAATACAGAGAAGGCGTAATTGAAATATGTACAAAGGAAAAATAGTTACGTTTATAAAACTCTAATTTCTTTAGCAAAATCATTCGTATACACAATATACATACTATAAAATAAGTCTCATTATTTGACAAA
Organism: Ambystoma mexicanum; assembly: GCF_040938575.1. Taxonomy (NCBI): domain Eukaryota; kingdom Metazoa; phylum Chordata; class Amphibia; order Caudata; family Ambystomatidae; genus Ambystoma; species Ambystoma mexicanum. The sequence continues at coordinate 1,097,854,433 of NC_090923.1, forward strand.
GTTAAGTCTCAACTACATGCGATTCAAGAGCTGCATCTATGATTTTCACTAAACGAACAGTCGCAAGAATTATCGAATTACATGACCCCCACATGCATCTGGTCCATATTAACTCTCTACTGCTTGGAGTATTGGTGGAACTAAAAGAGGAAATGATTTTTAAACGTTCCATTTCAAAGGTTGGACAAAACAAAAAAAGATGTTTTAAGGTCTCATTGATTTCAGGCATTTTACAAAATCTACAACTAGTATCCACAACAGTGGTCTCTTTGTTTGCCCAATGTTTCATTCTCATCTTGGTGTGCAGCAGATCTAAACGAAAGCGCATATATATAATACGAGTTTCTTCACTCGGTAATAGTAATAGATATTGCAGGCGAGGTGTTTGAGCATGTCTATAATTTACATATTCAGTAAAAGAAGAATACTGTGTTAATTGTTCGCACGTTTCGGCCCAGTCATTCCAAAATGAACGCTTATGAGCTGTGCAAAACCTCCTTTGTAAGTCGTCTGCTGCTATGTTGATGTTGTTTAAAATAAGCTGTATTCGCTGCTTGAAACATGCAATAGATCTAGGCTTGGATTCCCTCAGCATAATGAAAAAATCTTCATATAAAGAGTTTTCTTCTGGAAAACTCATGTTATGATAAGTTTTCAACAAACGCCAATTATATCGAGAGGCCAAAGAATTCAAACCTAGCTCATGTCGTACAATTGCGTTGGGAAGGGACGCAGGAAGGCGTAAGGTTGCTTTCCACAACCCAGCTTGTACTTTATTCAAGAATGAAGAGAGATCTATTAAATTCAGGTCCAAACCATATAAGATGATAGCCTCTACCTTTTTTAAGTAAAATTCAAATAAGGGTACTAGAGAAAATTTGCAATATTTGCGTAAAATTAATATCATTTGATTTTGGAGAGGGAAAACTTTTTCCGCAATTGTCTGTTGCCAGAACACTGCGGAAGAATTGTTTGCCAGGTTATACCCTAAGTAGGTTGTCTGAGCAACAATGTTAATATAGTTTGAATTCAAATTCCATCGAAACTTTCGTAGCTTTTTTTTAGAAGATAGTATGAGAATGCTCGATTTCAAAGAGTTTATGGTAAGGTTGTTTCGTTTACAATATAACTCAAATGTTACTAATTTATTCTGAAGTCCAGAGTGAGTACTGTCAAAAAGTAACACATCGTCTGCATATGCAAGCCAAGACAGACGAAGCTTACCTAACTTGACTGTAAAGGAATGACGGGGATCCCAGATCCCTTCAATATCCGAAAGATATAAGTTGAACAGGACTGCTGCAAGATTGCAGCCCTGTTTAACACCAGTAGCAGTCGGAATAGAATGTGTTAAGTGGCCTTTGCTAGTAATACGAACTCTGATTGTGGTGTTATGATGTAGAAGCGCTATTAGCGCCACCAGACCCGGAGGAAACTTAAGATCCAACATTTTCGTCCATAGCCTGCTTCGAATAACACAATCAAAGGCAGATGAAAGATCCAATGAAGCAATAAAGATTGGTCCATTAGTAGAGGTGTGAGCTTCAGCAATTAAGTGTGCTAGAATACTTGCATTCAATTGAGTTCCCATTTTTTTTCTAAAACCTGTTTGAACTTTGTTAATACTGTTGTTTGTTTTAATGTGTTGCTCCACCTCATTGAGTAGCAGAAGCGCAAAGATATTAGCAGCGACATCAATCAGTGCTATTGGTCTAAAATTGAGTGGATTATCCATGGGACCTTTTTTGTGGAGAGGAATAATAATGGATTTAACCCAAGATGTTGGCAGAGTTTTACTTTTATAAATGGATTGGAACATCTTCAAAAATACGTTAGCCCAGAAAATGGGATCATCTTTTATAACGCATGGAGGAAGCCCATCCGGGCCTGCACACTTTGAGGATTTAAGCTTTGTGATTGCTAACACGACATCTTGGACGTCCCGTGGACAAGTCATTGGAATAAATTTTATTAAGTCAAGAATATTTACTTGATTGAATCTCTCCGGTAGATGATATTTTTGTTCAAAAAATGTATACCATGAGTTGCCATCTATAGCCGACTCCATGGAGGAGGGAACAGAACACTTGGGTGCTCTAAGAAGTTTCCAGATGTCCCGAGTATTGTGCTTACAAATAAGACGCACCATATTCTGATTCCCCGTCAAATGAAATGCAATTCTGGCCGATTTTAACTTGTTTTTGGAGTGTCTCAAAACCATTTTTTTAGCTTTAGACAAGTTGTAACAATTTGTCCTACCATATTCATTCCTTATTGCACGCAATGCAGAGTTTTTCTCCTTTTTTAATTTCGCAATGGTTCTTTCTAAGATTCTGCAAGGTCGTGCAGTATTCAGATTATTCTCAGCAGAGTCAGCCAACGCTCTCAGGTGATGTTGTATCATCTGACTATTCCACTGCGAGATAGCCTGAGAGGCGATATCGTCTGATGAGTTATCAAGCCACCAGTCACGATTAACTAAAAAGGTCAGTCGACGACATGTGGACATGTTCCAACTGATGGAGATGTACGGTCTATCATACTGAATTAAGCCTAGCAAATGTACCCTATCAAAAGGTTCAATGTTTACCGCTAATGAACATTCTAAAATGGCATGATCTCCATAAGGCGGAAAATGGGACTTAATCGAAGAAAGTAGGCCCGAAAGGTGATTTGAGCTGACTATGTAGTCGATGGTGGAGAAAGCATTCCCCCTATGCCATGTAAATGAAGCTTTTAGGCAAGCAGCTTTAATTATACATAGGTCCCAGCAAGAGAAAAATTTGGCCCATCTTAAGCCATTCGCACAAGAAGTTTTAACATGGTGTGCCAATTCAGACAGACGGGAGTCGTTAGGATATGTGTATAAGTAAGAATTAAAATCGCCACCAATTAATATCTCAGCTGTTGGGGCGATATGACAAATGTCCATTAGGGCATCGTTTAACAAGGTTATAGCATCAACAAGCAGTATGGAAATCGGGTTCCAATAAAGGGAAATCAACATTACTCTGCGTGGTATGTCCATATTAATGGTCACATCTACCAATAGAAACAGTTGGGTAGAGACTCTGCGATTTATTACAAATTTGAGATCATTATTTAATAGAATGGACAAACCACCTACAGGGCGGCCGACTGGCGGTTGAATAGCTAACTGATTGATGGCCGTAAATCCGTCTAGTTGAAGGTCACACATAGTTTCTTGAAGCAATAAAATAGCAGGCAAGATTTTAATGGCCTTGTCATGGAGTCGTGTAAAAAGGTTATTAAAACCACAACAATTCCACGAATGAATAATGGGATGGAAAGGCTTGCAGTTCCAGTCCCAAAGATATCAAATCAGTTTTGTGTTCCCAAATGAGTTTAGCGATGATGGGCGAGACTACTTTGCACAACATTCGATTGTTGTTAATCAAAGGCAACCTAATCCATTCTATATCTTGAGAGACTAAGTTGCGTAATGAGGGAATTTTATACAGAGTATTCAACAAAAAAGTACGGTTAATGGGTACCTTACCATTAATCTGTGGATTGCTAGACCATCCAATTAAGGTCTGGTTTTCCTCAGAAATCTCATTCAGAGACTTAAGATCTATATTGGTGGATGTTATTGACGGTAGAGGCAGCCTCATGTTAACGGGTTGAAGAACTTGCTTCAACCCATCCTGCTTTTCTACCAGAGACGAAGTCCCCAACGCTGCTCCATCACATGTAGGGACTGGGCTGCGCACGGCCTGGTCAGCAGATATTTCATGTTCCACTTTGGACATAGTGAGTAAGGGTTTAGCCGAATCAACCGAGACAGCATGTTTTTCATGGCTCGGCATCAAGCTCTGTGTTTGACGTTCATGGAATTTAAGCACTGATGTGGCATGACAAGGTTGATGAATCGTTACCGGGACTGCGGCCACCATCGATGCCTCTGAAGCAATTAAGTCATTCTCAGAGGTGCTTGAAGCCACATGGCAGACCGTTTTTTTATTCTCAATCGGAAGAAAAAACCTATTCAAATTTACTTGATTATTAGCTGCCTGTGGTAAATTGCCCACAACACCAGAAAGGCTAGGGGAATCAATCCGAGTTTCAACAGATCCTTCCGATCTTGGGTGAAGATCAGAAGTGAGAGAGCCCTTCTTTTTACCCTTCCGTGTGTTTTTGGGGGCCTGCCATTGAAGTGCAATCCGACTCTCCTCATTTAATTGACTAGAGTCAAAAAGCACTTCTGCATCTTCAATGTCCGCCAACTTCACATCCGCATCAGTTGTACCACCCTTGGTTGACAAGTTTTGCAAGGAGGAGACTGCAATGCTATTATTGCCTGAACAATTTGTGTTTTTTTTCGTCTTATTTTTGCGTTTTACCGCTCTCTGATAAGCTTTTTTCATTTTACGTGAGGCATGATACATATGATTAGGCCCCTCTGAATCACAAATTTTCTCATGAGACAGACTGGTCCATTAAAGCTGTAAGAGCGGACGGACTGTCAGGAGTAGATTCAGCCACAGTAGTGGTCGGAGGAATCTTTCCAAATTCGCACATTTCCACATTGAAAAGTTTTGAGTTATCCATGGTTTTCTCAATTTGTAGGATTCTATCGTGCTGCAGTTTGGCTACTTCAACCCACTCTGTAGAATGGGATGAAGAGATTGATGAAGCCTCTGCAGATTCTTTGCCCGGTGGCCGCTATCCCTTACCGCCATACTCGGAATGAGGCCCATTGTCTTCCTCAATCTCATATGTTGCACAATCATGCAACTGTAAATCCTCGTCAGTGCATGGCTCTGTGAGGAACCTGGCAGGGTTCAACTGTTCTACACCTCACAACGTGGATGTGTGGACTCTAGAGAATAATCTCGTAGGCTGATGCCCTCTGGTTGGTAACAGTGAATTTTGAGTGATCTAAGATGGCAATTACTGAATGTTCTACATACAGAGTTACTGAGCCCCATCACAATTGTGGAGCGTTTTTCGATTGCAAAGGCTGCAGCAGCGAGAGCTTGTTTGCACGTGAAATGTCCCTGCATCACTGAGTCTAGTGTGTTGCTGTAATAGGACAGGGGCTTGTGGCCCATCGTGCTCTTCTGTGTGAGGACCACTGTCATGAGTGTGCCATTCGAGTGCGAGAAGATGTAAAACTCCTGCATGTAATCTGGGGTGGCAAGGATGGGACTGTTGAAATCGTTTCCTTTAAGTCATTGAAACTCTTGATCGTATCGCCGGTCCAGTCTATCTTGCAGTTCTTTTCTTGTGCTTCCTTGAGGCCCTGTAAGAGTGGCCTCGTGTATGCTACATAGTCAAGAATCCCTGCCCTACAGTAATTGCACAAAACTAAGAACTTATGCATGTCTTTCTCTCTAAGTGGTTTGGGAGTGGCACACACTGTTGCTGCCCTGTCAGGGATGATTCTTTTTCCGTCTGCAGAGATAAGCTGCCCTAGGTAGAGTGCTTCCAGTTGGCAGTACTGGAGCTTTGTCTTGCCTACCTTACACGCTAACAGTTGCAATAGGGCAATGGCGTCTCTTCTGCAGTTCTGCTCACTGTTATTGCATACCAGTAAATCATCTGCGTATTGAATTATTGAACTGGATACCTGGATGTTATCTAAGTCTTCGTGCAGGATCCTACTGAATATGCTGGGGCTTTCGCAGTACCCTTGGGGCAAACGAGTGTGTTTGTAGCACTTTATGCCCAGGCTAAATGCTGTGAGGTACTGTGAGTCTGGGTGCATGGGTACCCAAAAGAGGGCATTCTTTAAATCTACAACTGTAAAATGGGTGCCGGGTTGGGGACAAGTGGAAACTCTTTCTGCACTAGGTCATTAAGGGGGGGGGGCGATCCTGGATCATCCTCCAACTGCCCCCTGTTGCCTTTTTGATAGGGTATATGGCTGTGTTGCACGGTGAGGTAGAGGGTTCTATGATCCCTTGGTGTAGCAAGGCCTGTATTGTTTCCGTGATCCCCTCGTCTGCTTCCTTGGACAATGGATTTTGCTTCACCCGGGGGAGTAGTGCCCTTGCCTTAAGTGTGATTCTTACAGGGGTTACTTCTTTTAACATCCCTACATCATGTGGGTTGGTTGTCCATAAGTGTGTGGGAACGTGTAGTAAGTCTGCTTGGCTGAATGGGGGTGGTGTGACCACAGCCATGAGCAGGCTCTGAACTCGGTATTGCACCATTATCTCACAGGGTATGCAGATTTCTAGGATGATCTCCCCGTCATTGTTGACTTCCATCAAGTTAATGCCATATCAAACTTCGATGCCTATCCCATGACACACATCGATGACCTAATTGATAAACTCGGAAGAGCCACCTTTTTATCCACCTTAGATTTAACAAAGGGGTACTAGCAAGTCCCTGTATATGGGCCAGTTAAGGAAAAAACTGTATTTTCAACGCCACTCTGATTATTCCAGTTTAAAGTCATCCCTTTCGGCCTACACGGTGCACCAGCTATGTTCCAGAGCCTCATGGATAACATCTTGCAGCCCTATTCTGATTTCTGTGGAGCTTACATTGACGATATTGTCATTTATAGTAAGACCTGGGAGGACTAGCTGTTCCTTTACTTTACTTGATTTATTTGTAAGGCCAACCAAAGTGGCCCGGGGGCATATGGGCGCCGAAGAGAAAAGTAGCCTGAGCTGGAGGAAGAAGCAACCTGGGGAGGAGGCTCAAAAACAGCTTATGTAAAAAGATGAGTCTTAAGTTGTTTCTTAAAACAATCAAATGAGTAACAACTTCTGAATTCAAGAGGCAAGGAAGTCCACAAAGCAGGGGCAGCTACCCAGAAGGCACTCTTTTTTTTTTTTTACCAGCACTAGATTAGCTTTGGGTATTTGGAGAAGCTTTTGACTATTCGAGCGCAAAGTTCTCTTTATATCATCATGAAAGTCCTTAGGAAGGCTGGCCTAACTGCTAATTCAGTTAAATACAGATTGGCCCAATCACCCGTGAATGAATAGCCCCAACATGAAAAGGTAAAAGCCATCTTGGATACTCCAACTCCCAGTACCAAAAGAGATCTTAGGGCTTTCCTTGGTCTAATAGGATATTACCACAGGTTTATCCCTAACCATTCGGACAAAACGACCCAGCTAACAGATTAAATTAAAAATGCAGGACCCCAGAAACTTCATTGGAACGATGAGAAAGAGATATGCTATAACATCTTAAAGCAGACATTATGCCAAAACCCAATCCTAAAGATAGTCGACTTCTCGAATGAGTTTGTGCTTCAGACAGACGCCTCCCTTACAGGGTTAGGAGCCGTCCTGTACCAGATTTGCGACAAATTAGAACATCCCATACTATACACCAGTCGCAAGTTATTCCAACAGGAAAATAACTACTCAGTACTTAAACTAGCGGTACTAGCCATCAAGTGGGCCATTATCCATCTTAGATACTACCTATTGGGACGAAAGTTTACTCTGGTTACAGACCACTCACCCTTCGTTTGGATTAGCCAACGTAAAGGGTCCAACTCTCGGGTAATGCAATGGTTTCTAGACCTACAACCCTTTTGTTTCAAAGTGGAACACCGGAAGGGAAAAGACCAGGGAAACGTGGATTTTCTTTTCCGGTTCCCCTGTGAGGCAAATCTGGCTACATCGCATGGAGGAAGGGCATGCGAGAAAACCTGAAGGTGTTTCCCTAGCTAGTCCCCGGGATCTGTCATCCAGCTGGCCACGACACAGCCATCGCTATTGTATCCAGTTCCTGGGGGTGGACCAGTGAGGGGGGATCACCTGGATGGTAGGTCCTCATGAAGTGGGACACTGATGGGTGACACGCGCTATCCACCTTCTTTCAACACCTTTTCCCCACGTAAGACATTCAAAACCATTGCCGACACAAACACATGTCACAGTGTCAGGCAATTGATCAGAATGACACACACCTGACGGCCCTTTAACTTCCCCACAGGGATAAAAGGTGCAGCAAAAGAGCACAGTACAAGCAAGGAAGACCGCACGACTAGAAAGCTATCCAGGCCCGGCATTTCAAGAGGAGAAAAGCGGCGAACATCGAGAGGCTGACAAGGAGAGACACAACCCTGCACTTTTCAACGCAGACCCTCCAAACCTCTGCAGAGGGAATCGTAAGACAAGGACAATAGCCCAAGTTTGCTGCAACAGATGTCAACGGTACAGAGAGTGTGTGTCGCCGGTGATAAGCGGGAGCCAGGGGAACTCCTGCCGTGGTACCGGCCTTGACTCCAATTACGAGGAACCAAGCAGTTCATCACAGCCAGTGAGTCATGAGGGGACCTGATAAGAGCCGGGCTGTGGTTAGTAAAATACGCAAAGTGGCAAGTTGAACTGAGTTCAAAGAACAGTAAAAGTGTTAAGGGGAGAACAGCTGTAGAGGGAACCGGCACGATGTGGGTGCTAACTCAGGAGACTCTAGTCGATCCTCATTTGAGTAAAACTACAGATACCAGAAGGCGGTAGGAGAGTCGGCAAGATAGCTCAAAGTGGTCATACAGGGGGTCAAGCAAAATCCCTGTACAGTTGAAAGCCTTTGACCTAAGAACTATAAAGAAAGCAAGGGAAGTGAATCCTGCCACATGAGAAAGCAAGGGAAGTGAATCCCGTAAACATTGAAAGTAAATGTAAAGGTGAAGTTGGCAAGCGTGAACCCGGAAGAGGGATGCTGACGAGAAGGAGGCAAAATGTAAAGAGAAACCGTGTGTTGACAAAGGGGATCCTGACTGAGCGATGTCCACTGGAACTGTTTAAAAAGACATTAAGATTTGTAAGTGAAAGGACAAGCCATAGTGAACCTGGAGGCAGAAAGTAACGGGGGTCAGCGCCCGGAAAAGGAGACCCAGGAGTGAAGAATCCTCACCCTAAGTAAAACTAGGAAACAAACTTTCATTTCTGGTGAAGTGACTTTTGTTTTTGTCATTGAATACCTCAGGCCCTCGAAGGCAAGAGACTTTCAAGAGAAACGAGACTTGGCCATCGACGGCCCTGATAACTGCAAGCGGAACTGTCAAAACGTGGGGAAGGGAGATTCAAGCTACCGCAGCCTAACATATTATTTGTGAACACTTCTTTCTTTTCTTGAAAACCATCCTACACCCTTTTTTATTAGTTGTAATGTTTGGCAATCGGTTTCTTACTATAGGCCCTTTTTATTTGACACAATGCCACTAGGACTGCCTTATTTTCATTTGATGGTTGACGCTTGCTCCCATCCTAGAATTAGGTTTAGATTAGGCGTTTTTCCAACCTGCATACAGTTTAATAAACACCCTTGAACTGTGATCACTTGTGTCCGTATTTACTGTTGCCACGATGAGTTCCTTACACCACCGATACATACATAGAGTTGGTATACCCTTCCGCTGGGCGAGTTGCTAGCGGATATATCCCTTTTTGAGGGGATTGGGTCCTCCGACGTGTTCCATATCTATGATGGTAATCACCACAGCTGTGCTGCTTGGAAAATCTTTCGGCGTCCTGGTCCTGCGTCGATGACGTTGATACGCCGTCCTCGAGGACCTCCTCCGACGGCCGATGTCACCAGATGTTATAAGTAGGACGCATGACGCCCGTAGCCTCAGTTCTGTTTATTCCGCGAACGTGTTCGCTTTGGAGATCTCGGCGCGCCTCGACTCTTCTGAGTTTCTGTTCTTTCGGTTCTTCGAACCTGTTCGTTTGTGCGAAGTTTATCGGTATGTCTTCCTCTTCTTCCAACCCCACGTCCGGGCTTCAAGAAGTGTGGGGACTGCAGGTCCAAGATGTCAGTGACGGACTCGCACGACGCCTGCCTCTGGTGCCTCGGGGAGGCCCACGACATGGATGATTGTGTCGACTGCCAGTCGCTTACGTCCAAGGCCTTGCAGGAGCGTAAGAAGAAGCTGTTGGTCGGTAAGGTGTCCAAGCCCCGGAAGTCGAGGTCCACTGGGCTTTCGACGGACGATTCGAGGGGCGACTCTCCGCATTGTCGTCGTAAGTCTAGGGGGTCTCGGTCCCGGAGTGGGTCCCGCCACTCCTCTGCCTCTTCGAGGCACTCCCGGAAGCGCCGTTATTGGTCGCCTTCCCCGTCCTCTGGAGACACCGCTTGTACGCCTTCGGGCTCGGGTGGTGGGAACAATTCACAGGAAAGGTCCCGCTCGGGCAAGGGGAATCGTTCTAGTCATGCCCGGTCCAGGTCCCGGTCCTCGACGCGCTCGAGACCGTGTGCACCTGTGAAGTCTTCGAAGAAGACGTTGACGCCGGTGATGCCGAGGTCGTCGACGGACTCTCTCGAGGCTCCGCCTCTGAGGAAGTCGTCGACACCATCGGCGCCCAGGCTGTCGAAGGACATGCTCGGGGCTCTGCCCTCGAGGCTTGTGTTGAAGCTGTCGATGCTGTCGGCGCCGCGCTCGACGTCGACGCCGATTCATTCGACGCCCTCGACGCCTTTCGGGGCTGTTTTGTCGGAGGTACCCCGTGGCACGGTGGAACCCCCTGGAAAGGCTCTGGCCAAGGCAAAAAATGTCTTTGTCCCCTATTCTGTGCCCGCTTCCCACCATCTGGAATATATTTCTGAGGTGGATGAGGGTTCTGAAGATGGGTTGGTTCCTGATACGGTGTCAGACAAGATTATTTCTGGTCATAGCCAGATTGAAGACCTGCGTCAGTCACTGCACCACACCAGTGGTCTGAACACCTCTCCGGAGGTGGAGTTCTGTGGGCCTGAGCCTGGTACCCATGCCGAGTCCTTGTACCGGCGCCAGATATCGAGGGTCACCGAGTACTTGGGGTGGCCTGCTCCACCAGGGGATTTTCTGCAGGATGACCTGACGGATATCCTCGACCAAGGTCCACCAACTGACCCGGTGCTGCCATTCCATATGGCTCTGCAAAGAAGGGTGGCGGCGGCTTGGCCTGCTCTGGAGAGTCTCCCTGGAGTGGGCAAGTCTTTGCCGCGAAACTACCGCCCAGCCAGTAGCGACCCCAGACCTCGAAAGCTGCAGCGAAGTCGTTGAGCGCTGCAGTTCGCCAACCTCCAACTTTTCATCCTAGGGGACAGCAATGGAGGGGAGGTTCCTTTCGTTATTACGCATCCTTTAGTAAAGCGAGAGGAGCTGCGAGTCAAAGGGGCCACCGTAGGAGTGCCAGAGGTGGAAAACAAGGTACTTGAGGTGCCAAGGCCGCTCGGGCTGTTGCCTCTTTGCCATCAGGCAACGCCACAGCCGCTTCAGCTCAGTCATGAGGCCATGTCCCATGGTTCGCCGGTTGGGGAAGGCTGGCGTAGCATCTTGTAGAATGGCGTGCCATTACTTCAGATGTGTGGGTTCTGGAGATCATAGCCCATGGCTACTGTCTTCCCTTTCGGCAGAGGCCTCATGACAATCCACCAGGGAATCTCTCTTTGAAGAGTCCGGATCCGCTCCTTGTGCAGGAAATTCAAGCCCTGCTGGAGAAAGGCGCCATAGAACTGCTGCCTGTAGCGGAGAGGAACAAGGGATTGTATTCCCCTTATTTTTTGGTTTCGATGAAAGACGGGGGATTGAGACCCATCATAGACTTGTGCAATTTGAACTAACTCCTCAGGAAGGACAAGTTCAAGATGGTTACTCTCTCTCAAGTCCTCTAGGCCCTTCAACTTCAGGACTGGTTGGTGTCTCTCGACCTCAAGGACGCCTACTTTCATGTGCCGATCCATCCCAAGCACTAGAAGTACCTGAGGTTCGCGGTTGGTGACTCGCACTTTCAGTATCGCGTCCTGCCGTTCGGATTGACCTCTGCTTTAGGGTTTTTACCAAGCTCATGGTGGTGGTGGCAGCGTATCTCAGGAAAGGGGGGATTCACGTCTACCCCTACCTTGCTCTCCCGACCAAGTTCTGGATCGTCTGTCCGTCACCTGCCACTCACTTCACAAGCTGGGCTTCTCCCTCAACTTAAAGAAGTCCCACTTGATGCCAACTCAGCGGCTCCAGTACATCGCAGCAGTGCTCGACACGTCCCTGGGGCAGTGTTTTCCTCCCCAGGTGAGGGCTCATCACATTCAGCATATGGTGCACAAGTTTCAACATGCCCAGAGTCTCCCAGCGTTCGAGTTCTTGTGGTTGATCGGCCTCATGGCATCCTGCATTCTTCTGGTGCCAGAGGCTCGACTGCGGATGAGATCTTTGCAGTGGGCACTCAAGATGCAGTGGTCACAATCCTCTGGCAGGATGTCGGACCCCGTTCAGGTGCAGCCCTCGGTCGCCCAGGACCTTCTGTGGTGGGCCATTGAAGGCAATCTGATGATGGGGGCTCCGTTTTGGCTTCCCTGGCCGGAGGTGACGATCACGACGGACGCATCCCTCACGGGATGGGGAGCTCATTGCAACGAGTTGACAGTCAGCGGTCGTTGGTCTCTGTCGGAGTCCAGACTCCATATGAATCTGTTGGAGCTGAGGGCCATCAGGCTTGCCCTGAAGGCTTTTCTGCCGACTGTGCGAGGAAAGACTGTCCTGATTCTGACAGACAACACAGTGGCCATGCACTACCTCAACAAAAAGGGGGGGGGGCATGGTCACTTCCTCTGGGCAGGGAGGCGATGCAGCTCTGGTTCAGAGCCATCCAGCAGGAAGTTTTGATCTCGGCCGTCCATCTGGCCGGAGACGAAAACGAGATGGCGGATGCTCTGAGCAGGGAGAGCGTGATCTTTCACGAGTGGGAGCTGGCTCAGGAGATTCTCCTGGAGATCTTTGCCCTTTGGGGGACGCCTCAAGTGGATCTCTTCGCCTCCAGTGTCAACCGGAAGTGCGAAAGGTTCTGCTCGCAGGAATTTCCTCCAAGAGGAGCCTTAGGGGACGCGTTTGTGGTGGAGTGGTCCTTCCCACTGCTGTACGCGTTTCCTCCAGTCCCCGTCATCCCACAAGTGCTGCAGAGGTTACGCAGGTTCGGTTCGCTGAAAGATTTTCCGAAGCAGCACAGCTGTGGTGATTACTGTCATAGATATGAAATACGTCGTCGGACCATCCCATCGAAAGAACGTTGCCAGGTAAGAGAGTAACTTGTTCTTCTTGCCTGCATATTACTTCCATTTTCTATTGAGCCTGTCTCTGCTACTGTTGTGTGTCGCCCCATCACCCTTCAGATCCTCTGTGTCCACAAACATTTTCCAGAGGTTCAATACGTCTCTTCTATTTTGCAACGGTCTCCCCTTAAATGTTGCTGTCAGGAAAGTACACATGTATTCCAGCGCACTCCTGTCAAAAGATCCTTGCTCTGGCCAGAAGTTGGGCATTCCCTCCCCTTTAGTCTCAGTCACCCATTGGTTGTGATATTTCTTAATCTTTTCACAATATAGGGGCAGGGCCTTGCATATGTGGTCTGGGGGCATTTCTACCTCCGTTGTCGTGTCCCTCGTGTGTCTTGTCTTGGTGCTGCGCCTAGGCTACTGCGCCACAGTTAAACAGTAATTCATTCAAGAGGTATACAGTTCCGTTATGTCTGTAATACATCTCAATGTCGTCAACAGGTTCACAGACAAATCATCAGTTCCCTTTCCCCAACCCATTATCCCCCATTACAGCTTCTTACACATACACCTCATGCTCTCCTGATATGTCTACATACACACACACCACATACCCCTCCTGGGCTTCCTCCTTACACCTTAAAGTGCACCAACAAAACAAACTAAAATAACAAGCAACCACTACTATTCCCAACCTCTCTACTTATATGGACTCTTATAGTTAGCCTTGTATTTTTCCTGCACTGGTCCACACCATGAATGTGTTGCCACCTTACCCCCCACATTAGGTGGAGGGGAGTGCCTTTGTCTATTCCGTTTTCCTTTTCCTTACTATCCTTAAAAAGTTAACAAAAAAGCCAAAAAATCATCACACTCCATAAACATGCCACATTCTTAATTTCAATCACTGCATGTTCACAATATCCACACTGCTCCATACACCCAACCCTACTTTGTTATCCCTTGCAGGCTATAATCACATGTGCGTGTTCTCCCAAAGACCTCCGTTCACGGGATTCCACAACCGGCCTGCACCACACCTTGGGGCCGCACCCCGCTCCAAAGAGCAGGTGGGATTCTGCAAAGACAGCTCCCACAAGGCCACTCGGCATACGCGTTTTGGGACTTGTTGCTGTAGGTGGGTGGCCTGGATACCTCTGCAGGTACGGAGGACGATGGGATCACGTCAGCAGGGTCATCAAATGAAAGCAAGTCTCTGTTTACGCTCACGCCAAAATGAATACAATCCTCTAGGGAAAGAAGCCAAGAGATAGCTTGCAAGGATAACAAGTTTTAATTGTGCAGAGTACAAATTTATCAGCAAATGACTGCTGCTCAAGAACGTTGAGTACAAAGTACAAGCAGAGACTTAAAAGTCAGTAACGAATCATCAATATACAGTAAAAATTAGCCCCACTGATTGGCGAGACCCGACACATGGGCCTGCTCCATAGGGGAGGCCAGGCTACAATTGGTTAGCTTTCTCTGCCATCTGTCCCTCTCCACGTGGGTCAGCTGGGCTCATCTCTCCACAGAGTGAAGGTCAGGTCTCTCATAAGTTACATTATCAAAAACTGCTATGATACACTAACCCTACTACTACATCACTACGACATGCACCTGTGCGGCTCGGGGACTGGTGCCAGGGGAAAGGGAGGAAGAAATACAGTCACGGTGACCCACACATACTGTGCTAAATTGATACCGCACCCCTCGCAGCCATGGCTTCCACCCTAGTTTTTATCTATAATTTATCCCTCCCTGTACCTTGTGTTCCAAAGGATGTATTTATGTGAAGAGGTGAAACAGTCGCACATGGTTAGACCTATGGACCCAACTCTGTCAGCATTATTTCCTAATCCACCATTATTTGCCTACAGCAAGAGCAGATCTATACGGGACCATTTAATCAAATCAGATTTCGGCCATGTAAAATCAATCCAGAAGACGTTTAAGGGAACAATTCCATGCAACAATTGGAATTGTTGTAACAACGTGATCAAGGGGATCAAGGGGAATTACATCAATCACCCACATCAGGTTCATAAAATAGCGCTCACCCACACATCTACATGTGACACGATGAATGTGATATATGGGATCAAATGCCCATGCAGAGTTTATTATGTTGGACTCACCAGCAGGAAAGCAAAAACAAGGTGGGGAGAACATAAATCAAATATTAGACAACAATCAACAAAATCACCAGTGTCACAACATTTTAAAGAATTAAAACACTCAATTGCCCAGATTCAATTAATCATCCTCGAACATGTAACTCTACACAGGAGAGGAGGCGACATGACAAAACGTTTGCAGCAGAGAGAAATCCACTGGATCGAGAAATTAGACAGTATGCACCCCCATGGTATGAACCATGATTGGGATTTGACTTGCTTTCTATGAAGTAGAATCATGTACACACCAATAAAGTCAACGGAAAGAATTAAACCGTTAAATTGAAGATATCAATTCTTTCAATTGAGGACAGATTGAAAGAGCAAGGAGACTGAAACAATTTTATTCCGCCAATTCTACTTCATTAGAAGAGACACAACGAACATCACACGTCATACACACGCAATAAACAATACATCCAAGATGGCGGTATCACTTGGACGTGCTTAGAGTACTGAGTAGCGATAGAAGATGGACTAGTTGTCTGGTTGCCTTAGCGACCAGTAAAACAGCCACTGGAGAAAGCAGCTAACGTGAAGGGAGACAGAACCGACAACAGAGGATGATGCGGGACCTACGGGTAAGATCGAGTACAAGCCTAAACTAAATATGAGATTTAGGATTCCTCATAACGTCCGACTAACACGGAGATGCATTTATCTCTGCAGAAAGGTCACAATACAATACCGGCATTACCTCGCAGAATTACCGATACAGATGACAACAGATATTGAGTGTTCCCAACTGTTAAGCATTTTACATCTATCACGTAACGTGACTTCACAACGGTACGCCAATATGGTGAGTTTTCTTTTTTAAAATTGAACAGAACAGAAAGTAACTTGGTTTACTAATAAGGAAAAAAGTGACATAACAGTAGGACCCAGCGCTATTTCAGCGACTGGTCCCACTTTATGTCACAATAAATTACAATAACAAGAAGCAGCGTAGACAAAGACTGCTCCCCACTAAACGGTGTCCTTCATTTACAGAATGGACACGATTTGTTGCAGTAACAAGAGCAAATAAACACAACACATGAGACGGAATCTTCCAAGACATTGGCCCTCATTCCAAGGTGGGTGGTAAGGGATACCGGGCACCGGTAAGGAGACCGGTGCCGTTAATCCCTTACCGCCCTAGTACAAGGTCCCTTAGCGTGTCCCACCATTAACGGCTGGTCTGACCAGCCGTTGTGGACGGGACCCGTTAAGGGACCAAGGTTCAAATAACGGGCTCGGAAGTCGCGAGCCTGTTATTAGCGCCCTCCCCATTCCCATTGAGCCTTATGGGGGTTCAAATGGGAATGGGGAATGGCATTTTCAATGGGGACTTACCGGTCCTCCAAAGGTCGGACTACACCGGTAAGTCCCCATTGAACTATACCGGTGCCGGACCCGTTATTGGTGGCAGTCATGGCGCAAATTGCGCCATGACTACCACCAACCTCGGAATGAGGGCCATTGTGTCACATATTTGACACAAATCAAAAGGTTGGTGCTAAATTGATGCTGAGAAAATAGCGTTACTAAAATGTCTCATTGAGATTTATAAGGAGTAACAGGAAAATATTCTCTATTACCTCTAGATGAATCATTGAGCAAGTCTGTTATCTGCATCTGAAGAAGGGTTTAAGAAAGCCCGAAACGCGTAATGTAAGATAGGAGTTGTCTCTGAAGAGCCAACTTGAACTGGACACTGAACTTAAAATCCTATCAAGATATCAGACAAATTTGGAATCATTCAAGAGCCTCATATAAAAATCTTTTTTCTTACAAATTGATGGTCACTTAATAATATATATATTTTCTTTACATATCAGTTTAAAAAATTGAAAAACCATATATAAATGTAATGAATGTTAATTACAATGGTAATGTTTTATTGACTGTGTTGCTTGAAAATCAAAAAGAACAGTTTGTTCTAAAATAAAATTGTGTTGAATGCAAAAAATTCTTTCTCTGAAACCTACATAGAAACAAGTGAATGTCTACTTGTTCTAAAACCCCTCAGATTATAGCGGACAAAAGTGTGCCCTTGATACGCCACTCAACCATCCGCATAACCTACCCAACTTAATTTAAGTGTTCCAATTTTCACATCATTAGAAGCTGTTGATCCCAGTGCTACAGGTAAGTCTGCCAGGTACAAATTAAAAGTGTTGCTGCTAAGTTACAGCCTTGCTTAACTCCTCAGTGGGTTGGAATCAGTGTGGAAACTTTGCCTTCACATTCTAACCTTACTCTAACTGCGGTATTTGAGTATAATAGTCTTATTGTGGTCAGTAGTCCTAATGGAATTTGCCACTCAGTTTTCTCCATACATTTTTTCTTAGTATAGTATCAAACGCTGCAGAGAAGTCAATAATAGCTCCATGCACTGACAGCTCTCGTTTGTACCATGCATATTCTATTGCTGATACTAGAATGGTAATATTATGTGTAGTTGAGGATTTTGCTCCAACTCCTGATTGATTGGGAGGCAATATATTGTTTTCTAGTATCCATAGATTTAGTTCTTTCAGTAATTCTTTTGCAAACACCTTTGCTGGGATGTCCAGCATTGCTAGTAATCTATAGTTAGCTGGATCATTCCAGCATCCTTTTTTATTAATCATCTGTATCAAAATTTCTTGCCATGATTTTGGTATTTCCAGATGTTTTCCAATCCATGTAAACAATATATGCAAAGCCTCCGCCCATTTCAACAAAGATTATTTCAGTAGGGCATTACAGGTCCCATCTGGGCCTGTCGCTCGTGAAGTAGATAGGGTTTGGATCAATCTTGTCAAATTTACAACAGATTGTGTGTTTTCCCATTCTCTAAATTCTTCCTCTTCAGTCACCTCATTCTCTTCATGCCTACCTAGTGTTTGTTTATATGCGTAATCCAATCTTGTTCACCTACACTATTTATGGGCAGAGTTTTCTTTTTTGTTCTATTGATTACCGACCATATCCCTTGATTATTGTTTTTTTTTAGAATTGTTTGCTAGCGACTTCCATGTATCATTTTTTATTTCTATTGTATGACGCCATAGCCACTTCTTGTATTCTTTTTTCCAGTCACTTATTTTATTAGTAGTGTCTTCTCTTTCATTTTTAAGTTTGTCAATAGTGGGTCTCAATTTTCATTTTGCTTCATGTATCTTTTTATTAAATTTAGGCTTACAGTTATGATTTATATTCCATCTTTCATATGTGGACACATATTTCCGTTTTTGAGATATAGCTTCCTTAATTTAAGCAGTGACTTGTTCGAATGCTTCAATCATTATCAATTCATTTTCATGAATTTTCTCATTAAATATTCTAAGTTCTAATTCCGCTACATCTTTACCTTTTCCTAATTTTGTTGGATTCCATTTAATTTGATTCCCGTTGTTGTTAATCTGTATGTCTCCATTCTTTTCATACTCATTTTTCTTTAATTCACCTATTGTTATTAATAGGTACAATGGGAGATTATCGCTTTCATCTCGGTTTCCAACTGCCATGTCTAATATGATGTTACTTGCACTTTCATTACTAAAAATGTAATCAATTGTCGTCATAGATTTCCCACTTATCCTTGTAGGGCTTCTTTTTGCATCACTCAAACAATTTCCATTTAATATTTTTAGATTAAATGTTTGTATCAATTTTAGCCACCCTATTCCCTGTTTGTTTGATAGCTGCTATCATACCGGGCATGAATGTCATCTTCGTTTACAATATGATTAACTATTATAGCATTAAAATCGCCCATCAGTATGATTGGGATTTTTGGGTCACTTGCTCTAAGTATGCCAGTTACAGTTTCTAGATTTGTTTTGTTATATGCGGCATTAGGCAGATTATATATGTTTAACACCAGTATAGTTGTACTATTAGCTTCCTCACATTTTATTCGTACAGCTAAGACCATGGGCCTCATTACGAGTCCGGCAGACCCATAAAACCATTCCGCTTTTGTGATTGCCGGAATCACTGGGGCATTTCAACCCTGGTGACCCGGTAATTCTGGAGGCGGAATTCTGTACATCCCCTTTCCCATGGAGTCCCATAGGACTCCATGGGGATGGGGACCATGAAAACACTGGTTCCGTCTAAGACAGAGCCAGTGTTTCCATGTCCGCCTCTAGGTGGGGGGTGTTACTCCCGCCAGGTCAGACCTGGCAGAAGTGACATCTCCCGCCTGCAGGACTAGGAATCAGCCAGTCCGGAAACAACGGTGGCAGCAGATTTACCACCACTGTTGTTTTCGGACCGGCTGACTTGTAATGAGGCCTCATATCTGTTGACCATTGTGTGTCCTCTCCCACCCATGGGTCCCTTGATTGCTAATTTTTGGATGGTACGATTTCCATCAATTTCACATCTTTCACATAACCATGTCTCTTGTAATGCTACTACACAAAAAAGACTGCTGTTGGCCAACAGTCCCTCTTCACCTACCAAGTGCGAATTACCTCCTGTGTTCCATGATACTATATTATCGTTGGTATCGATATTGTTGTCCAAACTTCCCTTTGAAAGCAACTGGTAACCATTGCCAGTACCCTTGTGATGAGTCCATTCTGCATTCTTTTGTGTTTTTATTTTCCGGATTACTTATTTCTCTATATTCTATATTCTTATTGTTTGTATTCATTTCTTTATTAGGCCCTTCTACATCAACTATAGTTATTGATTGTTTCCTATCATCTTGTTGTTTCCATTTTTCATATTTACAGCTATTCATGGTACATTCCTCACAAGCATATCCAAGTTTTTCAAATTCATTACTATATTGCAGTGTATATTCCAATACCGTTATATTGGCATAGATTAAGTATATGTGATCTATTTAGCAGCGTCTTAGTATTCTTTGGATCCATAATTTGTCACTGCAGCGCTCGTGTATTATCATCACTTTTCTTTTGTTCTAGGTTCTTATTAGTTAGTTGGCTAATCACGGGCTCTACCTATTTTTGTACTTGTTCTGCTTGTTTATCCTTGTTATATACTATTGCTCTTCGAGTTATTTGCTTCTTACCAACTCCTACACTAGTACTATTCTTATCTATTTCCTCACATTCCATGAAAAACTTCTGTAGGTCATTGAGTACCACATCAGTAAAATCATTAATTTTTCGATCGATTGTTCTTTCTTTATGCTGCTTTTTTTTCACCCCCCAACACATCTAAGTTGAGATGTAGATGTTACTTTCTCAACTGGGTCCGCTAGATAATTGTGAATGTCATTATTCTTTTTCATGGCTTTACTAGTGTTTTTTTGCTGACTTTGTTGGTTTTCGTCAGCAGCATGTATTATTATCATGCATTCATTTTGTTCTTCACTAACGTTTATTCCTTGTTTTGTTCTTTTCCTGATATTCACTTTCTGCCATTTCTCATTTATATTGTTTCCCTGTATCGAAGGAGGTCTTGAGAGAATTCAGGGCAGAGAGGTAGAGTTGTAGGTACTCGTGCGAGTGGGCACTCATCTGTTTGCACGGCAGCCAGCGCATGTCTGTCCGCTGAGACTTAGGGGTGAAGGTTAGCATTGGGAAGTGGGAGGAGAACGAGCCATACAGTAGGGTTTGGAAGCTGAGATCGTGGAAGAGGCATCAGGTGTGAAGAAAGGGAGTGAGAACTTTACGTCTCAGAGAAAGGGAGGAATGGCAGAAGGTTTACATTTCCTTTTCGTAATAGATGAGGCAAGTGGTGAGGAGAGTTCAGAGGGTGGAAAGGAGATGGTTGTTGAAACAATGGAGTGATCAGATAACTGTTGCAGTCAGAAATCTTACCTTTATATATCCTTGCTTAACACATGCTCCCTCATGCAGCATGAAGTTGAGTAACCATCTTGTTTCTTTCAGCCAGACATGCTCGCCATAACAAAAACATGGCCCCATGAGGCAATCCAAATGGCAGCCTCTAAGGCCCCCTCAGCCCTTGCGCCTGGTTATGAAATGTTCAGTTCAGACTGATCTGGGCAGAGAGAGGAGGGGGTTGCCCTTATCGTCATTTTGAGCCCATATTTGTGCACACATAGTCTCTACTCGGGCTATTTTCTCTTTGCTGTACTCGATCAGTCCATCTATCGAGCATGTCACTGTGGTACCCTGCCATTTGTCTTTGAAATGTGAGTAACCTCCCAAGGAAAAATATGGTACTTGTAGACACTTGCAGTATTTCGTATTGCCATTGCATAGCACTTTGTCTAGATCAATGCTCCTCAACAGCATGCTCTGTGCCTGGAATGTATCCTTTATCCTACATAGTGCAAGATGTACCAGGCATTGTGCCTCTGTAATTGGGACTGGATGTGGAACTAAAACCTTATGAGCCACTGATGCGTGTGTGATAAGCGCACACATGTAACAGCTTTCATTTATTACAATTCTTCCTGCAGTGCGCATATCAGAGTACCAGGAGGATTCTGGGTACTCAATGTCAGAAATGGCATCAAAGCCCAACCCCTTATATGAATCATACATCATTCGTACTTCACATTTTATTCGTCTAAGAAAACTTGTAGGGATGGCCGGCAAAAAGTGAGAAATTTTGTGATTCTTTTTCAGCATAGACATAGTCATACTAGTATTATTTTCCAACTGTCCATCCCCCGTGTTGGTCACCCCATTTAACATACCTTCATCAGCTCCAACAACTACAACCAGTGTCATACAAAACAATGAATTATTTAAAAAACATAATATATAATTTCCAGAGAGAGAGAGAGAGAGACACTCCTCTCTTCCCACTGGGGCCGACTGAGTTGTAGACCTTCAAATACCAACCAAAAAAAAAGAAAAGGACAATAAAAAAATTAAAATTGGGAGTGTGCCACTGCACACCACCCTAGCATGGATCCTTAAAAAGGTCTCTTCTTTGAGCTTTGCCTTGTCTCGGTGCTCTTTGGACATCCGAGAGATGCACCCAATACCTTAATTCCTTCACACGGACAGTGAGAGGAGTACAGAACACCACCTCATAAGGACCCTGTAACCTGGCCATCTACGGATTACGTTTTTATATAGATCAGCTCCCAGGGTAATAATGGTCCAGTTGTGGCAGATAGGTTTGCAGTTGCTGTCCCTTCCGGTCTGTCCTGTCCTTCACTTCTGGGTGGCACTATCTGTCGAGAGATATATTTGATGGCAAGTGTTAGTGCTGTTAAATATTCCCTAAATTCCTCTCCTTTTACTTGATGTGCATCTGACGCTCTCCTCACAGGTGATATGGGGGGTCTGAAAAGGGCCAAGGGCAAACAGTGCACCCAGTTTTTCTTCAACGTGGAACACACTTTTGACAGTTTACTCTTCAAAAGCCCATTGATCCTCTCGACAACGCTATTAGCCCGAGGGTGGTAAATTCAGAACATTTAGATGTTTTTTTGCCCAATAGTGCTGAGACATGTTGAAATATCACATTAAGGACATTTGTGCCATTATCTGATCTTAATACTTCGCACATGCCCCATCGTGGAAACACCTCTGTGACCAGGAATCGTGCTGCACATTTTGCATCTGGGTGTGCACATGGTCCTGCCTCCACCCATGTCACAATCACACTTTCTAAGGGAAGAGAGTTCGACACTCTCTCCCGAACCACAGAAGCCGAATTAATCGACACCTCCCACCGTGGTTGGCACAGGTACCTGATATAGAGATACACAGGACACCACGTGGCAGCCAATGATGGGCGAAGAGGGATTATGGAGAGGTTGTGGATAGGGTGGGGGAATGAGGAACACCGGAAAGAGGGTAAGGAAATTCCTAGTTTGGATAGGACTGGGGAAACACAGGGTAAACCTGACCTACACAACCCTATCATACATATTCAGATACGTGATAACTGTAGAACACATACACACATAACGCGAATATTTCCTAATCAACCTGCCTCCTAATCCTGCCTAATACATATATATGGAAATTCAACATGAACACATCATGAACACTTTGCCATAAACGAGATGAAGCAAACAAATGGGAAGTTTCCCAGCATGAGATGACACACACACATGGCCCCGTGGGCAAGCATAAGCGACATGTAACAGAACGTAAGACACATGTAGTAGCAGACTCTAGTTAACAGCACTAGTTCTGCTAACACACATAACTTCCTGATTCCAGGAATTGTGATTTAATCAACAATGAATTGTGGCACTGGCCCCTTTGCAGTTGAACGTTCGTAATTACACAAGTTCCATCAAGGGTGATTATACCCAACAACTAGACATAAGCCCCATCTCCCAAGACTGCCATGGCCATGCATTAGTCTGTCTGTCAAGCACTGTAGTATATCACAATTCCCTCCCGTACTTATCTTTAGTCCGGGAGCTCCACGGGACTGCCCAGACGATGTGAACTTCTGCAGAAAAAGGCGAGCCAGCAGCGTGTCTGTCCTCCTGCCGAAACGCTAGTCCTCCAACCGTCAGCATAACAGTGCGCTCGGCGCACCCCGAACTCCTGCTTCCTCCGACAGCATAACGCTTAGCAAACCAAAATAAGCTGCACCTGTCTAGCACCGTTGCCGGTTAATAAGCTGTGAGTAATCAGAGACAGCTGGCAACGCACGCGCAACCCAGGACTACAAGCGGCTGATAATTCTGCTGGGAATTGTAGTCTTTGCTTCCCCAGCTCTCCAATGCACTTCCTCGTACATAATGTAACACTCCTCGTTTGCCCCATCTTCTATTCCTGACAACCCACCTAGGAAAGGGGCAAACCACCACAATAAGGTACCTATACCCATTGCACTTTCCCCCCATATCTGCATAATATATATGCAGTTCACAGAATGGCCCTTTAGGGTGAGGTAATGTCCGTAATTTCATGCTGAAAATTTGGCATGTCAGACAATGTATTGTTTTTTTTTTAATGCTCTCCTGGAGGTTTTGCGCAAACCAGTCCTCCTAAATATCTGCCACAATATGTTGTTTGGAGCTCTGGGAGGGGAAATTGAGTTGCTCAAGTGCACAGAGAGTCATTCTTGGGGAACCACCACCTTCCCAGAACGCTCCTGCCTCCACAATAGATCAGTGGGAGACTGTTTGCATCCCCTCTGCAACCTTAGCTCCTTTTTCTCCTCAGAGCCTTTTCCTCGCAACTCTATAATCTGTGATATAGGCAATGATGTGTATGGAACTGTGGTCTCGCTCTCTACAGGGGTGGTCACTGTACACTCTGCTGACATTACATCAGGGAGATAGGCTGCCATGCCAACTTGGCCGCTTGGTCTGCAGCAGCATTGCCCTTAGATATTTCATCCATGGCATTAGTATGGGCAGCTCATTTGACCACTGCCACAGCGTAAGGCCATGATAAGGCTTCAATCAGTTCTTCCTATAGCCTTGCATGCTGCACTGGAGAGCCATCTGCCTTTCAAAACCCTCTCCTCTTCCATCGAGACAGACCTGCATGCACTGTTGTTGTGACATATGCCCAGTCTAAGTAGATGGTTACACACTGCCCTTGAGAGGCTCTCAATGCCCGCTGCCTCAGCTGAATAATCCATAGGTAATTTTTTCATGATCAGAACTTCATGCTTCCCGCCCTTTACCGCGCACCACTGCCGCCCCTGTGTGCCTCTGTCCCGTCTCCTGGTTAATTGTTGATGACCCATCAACATATAGGGGGTCATTACGAGTGCCGCGGTAAGGGGTTAACAGGGCCGGTAAGGATGCTGGTGCTGTTAACCCCTTACCGCCGCATTACGAGGTCCCTTAGCGGGATCCGCTAAGGACCAGGGAGCTAATAACGTGCCTGTTATTAGCTCCCTCCCCATTCCCATTGAGCCCTATGGGGGCCCGAATGGGGATGGGTTCCCTGAAAGGGGACTTACCGGGTCCTCCAAGGTTGGAATAACCCGGTAAGTCCCCATTCAGGGAACCCGGACCCGAGTTTGGAGGCAGTCATGGCGCTAATAGTACCATGGCTACCTCCAAACTCGTAATGACCCCCATAGTGTCTCTCCTTCTGTCAATGCACTGTCTCTAGGTTTAGATTTACCCACCTCTTCACCCTTGTATGTAGCACAGTCATGCATTTTTAGGTCATCATCAGTGGATGCCTCTGTCAAAAATGTGCCGGGATTCACCGTCCTACACCTTACTATATGAATATGAGGTTTGGATATTATAATCTCATATGCAGAGGATATCTGAGTTGTCAAGGTCGATTTGATCTTGCCAAAATGGTGAATAGTGAATGTTCCACAAACAAGGTAACAGAGTACCCCATGACAATCATGGAACTTTTCTCTATCGCAAATGCAGCTGCTGTGAGTGTTTGTTCGCACACAAACTGTCCCTGTATGACTCAATTGCATGTCCCACTATAATAGGCCAATGGCTTGTGGACCATTGTGCTCTTTTGGATCAATACTGCTGTCATGAACGGTCCATCAGAGTGGGAAAATAAATAAAACTCCTGTGTATAATCCGGAATTGCTAAAACATGGGCTTTGCAAATAGCTTCTTTCAAGTCCTCAACTTGTCTAGTCATTTCTTCAGTCCATTCCAATTTACCATTTTTTGCCTTCTGTCCTTCACTGAGACTTTGTAACAGTGGCCTTGTGTAGGCTGTGTAGTCTAGCATCCATACCCTACAATAATTACATAAGCCCTACTCTTTTGAAAATACTTCGACTTTCACAGTACCCTTCAGGCAATCATGTGTGCTCAAAGCGCTGTTGACCATGCGTAAATGCATTGAGATACCATGAATCAGGGTGAAGTGGGATTGAGAAGAATGCATTCTTCAGATCCTCCACTGTGAAGTATGTCGCTGTCTTGGGAATGCTACATAGGATTGTCGCCGGATTTGGAACTACCAGAAACTTTTTCTGCACCACGTCATTAAGAAGACGTAGATCCAGAATCATCCTCCAACTACCCTTGTTGCTTTCTTGACTGGGTATATGGCCATATTACACAGGGACGTGGATGGCACAATGATTCCTCGCTGTAATAGAGCCTGAATATTGCCTTTTATCCCTTCCTCTGCTTCCCTTGACAACGGGTACTGCTACACCCTCGGGAGTACTGCTCCTGACTTCATTGTAATCTATACGGGGGGTCACATCTCTCAGTAACCCAACATCATGTGTATTAACTGTCCATAATTGTGCTGGCATATATCGCATGTCCTCCTAAAAAAATAAAGACTGGGTCACTACTGCCATCAGGTAAAAAAAATATAGGGCACCTGGCGGAGTCCTGATTTACATGTACAAGAAGAAAATAATCAGGATGAAAAGATCCTACAAGCCATAAAGTTGTTCTGTGTGTGTATGTTTATTTCACAATGACAAAGAGCATTTTAGATTGATTATACAATTTACTTTACAGTACTTTCGATAAGCATGAAAGTTTTGAGAAAACAAACGGACAAGAGTGATTGTGAACGATGGTAACACGGGTAAGTGTCGACCTCAGAGGTATAGAGGTCAAAACTCCAGAGGGAGGCACATTCCAAAGACAGATGAGGTAGAAAAAACCTACTATGCAAGGGAAGTGCGCCTGAGACTTAAGATGGTCCCAGGATTGATTCACACAAGGTGTACACAACAGTCTTTACAAAACATACACGAAAGGGGGATGGTACAGTTGTGTCACGGGGATCGACACAGGTGTGTTTCGGCCAAAATAGGGCTTGATTGAAGCCTGTCTATATGCTGGACTTCGTCAGGAGAGTGTCACAACTTTTACGCAATAGGAAAAGGATACAGATTTTTAAAGGATACAAGATCAGCCTCCGCTTAGGGAACCTCTTCACTCTGGGATAACCTGGATTATAACCAAGATGGTTCTGGGATATCTTGAAACGTGATTTTGCACAAGACTTTCCCCCCAAGAGCGCAGCCTGTAGAAGGTAGTAACTAACAGGCCAGGGGCTTAAGTGGAAAGGCAGGAGCAGCGACAACAGAGCTAGAGGAACAAAGAAAAGGATAGTTTAAGATAGCAGCCAAAGGTACAAAATACAATACTTGTTCCCTTCTTGACCCCTCTTACCTGCTTAGATAGGTAGGAAGTCCCGTAACCTGAAAGTGTGTAGTAGGAGGTTGGCTTGATGGTAGAAAATGGAAGTCCCAGTAGAAGAAAGTTTGTGCAAAGATCCACCTAACCCGAACGGCACGAGGGCGCGTCTAATAGTGTCCAAAATAAACCCCAAATATAAACAGCAAAGCGTCCCAAATCCAGGGAGTGACCAGCAGAAACAGGAGAGCGTCCGTTTGGTCACTTCAGTGTGTAGAGCGTTGTCTTCTTGTGAGCAGCGCCGTGTATTTTCCTGTGGTAAAGAGTTCGTATACTTTCTGTGTAGGAAGTAGGCAAAGAACAAATCCAAAATACAAGCCAGGAGTTCGTTAACCAGGGGGAAACAACCGAGGGAGCCAGGAGCCAGAAATCGAGGGAAAAGACGTCAGAATAATCCTTGATACAAAGCCGGGTCAGGAATCAGATAACAGGAAGATAACCGTAGGTAATCGTAGATCGAGTACTCGAACTGAATAGTCAGTTTTAGGAGCACCCGTTACAAGGACACGCCACACTAAGTACTGGGATCTGTTTCAGAACGCAAGTCACGTTGTGGGCGTTTCCCGTGACTGCGAGCCGAAGGAATTCTGGACCTTGTAGTGCGGCGGATTCCGTGGGCTGAAAACAGTCTCCAGGGCAGTTTCCAACTGGAAGTAGATATCTGCAAGTGTCTTGAAATAGGAATGCGGGGCATGACAGTACCCCCCCGCAAAGGACGACCACCCCTGCGGGCACGCAGTCTTTCCAACCAAAAGGCCCGCAAGAGCCGGGGTGCATGCAGATTCGAGGCCGGTTCCCAAGTCCTATCTTCAGGACCGTAACCCTTCCAATCAATCAGGTAGAAACGTACTCCACGACGCAGACGGGAGTCCAATATAGCATGTACTTCATATTCATCATCACCCTGTACCATAACTGGAGCAGGGGCGACAGGAAGTCGAGTGCCAGGTACAAAAGGACGGAGTAGAGATACATGAAAGACTGGGTGAATCCGCCAATGGGATGGGATGTCCAAACGGACAGCAACCGGATTGAGACAAGAAAGGATCTTGTAGGGACCCACATAACGGGGCATGAGTTTCCTTTTACCCCGAATGTTGAGGTGTTTGGTTGCCAACCAGGCACGATCACCGGGGACATAGGAGGGGGCAGGCGACCGATGTTTGTCCGCTTGCGTCTTTGTCCGGAGTTGTGCAGCTTGTAGATGTAATATAACGGAATTCCGTATAGCAATCAGAGTGTCTCTCGTGGATTTTGCTGCAGGGATTTGATCCAAGGAAGGTAAGACAGGTGGAAGTATTCTTGGATGTAATCCATACAAGGCGTAAAATGGGGAACATCCTGTTGAAGTATGTCGAGAGTTGTTATAAGCAAACTCCGCTGTCCCCAGAACGGATAACCAATTTGTCTGATGCTGTAAACACAGGCAACGAAGGTATTGTTCCATGGTGCCATTTGTGCGTTCGGTTTGTCCGTCCGTTTGAGGATGATAAGATGATGAAAGCCGTGCATCAATCCCCAAAGAATGGGTAAGGGCTTTCCAGAACCGTGAAGTAAATTGAGTACCCCGGTCAGAAATCATGATTGTGGGTAGTCCGAAGAATCGTACCACATGATCGAAAAAAAGAGTAGCCAATGAGGAGGCGGTAGGTATACCTGAGCACGGTACAAACCGTGCCATTTTAGTGAATACGTCCACCACCACCAGCACCGTTGACATTCCCTTAACCAAGGGCAGTTCCACCACGAAATCGAGTGACACCGTATGCCATGGGCGTGGAGGAAGCGGCATGTTCATTAATAGACCAAATGGTTTCCCTGGTTGTCTTTTACATTGTATACATATTGCACACGTAGATACGTATGCCGCGGTATCCTTTTTCATACCTGGCCACCAACACCATCTATGTAGCAGGTCATAGGTTTTAAGCTGGCCTGGATGTGCAGCTAACGGGGTATCATGGGCCCATTCCAAAGCCTTCCGTCTGGTGTGGTTGTCAGGTAAGTATAAAAGACCATGAACATAAGGAAGACCTGTGACAACCTGGGCACCCAAGGTGTCGAGATAAGCGGCATGTTCATTGGCCCACTGTCGAACTTGATCCAGAAGTGAGGGGGAGACCGAACAAACACAAATGACAGAACCCGAAGGTAGCATAGGGGTAACCGAGTCCCGGGTGTCGAAATCGGCACCGACTCGGGATAATGCATCTGCCTTTCCGTGGAGAGGTCCAGGGCGATAAGTGACTATAAAGTCAAATAACGTGAAAAACAAATGCCAACGTATTTGTCGAGCATTGGTACATTTTGCGTTGGAAAGGGCCTGTAAATTCCGATGGTCAGTGTACACAGTTACTGGATGTCGAGCACCCAGAAGATGGTGTCTCCACTCCTTAAAGGCTGCTCGAATTGCTAGGAGTTCCCTTTCCATAACAGTGTAATTACGTTCAGCCTGAGACAATTTACGGGAGTAATAAGCCACCGGATGTAGTTGTTGTGTAGTGGGGCAGATCTGCGACAAAATAGCCCCCACCGCGATAGCGGATGCGTCAGCCTCCACTATAAACGGAAGGGAAGGGTTCGGGTGTTGCAGAACGGGAGCAGTAGTAAAGGCCTCCTTTAATGCCTCAAAGGCCGACTGGGCTTTGCAATCCCAAAGGAATGGAATCTTCGGGCTAGTGAGACGGGTCAAGGGCGCTACTATCTCAGAAAATGAGGCAATAAAGCGTCTGTAAAAGTTCGAGAAACCCAAAAAAGATTGAAGTGCCTTTACAGAATCTGGGACTGGCCAGTCCCTTACTGCTTTAACCTTGGAAGTACACATGAGCACCCCATTCGCAGATATCTGAAACCCCAAAAACTCAACTGATGATGCATGGAATACACATTTTTCCAATTTGGCATAGAGAGAGTGTGTACGTAATCGCTGCAGTACAGAGCGAACGTGTTGGATATGTTGGGTGAGGGAATCCGAGAAGATCAAGATGTCATCTAAGTAGATCACGACATAGCAATCTAGTACATCTCCGAAAATATCATTAACAAAATGTTGGAATGTAGCTGGAGCATTGCAAAGTCCAAAGGGCATGACGCAATACTCATATAGTCCAAACTTTGTTTTGAAAGCGGTTTTCCACTCATCCCCGCTTCGTATCCTCACCAAATTATATGCCCCTCTAAGATCCAATTTGGTAAAAATAGTGGATGATGTCATCTTATCAAGCAACTCCGTTATGAGGGGCAATGGGTACTGGTTCTTGACTGTTACCTTGTTTAAGGCTCTGTAATCCACGCAAGGGCGTAGATCCCCTTCTTTTTTCGGTACGAAGAAGATAGGTGAGGCAGCAGGGGACCGGGAAGGTCGAATATGTCCCAGAAGCAATGCCTTCTCCACATACTCTTTCAAGTGTTCTTCTTCGTTTCGGGTCAGAGAGTAAACACGACCATGAGGTACTACTGCCCCAGGTACCAAATCAATGGGACAATCATAACAACGATGCGGAGGGAGTTTTTCTGATAACCCTTTGTCAAACACATCGGAAAAGTCTTGGTATACTGCTGGTAGTTCGGGATTAGAGTCTCCCAGCGTGGCATTAACAGAGGAGATGTTAGATACCAAAGCCAAACAGGGAGACGAAGGTGTCGCACCGGGGCTTCGAGAACAATGTTGGGTACAGAACGCAGAAGCAAAATGAACTGTTTGTTTAACCCAATCAATAATTGGGTTATGAGTCCGGAGCCAAGAAAGACCAAGAATGATCCCGAATTGCGGGGCTGAAATAAGGTCGAAAACTATTTGCTCAATGTGTTCTCCCGAGGTAGACATGCGAAGTGGGACAGTCTGTTCCGTTATCCATCCGGACACCAGATGAGAACCATCCACTGCGTGTACTTCCTCAGGTGTAGTTTTCGGAACCACAGGTATACCATAGTGTTGAGCTAATTGTATGTCCATATAGTTTCCACTAGCCCCCGAATCGATCATAACTGGACTGGTGAAGGCCTCAACACCCGGGAGGACGAAACGCATGGCAAGATAGACGTGTGAGGAGGAAGGGTACTGGTCCGAGCCATCCATATTGCGACTCATCCTTAGGGCTCGATTTAAGGACGAGTCCTGGCGTTTCCCGCTACCTTAACAGGTCTCTTGGGACATGCACGAATGAAATGGCCGGATTGACCGCAATAGAAACACAGGTTGTTAACCATACGTCGTTCTCGTTCTGTTTTGGTTAAGGGACCTCTGATGGCCCCTATTTGCATTGGCTCGGTTTCTCCTGAGGGAGTAGCAGGAGTTGTTTCTGCTTTGACTGAGAAGCGAAGGTCAGGAACACGCCGTTCGCCACGTCTTTGCCGTAGCCGAGCGTCAACTTGTAGGACCAAGTCCAACAGTTCCGGGAAGCCCGTTGGTAAAGCTGGTACCACTGATAAGGAGTCTTTCAACTCATCCGAAAGACCCTTATAGAAGACAGCTGCCTTCTTCTGTTCGGGCCAGGTGGTTTCTGCTGCCAATTGGTTAAAGCGAGTGAGGTAAGACAGAAGATCTGATTTGCCTTGACTGATAGCAAGGAATTCAAGGTCTGAGGTTTGTGCCTTATAACGCATATCAAATACGCTATTCATAGACTGAATAAGGGCATCAAAGTTATATAGGGCTGGATCATTGGCTTCGAGTAAAGGGTTAGCCCAAGCCGCCGCTGTTCCTCCCAGATGGGAAAGGAGAAACGCTGCTTTGGTAACAGCGTCAGGAAATGCCGATGGTCGACAAAGAAAATGTAAACGGCATTGATTGACAAAGGTCCGATAAGTCTTAGGATCTCCATAGAAGCGTTCTGGAGGGGCCAAAGGGAAAGGTCCAGGAAGCACAATGGGTGCAGACGATTGTGCCTGGGGTACAGGAGGGGCTGCTGCAGCAGCGGCATCACCGAACTCCTCATCGGGGGGTAAGGGCTGCACAAAACTCTGTAGCACATCCATACGTTGATGGAGAGTCGCATTAGCAGATGCCATATCGGTGCGTAAGGTCGCAAAGGCTTGTATCAAAGCCGCCATTGGATCCGCTCCCGTTTCCATAACCGATAGGCAAAAGTAATAGGCTCCTAAATCTGTCACAACTTTTACGCAATAGGAAAAGGATACAGATTTTTAAAGGATACAAGATCAGCCTCCGCTTAGGGAACCTCTTCACTCTGGGATAACCTGGATTATAACCAAGATGGTTCTGGGATATCTTGAAACGTGATTTTGCACAAGACTTTCCCCCCAAGAGCGCAGCCTGTAGAAGGTAGTAACTAACAGGCCAGGGGCTTAAGTGGAAAGGCAGGAGCAGCGACAACAGAGCTAGAGGAACAAAGAAAAGGATAGTTTAAGATAGCAGCCAAAGGTACAAAATACAATACTTGTTCCCTTCTTGACCCCTCTTACCTGCTTAGATAGGTAGGAAGTCCCGTAACCTGAAAGTGTGTAGTAGGAGGTTGGCTTGATGGTAGAAAATGGAAGTCCCAGTAGAAGAAAGTTTGTGCAAAGATCCACCTAACCCGAACGGCACGAGGGCGCGTCTAATAGTGTCCAAAATAAACCCCAAATATAAACAGCAAAGCGTCCCAAATCCAGGGAGTGACCAGCAGAAACAGGAGAGCGTCCGTTTGGTCACTTCAGTGTGTAGAGCGTTGTCTTCTTGTGAGCAGCGCCGTGTATTTTCCTGTGGTAAAGAGTTCGTATACTTTCTGTGTAGGAAGTAGGCAAAGAACAAATCCA
This sequence comes from Ambystoma mexicanum, assembly GCF_040938575.1. NCBI lineage: Eukaryota > Metazoa > Chordata > Amphibia > Caudata > Ambystomatidae > Ambystoma > Ambystoma mexicanum. The sequence continues at coordinate 1,097,887,349 of NC_090923.1, forward strand.
AAATACAAGCCAGGAGTTCGTTAACCAGGGGGAAACAACCGAGGGAGCCAGGAGCCAGAAATCGAGGGAAAAGACGTCAGAATAATCCTTGATACAAAGCCGGGTCAGGAATCAGATAACAGGAAGATAACCGTAGGTAATCGTAGATCGAGTACTCGAACTGAATAGTCAGTTTTAGGAGCACCCGTTACAAGGACACGCCACACTAAGTACTGGGATCTGTTTCAGAACGCAAGTCACGTTGTGGGCGTTTCCCGTGACTGCGAGCCGAAGGAATTCTGGACCTTGTAGTGCGGCGGATTCCGTGGGCTGAAAACAGTCTCCAGGGCAGTTTCCAACTGGAAGTAGATATCTGCAAGTGTCTTGAAATAGGAATGCGGGGCATGACAGAGAGACACCTATTGTGATGCTGTCCGTAGAATCTGCTGCTGCAATAGCAGTAGGATGCTGTGGACAATCCTCATATAATTGCTGGATTGCTAGCGCGAAGTTGCACTTTAAGAGTGGGCCGAAGTGTCCTGAAGGCCGACGTCTCTCAGGGTCCCGCAGACTGGAATGGGCAGGGTGGGTCCCAAATCGCAGTGCGTCTGGTGCTTCTGTGCTTGCGGGGTCCTCACATTATACACTACTGCCATCAGGGGGCACTGTACCTTCGTATACTGCAGCATGATATCACAGGGGATGCACATTTCCAATATAATCTCCCCATTTTGCTCACTGTCCTCAAATACGTCCTCATCAGTCATTTCCTTCAATTGTACTGTTGGGTCTACACATAGTACTGTGCGACACTTGCACACATCCTGGTCTGTTCCAATCAGGACTACTCTTTTGTGTGACACTACTAGTCCTTTGAAATGTAATGACAATATTGTCCCTGCCACCATCTCGGGTGGCACCATGGGTCGGAAAATAAAATCTGTGGGCACTCGCCAACATTTTGTCACAATTTGAGGCACTGCTTTTGCTAATACCTTGATACCATAGACAATTATGTCTGGGACCACAGGAACCCCACGGACTACTGCCTCCCTTGCCATTGCATTTATTATTACCATTGCTCGAGCTACACACATCCCTGGAGTGGAACACACTACCCCTTGATCTGTGAATGATCTAGTTACATTTAGTTTACTGAGCAGATCCCTACCCAATAAGTTAACAGGGGAACTCTCCGAATATAACAAGGGGGCTCATACTACCTTCCCTCCCACTTTTATATCCAGCTCCTCAGTATAGGGAACCGTAGAAATAGCTCCAGAGAATCCCTGCGTGTCAATAATGGAAAGTTCCCCTCCATAATGCATGATTTAGTTGCACCTGAATTTACCATAAATATAAATTGCCTGTTTCCTATTTCCACCTCCACCAAGGGCTCCTCTTCAGGGTGTGCGGTTGTTAATAGGATTGGACACACAAGTGCTCTCTGTGGGCTGTCCTAATCAGAATATGTATTTGTCCAGGGGAATTAAAAAGGGCCGCCCCTTGCCATTGCAACTCCTTGGAATGGGGCACCTGTTGCCCGTGCCATCCTGTTAAACTGTGTTCCCTCACCCTGTTGTGGTTGTTGCCCACATTGCCCTTGGGAACTGATTTTGACCCCCTGGCCCAAATTTCTGTTGTCCCATTCCTTGAGACCCTTGGAATCCTTGCCCTGGAGGTGATGGCCCATAATTAAATCCCGTCCCATGACTGTTCCTGCATTCCCTTGGAAAATGCCCCCATCTCCCGCAATACCAGCACTGTGATGTTCCCAATCCTTCTCCCCGGGGCCCTATCCCACCAAAGCCTCTTGGTCTCGCTCCTCAAAATCCTCCTCTTCCCCTTGGTTTGCCTTCATACAGCCACTGTGAATAGGGGTACTGTCCCTCCTACCCCATTGTCTCTGTCCTCCTTCACCCCATAGTGCCGCAGTTGTGGCATTCACAATTTGTTGAGTGTCTCCCATCCTGGTGCCGTCACCGGTGCTTGGATGACAACCTTCCACTAGTTTTACCTCATCTTTTGCTGCTTGTGCGCTTTCTCCCTGTCCCGCTCCTTGATTCTCTTACAATGGTGGACTATTATGCTTTGTATCGCCGCCCACCCTTTGGCTTCAACTGCCACAATTTTATCTTGTGCTTCCTGGACCTCTTTTGGTAATCCTCTCTTTACAATAAAATAGAAAAATGGTACTGAGTGGTCCCTTTTTTTCTATTTTTTTATTTGTTTATGGTTAAAACGTATAAACCTTTACAAAATATATTTCAAGTACTCAACAAATTAGCTACACCATTACAACTCATTTTAAAAGTTAAAGAAAAACATTTGAGGAAAATATTTAAAAATACTATTTAAAATAAAAAAAAAAAATCTTTAAAACAATCAACAAGATCTTTCTACTTTCCTTTCTGAACAGTTTACACAGCTCATGAAGGTACAAAACGCTCTTTTCATTTCACCACTGTGGAATTTCTACAATAGGTTGTAATAGAAGTAATTCATCTTCAATCACCTTTATGAATGCCACAAGAGCAAAGATTAATGCTTTCCCTTGCCCCAACATCAGTCAATTCCACAAAGTTTCCATGCAATCAACATAATTAGTGTTAACAAATCTCTTAAAATTTATTGTTCGAGCATTTTTTAAATGTGGACACTCCAATACTAGATGTTTTAATGTCTCTTCATTTTCATTACAATTAGGAAATCGACAATTAGATTTCAGATGCCCTCGTTTGAACATCCCCAATGCATGGTTCTTTCCAAGGTATGTATCTGATTCAATTTGAATCTCATATAGTACCTCCCTGCAATATTACACGGGAAGATTGATAAATATAAACAACAACCATCCCTTTTACGTGAATACTTTGCGTATTCCTTATACGTCTTTAGCTTTGTAAGTTCTTCAATTGTGGTTATCCAATCTTGCTCAAAGAGCTTTTGTTTAATGAAACCAGGTCACCTATGTAGATCCACTTGATCAACTCCCAATATATATAGAATTGCTTTCATTCTCACACTGTATGTCCTAAGTGAACTTGAACTACTGTATGGGGTTGCTGTTGGTACTCTTGTTCAGAGAGGAATTGCCATAGCATTTCAGTGTTGAACTGCCCATGTGGGTGGGACAAAGATTGATATGCAAATGGATATTTCCCATCTGTGAAAGGTACAGTGAGGAGAGGCGTGTGCTGCAAACTCTCATCTCATGCCATGTTCTTTCTGGAGAGGAGTGCCTGCTACCTTTTTGAAATATATACACATGATGGAATATGGTCAGGTCCTTCAGATCTTGAGTTGGACAGTTTCTTAATACCCCATTCAATATCTTCAACCGTCCATTTAAACATAAAAGATGCAGTATTCGATGGAATAACAAATTTGTTTTCCGCCAAACATACCAGTAATTCGAATTTAGAGCCAAAAAAGGCCCTCCATGTATCTGCTTGAATTATATTTTTAGCATTGATACCAATGGTCACTGGATTATTCTTAATTACAGAGCATACATATCTACTGTTATTCTTGAAAATGGCACTAATCATGTCACAGTTTTGATTATTGAATTGGAGTATATGGAATTCTTTGATCTTATTCTTCTAGCTTTGTAAAATTCTATTTTTAAGATACCTATATTGAGTCACACTCAAATTTACTCTTTTTAGATTTCTTAAGTCTCTGTTTTTCTTTCGTTTTAGACATTTAATGAAAAAATCGAAAGAGTGCCGGGTGTCGATTCTGCACGGTTTTTGATTACTTAACAGATACGATAAAGCATTCTTAATTGACACTACCACCATTTTGTCCCAGTATTGCTGATCTTTTAATTCTGGAAAGTTGATGTTGTCCCTGCAATGTAACTCTTTAGAGACCAATTCTACTAGTTTCCTACAAACTGAGGGATTCCATCTGATTGAGTTTTTGGTACGCTTCTGCTTTATTACCCTCAATAAATCATTAACCTCAAGTGTGTTACATTCGATTGAGAGTGACAAGTGTATAGGGGCATGGTCACTACCGGTAAAATCGTTTATGTCTGCACTTACAATCTTAGCTGAAAGCTAATCAGACGTGCAGAAATAGTCCTGATGTTCAAGTCCTGATAGAGTGAATTCATTGGTGGATTAGTAATTTTACTATAATTTTCTAAGGCTCGCCATTCCCATCTGCATCCCAAAGAAATCAATCCGCATTCGTGCCGGATAACGCAATTGGGAATGAAAGTAGATAATTGGAGTGCTGATTTTAACACATTTCTCTGTAAGGTGTTAAGTTGACTTTTGAAGTTATGCAAACATATATCCAAGGAATACAGTAAGACAGGTTCCACTTTTAAAGTTAAAAAGGCCAATACCGGGTTCAAAGAAAATGTACAGTACTTTTGAAATATAACTTTCATCTGTGTCACAACTGAATTTAAGGGAGGAGGATTTCAATCCCCTCTCCCGAACCACAGAAGCCGTATGGATCGACCCCTCCCACCGTGGTTGGCACGGGCGCCTGGATGTTCGAATTACAGGTAGCCACGTGGCAGCCAATGGGGGGAAGAAGGAGTTAGGGAAAGGGGATGGACAGATAAAGGGAAGGAAGGGAAGACAACAAGACATAAAACGACAAAAGACCCCTACAATTCCTGACTAGATAGCTTAATACTCCTGCAACCTGACCTGACTCTATCTTCAGTAATTAGTTAACACATAACACGCCACCCTACACAAATCGTGAGCAAACATGGATAAGCACAACATAATGCACATAGAAAGGCGCTTTTCTCCATGTGGAAAAGCGAATAATTGGAAATGACTTAAAACCATAATACACTGATCATGAACAGAGAACATTGAGACGTTCACATGCCTCACAAAACATGGATTAACATAATACACTGCACATAGAAAAACCTTAATAACTGGAAATGCGGATTAGAAGAGTTGTATTTTCCCTGGTGCTTAGAACGTGAGGTAAAAAATGTGCCTGCAACCAGACTGGCGTTTATCTTGCCCGAAACCAAGGATTTATGTGCCTTCACTTAACTTTTGGTCTGGACGTTTTCCTCAGACGTCCGGACATAAATACTTGAAGCTTCTGATTTACTCCATGTTAATGCCGTAAACCGGCCAAGCAAACAAACATAGAAACACTTAACTGATGGTCCGGGAGCCTACTGCGGCTGACCCGGACCTGTAGCTCTGGAGCAGATTAAGGAGCGTGTGCGGCCACACCCCGGGATATAAAGATGCCTTGCGACATAGCCGGCGTGACTCCTTCCAGCCACTCGCTTACACCTTCAGCGTTCCTGCTTCGCTCCTGCTGCCGTCGCCGCCGCCGCCCATGCTCTCCAACATTAATCAACAGCACATGAGCATGGGCGGGCGGGCGTTAAGAGCCCAATCCCTAATTGCAAAGTGCCGGCAGCTGAGTACCGACAGGCCCAAGGAACTACACATTTCCCCATGCCTGCTGGGAATTGTAGTTTTTAGATATGCCGTACCTGCTTCCTCCTGCACCACAGGCCCTTATTCCTGACAATCTGGCTTGAAAGTGTTTGTGACTTAGAATGCAGATATTCTGTCCAGGCTTTCAATGTTGATGAATTGCTCAAACAATAGCATTTTTTACCTGTGTTGAATATCATGATATTAGTTCTAGATGAATTAGGTTTCAGATTAAATTGATATGCATAGTCAGAAAACATTTGCAATTTTCTTTGCAAACCAACGGGAGTCAAATCAAACAAAATAATATCATCTGCAAACGCTATCCAGTTCAATTTTAGGGAACATAGACGTGCGGGAAGTATATTGTTGGAATTCCATATCTCATCTAAATCACGTAGGTATAAGTTGAACAGTGTCGCAGCATAATTACATCCTTGTTTTAATCCAAGATATGAGTTAACAGGCTCAGTTAGTGCACCCTCCTTTGTCGTATGAATCCTATATGATGTATTTTGATGGAATTTACAATCCAGTTGATTAAATAGACTGGCATACCAATTTTATACACCTTTAACCATAGCAGACCAAGTACCACCATATCAAAAGCAGCCGTCATATCAATTGATGCAATATATAAAGTGCTAAGCTCTCTTGATTTAAATCCTGCTAATAGGTGGGCCATGGTGGTTGCATTCACGGAAGTACTCATGGCTTTCCTAAATCCAATTTGAGCCTCAGAGTATGCATTTAGAGTTACCAGCTGCTTATCCAATTCAAAGAGAACGAGGATCAACATTTTCTTTGCTGCTGCATCCGTCAGAGAAATAGGCCTGTACTTTCCAGGACTTAGTGGGTCGCCTTTTTTATTAATGGGGATGAGAATAGCAGTTACCCACGATTCTGGTAACACACCTGAGGTCAAGATCTTATCAAATGTAATCTTTAGTATCCTAGCCCAAAATTTGTAATCTGCTCTATATGCACGTGACAGGGCAACCAGACGTGGACTCCCTGCTCACTGAGCTCAGAGAGGCACAGCTTCACCTCACTGTTGAGGCCCAACAAGGCTGAAACACGTGTATGGCAATGCTGTTGGTACTCTTGTTCAGAGAGGAATTGCCATAGCATTTCAGTGTTGAACTGCCCATGTGGGTGGGACAAAAATTGATATGCAAATGGATATTTCCCATCTGTGAAAGGTACAGTGAGGAGAAGCGTGTGCTGCAAACTCTCATCTCATGCCATGTTCTTTCTGGAGAGGAGTGCCTGCTACCTTTTTGAAATATATACACATGATGGAATATGGTCAGGTCCGGCAGCTCTTGAGTTGGACAGTTTCTTAATACCCCATTCAAATTTGTTTTCCGCAAAACGTACCAGTAATTCAAATTTAGAGCCAAAAAAGGCCCTCCATGTATCTGCTTGAATTATGGTCACTGAATTATTCTTAATTACAGACCATATATATCTACTGTTATTCTTGCAAATGGCACTAATCATGTCACAGTTTTGATTATTGAATTGGAGTATATGGAATTCTTTGATTTTATTCTTATAGCTTTGTAAAATTCTATTTTTAAGATACCTATATTGAGTCACACTCAAATGTACTCTTTTTAGATTTCTTAAGTCTCTGTTTTTCTTTCGTTTTAGACATTTAATGTCAAAATCGAAAGAGTGCCGGGTGTCGATTCTGCACGGTTTTTGATTACTTAACAGATACGATAAAGCATTCTTAATTGACACTACCACCATTTTGTCCCAGTATTGCTGATCTTTTAATTCTGGAAAGTTGATGTCGTCCCTACAATGTAACTCATTAGAGACCAATTCTACTAGTTTCCTACAAACTGAGGGATTCCATCTGATTTAGTTTTTGGTATGCTTCTGCTCTATTACCCTCAATAAATCATTAACCTCAAGTGTGTTACATTCGATTGAGAGTGACAAGTGTATCGGGGCATGGTCACTACCTGTAAAATCGTTTATGTCTGCACTTACAATCTTAGCTGAAAGCTAATCAGACTTGCAGAAATAGTCGATCATAGAACTAGTTGAACCTCTTTTCCACGGTATGCAAAAGTTGGATTGATGTAATGAACAAATGAGATTTCCCAATCCCAAAAGTAAGATCTCCATTTCTCACCTCTTAGTCATGTGTGTTTCAATTTTGGGGAGTGGGTTTTATTCGATACTTCGGTGGGTTCACTACATAGAGAATTAAAATCCCTGCCTATTATTACTTCGAAATTGGGGTTGAGAGTGAGTGCATGTTCCAGGCATCTATCGATGTCATCAAACATTTCGCCAATAAGATATTTCGCAGGATTCCAATACAAACTAATCAGTAATATAGGATTACACTTCACACTCTTTACGTCTATAGAGACCGCAAGGATATGGATAGATGAATATACCATCTTGGAGTGACAATCAATAGAATTGTTTATACAAATTGCAAGCCCACCTGATGGTCGACCATCCAAACCCTTACATGCAAAGCAACAATAGGTGCAATACCCTGGAACTATTAATGCATCTATTTTCATGGTTTCTTGCAAAAGTATAATAACGGATGGATCACAAAGTAGAAATGAGCGAGTCCATTTCAAGATATTATGGTACCACATGAATTCCAGGCCAACACTTTAAGCCTCAATTGTGTTGTGCCTTGCTCTACGTTTTGCTTAGCCCTGGCTTTGCCACAAAAAATATTTTTAATAGAGGTTCCAACCATCCCAGATTGTTGTTCTTTCGAGCAATATCCAAGATTTGGGAAATGCATAGCTTTTCTCCTTGAGTGTTCCCAATCTACCTATTTTCATATTCAGTCTGTTTATAATAATAATTATATTTATAGTGTAGGAATTCTTCGGCTACCTTTTCATCATTAAATGTATGAAGAACAAACCCCATATCGGCTAGTTCATTCCTGAATGACTAAATGAGTTTTAAAACATGATCAGAAAATAGATGACACGTCATTCTATAATTGTTATTGGGTGCCAAAGCGATCCTATCAAAATAGTTAGAAGTTAGAATTCTTAAAGATGGAATCCTGTATATTAGATCCAATAGGAATCTTCTGTTAATTCTAGCATGACCTAACATTTCTTGTCAACCTACCAGACCCATCATGTTGATTCCATTTTTGGGTCCCACTTCTGTTAAATTATCTTGGTTGATGGGGCATGTTAGTTCATCGGCAGGCCCTTTAGTAATAGAGTTACTAATAGAAGCTTGACTTTCCACATTTGGAACGCAGTTAGTATGTTTGGATATTCTTAGCTGCATGCAACCTTCCTCCTTATGATTGCTACGCATGTTACCCGTGCTCAGTGTTTCAAAACATGGATTACTTTGTGTTGAAGGAATTAACACCGCCGTCATTTTCACCAATTTGCATTAAGACAAATCGATTCTCGCGTGATTAGGCTTTAAATTCACACTCACCCCCACTGTGGTGAGATCAATGGTACTACTTTCTAGTTTTGGTACATGTACAGTGTTTAAAACATATTTGTAGGTTTCCTTAGATAATATAAGTTCCTTACATTTCCCTGTGCCAATCATAACTATGGGGGAATCTTTAATCCATGTTGCTAATTGCCACACTCAGCAGCTTACTGCAAATTTCTGAATATAAGTGTGTTTGGGGATTAGTGACAGTGTGATTGCCCAGGTTGTCATTAGAGTTATTTGCGTTTCGATCATTGATCATAATAGTCGATGTGCATTTTCTGCCTTCGAACGGGAAGTACTTCGATAGCAATTTCTGCGTTTTTATAGACCCTTCTCCTGAGTCATCTGCTAGTGTGGCTTTTTTCTTTAAGTCCAGGTTCTGTACAGAAAGTTTCTGCAAGGTTTAATTCTGCCCGGGCAAAAATCGAGGTACTTTTAACAAAGTCTCTCACTTCTGTTCCTCGTGAGCCTCTTTAACATTGCCCCTTTCAGTGCTGAGATGAAGTTGGCTTTCTTTAGAGAGTTGGTTAACATCTATCACATCTTCTTCCACATTCAAAAGGGGTTCAGGGATTGTTGGTTTCCCAATCTCATTAGTGCAATTTTTATTCCTTCTTTTAAAAAAAAATTTAATTGGCAGGTTGCCTCTTTTTTTCAGTTCGTTTCACGGCCCGTTTCTGTAATTCACATTGACGTCTAGATAAAACACCTTGCTTTGCTGGGGGTATTTCCGTAGGCAGTTCCACGCTGCTTTGTAATTCAATTAAATTTGTCAGTGCAGTTGGTCTGTCAAGTATCTCTTCTCTATTTGACCCCACTTGCATAGCGTCATTAGATTGCAGTAGGCTAACCTCCCTTTTTATTTCAGCTATATTAATACTAATAGCATTGAGTATGGTATCCACTATGTCACTGAGCTCAAGACTTTGTACAGACAATTATTTCTCATGGGGTGCCGTTGATACAACACTCCAATGAGAGCCTTGCTCATATGTAATTTTTAATTTACTCTGTCCAGTTTGGGTATTTTCCTTCATATAAGTTTCCCTCGCCAAGATATAACCATCTAATCTATTAATTTTAGTCATAATTTCCTGGATGTTGTATTTGATGTCACGTAGTTCTAGGTTTGTAAGGTTGTGACCTTTATCTAGCAGATCAAGGATCCGAATTATAACTGGAAATGAATATTCACCATGAGAGTCTGGAGTGGGTGAAGCTGTTATGTCACACCCACTTGCTTGTGATATGTTGGGAAGTTGCCCCTGTTCGTTGTACCCAGGGTTACCCAGGCCACTCCCAGAAGGTCCCAGTTTTTCAATAGATGGTTTACCATTGCCTCCAAAGCTTTATAACATACTGCCGGGGCCTTAGAGTATCCGTTCTCATCTTTTAGATCATTGTAAGATTTTCCCCTTGGAATCAGAGGGGTTAGCAGTCCAATTGAGAGACGAATCCTATCATCTAATTCCACCATGTCATTTAGCCCAAACTCTCCTGATGAATTTAGGTATGCACTATTTGTATTCAGTTGCAGCCCCATACTTGGTGAGTTTGTACAACCAAGCACTGGGCTTTCCATGAGGGAGTTTACATGCTGCTCTGAATTCGACCTTATACTACAAGCAGTTCCTAGCTGCAGTTCAACCAGGTTAGTATCACTTATAGGTTTAAACTTACACTTTTAAGGCTTTTATGCTAATTTTGGTCATCCAAATGTATATTTGTTGAATTTTTTATTTTCCCCTCCATGACAGTATCCTCCGTTGCGCCATTCACAGCGTTATTAGCAGCGTTAGATTCCTGAAGATTCTCACAGTTCCGTGCGAAATTAAAGGAAGCGGGCTGGATGAGGGCAGTTCCTATGAACCTGCCTCTTCTCAGTCCACTCGCCATTAACTGGCGAGAAACTTCACACTAGTCACCTAGTTTATAGAATATTAGGTTATAGTTAACACAACAACCTTTCTTGTTAGCTAATAGTTATTTTACTCACCGCTCCCCCGCACACCCAAACACCACAACACCACACTTGGAGCACTTGAGATGCGTGCGCAGATGCGCATGCACTGGTGCTTATAAGGATGCTCGGAGTTTAGAGATGTCAGGGGCGGGGCGATTTGTGCTTTGAATCCAGGAAAAACACAAAAGGTGGGCGTCAGAGTAGGCTGGCACTATGACGTTTCTACATGTTGCACAAACACATTTCTAAACCAGCCCACAAAACTTTGAGCCAGCCCACTCTGGTCAATCCAGCCCACAATAACAGTCCAGCCCCTTTACTACACGTAGTAGTAGCGTATAGTTCGGTGAGTAATTACTTTGGGATTCGGAGTCCACTAATGTTCCGCGTTTCGCCCGCACGGCCTGGGCTTGCTTCCTCTTGCCTTGACGACCACGGCATCCTCATAAAAGTCCACTTAAACAGCAACACAGCAGCATGGAAGTATGGAAGTAGAAGAAGGTGTGTAGCAACACCACAACACCACACTTGGAGCACTTCAGATGTGCATGCACTGGTGCTTATAAGGATGCCGGGAGTTCAGAGATGTCGGGGGCGGGACGATTTGTGCTTTGAATTTTGGGATCCGGAGTCCACAAGTGTTCCGCGTTTCGCCCGCACGGCCTGGGCTTGCTTCCTCTTGCCCTTACGACCACACCGTCCTCATAAAAGTCCACTTAAACAGCAACACAGCGACATTGAAGTATGGAACTAGAAGAAGGTGCGTAGCAACACCACACTTGGAGCACTTGAGATGCGCCCATTGGTCCCATTGCCCTCCTGTCTCAACTCTTCACATTTCCTGTAACTTAAGAATAAACCTAACTGGATCCTCATCATCACCCATTGTGCACTGCATTAAAGAATGTAAGTCAGGGGTATCTGGGTGCATCCTTCAAAGGGCATCCCATACCCTTGCCCTTACATTAAAGGCTGCTCCATCGTGTTAATTTCTTGCCAGACTTACACCAGGGTACCTAGCGCTTGCCCATATGTCTGCAGCCTGGTCCCCAACTATGGCGACCAGAAAACTCTTAAGGTCTCCTAGTGCTAAGGGTACCCCTGCTGTTTGTTTTTCAAAGTAATAAATCAATTTACTGGCGCCAGCTGTAAGCTGGGGGAGAGCTTTCATCAAATGATTTTTTTCCATTTGAGGCCATGGCACATACTGCGTTATCCCTACTCCTTTATGTTTAAGAGGCATTTGCATGTCTATTTTGTTTTCAACCCCTTTAGTATTCTTCTGATCTTGTACTACCACCATTAAATCTGGTCTATTTCTTGGTCTAGCCCTCCTCTATGCCTCCAGTGGCAGGGACGGGTTTCTCGCCGCCTCTTCTGCATGATCTCTTTCTTGCCCAGCCTCTTCATTATTTCTACCACCTTGATCTTCCCATTCATTTTCCCTTGCTTGTTCTACTTCTTGTCCCAGGAACGTCCATACCCTCTCCCCATCATCATTTTCAAGACAAACATTTTTAATTGCCCCAGGATTGAATCTAAACAAAAAATCTCCTGACTTCCAATCCCCTATTTTCTGCACTAGTATCCTTATTTCTGGTGATACTTCAGGTTCTTGTAACCTGACTAACATTTCCTGCAACACTCTTAACTCGTTGTCTATATCTACTTGTGGACCCTCTGGGTACACTGGTGCTACGGGCATGTCAGCACTTGTGGATGGGTTATATGGAGGTGGAGGTGCAAAAGCTCTTGAGTTCCCCCCTAGTAGCTAATCCTGATAATCCTGTTGTTGACACTCTCTCTACCACTGGAGGTTTATAGACTGGATTTGTATACCCTACTGCAGGTTTAGGCATTACGGGGTATAGCCCCTTACATTGGATCTCTTTTTCACCTTCCTGATCTTCCATATCCTCGAATAATTGCCAAAGATCTAAAATCTCTTTTCTTTTTTGAATTTTCCCCTTTATATTTTGCTGCTAAAAAGATGGACATTTTTTCTAGCATGTTTCTGTTAGGGGAGCCCTGCTCTACCCATGAGCAGGACATCCCCCATCCTTTTTTTCCACTACCCATTGTTTGTGATATTTATCTATCCTGTCACAATACAGTGGCAGGACCCTATGCATGTGTTTTATTGGAGTTTATTCCCTCATAATGTTGCGTGCGTCGCTAATGCTTCACTTAGACCTTACTACTATGCTGCGCACGCTGCTGCTTGTTACAAAAATACAGATCAACCCTCTTTTTCCCCAACCCCTTTTGATTCTTTTACACTTTGATTTCACACACACACATACCGTGACTCATCCACCTTACTTCCCTTTTCACCACAAAAGGCAGCAAGAGAAAATATGCACAAATAATTTACTAAAATCCAGACCCATTCCTTATACCGAGCCACTACTTATTTTCCTTATATCCTTGTAATACCACCTTCCTATCTTTTTTAAATATAATGAGGATCCCATTGCTTTTATCGTCATAAAAGAATAATGCGTGGTACTACCTTGTCAACCTATTATGTCTGAGTATCCCTTACTTCCCAGTCCTTATACGCTTTCCTCTCAGTGTTTTATATGCTGAGGCTCCCTTTATACCACATCACCAAAAAGTCCTACTCAATCTATTCCATACCATTTCACCAAAAGCCCTATTCAATCTATTGACCTTGTTCTTTATCCATTCACATCAACATACTGACATCACGGGACCCGCCGATACCGCCTCCGCCTAGGAGGCACCCCTTAATACCGACTCGGTAATAACATCATGCTAATACCGGGCTCGTAACCCGGAAGTAACGTAATCGTGTCGGAACGGGAAATGCGCCAGCGGCCATCTTTAAAAACGCAATCCATTGCAATCCTCCCAAACCACCAGTGTTGCACAGGAGAGACCAGGGCCTTCCAAATCAACATGTCTAAGGCAACCAGAAAATCCAACCCCCGCCTGCGCAAGAAGCGTTTTTCTGATGTTGAACTTAACATGTTGGCGGACACCCTTGCTGCCCATGCGGAGGACATAAACACCCATAACCTCAAAAGGGAGGCGCAGCAGAGAAAGAAGGAGATATGGGAGGAGGTAGTCCGCAAGGTATCTGCAGTCGGCACCACCCCACGGACAGTCAAAGACTGCAAGAAAAGGTGGGGTGACCTCCGCCTTAGGGTCCGCAACATCCTGGCCAGCAATCGGAGGGAGGCCATGGCCACAGGCGGGGGTGTTCACTCTCCGACCAAACTAATGTGCTGGGAGGAGACCTGTAGTACTTTTATCCAGATGGAGTCTATCGAGGGCTTCGGTGAGATGGAGATGGGTGCTGCAAAATCTGGAGATGGAGGTGAGTGACCCTGCAGACCCCAGTAGGGGAAACCATGACGTAGCACAAGTGGTCTGGAATAGAGCCTAGGCAAGGCAATGCATGTTCCAACACACACACATCAACAAATCCATGTCCAGATGGAGGCCCAAACCCTGCCACACTGAAATGCATGCTGAGTGGCAATCCCATTACCAACAGACAGCCAACACACAGGGGCCATTCCCATGTCATACATCACACAACCCCCAATATAACGACATGCCACCTGCCAGGCAGCATTCCTGAATTGAGACGTCACGGCAAATGCCAAAGTGCCCCCCTTCAAACTACCCTGTGTGACACACCTGTAAAATATGAATGCATGATAAATGAAAATCTCCACAGCACCATATAATACATCTTGCATGTAACACCATCACTGATGCCCTGCATCTCTTCTACCGCCCCCCCCCCCCAGGCACCGATGGAGAAGATGGCAGTGAAGGACCAGCCAGAAGGGCTTCCACGTCCCGGGCCAAAACTACTGCCACAGGCAAAACCACCTCTGCAGCCTCGCAGCCCACACCAAAAGCGAGTGCCCAGGCCATGCCCACACATGCAGGCCCCACAGCTACTCCTGAGACCGGAACCACAGTGCTGGCAACACCAGCGGAAGGGGAGGCCAGTGGCACCCATTCTGCAGAAACAAGTTCCGTTGGCGAGGCAGCAGCCACAGCCCCACTGAGCGACATCGAAATTGGAGAGGAGGAGTATGTGGATGAGGAAGACCTAATGCAAGTGTCATGTCCACACACCCCAAGCCCCCTGTCCACCCCCCAACCCCACACTCGGGCCACACCCTCCAGCACCATTGCGGATCCTGCACTCCACAGTTCAGACCTCAGCACCACCCCCGAGGCCAGCCCTGCAAATGCATGCCCGGTCAGAGCACCCTCAACCTCTGCTGCTCCCACCAACCTTGAGGCACGGCTATCAAGAGTGGAGGCAAGACAGGACTCCATGCTGGAACTTGTTAACAATATGTGGCGGAGGGAGAGGACACAAGGCGAGAGATAGCGCAGGCCGTTGCAGGGAACACTGCCGCTATAAATGCCTCTGCGGTGATGATGCGTGACAGTCTAGGGGCCGTCACGCAGGTCCTGACCTCAATACCGCAGCACATGCAGCAGCAACAACCTGCACCAGCCATGCCAATCACTACGGCATCCACCCCATCCACCACATGGCGGTACAGGGGGGTAGCACTTTTCTGTAGTTTACATTAATACACCTGTTGTGTAAAAAATCATTTAATGCCTGGACTTTGTTCATTTCGTATGTATCCATTTTATTCATGACAGTGCACAGTGCCCAACTCCCCACATACCCTGTGTGCATGTCCACATGGACCCAGTGCTCAGTGTAGCACTGACACATATCCATCAACGTCCCTGTGGTTCAGAAGTATTCGTCAATCAGTTATTGGCGTACAGCACGGCCATCTTGTGCATCACGTACTGGCAGGGGTGCTGCTTCTCCTCCGTCTTCATCCTCATCATCCACACCCGGTGCATGCATGACAATGTCAGGTGGCAGTGGTACATTTCTCCAGACGCGCATGTTGTGCAGCATGACACAGGCCATGGTGATGTTTGCCACCTTCTCAGGTCTATAAAGGAGTGCTCCACCAGACCTGCTTAGGCAGCGGAACCACGCCTTCAACAGGCCAAAGTTCTGCTCAATCACGACACAGGTACGGGTATGAACCCGATTGTACTCCTCTTCATGGCTGTTCCTCGGGTTCCGCACAGGGGTAAGTAGCCACGGCTTCAAGGGATATCCTCCATCACCTGCATGCGAATACAAAGAGGTCTGTGTGAGTCACTCTGAGCTGGCACGTTCAGGATTCACAGCCATGGCCGCAGCAATTTGCTGCTGACATGCACATGTCCCTGTACGTATGCACATATATCATTTAGATGCATTGTATACTGCAATATGGTGTGCTAGTCTGGATGGTGTTGAACAGATGATGAAGGGTTATTTCTTGCATGCTGATGCCGATGTACTGTGGATGCAGGGCGATGTCTTGCCTCCCATGATTGCTGTGTATACTACTCTGTGCATAGTCACACTAGCCAAATTGGCACAGTTGCAATCATGTTTGCTCATGCATTGCTTGACATACCCATGGTGGCCAGGTTGTGCGTTTTACATGTTGTCGTTGATATACGGCATTGGTCCAATGTGTGACAGTGATGTGTCATGTTCGGGTTGGGAGGTTCAGGTCAGGAGTGTTTAGCTCTGCGTGCATTCTTCCCTCACCGCCCATTCCCACCCTGGTGCAGTATGCATCCCCCCACCTCACACCTCTGATGCACTGCCATGGGCCAGTCAGGCAACTCACCAAGCAGCCAGGCACGTCGTCCAGCATGTCGCTCCATGTAGTGGGGTAGCATGGAGTTACGCAGCACCATGGCATCATGTGTAGATCCGGGATATCGGGTGCAACAATGTGTGATGATCTTGCTGGAGTCACATACCATCTGCACATTGATCGAGTGGTATTGCTTGCAATTGCAGCACACCGCCTCTAGGGCATGGGGGACTACCAATTCTACATGGGTGCAATTGGACATGCCTGCCAGTGCATGGAAACCTACTTTGGTGTCAGCAATCTCCTGGGTAGTCTGTGGTAGGGATATGTGGGTGCTAGCGTGCTTCAGGAGGGCATCCAGCACTTGGGTCAGCATGCATGAAAAGAGTGGTTGTGAAATGCCATGCAGCTGGCCCACTGTGTGCTGGTAGGTGCCTGTGGCCAGGAAGTGGAGCACAGACACCACCTTTAGTAGCGGGGGACGGCAGTGCGTATTTCAATGAGGCTGACAATGTCGTCATGTATCATGTCCACTATGGGTGTGATGGTGTCCCGGTCCAACCGGTACAGGGTGTGGATCTGCTCAGGGGTTAGATTGAATGGACTGAGTCTGATGCGAGGAATTGGTGGCTGCCTACGAGGTACTACTGGCTGCACTGGTGGTAATTGCTGGGCCTGTCTCACCCTCCTTCTCCGCCTGCGTCTCCTCTGTGCTGCCTGTGGCTGTGGTTGTTGTTGTAGTTGGTGTTGTTGCTGTAGTTGTAGCAGTATAGGCATGTCCTCCAGCCCCATGATTGCAACAGCTAGTGGTATCATTTTGGTGTTACTGGGACAGGCTCCATTGACTCCACCTGTGGTGATTGTGTGCACCTGTGGCAGTTGCCTTGACTGCAGTTTGCTGTTTACAGGTGGTCCGCGATGCCTGTATGGCCGCCATCGTGCAGGCCCTAATTACCGCCTTCGGGATGCCGGTAATTGCATGCCCGCATGAGTTGTGATGTCCTCCTATTACCGGTATCCCGGTATTTACTCCGCGAAGGGGTGTTTACGCGCGCGAGCCGGCATGAAGGGGCACGGTACGAGTGGTGGCGGTATTGGTGGGTTGTCGGGTCGTAATGGCCCGGACCCATTAACGATGCCGGTAATACCGTTCCGCCTTCCTATTTTCATTACCTCCATTCTCGTAACGAGGCCCACTGTCATACATTCATACATGCATGTCCCCTTGCTGTTCTCACTTGCAAGAGTATACTCCCATGTGTGCACTCGAGTAGCCTTCGTTACGAAGTCCCAGTACTGGCCTCTCTTTCTGGAGCCAGGCCCCGCTTTAGTGAGCAGAGAGGATTTCTATTAAAATGGCTCCTACTAAAGCCATTTCAGGAAACACGTGTTTTTTGATTTAGGGGACTGATTGCTATAGATGGGCGTGTCTCCTTCCCAATGACTAGGCCTGGGTCCACGCAAAGTACAGGGGAAAGACTGAGATCATATTGGAACGTCACCACTGTAAGGGTAGCCCAATTTACAGGGGTATCCCTAATTATAAGGGTACCCCTAATCATGTGCACACCAAAGTAAATGCACCCCTCTAGCGAAGTAAGGCCAAGAGTCTATCTTGCAAGGATAACAAATGTATTCTTTACAGAAATGAGGAGAGGAGCAAAGACCTTTGCTGCCTGAACGGTCTCTTCCGTCCCTCAACCGTTGCTTTCTCCTGCCAAACTGATGCCAGGCAGGAGCTTATATACTCTTGGCTTGGTCGTTGGATATGGGCATGGCTTCATCCCAAACCGTCCTGCTTCCATACAAGGAATGCTGTAGTGTTCCTTTCTTCATCATCAGCAATTTCTTTACATATTGATACCTTATGCACACTGCAGGCCTGCATACTTTTACAATACTTGAGGCCTAGCCCCAGGAAAAACTAAACATTTCTATAACTCATTTTCATCCATACTCCATTCATTCAACTCATATATTTATCTGGTTTTATAATCTCCTAAATACCTTGTTTTCCATAATTCTGCATTGTGTGCATTGAGCATGTTAAAATCCCCTTTTAGCATACATGGGTTTTTGACAGACAGCAGACAGCTGCTGAGTTACTTTGTGCTGTTCTGCCAGCCTTAGTGACGCAACACCGCATGAGCCCTGTGATCCATTTTTAGCACAGGTTGCATTCTTTCCACCGGAGAGCCTGCTTGCATCTATCGTGCTTTAAGATTTTTAGAACTGCATGAGATTTAACATTTACAAATGTATTCATCCAATAGTTATTTGCACCTTATATTTAAATAATTTCCTTCTTTTGGTGCCTGCCCATGTCTGCGTGTGTGATTATATCTGCATAGAAAACCTTTTCCCATGCCCTCCTCCCCCTAGTTCCTTGTAGTGCCTAGAAGCAGTCAAAAGAAGTATTGCTTAATTCTAAAGGGCTTGGGGGGTACAGGAAGACACTAGCTCCTCCCCAATATTATCAATACTACTACAATCAAAACCAACTAGGCTGGACAAACTACCTAGACAATTGAAAAAGAGTAGGAATTTCAAGTAGGCCACAGCATCTGCCTTCTGTGCAACTCTTAACTGCTTAGCTAGATTCGCTTTAGTCCCTTGATGATCCTACCGACCTAGTATCATGTTTTTTTACATGCAATTTCAATTATTGTTGACTACTTGACACCTGAAAAAACTAAAATGATCAAACCAGAAACAGTTAAGAACTCCTGGCTTGGTGATAACATTATTTAGGTTAGAAAACAGAAAAGAATCTTGGAGCGGAAAACGTATTATCATTGAGGTCAAGCCCAAGGACTTTAACACTAGTGTTGGGGAGTACAGCAACATTGGAGAGTGCACCCAATGCCCTAAACGTGCACGGAAATACAAACTGTGAAAATCACTATGAAAAGGCGCAAGTTGGAGAAGCAAGCAGTTGCCAAATAAGACACTAGTAACCAGGCTTCAGTAAGCCATAATGCATACACCTTATAGATGAACATAACCGTGTGTCCTTAAATAGATACAACATCGTTTAACATTAGTTTGGGGAACAAACCAGAAGTATTCATAATGATAATGAATGACTGAAACCCTTAACATTAGCTGAATACACAGTATATGTAGGCCTTGAGAGCTGGTTAGCTATACCTGAAGCATAAACCCTTTCCCCCCAGCAGAAAACATCAGCCAGACCTTTGCAGAGAGACACATACATCATAAGTTGCAACTCCCCAAAGCAAAAGACTGAATACCGCACAGTGATTGATTAAGGCAAAGGGGGGTGTGCATCTTCCCAGGCCTGAGTTGCAGTAGTGAGGTCATGAAAGAGCAACAAATAAATATACCAGACCACAGAGCTAAAGGACAGGACACTGCACACTGATTGGTCAAAACACATCAGCTTACTTGTGTTCCCAATTAAGTGTGTAAGCAGTTAAGCCCCAGCACATATGGTCAAAGGCAGGATAGATGAAATCATGAGAAAGGAAGGACATGCAAGTAATGTTTCCATCAGCGAGTTGCAATGTGGACAGGCGATGAACAGTTCATAATGTAACAGTAAAACAGTGCCAACCGATTAGGTCAATGGGAAAGGATGCAAAAGTTATCATTTCAGTGTCACACTGTCACAACTCACAGAGGGATTGGTTGAAATTGACATAGTCATTCACTCCACGCATACTCCTCTTCGAGCAACCAATTACACAGCAAGCTTAAATGATACAAGTTTGAAAGAGTATTACCCAATCAGCACCCTGGAAAGGAGATGATCTCAACATGAATGAACTAACAGTTTGATATTCTAATTTAGTCACAAGGTTAGAATAAATCAATAGAGTTAGGAAATGTATGGAAGCACCTATAGTACAAATGATAATGTCAAATCAGAAGACAGCAAAATGTGAATAAGTCATAACATTTGTTGTATTTTCTCTTCAGTAATTTCCTATAAAACCGACCATCTTATGTTTTGTAGTCAAATGTCTTTTTAGATCATTCGCTGCCTAGGCTGTTATACATTTTTGGATTGACTTGTATGACTTGGAATGGGACTTGTCTTACACTAGAATCAATAATGCCAGGTCGAGTTAGCAAACTCTTCAGAATTTTCAAAGAATTATGAAAGAGATTGAGGGCAAAGCTCCAGCACGCCAGGAAGTACAGAACGAGTTTGCAAGTAAAATCGCTGGTCATCAATAGGCAATTACATCTCAATTGCACTGCATCAAAGGTTCCACACTGGATACAGGTCCGTTGCATGTACCAGTTAACTCTACTGCTAGTTTCACCCTTCCTGTATTTGAACTTAGATAATGCACCAAAGCAGAAATCTTTAGTTTAGTTTCTAACCTAAAACCAACTCTGTGTACCTGCGCCCTGATCACTGAATACATACCCATTGCCACAGGTGTGCACTGACTGCGTGCATTACACACTCATGCATGTGTGCCCGGCACATTGTTCATGTCTATAATCTGCATATGGATGCCTAAACCCCATATACTGCACTGGTCCTACCCTTGCCATCTTTGTGTCTTGAAACATGTGCCCTGTACACAGCTTCCCACCCGATTGTGTCTGATAGCATATCTGAGCCACTTTATGGGTCCCATTTGACAACCAATTCCGCTCATATTGTCTAGAACACTTGTCTCTGCTCACGGTGCACCCTTCACCATTCTCTTTAGTACCTTGCTGCCGATATTTACCACCTCTTCGCAAAACATGCTAAGCCAAAGCACTACCTACTTTACAATGGTTGCTACAATACTTCTTGCTGCTAGTATCTCAGGCTACCTTAACAAGATCCCTCCAGCTAAGGTTGAAATAGTCCTGCTTAGCCTGCAAAATATGGCCTTAAATAACCCTAGCTCTGCCCATCCTAAATACTTCCACGCTACGGGTTCAGGAGACTATGCCACTCTCCCATGTACTACGATCAACAGAACCGTAAACCCCGCGCTAGACTTTCCAAACTGCACGAACCACTCACAAGATCTCTACCACCAACAAATACGAAAACAAATTGCCACCTTAGCATGAACTTTAATAATACTAACCGGCCTACCCCTTCATCTGATTTCTGCGCCATTGCCAATCAGACTACGACATACAATCTTAAGCCTATTGTCCCTAATACTCCTACTCCTTGCCAGGTTATAGCCAAAACAGAGGCTCACTCCCTTAAAGGAGCACTTCTAAATGTGAGATCCCTCTTTGCACACGCTATAGACATAGCCAACCTAATTATAGAAGGTAATTTGGACTTCCTTGCTATAGCAGAGTTCTGGATACGTAATGCTGCCGGCCCGTCGCTTATGCTAGCCATCCCAGACGGATACACTTTTTCCAGACAAGACAGACATGGCTATTTAATGCTGCAGGCCCGTCGCTAATTCTAGCCATCCCAGATACACTATTTCCAGACAAGACAGACATGGATCCCGAGGGGGAGGAATCGCCATCATCTCCAGAGAGAGCCTATCACTGAGACTAGTCCCCCACCAAATCTTGTTGTCATGTGAAATCTTCACTGCCAAACTCCCTCTAAATAACTCTCAATCACTTACTATGCATCTAATCTACAGACCTCCTGGTCCTCTCAGGACATTTGAGGAGGACCTGCAAGGTACACTAGCCAATAACCTCAAATCAACCTCCCAACTACTGTTGCTAGGTGACTTTAACTTAGGATTTAATGATCCAACTGACAAGTATGCCTTGGAAACAGCCAATATCCTTAATGCACTTGGACTGTCGCAAAAAGTTAACAAACCTTCTCCAGCATGGGGCCTGGCATGGATTCACATGCTCATGAATATTCCCCGTCGTCACGCTGGGAATCCTCGGTAAAGAAAAAACCAGTATCAGTTTCGTTTCTGATCTGTCTTTCGTAGTAATAACCAATCACTGGTCTCTGCGTCATACTGACCACAGCCAATGACTGCCCTCTACCTAAGCACCGCCTCTGGCAGCCATCTTCAGATTTTTACCGCACGTTCATGTGTTGGGATCCTCGTGCTATTGCTCTCGAGCGTTAGTGCTATTTTTTCACGTTTTTTCTCAAAACTTGGTTTTTTTCGGTCAAAAGAGCCTCAAGCTCCACCGACTATCCATCCGATCAACGGGGACCCGTGTCGGATTCGTCTGCGCCCCTCAAGGGTGAAGATTCGTCGAGCTACGCTTTTGGAGGACTCCAGAAGTTTCTCAGGCCCGTCCCGGACATGGCCCAGGAGAAGGGAAGCTCGACGCCCGGAAAGCTTTCAGGGTCTGCCCTGGATGCCAGCTGCAGAACGTCTTTAAGGAGGACGAACACTCCTTTTGTCTTTACTGCTTACATGAGGACAAGACGCACGTGGAGAAGGACTGTGCGTTTTGCGGCAACATGTCGGAGCGAACCATGAAGGACCGCCATCAACGTCTCGCCAACTGGCTGGAAGGGAAGAGCCCGTCCGGCGAGAAGAAGAGGAAGAAATCCGAGCGGTCTTCTAAGACCTTTGAGGACGCCACGGCGACGGGGGTCCAACACAAGGCCAAGCACCGCGAGTCCGCTGGCACCGGGAGCGCCGAACGGTCGGGCTCTACGGGCGCCAGGCAGGGCGCACCCTCCCCAGTACCAACCACGAGCCAACGCTCTGGGTCGGGTAAGAGGAAGGCCGAGCACCCGGCGAAGCTCCTGGAGAGGCCCCGGTCGAGCTCCAAGGCGGAGGGGGAGCGAGGCAGTGTCCCCCCCCTCAAGGATAAGGCGGTGAGCGCACCTAAGGTGGTGAAGGCCTTAATCCATCCGGCCAAGGCCTGTATCGAGACTGTCGCGGCGGCCCTGGCTCAGACTGTGGAGGCTACGCCAGTGGTGGCGACATCGGGGCCCAGAGTCTCCCTGCCACCTCGGAGGGAGTCCTCTTTTATGCCCATCGATAGGACCCCCGTGAAATCTCCGGCGGAGAAGAAAAAGGGGGGGCAGGGTGTCGTCGTAGACTCGGCTTCAACCTCGGAGGAAGAGCTGATCGAGGTCTTAAGCCACGGCCTCGGCGTGGAAGAAGACCGGCCCGTCGGGATGGATCCCGACGCGGGTGACGACGACATCGTCGAGGGCGCCGACGGGGCCCCTGATCGC
The DNA here is from genome assembly GCF_040938575.1 of Ambystoma mexicanum. Lineage (NCBI taxonomy): Eukaryota > Metazoa > Chordata > Amphibia > Caudata > Ambystomatidae > Ambystoma > Ambystoma mexicanum. The sequence continues at coordinate 1,097,910,995 of NC_090923.1, forward strand.
CCGTCGGATTCCCCTCTGCCAGCGCCGCAAGACAACTCGGCGGCCATTTTGTTGGCTATACAGTCCTTATGCTCGGAGATAAGGACGAGACTACCGTTGTCAGCGGAGGAACCACTCCCGTCGGGGGACCCAGAACCGGGACCTTCTGGCGTTCCTCCTCCCAAGAAAAGAAGGATTCACCCTCCGCCTCCTTTTCAGCCATCGCGCCCCGTCCAGCCCTCCTCCCCGTCCACGACTCGAGGGGATGATACGGGGACTGACACGGCCGCGACGGGTACGGACGGCGAGGTCTACGACGAGGATCTTCCGTCGTCACCTCCCACCAGGGCTTCTCCGCCCGACGAGATTGGATCGTTCCACTCCATGATCGCCAGGGCATCCGAACTTTTCCAACTTTGCCCTGAGGAGAAGAAAAAGGAAGGATTCCTTTATCAACGGCGCGAGGCCAAGAGGAAGACGGTCCTCGCGGTGCCTCTACTGGACGACATTTGGGATGAGGGCCTCGCCCTCCTCAAGAACCCTTCCACGACGCCAGCTAGAAGAGACCGGTACGAAAAGAAGTACCGGGTCCCGGACGCGGCCCCCCTGTGCCTCCGGGCGCAGCCTACCCCGGACTCCCTCGTCTCCGCGGCGGCCAGGAAGAAAGCGGGGGGGGTGCGGCCTCCACATCGACTTCCCCGCCGGACGGCGAGGGAAAGAAATTGGACTCAGGGTCATCTCGTCTGCAGCGACGACGATTAAGGCGGCCAACGCCTTGGCTATCGTGGCCCGCTACGACAGGGAGCTATGGTACAAACTAGCTCCCCTGCTGGACTTCCTACCGGACGACAAGAGGGCGGATGCCCTGGAGATCCTACAGGAAGGTGAGGTGGCGTCGGACCACGCCATCACTATTGCGACGGACATCGCCGATACGGGATTTCGCCAGTTGGGCAACGGCGTGTGCCTTAGGCGGCGTGGATGGCTCAAGGCTACGGACTTCCGTCAAGACGTACAGACCAGAGTCCTGGACATGCCATTCGATGGGAACAACCTGTTTGGGAAAACGGTGGACGATTCCCTTCAGGCCATTAAAGCGGACACAGAGACGGCCCGGGCCCTTGGGGTTCTGCAACAACGACGGCCGCCCTTTCGGAGCAGCGGAGGCAAGGGCGCCTTCAAAGGTTCCGGCGGCGGTTTCTCCACCTACCGTCAAGCGGCCCGCTCGTCGTCTCAGGAGGCCTATAGGGGACGAGGCAAGTCGGGCGGACCCCGCCGTCGTCGCCAAGGAGGTCAAGGTGGCAAAGCCTCGTCGAAACAGGATTGAACCGACCGTGGGGTCGGGCCCCCACCGAAGCACCCCGGTGGGAGGCCGGCTGGTGAGCTTCGTCAGCGTGTCGGAGTCCATCTCCGCCGACCGTTGGGTGTTGGACGCCTTAGCCCGGGGCCACGCGCTCGAGTTTCAAAGAAGGTGCCCGCGCGTCCCCCCCGTGGCCAGGAAAGAGCTTCACGTCCCGCAGCTTCTCCTGGAGGTGAAGGCGATGCTCAGGAAGGGCGCCATCGAACTCGTCCCAAAGAGGCTTCGGGGCTCCGGAGTTTACTCGAGATACTTCCTCGTGAAGAAGAAGACGGGAGGATGGCACCCCATCCTAGACCTGCGACGTCTGAACAAGTTCATCAAGGCTCAGAAGTTCAGGATGGTCACCCTCCAGCACGTCCTGGGTCAGCTGGAGGAAGGAGACTTCCTGTCGTCGTTGGATTTGGAGGATGCCTACTTCCATATTCCCATCCTAAGGGGGCACCGAAAATTTCTCAGGTTTGTGGTCCAAGGGCGTCACTACCAGTTCAAAGCCCTCCCCTTCGGACTACGGTCGGCACCCAGGGTTTTCACCAAGTGCCTTGCACTGGTGGCGGCGCAGCTGCGCCGAGAGGGGATCCACGTCTACCCCTACCTGGACGACTGGCTCATCCGAGCCAAGACGAGGGAGCTCGCCGTGGACCACACGGCAAGGACCGTCCAGCTTCTCACGGACCTGGGATTCTCCGTGAACTACGCCAAATCCCACCTGGTACCCGCGCAAGACGCACTGTTTCTGGGAGCGAGGCTCGACACAGTGTCCCTTCTGGCCTCCCCGTCGGAGGAGAGGACCAGGGCCATCCTGGGCAAGGTACAACGGATGTTGGTGGCCGACGCGGCCAAGGTGAGGTCCATCAAGTCCCTCCTCGGAATGATGTCATCCTGCATCTACCTCATTCCCCTGTGCAGGCTCCGGATGCGCCCGTTGCAGGAGTTCCTGGACGCGCGCTGGATCCAAACGACGGGCAGCTTCGAGGAAAGGATCACACTCGACGAGAGTTTCCGACGAGCGATCCGGTGGTGGGGCACCCGCGCGCATCTGACGGCGGGCATGGACTTCCAGACCCCAGCCCACCAGGAGACAGTGACCACGGATGCCTCCCTGGAAGGGTGGGGAGCGCACACCGAAAATCTGCACGCAAGAGGCCTTTGGCTCCCGACGGAGAAATCACTACATATCAACGTCCTGGAGCTCCGTGCAGTGTTTTGGGCCCTCAGGTCCTTCCTTCCGTCCCTCAAGGGCAAGGTGGTGAGGATCTTCACCGACAACACCACCACCATGTTTTACATCAGGAAACAGGGCGGAACCAGGTCCCCAGCACTGTCCAAGGAGGCGCAGGACCTCTGGCATTGGGCCGTCCCTCAAAGGATGTTTCTGGTGCCGTTTCATCTGGCAGGGATAAAAAACACCAACGCCGACTCACTCAGCAGGGAGCTGCGCTCGTGCCACGAGTGGGAACTATGGCAGGATCTAGTGGATCGCCTCTTCCGACGGTGGGGCACACCCCAGATCGACCTGTTCGCGACGGCGACGAACTCCAAGTGCCGGAGGTTCGCCAGCAGGTTTCCCCAGGCGAGGAGCATGGGCGATGCTTTCTCGTTCCCCTGGGAGGGCCTGTTCCTTTACGCGTTCCCTCCATTGCCTGCTAATCCGGCTCATCAACCAGCTCAAGAGGTCACGGTGCAGGATGATCCTCGTCGCACCTGCGTGGCCGAGGCAGATATGGTTCCCGGACCTTCTGGACTTGTCGGCGTCCCCGTCAATCAAGCTGCCGGTGGACGCGGATCTACTCTCCAGGGAAGGAGGCGCCATCCTCCACCACGACCCGAAATCGCTGAACTTGCAGGCCTGGCTCCTGCAGCGCTAGAGTTTGGAGGATACGACATACCGGCCGACTGCAGAGAGGTTCTTGCAAAGTCCAGGGCGTCCTCGACTCTTAAATGCTACGGACACAAATGGAAGAGGTTCTTTGTCTGGTGCCACGCACAGAAGATTAACCCTCTACGGATTACGGCTCCCCAAGTACTGCCATACCTGCTGACGCTGGCTAAAGCTGGACTGGCACACGCGTCCATCAAGATTCATCTTGCTGCGATCTCCCGATACACCAGAACCACGGGGCGGACGTCCTTGTGGTCTCATCGTCTGGTGAAAGAGTTCATGAAGGGACTGTTCAGATCGTTCCCGCCGGTGAAGGCTCCGGCCCCGGCGTGGGAGCTCAACGTGGTGCTGACCAAGCTCATGGGACCTCTGTTCGAGCCTCTGCACTCGGCCCCGTTGAAGTTTCTGTCGTGGAAAACAGCGTTTCTTGTGGCCATCACCTCCGCACGACGAGTGGGAGAGATCCAGGCCCTTTCCTGCAAGGCCCCGTACTTGACTTTTCACGACACGAGGGTAGTGCTCCGGACGCACCCCTCCTTCATGCCCAAGGTGCCGTCGGACTTCCACCTCAACGAACCCTTGGTGTTGCCTGTGTTCTTCCCGTCGCCTTCGTCGCCGGCTGAGAGGACTTTGCACTCGCTGGATGTGGCTAGAGCGCTGAAGTTCTACGTGGACCGCACGAAGTGTTTTCGGAAGACGTCACAACTCTTTGTGAATTTTGGACCTGTCAATCAGGGGAAGGCACTCTCGAAGGCTTCCATTTCCAGATGGCTCTCCGGCTGTATCATGTACTGTCATCGGTTGGCAAACCGACCGCTGCCTGGCTGTCCGAGAGCCCATTCCACCATAGCGATCGCAGCTACCACGGCGTTCCTTTCTGGTGTGCCCCTGCTGGACATATGCAGGGCTGCTACGTGGAGGTCGACGCACACCTTCACGAAATTCTACTGCGTCGATCGGGATTCCAGGGAGGAGTCCAGGGTCGGCCAAGCAGTGCTGCGCAACCTGTTCGCCTGAGGTGAGCCTGGTGAGGAGGTAAGATGCTTAATGTTGAGTTTGATGTAATGCTTAATGTTGAGCCTTTGCCACCTCCCGTGGTTGTGCATGTGTGTACTGCTATGTATTCTTTATTCATGAGCATGTGAATCCATGCCAGACCCCATGCTGGAGAAGGAACAAGTTACTTACCTGTAACTGTTGTTCTCCAGCATGGGTCTGGCATGGATTCACATGCGAACCCTCCCGCCTACCCCTCTGCGGCTCTTCACTTGGTCATACTGCCACTTCACGTGCTTCCAAATCTGAAGATGGCTGCCAGAGGCGGGGCTTAGGTAGAGGGCAGTCATTGGCTGTGGTCAGTATGACGCAGAGACCAGTGATTGGTTATTACTACGAAAGACAGATCAGAAACGAAACTGATACTGGTTTTTTCTTTACCGAGGATTCCCAGCCTGACGACGGGGAATATTCATGAGCATGTGAATCCATGCCAGACCCATGCTGGAGAACAACAGTTACAGGTAAGTAACTTGTTCCTACTCACATTAGGGGAAGAACCCTGAACTGGGTGGCTGATTATAATTGCACAGCGACTATTACCTCTATCACGCCACAACTGTGGACAGACCATTCACTGGTGTCTTTCACACTATCAACCACCAGACCTCCACATATGGCCCCACAAAAGGCGCCACCTTGTCTAACTAGAAATAAAAGGAACATTACAGTGGACAAAGTGATCCCTGCTATTCACCCTACCCTAAATTCATTGCCGGATAATTTAGACCCTAGTACACTGGTGCATGAATATAACAAAATCATGCTTACCACACTGGATAAAATTGCCCTGCTCAAACTAAGAACAAGCAAAGCTAAAGCCCACCTAAACAAGTGGTTCACTCCACAATTAAAGGACCTACGTCTCGTGAAAAGAAGGTACAAAACTGCTTGGAGACTATGCCCCTCCACTGAGAATAAACTCAAGCTAACTACTATCTCTACGCACTATAAAACTGAAGTCTGCCTGGAAAAACGGAACTCCTATAATGAACGTATTGCCAAATCTAATTCAAGTATGAAGGAACTATTTATCATACTAAAAGAACTAGAGTCCCCGATTCCTATACCCGACACTGGTACCAAAAATAAGATCTGGTGCTCAGATATTCAACATGCACTAGCTAATAACATAAAGACTCTCCAAAATAAAATAAAACTAAAGAAAGACACTTTGAACCTACAACATCCCTCTAACACCATCCTACCTAGTGATATACCCACTGCCCAGACCAACAGATTCCGCTTCACCAAAACATCTGTTTTAGAGGTAGAAAAAACGATCTTATCCCTCAAACCATCCAATTGCAAAGGAGATATCTGCCCAGCACAGATTATAAAAGATGCTGCTCCATTTATACCTCTCTCCATTTATTTCCAAATTGATCAATGCCTCATTCTCCTCTGGCACCATCCCGGCCAACTTAAAACAATCTTGGGTTCTCCCACTCCTTAAGAAGCAAACTTTAGATCCACTTATTGCCACCAACTACTGCCCCAATACAAATGTATCATTTCTACTCAGAATACTTGACAAAGTCGCCTATACCCAGATTCAAAAACACCTTGAGCTGCATAAACTCATAGGGGTTAGACAATCTGGCTTCTGCCCTCTACATGGGACAGAAACTGCCTTGATTGATTTGAAAACACAGGTCGATGAGTTGAGAGATAAAGGGAAGACAGCACTGCTCCTAATACTTGATCTCTCAGCTGCATTTGACCTGGTGGATCATAAGGTCCTATGCAGGCACCTGGACTCAGCAGCCCACTTTTCCACAGAGGCTATCAGATGGATTGAATCATTCCTAAGTGAGAGAACTATGTGGGTGTTCTCCCCATCGGCAGCGGCGGACCCCATCCCGATCCTGTGCGGTGTACCTCAGGGCTCATGTGTCTCCCCCACCCTATACAACATATTCACCAAACCCCTGTTGGGTATCACCTACACTACCTATGCAGATGATACACAGATTCTCCTCCCTCTTTCTGGGGATCATGATTAGGACCTGGCGCTGGTGAATTGGGTCTATCTCATCATCCAGGCATGGATGGCCACCCACGGTCTATGCCTGAATGATGATAAGACAGAGTTGATCATTCTACGTACTCTCTCTTATATCAACAAACTAGGACATGAATACTCCTCATTTACCATTGATGGAAACATCATTAGGGTATCTAAGGAGGTAAAAACCCTTGGATTTTACCTTGACTCAACCATGTCCTTTGATAAACAAGTGTAATCTCTGGCCTCTACCACAGCCTACACATGTAAGCTTATCAGAGCTGGTAAGCCATTCCTCTCAAATGACAGCTGCATGATCCTGGCTAGAGCATTAATACTCTCTAGGCTATATTACTGCAATGCTCTCTACAGTGGTGCTAACAAAGCCATTATCCAGAGGCTACAGATTTAGCAAAATAACGCCTTAAGAGCCACACTAGGCATGAACAAAAGAGTACATATTTCCTCGACCAGACGCCAACATAAGTGGCTTTCTACCGATAATAGAATACAGCTAAAAATAGTCTCCCTGACCCATAAAGCTATAAACAATGCTGCCCCTAGTTACTTAATAGACAGACTTAATAGAAGAACATCCAGCAGACATGAGTTGGTAATGCCAACTGTCTTGTGGTACCAAGATTTAGACTCACCAAGATTGGTGGTAACAGTTTTTCCCGTGAAGGTTGCCAAACTCTGGAACTCCTTGCCCCACGAGTTGAGAGTATACCAAAGCTATCCACACTTTAGAAAGAGCTATATCGACCATCTCAACTCTACTGTATTCTAGTTAGACTGTCACAACTGCCTATGCCAGGTTGTCTCTGCCAATCACTGTAAATGAAAGATGGAATTGAACTGTGTATAATCTGAACACTTATACCTATATCTTGTCACTGCCTTTATAATTTTACCTGTATATATATGTTGTTATATTGTGAACTATTTGAAACCTTTGTAAGCCTTGCATCTTCGTATTGCTGCACCCTGTTACCTCTGGGTCTGGTGCGCATTATAAATAAATAAATAAATAAACAAACAAACAAACAAACAAACAAACACCCTTCCTGTATTTGAACTTAGATAATGCACCGAAGCAGAAATCTTTAGGTTAATTTCTAACCTAAAACCAACTTCTTGCATCTGTGATGTCAGCTAATGTTTTTAAATGTCTTTTGACATGCTGGTTCCTTGGACACAAAGATTGTGAATGACTCCTTTAAAAATGGCATAGTTACATCTTTCCCTAAGGAAGCTTGGATCACCCTAATGTTAAAGAAAAGTAGCTTAGACCCCTCCTTGGCAACAAACTATTGCCCAATAACAAATGTCCCATGCCTTCTCAAAATCATTGATCGGGTTGCATACCTACATCTTTAGGAACTTCTAGAAACCAACAACATCTTAGGTACCTGCCAATGGAGATTTAGTTCCAAACATGGTACGGAGACAACCCTGTTGGATCTTAAGTCTAACATCACAAGTATCGTGGAGAGGGGACATGCTGCATTGTTAATGTTAGTAGACCTCTCAGTGGTCTTCCATCTGGTGGACCACAAACATCTGATGAATCGGCTTAAGAGTATTGCACTCTGCTCAGAGATGGCTGCCCAGTGGATTGAATCCTTCTTGGGCCCCAGAACTTCCAGAGTAGCGATTGAGAACACCCAAGCGTCTCCAACTATCACCACCTGTGGAGTGCCGTAAGGCTCATGCTTGTTGCTAAAGCTTATTCAATATATACATCAGGCCTTTTCTCGACCTCTTGGATAATCTGGATTTACCATAATTAAAATATGCTGATGACACCCAGATTCTCCTTGAATTTTCGGGTAACCACTCACAAGACACTGAGGCCCTGAATAGTGTCTATAACGCCTTTCAAGCTTGGATGCCTGAAAACTCTCGCACTCAACAATGACAAAACAGAGCTGCTCATCATTGCCTCAGGTGCTCGTTTGAAGAAATTGGATCCCCTCTACAAGTATTTTTCGATCATGGGTCGTGAGATAGCTGTAGTCAGATAAGTCAAGACTTTGGGTGTTTATCTGGACGCCGAGCTGTCCATGAAACCCAATGTCTCTCACTTATGTTGCTCCTGTGAATACGTTGCAAAGCTCTTGCATCAGATAAGGCCTTCCTTGTCCATTGGAAATAGATCTCTTCTTGCCTCTGCACTTGTTAACACCTGACTTAACTACTGCAACAGTCTTCTAATTGGAATATCTCAAGCTAATTTACACTCCCTTCAGACCGTGCAAGATGGAGCTGTTAGAGCCATTCATGGGTTATTAAAACGAGACCACATTACACCATCCAGATGGGCACTGCATTGGCTCCCCACCACGTTTAGGATTACCCACAAAATGTTGTCACTAACATTCAAATGTCAGACAGCTCTGGTACCCCAATATCTAACCAATCGCCTAGTGGTTGAACAGCCCAAGTGAAACCTGCGCTCTAATGACTACCATATGCTCCTACAACCACGTTTCAAGCTGTTGAAATTTGGTGGCACATGTTTCACTGTACAATCAGAAAAAGGATGGAACATCCTTCCTCTTGCTTTGAGGACGTTTTCCTCCCTGCTCATGTTCAAAAGATCCATCAAAACGGGTTTGTTCAATTTGAAACCAAATTGAAGACAGTTGGCGCCCCGCCTTCCTCTCTGCTTGTTTTTCTGATCGTCTAGTGTTTGTTTTTACTTGTTACTTGTGCGTCTTTAGGCCCATGGGCATGCGGCACATAATAAATAAATAAATAAATAATAATAATAGGATGATGTAACAGTAGTATTAGTAGCTGAGAGATAAGAGATAAATAATAGATCTAAAGTGTTACCACCAGTGTGGGTTAGTAGGTTATGGATAGAGTGGAGAGTGTGGTCATTAAGAAATGTCTGTAGTTCAGAGAGGGAAGGTTAAGTCACCTAAGAGAATGAGGTGATGTTTAGTGGAAAGAGAATAAATGAGTTGTCAAAGTTCATCAAAGAATGATCCAGTGGGACCAGGAGGCTGATAGATGGACATGATGTGAACCAAGTGAGGGGGAGTAATAGCAGAGATGGTCAATTCAAAAGAGCTAGGAGAGGACGTGACATTGGAGATTTATGAGGCGATAAGGCGGGAAGAGAGTAAGGGTCCGATGCCTCCACCTGCGCCAGTTAGACAAGGAGAGTGAATTAAGTATAATTTGGAGTCATGTATGACTGTCAGGGTGGCAGTGGCAGATATCCAGGTTCACTCAAAGCAAGGAGATCTTGGGGAGGAAACCTGGCGTGAAAGTAGTCAGTGATAAAGGAGGTTTTGTTGTATACAGACTGAGCATTCCAGAGTGCAATGTTCAGTTGGTGCAGTAAGGAAGAGTTGAGAAGTTGATTTTCAGAGAAAGAGAGGCGAGGTGGATAGGTTTTAGGGGAGGTGTGGTTTGCTCGTCTACTTTTTGGTTAGAAGTAGGAGATGCAAGAGATATAGAGTAGTGGGAGTTTCGAGATGTGAGTTTTATGATAGGGATAGGAAAGGAGTACATTGTAGTGCGATTGAAGAAAGCCCAGGGAGAGGTAAGTAGGAGGAGTATCAGGATCTAATGTATTACATGTGAGTACCGCAGTATGAAGAGACAGCACAGTAATTAGCAAGCTAGGCGTGCTCACAGGTGCAGCAGGTAGGAAGGCAAAATCAAAGGCTCCTACGCTTAGAGGCTGCTCAATGGCTGGTCTTTGCGCTTTGCTTTACTTGAACGCCTTAGGCTGGGGCTCCAACTATTGAAGGTTTGCATTGATGTCAAGGAAGTCAGTCTAACACTAAACAATGGAAAGTGTGAATTTGCAACAACAAAAAATTACACTCTTTGGGCACATTTACTCTTGGAATGGGATGCAACATGATCCAGACAAGATAGAACCGATAGCAACTACGCAGGCTCAGTCTGATATCTCCCATGTCACTTAATTCTTGGGTATGGCCAGCTCCTGCACCAGACCCGTAGACCTGACATGTCCCACCAATATGGCCAGGCATTTATGGATCTTTACACACACCTGACTTCCATCACACTTCCCCCACACAGATAAAAGGCGGAGCACAAGAGCACACTCTGAGCACATGAGGAAGCAGCAGTTCCGAGATGGCAGTTTAACCCGAGGAGAAAGATGGCAAGACCAGAAAGGATTGCAAGGAAGGAATTGCTGTTGGCCTTTTCAGAGGAAGAAAACTGTTAAAGTACTTGAGAATAAGAAACATAAGACGGGGAATTAAAGCTGAAGAAAGGTGCAGTGTGTGTCGAAGGTAGGACAAGGTGGGGAGGAGCAATTGCCGCCGTGGTACTGTCTTGCCTCTGACAACAAAACCGCTCCAACACAGTCAGCGAGACTGATAGCAGACCAGTCTGTGTTAGAACCAAGAATACAAGCGGCAACATTGTATGAAGAAATATGTAAAGAACAGAGACTAAGGCGTATGTGATGAGCAACGTGAATGTAATTTAATATCGAAGGAGTGACTGAACTTTTGAAAGCGAAGATACCATATACAGAGAGGTGCGCGGCCACGTGGGAGCTCATTTGAAGGACTCTGTTAGTGATCCAACTGAGAGTGTAAAATTGTGAACTGTGATATCGAAGTGGTCCTGCAACGGGTCAAGCCAAACCCAGTGCACATTTGAAAGTCTTCGATAACTAATACAAACTGTAATTGGTCTGAACCAGTCTGAGGGAGACTAATTATGAAAAGGGGAACTGAGCCCGACTGAGAGGGATTTGGGGTGAACCGTGAGTCACCCGAGAAAAGGCATACAAACTGTAATTGGTCCGAACCTGGCTGAAGGAGACAAATTGTGGAAAAGGGATATGAGCCCGGCTTAGCGGGATCCAGACTGAAGAGTGAATTGCCCAACGTGAATACTTGGAAAGGAACTTTTCATTTGTTTGATACATCAGGCCCTCTGAAGCCAGAGACGTTTGATAACCTAAGAGACTTGGGCATAGATGGCCCTGATGCTTGTAATAGAACTGGTTCATCGTGCCGAAGAAGCCTAAGAGTGTGCTATGCTCAAGTGAATCACCTTGTCCCGTGCTGAAAACGCGGGGAAGGGAGGCCAACGGCCTGAACATCCTGACTTATCAATTTGTGAACACTTCTTTCTTTTTCATGAACATTACCCCCACACTATTTGTAACTTAGCTGTAATGATTGGAAATATGTTTTATAGTATAGGCCCTTTTATTTTGACGTGACTCGACTAGGACTGCATTATTATTATTTGATGGTCGTAGCTTGTTCTCTTCTTAGATTTAGGTTTAGATAGGCGTTTATCACACCCTTGATACATTTCAATAAATACCCTTGAACTGTGGTCACTTGTGTCTGTCTTACTTTGATACCATGCCTTTCTTACAGGTCCTTCTACGACCACACTGATGTTTTGCCGATTTCGTGCCTTGACAAATATCTCAGAAATGGTGCGTCCTAGGGCCTTGAAATGTGGTTTTCATGGTCCCATTAGGACCTTGAGTTTTCTTCCTCGTATCGAGACACTTATAATGATGCCTACCTTCATGTTTCGCCACTTCCTGGAAACCGTCTCATGTGTGCAGGGGCTGAAATCTGGGGAGTCGTGTGGGGTGTCCACATGCAATCTAATGTCTGGTGACTCCGCACAGGTAAATATGCTAAATTTGGTGCAAATTGGTAGAACGGTGTGGAATAGTATAAGGAACAAACAAACTAACAGCTTTTCCATTTTATATATATAGATTAAATGTTGAATTGCATTTTTCTGTCCACAAGAAAGGAGATTTCTGCTTGATAAGTTCTCTCAACGGATTACTAGTGGTAGTAAAGTCATGTATGGGGAAAAAGTGTTACAAGAAAGGGGATACTGCATCTCTCTCCGGTGTCCTACTTCCACTCCCCAAAGACCCCTCATCAGTGTGATCCTCCCACACTGGTCCATCCCAGGAACTGGATCCAAAAGCGATGGCCGTGTCCTGGCCACCTGGACGACAGATCCCTGGGGACTAGCGGGTGAAACACCTTCAGGTTTCTCACAGACCGGTCAAAGCAAATATTTAGCATCCCAACACTAGGAACAAACATTGAAGGCTCGGACACCACGTTTCAAGACCCTAGGACACACCGTTTCCGAGATACTTGCACCGCAGCGCACAAAATAGGTGAAATAGGTGATATGATATGATATGGCATTTTTAACGCGCCTATAGACAAGTATTTCAAGGCGCGACGAGGCAAGGGAGGGGGAACAAAGGGAGGACAGACAACGATCCTACTAGGCCAAGTGTCAATCAGATCGCGCAAGTGCATGGGGGAAGGGGAAAGTGCAGGGGGGGGAAGGGAGAGTGCAGTACATGGGAATAGAATAACAATGATAAGTAACGGCCATCAAGTGGCAGTGCCAAAGTAAGTGCAGAAATCAGGTGTAAGTGCTGGTAGTGCAACTGTTGGGATACAGAAACAGTCCCCAAGTGCGAGGGTTGCCAGGCAGGCAGTGCAGGTGTGTGAAACTGGCGGGGCAGGGACCTGGGCCCGAGATCAGAGGGTGACCAGGTAACCAGTGCAGTTTCAGTTCCAGTCAGGAGGTCAGCAGGGGAGAGGAGAAAAAGCAGAAGCAAAGAGAAGGGTTTTGAGGTGATTCCGGAACCGGAGATGGTTCTCCTCAAGTTTCAGGGAGGCTGTTTCAGAGGGAAGCACCAGCCGAAGAAAGAGATCTGCCACCAACTTGTTGCTTGGAGAAGCGACTGACTCTGAAGGAGTTGGAGGCGGATGAGTGAAGAGCTCGAGAAGGAAGATATTTAGCAAGAGAGAGTTGAAGCTATTGAGGCCCCAGACCCCAGAAGGCCTTATGGGCAATGCAGAGGGTTTTGATCTTGATCCTCGCAGCCACTGGGAAACAGTGCAGAGATTTCAGTCCTGGAGAGATATGATCCCTGGGCTTCAGGCCAAGGACAAGTCTTGCAGTTCTGTTCTGGATGAGTTGCAGAGGGCGGAAAGTAGAGGCAGGCAAATTTAGAAAGAGGCTGTTGCAATAATCGAGCCTAGAGAGAACCAGTGCTCTGGAGACATTGACGTTCTGGGGGAAGGAGAGGAAAGGAAGAATACCTCTGAGGAGGTATAGCTGGTAGTGTGACTTCTTAGAGACATCAGAGATGTGAGGAGAGAAGGAGAGTGTGGAGTCGAAGATGACCCTGAGATTTTTAGCCTCGCAGGTGGGAGCAGGATGAGGGCCAATAAAGGCTGGCCAGAGTTTGACATGAAAGGAGGGAGTGGGGGTGCTGATGAGGAGAAACTCAGTCTTACTGGCATTAAGGCAGAGGTCAATGGTGGCAGACGACTCCTGGATAGCAGACAGGGAGTCAGTGAAGAGAGACGGAGAAGAGGTGGCCGAAGGTAGCCTGAAAATGAGCTGAGTGTTGTCCACACAGCACTGAAAGTTGGGACAGAAGGTGGCAATGCGGTGGGCAAGAAGTGCCAGGTATTGGTTGAACAGCCAGGGAGAGAGGTTAGAGAAAAAGATAGAAGAGAGGAAGGACCCAAGTTGGACCTGGGAGGGTCGGTCAGAGAGGAAAGAAGTCAGCCACGCCAGGGCCTGACCAGTGATACCCAGGTTATCACAGAGACATTTGAGCAGGATGGCATTGTGAAACATCAGTGTGGTCGTAGAAGGACCGGATGAAGCTAATTTTAAACATCTCGATGCCAGGAACAAAACTCTGAGGAGGGACCTCGAAAACCACTTTTCCGAGAAATTTGGACTGCAACGCACTAGGGTGAGGCGACATGTGGGGAGAGCGCACAGAAGGTCCCAGTATGCTGCAGCAGACCAACTCTCGCCTCCTCGCCACGTCTGCTCCAGGGTATGTAAGCCAGCCACATGCGCCCATTCTCAGTGCAGTTTACTTCAGAGTGCCAACACATCAAGCGATAAGCGACTCGGTACAGTGCCCTAGAGGATCATTGATTTTCAAAAATGAATGAGAGTTTTATCAAGTCTGTCTACAGAAACTGTGCGGAGTACAGGTACTTTTTGCTAGTAAAATATAAGACAACATTGCTTCTCTAGATGTTTTGGACCACAGCTCTCATCATCCCTTGCCAGCATAGTCAATGGTGATGCATCATGGGACTTGTAGTCAAAAAGATTTTGAGAGCCAACGGATGCAGACCCCTGTTCTAGCTCAACACTGTCCAGCCAGGGACTCAGTGTGCCACTCGCATAGGCAAGTAGAAGCCTGTCAGATGTAGGCCAAGCTTACTCTCAACCGGAAAAAGAAGTCCTTGCTGTATTGGGGACCTGTGAACACTTCCACATGTACATCTTCGGAAAAGCTTTCATTCTAACGACTGACCAACAAGCCTTAGTTATTATATGTGGATAGCGTAAATGCAAAATGCCTTCACATATGGAAAGGTGGGATTTGAGATTTCAAGAATATTATTTCAAAAGCATCCATGAACCTGGCAGAGCATTTTTCAGAAGACTTCATCTCAACACCCCAGACAGGAGTGCCTGCTACAAGAAACTGTGGCTGAGGAGAACCTAAACCTTGTCATTTAAACAAATCCTTTGCGTCTGATATCATTGGCTCAAATTATTGAACGCACCAAAGAGGACGCAACACTTCGCAGTCACTGAACTAATATCCACTCACCAGTGGCGACTTCTCCCTAAAGTAGATGCAGACCGCACAGGGGTTAATTTAGTGACCTTTTAGCATTCAATGATATTCATGATGAACATTCAGTACCTGTGCTGCACATTCTCCTTCGGGGACCCGTATGATCATACCCGAGGCTGTTAAGGCAGCCATAAGTAGACATTGCACATAAAGGTGAAAGGGGGATGGTAGCAACCAAGAGAGAAATAAGAGACACCAGGGAGCTCATTTTGCTCCCAGATGTAAGTTGGTGGTGGGGACTTGGTACGTTTGCCCTGAGGCGTAGCCAGGTCCCTGCCGCCCAATATTGATCGTTTGCACTGCAGGGTGCAAATGTAAAGACCAAAAAGTGGTGTACAAGCATGTCCGCTGCCTTTTGACCTTCCCATTTGCACTCGACAGTGCACAGTGAGCATGCCAGGCAGCATTTACTTTTTATTGTGAGCGCCGCTTGCCATGCTTGCATGGCAAGCGGCGCTCACAATTGCAATTAAATGCACCCTGACATGCTTGCATGTCGGGGTGGGTTTAATTTCAATTGTGAACACTGCTTTCCATTCATCAGTTTTCACAAATACAATTACCACCACGAACATGTTGGGGAGGGTGTAATTGTAATTTTACATGCTACCGTGTTCCGCCCCTCCTCTGTCATAAAAATGCTTGAAAATGTGAATGAAAGGAGTTTAAGCCTTCCCTTCACGTTGTATTGTATTGTTTATTTATATAGAGCCTGAAGTGTTTCAAAGCGCTCAAGGGGGGTGGGAACATGGAAGAAAAAACAACAGTCGCTCAGAGCCCTTGAAATTCTGAGACGATAATAGTCTGCACAGGCAGAGGAAGGGCGTAAAAAACAATTAACAGTTGAGACCTTATGGCTCTCATGAACATGAGCCCCCTGTGGTTCCCCTGGTTGTATAAAATGGTTGAGAAAACGGTTACATTCTTCCCCCTTTGCTAGTGCACCAGCAGCCCAGATAAACAGAAACGGCTAAACATGTCTCCTTTACAACTGGGTTAATGCACAATCGTGTTAAAATCTGAACTGCTTGATAATTATTCGATATAATTTTGTTATAAGCAGCTCAACTTTTCATCGTTGCAATCAACATAAATTATGGTATATATTTAGTGAAATGTCATTTTTAGCCTCACATATTTATTTTGTATTTTCATAATGCAAATAGTTTTTTTAAAATAAGCTGCAAGCATGATGTGTTCTCTCCCTTTGCTATTGTACTACAGTTTTCATATCTAAAAAGGGGACGTGTCAAGGGGGCGGGGATCTAGGTGGGGGTTCAAGTCCAGCTTTTACTTCAAATAAAGGGTGCAACCTTATTGGGAGACCTGTAGCTCGCACGGGCTTGCATGATTCATCCTTCCTGCAAACATATAAGAAAATGGCTCACCACTGGTGACTTCCAAGGCCACTCCCAGTATTGCCTGACATCCGCTATCTGGATGGCTGATCAGCTGCTGGACTGGATGCACACTAGCTCTCAATGACTCTGCGGGATCCCCATCCCACCACCACCACCACCTTAGGACTTTTGTTGGTGTGCTCTCGTAAAGGGTTCCCTATAGATGGCTGCTTGCGTTGCTGCAGCTCTCGTCCACCCTCACCTAGCGGGGCTGGCAGCCGAGGGCTCCCCCATCGCTGCCGGACAGGACCCTCCTGTTTACATTCCTAACTCATTGCTTTACATTTTTCCAGGTTGTTGACATTGCTCCCATCGCAGCCCTCATGACAGGAAGCAGTGTTTTGATAGCCGCCGTGGGCATTGACATCACAGATGACATCATATGGAAAGCTCAGGGCTCAATCTTTGCCATCAGACCGATAGCTGTGGTTCACCCCTCGCCTGCATCCCAAAGGACGCCTTGCCAACTCTTCCACCTTTCTTCTCTTCCTCCCAGCCTCGTCACTCTCTAATATTCACCTTCCTGTACAGAGCAGTGTATGAAGGGCGCAGAGCTGTATGTAGGTCCCAGGAAGTATTGCTATTGCACTGATGCTACATTTCAGGATTAAGGTTCATTGGCAGCGCTACGTGTGTTCCCAGTTTCGTAACAGGAAGGGCCTGACTTACATTGCAAAGCTGCATGTCGGTCTCTGAGTTAGGGGGTTCTGGGGAATTAACAGGTATTGACCGAGCTGGGTGCACGTTTTGGAAAAGCCGCTCTGCGTGTTGCTGGTCATGATGGAAATACATTGACTGAGCCGTTCTATGGCCCTAATTCTGGAAGAATAAAAGGTGATGCAAGGCAAGCTTGTGGAGCAGGGGCAGAGCAGTGGGATCTTCATCTCTTCCAAATTGAAGATCATCTCATTCTATTTCCAGTGCCTGACAAAAAGTCAAGGAAAATGCGGCCAGGATTTGTTTAATTGTAAATCCCTTAAACTACACTGCCTCAATATTGGACCGCCCTTTTAAAGGTGGAGGAGGGTAGTAGTCTGCGATGACGCCATGAGAGGGACATAAACGATTTTTTACCTTCACAAAACTAAGTTCTCCAGACTTGTTTCCATTGATTTACACTTTCCATTACTCCCTGCCGTGAGTAAGGGTACTGACTGGGCATTTTTAATATGGCAGCATTAATGCCACCAAATAAAGTAGCCTGTCTGCCTAATGTGGTCTTGTTCAACGTGACCTAATGAGAAGAGGGTCTCTAAATTCTATCCCTGTATGCCAAATTCACTTCTCTTGATAGGCAGCGAAAGGGGACTGATGTTACTAGCTAGCCATCCTCGGAGATTCCAAGTCGACCGTCCATTGGCGCGTATAGTCAGAGGTAGATTTAAAGAAAGATGTCAACATTCTTCAAAAAGATGTTCTGTTCCGAGTAGCACTCTGCCAGAGGTGGTAATAATGGTGAACAATTATGACCTGACCTGGGCTCCTGTCTCCCAGTCCCGGCTTCCCCATCAACCAAAGTTCTTTCAATGCCATTCTCGCTTATGTTGCTCGACTGTCCTTTTCAATCATGAAGCCCCGCCATCAACTACGTACCTGATACTATTGGTCACTGTGAAGATACACTCAACAATTAGTGCTGGTGACCAGACTTTCTAACAAGCTCTCCACAATGCTTCTGTTAATGCTGGACTTAGACCAATATCACCCATTCGGGATCTTGAATCTCTCCTTCAGAGACATGTTACCATAAAATGTCAAGTCAGACGAGGAGAATTTAGTAAAGCCAGATAATGCATTCCCAGAACACAAAAGAGACAAAAATAACAAAGACAAACAGGAGGCTGCCTATCCTCTAGAGGAGCTCTTGCAGATTATGGGAAATGAGCAACCAGAGGTGAAAAAGCTTTTTCCTCAGAGTTTGGCACACTCACCAATGGAGAACTGCGCAATATGTTGACGTGAGATTAGGACCTTCTATGAAGGATTAATCTCCAAACACATAGGGTAGCAACCCAGATTACTGTGATGAAGTGACTGAAAAGCATCCTTTTTTCTTTTTGTATTGCCACAGATTGTTCATGAATCACTCCCAGTCTCAGAGGCGGTTCAACGGTTTTTATTGAAGATTTTGTGGGGCCTATTTGCAGTCGTCTCTCTCTCTCGTCTAGTGTAAAACTTCCACCCTAACCCAGGCATCTGTGACCCCAGGTTAGTAGATACAAAAGAGTGACCCCAAGTGCCAGATTCTCAAAAATGAGCGCAATTGAAAAAAGTGCATAGGATGCGTTTTTTTTAAATTTGCACTCATTGCTGAAATGCGCAGGTCACCTTATTGTCAAAGGAGATCTTTGCATTTGAGGAGGGACTCGATAGTGGTGCAAAAAAGGCACTTTTCAGCTCCTTTGCATACAGTAGTGTTGGGAGTGTGCTCCTAGCATCGATGTGGTTTCTGGGAGCGCAACTTCACGGAGATGGGCTGTTAAAGAGCATGTCTCTGTGAAATGCTCGAGGGTGGGGAAAAAACATTTCTGTTTGGGGGATGGAAGTGCAATTGTGACAGCCATGGTTTAAACTGCGCTTGTCAGACTTAAAACAAAATGAGGATAGTATCAGAAATTGCCCTGCGATGATTTGTGCCTCGTCATGCGCCTATTTCAAAAGGTGCAGAGGGATGACCCTCATTTTCTGGGCCTTTAAAAGTGCATCCCGTTTGTGAATTCAGAATGCACCTTTAAATGCCCAGAATCGCCTCCTGATATGCACACATGCATGATTTGGTGAAAAGGGTATTTGAATGCGCTCATTCAGATGTCCTTTTGAGAATGGGCCTGCTCCTGTTTGTGTGCCAACCCTGATTTTGGAGCTACTCTACCATAAATTCAGTCTGACCCAGTATTTGTCCTCTGAAAAGAGATACTTTTCTGGGTTGCCAAAACAGTTGACTCGGGGTACAAACTCTGTTAACTCGGAGCAAGCCCTGTCAACAGAAAGTTGCCTTAAGAATAAATACCTTCCTTACTCCCTAAGGTATCATATAAAAGGATCTAGAGAAAATGCCTTAAACCAAACATCTTCCTCAGTAACAACTAATCCTAACAGTTCATCTTTTAATAATTTTAAGGGAAGTAGAGCTGCCCTTGAAATTAGGTCAAGTGCAGAAGTTGAAAATGCTAACTTTGTTGAAAGGGACTAGACGTCCCATAATCCTAAAAGTACTGGGACTAGGAAGAGGGCTGTAGAGGCATGTAGTTGCTGTGGTCAGGCAATTTAAGCCTAACAGCCAACACCTGAAGGAACTTGGGAGGCATAAAAGACCCCCTCAGGAGCAGGCAATTAGAAGGAGTGGAAAGAGCTGGAACTGTGACTGGAATGTGAGCTGTAGCAATAGTAGTAGAAGGATGAAGGCACCAGGCTGGAAAACCAAGCAGAAGTGGGAGTACAAGTGGGACGCTGCGACATGGAGACAGCAGATTTCACCTGCTTGTTCTAAGAGGGTCCTGTTCCCTAAACTCTGAAGAGCAGAGGCTGCGCAGTGGAAGACGTGCAGGGGAGAGGTCTTTGCACATGTGTGCCTGATTGCTGTGGTTGCCGAGCTGCAGACATGCAGGAGACCGAGGCAAGAAGTAATTATCGAGCCATGGGTCTCAGGAGTTAAAAAAACTCCCAAAACATGTGGCTCTACCAAAGACACCTTTTTCGGGAGAGGGGTGTGAGTCCCCAGTGAGCCAGAAGCAGTAGAATTTGTTGCAGAAGTCAGGAACGCAGTGCAACCCGCAGAGCAAGTGTTTATAAAGACAGTGAGTGAAGCACAGCATTCTAACACATTGCGCAAGCATTTCCGGTAACAGTATCCAGCTCTGTGTTAACTCGCGTAAGACTTTAAGTGAGTAGAAGTTGTTTGTTGCATCAAAAAGACTCTGAACAATGGAAATGTAGTACTCCCGTATAACGTTATAAGTCTTATACTCGTGTGAGAAGTTAACGTTACACAAATCCATTGTTCCACTATTGAAAGACTATATTCACTTGAAGGAGTGGTCGTGTGTCCCTAATTAAGGAGAGGGGGCGTTGCGAGGACCATTACTGATTACCTAACTTTGACAATACAAGAGATACAATCTTTACCTTTTGAAAACTACATCAGGGAATGGTCGTGTGTGTCTAATTGTGATTCCCAAAGGAGGCCAGAACTTTATTTTTTACTTTCACACGGGAATACAATTGAATACCAATCTTTAAACTCTGAAAACTATAGGCACACGTGACCACTTTTTGATAATTCTGAATTTCAAAGAAATACTGAATTCTATTCTTTATTGTATCACAACATACTGTTCATTTAAAGAAGTTAAGGTGAATAACAAATGAAGAAGAAGACAAGCATTGCCCATGCCAAGAGTCTCCCCATATTCACAATGAAACCAACCTTTCTCAGAGTTAAGAAGAAATCTAATTGTACTGTGAAGTTGATAAGTTATTTGGCCTAAGATACAAGTGTGCAAGTGTTTACTGAAGCTAAGAGAGTGGCACCAAGTCTTCTGGGTAATTAATTGTGCTAATTACTGGCAGAAAGTTGCATATACAAGTTGGTGAAAGGAGAATGGCTGCTTGTAAAGACTATTTTGAAGCTTACACAACCTGTAGTGCCAGAGACTGTGGAGGACAGAGAGAAGCGAGTCTCAAAGGCAAACCCAGGTTCGTGTTGGGGCAGACAGAAAAGAGAGGCAAAGAGGCCGCCCCTTTGGAAGAGAGTTATTCAGAGAAAGAGTGCCTTGTCTACTTAAAGTTGTATATCTTGTTGAAGCCTGTTTAAAAGTCCCAAGTATTGAAGCTGGGGCAGTAGGCCAAAGTACTGAAGCTATGGCAGTAGTCCAGAGTACCGAAGCTATGGTAGTAGTCCAAAAGTACAGAAGCTGGGGTAGTAGAGCTGATTGTCAGTGGATGCAGTATTGTAGTAGTCCAAACAAAGAGGAGTAGTGTGAGGCAAAGGTGCATGTTCTCATGGTGAATAAAGTAGAAGTGAAGTTGTTAAAGTTGAAGTAGCAGCATTAAGAAGTCATTCTGACAAACATACCTTTGTGAAGCTCAAAGCTGTAACCAAGAGAATACTAACTGTTAACCAAGAGTTGTGTATCACTGGTGGTCGTGGATATTGTATTTCATTTGAACGGTGGCAAGTGTTCTTGAGGAAGGTGACAAAGCATTGTGGCTGGGATTACCATTGATGCTATTTGAAGGAAGTGTCAAGTGGATATGTCACCAAGAAGAAGAGATTTGCTTGTAGAACTTTGGTTTAGCAAACCTTTTCATTAACATTGAAATATCGAGAACTGATTTGAGACATTTCTTTCACAGCTAACCTGGTATATTATATTATATTATATATAATATATTATATTATCCTGCCAGGTACTGTAACTATGAAGATCTCCTTGGTGGTCTTGTTTCTCTCTGTGGGTGCAGGTCCCAGACACGCACTTGTTTCTCTAAAGATTCTGTTCAACTGGTACACTAGTTTGCCAGGTACTGTGACTATGAAGGGCTTCTTGTAGGCCTGGATTAGGATTGTGGGTGTGGGTCCCAGACGACTCACACTTATTAATTTGCCAGTTAGGTGGCAATTTCACATATGCTTTTGATCCTCAGGCCCAATAGTGGTCCATCAATACTGCCGTTCCGACCTTCATACGCGGAAACCTTCATTGTCTGCTTACATTCCTTATTTGCTCAAACCTTTACTGGACCATCATTCTGGAAGCATAATGCTGCTTCTTTGATCGGTACTATGGGCATTGGCCCAGCCTCGTTTTCTACCCATTTTAGAAATTGTGCACTTTCTTCCCATTCTTTTAGGCATTTGTCGTTTTCTTCTTGGGAGTTGGATATAACGCACCATGTTCATCTGTATGGCCTGGTGTCTACCCGAAATGTAGGAGTTAAACCAATTCAGGACAGTGCCAGAGAATCCAATCCTGTCAGCGAGTAGGAAGAGAAGGGCGTGGTGGTCTTTGTTGAATGCAGCTGAGAGGTCAAGGAGAACCAGGAGGCATAAATTGATCTAATCCATGATTTGCAGGGCATTATTCAGCAGCTGTATGTGGCTGTCTCGATGCTACACTTTGGCCGGAACCTTGACTGATAGCCGTTTAAGGAGTGTAGTTGTTTGAGTCTGTAGCGACTACGCTTGCCAAGAATTTTCCAATGAAGCAGGGGTTTTGTAATGGGCCGATAGTTTGTCAGGTTGTCTAGGGTCGTTTTTAAAAAGAGGTTGTATGAGATCTTCCTTACCCTTCTACAGTCCTCACTTCTCTTCCTGCAACTCTCCTTCGTCTCTCCCTCTTTCACTCCTACCCTCTGGCCCTCCAATGTTCTCTTACTTACTCTTGCTCTCCACCACTCCCTACTACAATCCCCTCTCCAAACTGCTACTCTCCACACTACTAATCTCTCCACTATTCTCCCCTCTTCACTCTACTACTCTACATTTACCCTCACCTCTTCCCTTTAACACTCTCCTCTCCGCCACATTAGTCTACACTACACGTCACCCACATCTTCTCTCAGAGGCACAATCCTTTCATTCACCCACCTTCTCAGTCACTCTAGTTCATCCCCTACCTTCACTATTAGTCTTTCTCCTACCAGCCTATACTTCACCTTGCAAATGCTTCCAGCATTCCGCCTCCACGCTCTTCTGCATCCTCCTACCTCTGCTTGATCCTTTTATCTTCCTGTTCCTCCTTTCACCTCACCCAAACAACCCACAACCTCCTGTTTCCTGTGTCCACTTTAATCCTCCTCCTTCCCCCTCCATTGGCTCTTTCCCTCAGCTGGCTCTCTGGGCCAACTGCTGGATTCTCCCCAGGAGCTGGATTACAGGTAAGCAAACACATATAATGGGCTTTAAGCCCCGTCCCCTATTTGTACACAGGTCCACCCTCATTTGGGAATGGTGTCCACTTAGAAGGCAGTCACTGTCATAGTTCATATCAGGGCCTAACAGAGTGTTTGAAGTGCCGGTTGGATCTGGGGATCGCTCCGTAAACCTGCTGCCGGTAGGAGCAATGCTGTAGTTTGTGGCACGCACAGCATCTGAGATGCCAGCCTTTTGCGTGGAGTGCTTTGTGTTCCGACCAAAGCTAAGTAGCAAAGTCCATGTTGCAAATAATGCCCAGATTGCTAGTTTGATTGGAGGATTGTGCTGCAATCCTACAGTTCTTGGCTACCTCTCTCCCGATTGCGATGCTCGATCACACTTCCACCGACAAACCTTCTGGGTGATGTAGTGCTACGGGACACACAGCAAGAAACTGGCCAGCATTGTTTAATACCTGTATGGGGCAAGAAAAAGGTGCCTGTCAGTTCTTTCAGCCAGGTACATGTAGAATGGACAAAGACGGGGGCTCTCCCAAACCCCACACCCCACCTCTGAGGCTGGACTCACTCTGGTAGAAACCCCAGGTTGAGTTCCTTTCTTGACAGAGCCCAATTCCTGACCATGTCACAGTACCGATTTTGTATTTCATTTACCTGCATCAGCAAGAGGTTTGTTCATTTCATAGCACATTTCCTGGTTGGCAGGTGAAAAATATGTTTATGGCTAGAAATTGTCCTGCAGGGGTTGCCAGTTTACGAATCATCTTCTCTTATAAAACTGTCATGCCATATACAATAGTTTTGCCGCGCCTTGCCAGAGATATGTGTCAAGATATATTAGTGCAACTGTTACTGTATCTTGGCACCCAGCCTATTGCCGATGGCTCTAGTTAATCGTCTACTAAATCAAAACTTGGTGCATTGATGTGTTTTACTTTATCAGAAGAATATATGTAAATAGGAATTTACCAAATAGTGTTGGGCTCTGTGCTTAACTGCAGTTAACCTTAGAATGCAGTGCACGGAAGGCATTCCCCGTTGCTGAAGCCTGTTAGGCAAGAAAGTCATAAGGGGGCGCCTAAGTACCTAGAGTCTGCCAACACAATGATATTAAGCTAGTCTTTGAAAATGATTTAACTCCAAAACTGATCTAATCATAGCTAAATTAACTATATTAAGTTTTTATGAATCAAAGTGATAGATATATATAAACTCTACTAAAATCTAGACACATACAGCAGTCTAGCGTAGTCTCGCCAAAATGACTGTTCACTGCAACACTGCATTATGACCCCGGCGGTAGACGTGCCGTTAAAATCGGGACGGCTGCCGCCGGAGTCGTGTTTTTTCCCGGCGCCTGGCTTTGGGGACTTAACCAGGGCATTGCAGTCCCGGCTGTCGCGGAAGCCAGGCGCCGGAAAAAGTAAGTCCCCATTCCCATTGCACTCAATGGGAATGGGGAAGACGGTAGCACCGGCACCACTCGTAATGGTGGCGGAGCTAGCATCAAAGTCTGCGGGCGGGTGTCGTTCCGCCTGCCAGGTCAGGGGCATGGGGGGGGGGGGGGGGGGTGTGTGTGTGTTTGTCCTGGGAAAATGAAAAGCCACATTTTGGTTTAATGGGCAGTGAACTGCTGCTAACAGCATATTTTAGCAAGGGGTCTAAATTTGATATTTCCCGAATAGCAAAGTGCGGCAACGATACATCTTGGATTGCTTAGCCACAGAATAGTGATTTGCTTGAGAAGTAACAGCTCATTTAGAACATCTTACACTGCCAATAAAGTTAACAATGTTGACAACCTACTGCTCACTTTTGCCATCTAACTTAACTCCCTCATTAACACCTGTATCTCACAGATTTGCAGAAACAGGGCTCCCGTTTGTCGCATGTAGGATCTGGGATGTTCTGCTGATGTTTGTATTTTGTCTCATGCCATTTCATTTCCTTTTACCATACTGAAGTTTAATTTTGCCATTATAAATGCAGGACTACAAGGAGCAGATTTGCAAAGTGATATCGGTGTGGATGCCAGGACTGGCAAAGTATGTAACCTGACATGGTATAGCCTAAGAATCTACTGAGTGTGGAATAATTTCCAACAAGGCTTTTAGTATTGCTCTGTCCCATGGACACTCCATACAGCCCTGTTTTCACAGTCAAGAGCACTTTGCACACTGGAGCTTGTAGTTAGATCCTCATGCAAAGAGCTATTGACTAAAAAGCCCCCACCTACTTTCCTGTCACTTCCAATTGCATACTGCATGGAAAGGAGGCGGGGCTGCATGCGCTAGCCACACACAGCATTGGGCACCTTGAGATTTCTGTAACCTGCTCAGTGATTTATTATCAAAAGAAAAACGCTTTTATTATTGTTTGAAACAAACATTCAGTTTATTGTTCTGAATATTGTGAGTAAAGTTGCAGTTCTACAAACCAAGTAAAACTTTCTTTTATTTTATTTCAAAACCAGCAGCATCTATATGACGTTTTGCAATTATTTACGTTGCCTTTTGTTCTGTAAATTAGGTGTTCGGGATGATTTTAAAATGCAGATGGCACATCCACATTGACAGTTAACACTTTCCTGGAGTATTTGGAATGTAACATGTGAAAGGATCAATGAACATGGCCTTGCCCTTGCTGGTTTTTGCCATTAATTGCTGCCTTACGACAGACACCAGAACAGCAAAAAACTTAAATCTGCGCACACCAGAATGCTCACGCACAACCAAAAAGAGCCTTGAAGACCCAGGAGAGCATCAGAAACCTGACAGGGTTTCACACTGTAAGGGGTGTGACACCTAACACTCTCCCTCAAGCTATGCCCCTGAGAGTAATGTCACAGAGATGGCGCAGGGTCAGCTCTGGTTGGTCACTGAGATTGTGGGCCTCATCACGAGTTTGGCGGTAACCCTTAAATGCGGCGGTAGCGCTATTACCGCCGCATTTAAGGGTCCGCCAAATCACGGGTTTGGCAGATTTCCCCCCAGCTCTGAGCTGGGGGAAATCCACCGAAATTTCGCACTCTTACCGCCGGCGGGAAATCCGCCAGCAGGAAATGCGCGAAAATTCCCCATTGAGCCCAATGGGGAATGGGGAATTCCCGAATGGGCTCAGTGGGGAATGGGCAATACCCGTTCCGCCAAACCTGTGATCCGGCGCTATTAGCGCCGGGGGGGCTTGGCGGTAGGGCTATTAAGAGGCCCTTAGTGTGCACTAAAAATCATCAGATCGGTTCCCATAATCCCAATCGATGTCCCAAGCTGGCAGTTCTTGATTACCTATTAAGCCCGCTAAGCACATGCCTTGGCCTCCCAAGGCCACATTGAAAACAGGGCTCACATTCCTGGACAATTCGGTTCTGCAATTGTGGAGCATTGAAAAGGAATTACAGCTGTTAGTATTATTCCTTCATCAGTGACCCGCATCCCTAATTGCAGCCATAATTCGACTCGTTTTTCAACAATAAAGGCCTGAAAGCAGACTATTTTGCCTTGATGTGTTCTATTATTAAAATGTTCTTAATCCACATCAAGTTATACGGCGTTGCCAGTGGGCCCCTGATCATTAGGAAAATGTTCTTTTTTAATCAGTCTCACTTTGCATGTTGGAACGCAAACCCATACTTTGTGTTTGTGGTTTGAAGTCCTGGCACGCAACGTGTGCTTGGCTACAAATCAGGACTCGTTTATTTGACAAATTTGCTGAGTAAATCAAAGGGAAAACGCAGCCAAATACTTGCACGTAAGCCAGAGAGGCTAGGTAGGATGCACGCACTGGAGATTAGGTGAAAGTAAAGGCCACTCTCCTCACAAAGACATGTCACAAATTCACTTGCCCTCAATGTCTCGGCAGAAACCAGAGGAAGTGGGGAGCAGAGTATGTTGAAGGTAAGCGCAAAGCTTTCAAGGTGCCATTTCATGGAATATCTCACTCTGTTCAGTTCAATACTTTGCATTCTGTTTGTTGTATTTTTGCCACAGACAGCCTCAAGAAACTCACCAACTCTCAGAGACATTTCAAGGCTTTTTATTGTAATTTCCAAGGGCTTCAATCATAAGGGCCGCCCTTCTCGCTCTTGTCTTCCCATTTGCTTCCATCGCCTTAGCCCAGGCTTTCCTAATCCTCAAGAAGGATGGTCACTAGAGGATGGTGTGACGATTCACAGAATCTTGTCACTTCTCCCCAGAGGGGAGCCCTTCCCTGTGAGGCTAGGGAGGTAAGCCCGCTATGAAACATTCCCCCTAGGGTGGGCGATAAGCGGGACCGCACAGGGAGAGACTATGCTTTTGGAGATGGGGACCCCCTAGCCCTCTATCCTATGAGAGCCCTAGGTCATCACTACTTTAAGAACTCCAACCTGAAGAGACCACAGTTTGCTATTGTAACACCTCTTCCCTTACCCCATTAAAAACCACAACCACTGAAAAGAGGAAGAGTGAAGGAAAGATGAGCCAACAGATTATAATTCACTCATACTATGAAGAAGAAGAATGAAGGTGTAATAACAATCACTCCTCCATTAGAAACATACATCACTGTTAAGAGTTGGAACAATGGAGTCATGAAGAATACTTTATGGAGACTGAGGAAAGACAACGATCCTCCGCTGAGGGTGACACAGCCAGATAGTATACAAATTGAAGAAGAACTTGCAGAAGAGGGAAGCCAACGCTGAGCAGGAGTAGATCCAGGTGGTGGTGTGACCTCGAGAAGGTGGACTGTGTGGTCCACAAAAGACGCGAGACCGCCGAGCAGAGAGCTCTGCAGAGCTGCCGGGAAGTACCAAAAGCTGGGAAGAGAAATGCTGGAAGCGTTTACCAGCACAGAGGAAACCCACAAACACGGGAAGAGCCAGTGAAGCCAACCGGTCAATACAAAGGTAACGGGAACGGCTGGAGACCCAGAAGGGGACAGGGGCACAGAGAAGGCAATAGCAAAAGTCAAGAAGACTTTGGGAGTCATCTCTCTCGCCTCAGTAATTGGGAAAACTTTAAA
Organism: Ambystoma mexicanum; assembly: GCF_040938575.1. Lineage (NCBI taxonomy): Eukaryota > Metazoa > Chordata > Amphibia > Caudata > Ambystomatidae > Ambystoma > Ambystoma mexicanum. Next base: position 1,097,939,246 of record NC_090923.1, read on the forward strand.
GCAATTCAAGAATACTACAGGAGTAATCTACCTTGTCTCAGTAAAAATTGGTGAAATATTAAATCAATTCAAGAACATTATGGGAGTCATCTCCCTCATCTCAGTAATTGGGAAATAGTAAAAAAAAGATGAGAAGCCTTCGGGAGTCATCTCCCTCGTCTGAGTAGCTGAAACACCAGCAAAGGAAATCAAGACTACTATGGGAGACATCTCCCTTGTCCCAGTAGTAGGGAAGTAACTAAAGTCAAACAAGAGGACTGCAGGGCTTGTGGTACCCATCCCAATAACAGGAAAGAGCCACTAACAGAAACCCAGTTGGGAAAAGAGCAAGATACAGACATAGTAAAACACAGAACATTGAATCATTGGAGAGACTGGAAGAGCTCCCTTAAGGAACTAAAGGGGTTAGTTAAAAATATCACAAGGAACTATATGAAGATAAGTTACTAAGGCTGAGCAAGCCTGTCCAAGAGAACGGAGTAATTCACCTGGACCTCTTTTTGTTTGCTCCTTTTTTCTTTAGTGGTAGGGTCAGCTTAGGTTGGTTTTCAGACAGAGGACAGACTAGTTTGATTTTGACAACATCACAGACGACGAGCGCCATAGTTAGATTTCTGTTATGCAGGGAATCCCCCAACCCCTTTTTATAGGGACAGACATGCCATTTTCTATAAGTTTAATAAATACCACCCCGTTGTCCGCCTCCTTCTAACCTACCTCAATGGTCAGTAGAGGTCGCTAACCCCTACTATCTAAAATCCTACTAGGTATAGGTGAGACCCTGAAGGCAACCGCCTTATCCATCTTTCTAACTCCGTAACAATCTATCCTAACAATTCTCAGGTTTCCTCAACCATAACCGTGATGATTGTCTTGTGCCAATCACATGCCCCCTCTCCTTTCTCTCACACTCCTGCTCACTTTCTCTCCTTTCCCTATTCTTAGTTCTCTCCTGCTTCTCCGACTATACTCTGATATCATATCTCCTGCCCCCCCTCTCTCTCCTCCTCACCTTCTGTCTCTCCCTTCTGTCTCTCTGATGTTCCTCCCTCTCACTTTATCTCTTGTTAGCTCCTTTCTTTGTCACCCCTCCTTGCTCTTCTACTCTCACCTCCCCTCACTCCACTATTCCCAACCCTCCTCATACAAGCTTCCGAAATTCATTAAGCCCTGCTCATGTCGCCAGCACAGGTTTGGAAACAGTCTGTAATGACTGCTCTGTGGTTTCCTTGGAGTGCTGTCGGTCTTCACAATCAGTTTAATGTCGCTGAGGTGAATCAGTTGCTTTTTTGCACGCTGTGTGCCATCTGTGCATGATACTTGATCAAAGTCTGTTAGTCGTCACCTTTTGGAATTCTTGTTTGTGTGGCTCTAGTAAGGGTTTTCTTAGTTGCCTCTATGTGTTTTCTGGGAGTTGTGGTTCTACAAGAGAAAAAAGAGAACACATGCCAGAACCATTACTGGAGGGTGGAGGGTGACGGAAGGCAATATCGTCAGCAACATTCAAGGAAAATATGGGGGGAGTAGAGACTCCTCTCCCTTTATTCGCTCTTGACTAGGTCAAGACCCTGACCCTGTCACAACCTTACTAGCTAACCCAGGACCAGCAACAAACTCTATAAACACACGGCACAGCATTTGAAACCTGGACTTTTGGATTGGCACTTGATTTACATTCCCATTTTTCTCAAGTGCGGCAGTGGTACACTGATCAGACCGTGTTTCAGTGATGTGGCACAAACATATATGGCCATGTCTGTTGCATGCAGCCGTTGTTTTTAACTATAGTATAAAGGTTTGTGTCTTGCCATAGATATGAAATATTATAATCTCTCAGTGCTCTGTGAGGATCAGAAATGAAAGCCAGACACAAAGTAGCCATGTTGTTGGTTGAAGACTTTTATTAACTTAAATGGTTTGGGAAAATGCCTCTCTGACCCTGCTCTAAGAGGAATTCCCCTACCTATAACCAATAACTAAGGATCTGTCTGTGTCAGGATGTCAAAATCCAAACCGTCCTTGTGTCCAAACGTTCTATCCTGACCCTCACACTACAAATCAAACTAAAAGGTGAAAAGGGAAATGTCTTCAACCTGATGATTGCAAAAAGTGTTCATAAAATGAAAACAGAACAGCTCAAACATAAAGGTTGTACAAGGTAACAGAACCTTGGTTCCAGAGGGTGAGCCCCTTCCCCTGGATTCTTCAACACTCTGCCAATGATTCTTTGTCTAACAGTTCTTTGTGCCTTTCCTGGCACACAACAATCCTTTTTTGTTAAAACGCTCCTTAGCCTTGTAGCGACTTCTTTCAAAAGTTCCTTCTTTTAAAAGTTTCTTCTTGGATTTAACAAACACAGCCCTTTCTTGGGACTTCCTATTGATGTGCAACTGCCTGAAATACTCCCCTGTCAGGACATCTTATGTACTTGTGACTGCCTGGTTTACTCCCCTGCCAGGACTTCTCAGATACCTGTAGCTGCCTCGTTTACTCCCCTGCTAGGACTTCTCATGCACTTTGTAGTTGCCTGGTTTACTCCCCTGCCAGGGCTTCTCAGATACCTGTAGCTGCCTCGTTTACTCACCTGCCAGGCCTTCTCACATTCATAGGCAAACAGTTCCTCTTTTAATTCCACAATTGCATGTATTTTCTTTGGTTCTGTATATCTGATTGTTTCAACATTTTCTCTTGGTTTCCCCCAAATCGGCATTCCATATTCTTATATATGGCTGGGCCCATATTTGCAATATCCCTTTCTTATAGGCAAGCACTCTCTTTAATGTCTCTGTTTCTGTGGCTTTATACTTTACAACTGGTGTTTGTCGTGGTCGCCGAAACGCCCCAGGGTACTTACTTTGCTTGGGTCAACTCGCTGGCTCTGTGTGGTGTCTATGGTCCTGTTCGCGCGTATGCAGCACAGCTCTGCTACCCGCCTTCCACTCCAGACTGCCTCCACATTGCTCCGGCTCCTCTCACAGCTTCCCGTCAGCACACCTGCTTTCCTTCAGGTACCGGTAAGCGAAGCGTTGCCTCCTCCGGCTGCCAAATTCCCAGGAATCCTCTCTCTGTGCCTGGCATGTATGCGGCACGCCCAGTTCACGCAACGTCTCTCCGCCTTCTTGCTGGCGAGCCCCTTGGCTCCGCCACCCCCGTCTGTGCTGCCAGGGACCAGACACCTCGCAGAGGTACGAAGACTTCTTCCATACAGCAACAGCCTCTTACAATTGGTTTCCGATCTTTAAATGTCCCGCGCACAGGTGCATTGTGTACACAACTAGCATGCTCATTGAGCTTGAGGCACTTTCACTCTCTGTATTGCTCCTTTCATCCTCCTCATCCCAGTACTTTGGTAATTGTGGGAGATGAAGTCCATTGATGTTGACTGATGTAAATTACTTGAATAATTACTTGTAATCTTTTCACATGATAAGCCAGTTCTACATGGATGACAATTGGAACTGGAAAAGACAGTCTTGGAGCTTTTACCCTTTTGTCCATGGATGGAAGTTTGATTAAAAGGGCTTTGGGGAAAGGTCTCTCTATTTTCCCTGAAAGGGGGTATAGTAGCATGGCAATAGGCCATTAAGGTATTGGTTATCAAGGGGTCGTCTTTCATAATTTTACAAGGCTGGGTAGTTGAGAGTTGGCCATTGAGTTTGTGACGAAATCTTTCCACTACTCTTCATGGGTGAAAGAGGGAAGACACCCAAATGGGCCAATAGATTGTTGCAAATGGGAGTTTCATCCTGAAAGGGGAAAGGGGGATACTGCGTCTCACCTGATGAAGTCAGGATATCCTCCTGGAAGTTGTCTCCCCCATGTGATCCTACCACATACAGCCATACCCAGAGTCAGGATCAGGTAGTGGCTGCTGTCCCCTGGCCACATGGAAGGAAGTCACCGCTGTGAAAACAGCGATGACACCATCAGATTCATCACATTTCCTATTTCAGAAGTGACTGTGCCTCCAATGACTTCTTATTCAATTTCTTCTGAAAACTTTGATGTAAAGTATAGCAATTCCATTCATTAGTTCGAATATGTTTGTGTAATGTAATGTGGTTTCATATATCGTAACCTCTACCTTTTTTATTAACCCCCCTACCTGCATCTGTCAGGTTTGCTCCTGTGCCAGGCAGGTATTTATGCTGCACTGATTTGAAAGTTAACTATTTCGAATGGATTTTGTCCTCCAACGTATTCCTCATCCTAGATGTATTCGCTCAGCTTTAGCTGCTTTGGAAATTTTTTCTCGCCAGAGGGCACTGTGTGTCGATGTCATCGAGTCGAAGTCCCTTGAATGCCTCCGTCGAGGGTGACGCCATCGGGTATACAAGTAGCATGCGCAACGCCGTTGGCCTCAGTTCCGTTTTTCCGCAGTACGTGTTGCTTCGGAGACTCGGCGCGCCTCGATAGTTCTGTGATGCAGTTATTGTGAAAGAAGATATTCGAGATGTCCTCATCGTCAACCCCGACTACCCCACATTCGGGGTTAAAAAAATGTTAAACCTGCGGTTCCAAAATGTCGATCACGGATCCGCGCCGAGAATGTCTCTGGTGCCTCGGTGAAAACAACAACATGAAGGCCTGTACGAAGTGTCAGGCAATGACGGGGCAAGGCCTTATGAGAGAGGAAGGGAAAACTACAGGTAGGTTGAAAAAACCCGACCGAAAAGCCTCAAGCATCGAGTCGAGGTCCCATGAGGAGAAATCTCCTCAAAGCGAAAGGCGAAAACATAGGTCGAGGTCCCCACCTCTCTTCGTCTTTGACTAAAAAGTCCAAAAAGAGACGCCACTGGTCCCCTTCCACCTTGTCTTTGGACGAATCCCCCAAGAAAATGAAATGACCAACAAAACATTCTTCCTCCGAAGAATGGGAAGCATTTAGAATAAAAATGATGGAGGTTTTTGAAAAGGCTAAGCCTTGGTCCGTGCCTTCCTCGGAAGCTGGCCGAGAGTGTTACGTTCCGACACTCGCACGCCCTCGAGCCCGGGTGATCGAAGGAGGAAGGATCGGGAACCTTCCAGGGCTCCGAGTGATAAAGATCGCTCGAGTCGATTCGACCGCTCGAGGTCATCAACGCCGTCCGGAACCCGTCACACCTCGAAGGACGAGTCTTCGAAGAGCGTCTCAACGCCTTCGAAGCCAGCTCCGCCAATGACTGCTATCACGTCGGCGCCATCAACGCCATCGACGCCTTGGTCGACGTCGACCCCAAAGCCTTCGGTGCCAAAAGTTTCAAAGGCTCCAGTTCAGCCAGAAACTGACAAAACAGCAAAAGAAAAAGCTGTAAAGACTATACAAGCTTCAACCTCCACTGTAGCAGCTCCTCCAGAAAATATCTATAAACCTCTACCAAGGAAGGAATATTTTAAATCCTTGAGTTACATTTTTGAAGAACAAGAAAGGTCGGAGGAGGAGGATGTTCCTTTTGGCCTAGAGTATGGCACCCCTAATGTCCCAGAATGTCTAACTTCTGAGGAAAGCAGAATGAGGGATTTGGTGGAAACCTTGCATAACGCAAGTGGAATTGACACATCACCTGAAACAGATTTTGGCAGGCCAGAACCAGGGGAACATGCCAGTCCCTCATACAAACAACTGATGACAAAGGTGGTGGATTATTTAGGATGGGCTAGACCACCAACTCAGTTAATCTAGGATGACCTGACTGATATATTGGATCATGGGCCCACCGAAGATCCGATTTTACCCTTCCATGTAGCCTTACAAAATAGGGTGGCCAAAAATTGGGAGACCACGGACTCAATTCCTCCTGTGAATAAGCCTCTCACTTCAAAATACTGTCCTTCCAGTAGCGACCCCAGCTATCTGTCCAAACACCCTACCCCTGAGAGTCTGATGGTCCAGGCAGCCACAGCTTCTGATAAGGTGGCGTACCCTTACATCCCTCCGGATAGGGACGACAAGCGTGTGGATGATTGGGCACGCAAGGTATTTTCAGCCAGGAGTATGGCATTAAAATCGACCAACTCCACATGTGCCTTGGCAAAACTTTCGTACACACTGTGGGAGTGCACTGCAATGGCGGCGGAGCACATACCAGAAGGGGAAGAAAGGGAAGGATTCCTAGCCATCGTTAGAGATGGAAAGGAATCTATGCAAGAATCCCTTCAGTCTGGATTGGACACTGCAGATAGCGTGAGCAGGTCCATGGCCACTAGCACAGTGATACGCAGATTTGCTTGGTTGCGAAAGTCGGGTTTCGCACCAGACGTGCAAAAATGTCTTTTGAACATGCCTTTTGACGGGTCTCACCTTTTCGACAACAAGGCTGACGAGAGCCTTGAGAGGTTGCAGACCTCAAAAGCAGCAGCCAAATCTTTAGGAGCTGCTATTGGGCAACCTCAGCCTTTTCGTGCATCAGGACAATCTTGGAGGGGACGATCCTATCGTTGTTACTCCTCTTTTGGAAAGGCAAGAGGAATGGCCAGTCAAAGAGGCCAGAGAAAAAACACTCGTGGTGGACGAGGTAAACGTGCTAAGCCAGCCCCAGCTGCAGCCTCTTTGCCATCAGCAGCTGCAGCAACCGCCACAAAACCACTTTGAGGACTTGCATCACAAGACACCTGTAGGAGGCAGGCTGTCACAGTATCTGCAAGAATGGTAAGCCATTACTTCAGATGTTTGGGCTCTAGAAATAATAGCCCAAGGTTACTGCCTTCCTTTTCTAACGCAACCTCAAAGCAATCCACCGTGGAGACACTCTTTGAAGCTTCCAGACCCACTCCAACAGCAGGAAGTTTTAACCCTGCTAGAGAAAGGTGCTATAGAACCAGTACCTGTAGCCGAAAGGAACAAAGGGTGGCACTCCCCATATTTTTTGATCCCCTAAAAGGACGGGGGCTGAGATCCGTCTTTGACTTAAGAAGCTTGAACAAGCTCCTCAGGAAGGATAAGTTCAAGATGGTTACTCTTTCTCAGATCCTTCAGGCCCTTCAGGCCCTTCAACTTCAGGATTGGTTGGTGTCATTGGACCTTCAGGATTTTTATTTTCATGTGCCAATCCATCTCAAGCACAGAAAATACCTGAGGTTCGTGGTTGGCGACTCGCGTTATCAGTTTCGAGTCCTACCATTCGGGTTGACCTCCGCCCCGAGGGTCTTCACCAAGTTAATGGAAGTGGTGGCAGCGCACCACAGGAGAGGGGGAATTCACGTCTACCCCTACTTGGACGATTGGTTGATCAGGGTGCGTTCTGCCAAGCAAGCCCTGAATCATCTGAAAGTCACCTGCCACTTCCTCCACAGACTGGGCTTTCTCCGTCAATTTCAAGAAGTCACAAATGACACCTTCCCAACAGCTCCATTACATAGGGGCTGTACTAGACACATCCTTGGGAAAGAGCTCGGCTCCCAAGTCGAGGGCTCAAGACATTCTTCAGATGGTTTCCAAATTCCAAAATGCCCAAAATCTCCAGACCTACGACTTCTTGAGGCTGCTTGGCCTCATGGCATCCTGCATTTTCCTAGTGCCAGAAGCACGCCTGAGGATGAGATCCCTTCAATGGGCTCTAAAGACTCAATGGTCCCAGTTCTCAGGACAAATGACGTATCTCCTTCAGATTCCGAACAAGGTTCGGCAGAATCTTCTGTGGTGGACTTACACAGAGACATTTTTGGCACCCATGGCTGGAGATTACAGTAGTGACGGATGCCTCACTCATGGGGTGGGGAGCTCATGCCAATGATCTGACAATCAGCGGTCGTTGGTCTCCATCGGAGTCCAAACTACACATCAACCTTTTAGAGCTGAGAGCAATCAGACTAGCGCTGAAGTCTTTTCTGCCATCTGTCAGAGGAAAAAATGTCCTGATAATGACGGACAACACAGTGGCCATGCATTACTTGAACAAAAGAGGGGGTGTAAGGTCACTACCTCTGTGCAGAGAGGTAATGCAGCTCTGGTATTGGGCAATTCAAGGAGGAATCTCCTTATCGCCAGTTCATCTAGGCGAGGAGAAGAATATGACGGCGGACGTTCTGAGCAGGCAGAGTACTGTGTCCCACGAGTGGGAACTGGGTCATGAAGTCCTTCAGGAGATCTTCACCCTTTGGGGAACCCCTCAAGTAGACCTGTTTGTGACCGCAATCAACCGGAAGTCCGAAAGGTTTTGCTCAAGGGAATTTCCCCCGAGAGGAGCCCTAGGGGACGCATTTGTGGTGGAGTGGAACTTCCCACTGCTATATGCGTTCCCTCCGATCGCTGTCATTCCTCAAGTCATCAGGAGGTTAAGACGGTTCAAAAACCACATGATCCTAATTGCCCCGGATTGGGCCAGGAGGACGTGGTACCTGGACCTTCTAGATATGTCCATCTGCCCTCCGTTATGTCTTCCTCAGAGAGAGGACCTTCTCTCACAAAAGGAGGGCCAGGTTTTCCATCCAGAGGTCAGGACTCTCAACCTTCAGGCTTGGTATCTGAAAGGCTGAGATACAAGGATTGGGACCTTCTGGATAACGTCATGGAGGTGTTGCTTTCGGCGAGAAGGCCAGCAACAAAATCTTTGTAACGTTGCCGCTGGAAGAAGTTTTGCAACTGGTGCAGGGAAAAGAATGTTGATCCTTTTTCTGTGTCCTATTCCAGAAGTATTATCTTTCCTCTTATCATTGGCACATAGAGGTCTCAATGTTGAGACTATTAAAGGTTATCTTGCAGCGCTTTCCATCTTCAAGCGCTCTTCGGAAGAATGTTCCTATTTTAAAATTCCTTTGATAGTGCAATTCTTAAAGGGACTCACTAATGTGTTTCCTCCCACTTCTTTTCAAGTCCCAGTTTGGGACCTTAATCTGGTTCTAAAGTTTTTGATGTGTGCCCCTTTTGAACCTTTGCACGCATGCCATTTAAGATTACTAACGTTGAAAAACGTTTTCTTGGTTGTTTTAACATCGGCACGAAGAGTGAGCGAGTTGCAGGCACGGTCTTCTGGGCCTCCCTATACTGTGTTCCACAAGGACAGAGTTGTATTGAGGGTTAAATCCTCGTTCTTACCTAAAGTTGTGTCTGATTTCCATTTAAATCAGAAGATCATTCTGCCTGCGTTTTATCCTCCACCTCATCCCAGTAAGGAGGAGGAAAGATTACACAGGCTGGACCCGAGAAGAGCTCTAAGCTTTTACATTTCTAGGCTCTTCAAGCTTAGAATGGATAATCAACTTTTCATTGGTGTCAAAACAAACTCTTTCATGTTGGATTGTGCTTTGCATTTCAGAATGCTACAGATTGGCGGGAAAAGATCCACCAGAAGGCTTGAGGGCCCATTCAACCAGAGGCATAGCCTCTTCGATGGCCCTTCAAAGAGGTGTTCCCTTAAAGTCTATTTGTGAAGCAGCAACTTGGTCTTCGCTACACACTTTTACTAAATTCTATAATCTGGATGCTTCCCACTCTAAAGAGCTTGCTTTTGGTAAAGCAGTGCTGTATTCAGCTATATAATATTAGAAATCTACTCCCTCCTCCAAAGATCATTTTACACTGCTTTTGGAGTCTATCTAAGATGAGGAATACGTTGGAGGACACAATCCAGTCGAAGAACGAGTTACTTACCAACTGGTAACGTTCTTTCGACTGGATGTTCCTCCAATGTATTCCTCATCGCCCTCCCATCCTACCCCTCTGTAGATTTTCCAGTGTTTTTTACCACTTCAACTCTCGCAAGACTGACACCTGGCTACCTACACTATCTATTCAGCAGAGCAAGAGGGGAAAAACAGAACTGAGGCCAACGGGCGCCGCACGTGCTACTTGTATACCCGATGACGTCACCCTCGACGGAGGCCTTCGAGGGACTTCGACTGGACGACATCGATGCACACCGCCCTCTGGCGAGAAAAAATTTCGGAAGCAGCTAAAGCTGGCCGAATACATCTAAGATGAGGAATACATTGGAGAAACATCCAGTCGAAAGAATGTTACCAGTTGGTAAGTAACTTATTCTTCTCGCTAGTACATTAAGAAAAATAAAGATTTGTTGCTAGAGGTATTTCTAAATGCAAGAAACATCTATACATCCAAATCACTTCTTATTTTCAGACAGCCACAGTGAACACAATGTATAATTAAAACTGGAATTATTAAAAAATAGTAAGACATTTACAAAAAATTTAAAATTTGCTGGAGTTATGCTCTTGGGTTTTTTGTCCAGTCCATGCTGAAACGTTCTTTTTCCAAAACCACAAGTTGTAGTTATAGTTACGAATTATTGGTCTGTGTATGGTCTTAAAATGTCCTTATCCTAAATTATACAATTTTTCAAACCCGCTTTCTAAAAATCCCTCTCAATATTCAATATATAGCATGTTTCAAGGCAAAAGGGTGGACATGAATTCAGAAAATTCATGCCTAAAGTGATAAAGCTAACTTCTTAGATCATAACGCAAAAAGCTCTACCCCCCACATCTAGGGTTCAGTTTAAGCTTGGATTGAGGTCTAGGAATTATTCAGAACCAAAATTATAAACTGCAAAAAAGGTAGCAGGCGCCCCTCTCTCGAAAGAACAAGGCATGATAACCTGTTCAGTGGTTATTAACCACATTGAGAGTTTGCAGCCATTGCCTTTTGCTCACTGTACCTTCACAGATAGGAAATATTCATTTGCATATCAGTCTTTGTCCCGCCCACAAGGGTAGTCCAGCACCGAAATGCTATGGCAATTCCTCTCTGAACAAGAGTACCATCAGCAACCCCATACACGTGTTTCAGCCTTGTTGGGCATCATCAGTGAGGTGAAGCTGAGCCTCTCTAAGCACAGTGAGCAGGGAGTCCACGTCTGGTTGCCCCCAGGTAACCTAGGGTGACCAACCCCAAGTTCCTTTCAAAATTACAAAAAAGGTAGCAGGCGCCTTCACCTCACTGATGATGCCCAACAAGGCTGAAACACGTGTATGGGGTTGCTGATGGTACTATTGTTCAGAGAGGAATTGCCATAGCATTTCGGTGCTGGACTGCCCTTGTGGGTGGGACAAAGACTGATATGCAAATGGATATTTGCCATCTGTGAAGGTACAGTGAGCAAAAAGCAATGGCTGCGAACTCTCAATGTGGTTAATAACCACTGAACAGGTTATCATGCCTTGTTCTTTCGAGAGAGCGGCGCCTGCTACCTTTTTTGCAAAATTATAAACTGTTAATACAAGTTGGTATCTACATTGTCTCTGCAAGATTAAGGTTCTAGTAGGCCTTGTAACTCACTCCCTAATCGCTAAGCATCCCATGGCTCAGGGCCCTCCTTTTGCATTCAGCTGTGTAATCAGCCATGCAATCCAGACTCCTACCATTCATACTATGATAGGTTATTTATAACGCGCTTAATACCCAGAGGTTTTTTAGTGCGGACCTGGGGATCGAACCTGTGGTGCTCCGCGTCGCCTTGCTTCCAAGGCGAGCATGTTGCCCGAGCTATCCTCCTGAGACATTCATTCTATAAGACACTCAGGTACACCTAGGGCAGCAGGACTTACACACAATACTACCCCCGTCCCCTCTGAGCGAATTTGGCCTCTCATCACAATTGGAAATGCAACCTCATCATTCAAATAGAAGGTCGGCAAGGTCTTAAGAACAGAGAATGGATGTATCCAGAGCAGATCCTTGCCCTGACGTCACATCATATAGCGATCACTTGTAGAAAGTGCCTGTAGCTCATTGACGTGGAATACAGAGACAAAAGCTAATAAAATCTCCGTTTTTCATAACACCAGTTTAACGCCGGTGGAGGCCTTGGACTTGCATGATTATTGCACCAAACCATAAACACACAGCAGTCAAATCCTAACCTGGAGGAGTCCTTCGAATATGAGGCAACAACTGAAAAATTCCATCAAAATGCCCGTTAACATTCTGGTTTTCCAATGAAAAACATTTAATATATGAATTCCTCTAGGCCCAATCGCAAACAGATATGACCCGCAGGATTCCATCGAATTGCTGAAATTCTGAAGTGCAAAACAAAGGATATTATGTGATCAAACAGCACTTTCGGGGCCAAGTCTCTTTAAGCGCCCAATATTCTACTGATGTCTTAAGGGTCCCCAAAGTCACTTCTGCCAAGCTCTTCAGTTGGAGGGGGGAGTGGAGAAAACATCTTTGTCCTTCTTTCTGGGACACAAGATACTTTCTGTCGGAGTGTTGAATAAGCCCTCTTTGGACAAGCTCAATAGATCTAAGAACCAAGGCAAGGTTGGTTGAGTTACACTGTTGTGAACAGAATCAGGCACCACCTGTGACGTGGCACCACTTGTGACGTCTCCTGAACGTGTGCAACACCTTCGCAATCAAGAGGAATAGCACAGCACCAAAGGCCGTCCCAAGGAAGCAAAATGGTGCCTCCTAGCGACCTCTGCTTGAGACCCATGCATGAGGCAAACATCTGACATTTAAGCCTTTGGAAGCAAAGAGAACCACCATTGGACACATGAAAAAGGTGGAAAAGCACTTGGCCAGGCAGGGTCCATGCACGCAACTGGTATCACAAGGAGCTCAGAGAATCCATTCTCCAGCTCAACTCAGTAACAGGGACATGGCTTACAGTTGCTTCTTTTCTCAGGTGACAGTCATTGGTATCTAGCACCCAGTAGTGTCTTTGCCACACATCATCTTTACAGCAATAAGGTGCCGGGCTGGCTATTTGTAATCCAGCCAGGAGGAAAGTACGTAGCCCATTTCTTCATGATCTGAGGATATAATGCCCCAGTTTACTCTTAAGGGATTTGGTGCTCTTCCCAATTTACAGGATGTCATGCCCTTTCAACTACCATGGTTGGTGGTACTCTTCCCTTGTGTAAGGGATGTGGTGCCCTTCACACCAGAAAGCAGTATTCTCTGCTTCAGACTGCCAAGTGAGTCCAGCTCTTAGTATCCAGCATCTGTCCTCAGCTGCCCCAGATGCCCTATGACCTCAAAAACCTTGCTTCATGTACTTTGCGTGCACCTTCCTTTCTTGGTGTTTTCAAAGAAAACTGTGACTTTGAAAGTGACACTCTTCTTTTTTCCAAAACTGGTCTTGAAGTTCATCTCTTTCAGAGGTTATAATGTGAGAAAATGTTTGTGGTTCCCTTGGTATTTTCATATTTTTCACATACTGCAAACGTAAATGTTATTTTATTTTAATTTATGTCCCAATAATAGATACCAATAACCTAATTAAACATATTGCATAAAATTATACTTTTTCAACATGTACGTATTGATTCCACATTAAGGTATGTGAACCTTTCGAATCAGTACCCGTTAGCAACCATTTGAACAGCAATTACTTCAACTTGGTGTTTTCTGTAATTGTTGGCGAATCTCATCTCTCGTTATGTGATCTATAAAGCAGCCCATTGTGCGGTAGTATGTGCTTATTTATTTAATTATTTATTAAGAATTCTCATACCAACGTGCCACATGCCCATAGGCCTCAGGGCGCGCACACAAATCAACAAAGACAACAATACAAAAAGTTAAAATTGTGCGAGACAGAGAAACCAGTGCCAAAACTCACGAATCATGTAGGAATAGCTCCATAGTCAACGAGCGAAACCTGCTTCAGAAACCTTACATATTTGATGTAATCTCCATATCCACGGCACCTTTTGAAACATTTCTTTCTAGGCTGCAGGACATTCCGGTTTATTTGCTTACCAATTGGGATTTCTGTGTCTTTTGAAATCTGTCAGCTGGCTTGGGTAGGTGAGATACAAGTGACTCACCATAAAGACTCTTGCACCCCTAGTATGTTGTGCCCTGACCCCCAGGCGACGCACCTGATACTATTGATAGACATTAAAAAGAAGACTGAAAGTATGGATGCCAGCAAGGGGAAATGGCCAAGGGGAAGTCTTGGGAGCAGGTGATTTCATGCATGTGCCAGTCATTTGATTTGAACTGCTTTTGTGCTGTACTAAATATGTGTTTCACCCTATCAGTATTCTAAAAGAGTGGAGCAAAGGGATAAGGATGTGAACTATTTTCCCTCTTCTCTTTTCCTTTGCTTTTACCAAATCTCCTCTTCCCCTCTGTGGGGAAGGCATGGTGTCACATGTATGACACTGAAACAATGGATACAATTTGTAAAACCTTTATTGAAAATGTTGGGGTCAGAGAAACTCCTAATTTGCCTTATCACTAAGATGGGGGTAGTCCCGGCCATCAAACGATAAACAAAACAGTCCTAGATGCGTCAGTCAAATCAAAATGGCCTATGCTGGGAGACAACCAGGGGGCGCCGAAGGCAATGGCTTCCTGAAGCTCGGCTGTCCGCCTCGAGGAGACACTTGTGATGATTTAGAGCAGACCCGGGAAAGAAAACCATTGAGAAATACCTGTACTTAAAAGGGGATATCGGAGCAAGAGAGATACTGGCTTAGTAATAAGCAGAAACAAGCTGCAACGCGAACATTTGTAAAGCCGCCCATCCCCGACCGGTGAGGACCTGAAAAAAATGGCGGGCGCGTAAGACAGACTGTCTAGTCCACGACGAGCCAGAGAACTAATTAGGCAAACTGCGGGAGACACTTTGCTCCAACGGCGACTCCTGAGACCCAGCTCGGGACGCGGTGCGACAAACAGGAATCAGCCCAGGGATCCCACTGGGGGCTGCTGCAAGCAATAGCAGGTGGCCAGAGATTACCCCGCTGGGGTGCCGGAATAGCGACAAAGGGCTCCCCGCAGAGGTTTCCGCATCAGCTGCTGGCGGACCGAAACCTGGGCGGCGCTCGGCGCACGCCGCAGAGCTGAGGTCCCGCGGCAGAGCCAGCGAGGACCGATTGGGCAACAGAGGCCCCCAGCACAGCCAACAAGGTAAAAACGTGGGGAGAAGGAGGATTATCCCGCCGTGGTTGGGAAACCAAAGAAGACACCGTAGCAGCAGCCCAGCAGAGGGGCGAAGGAGCAGTTACGTCAGTAGAACCTCCAAAAAGGCAGTAAGTGCGTGCCGTGGCGTCCTAAAAGCCGATTCTCGGCTGATCTAGAGAGGGGACACAGGGGCCCCGCGGCAGCAGCGCCCCTATGATTGCGACACGGCAGGGCCCCCAAAAAACAGACATGGACACCAGCCCAGGCAAAGCATAGAGCAGGTAGCAGAGCTGACAGCCCTCATAGTGCATGCATATTAAAGGGTCACAAGAAGGAGAGAAGCCCATAAACTGCACTGGGACTAAGCCAAGAACAGGGAGAGGTGGCACATAACGCTGTGGGGAATCCAAGGCAGCAGTTAACAGTGTGACATAGGAGCCCTTCCCCAGGAGCTCCAGGCAACAAAGAGACTGAGAACAGTGGCGGGAGGGACCCCACGTGGACTGCAGAACCCCAGATTCATAACAGGCCCAAGAAGGAAAGGAACCAGGATTGCCCCGACAGCAGGTGGCAAGCCAGATGAGAAGGGGCCAGGGTAGAGGCACGAAAAGGGACACTAAGCGACGCAACGCCTTGAAGGAGAAGGTGGAGATGGGGGGGGGCACAGGAGCCTCGTGCAGGTGGCGCCAATCTGCCTGAATGTTAAGGATTTCTCAGGATAGAGGTACAGAAAGCGGGGCCAGCAGGAAACAGCACCCTGGCGGCAAGCAAAAACAGCAACCTGAACCAGAAGATGCACAGGAATGCAGCATTAACGTGGTGATTGGACCAGCACAGACCCCCAAGGCGACAACCACATCGGAGGTAATCAGGGGGCATCGAAAGGCTGCAGCAATACCGGATAACAGCAAAAAGTGACTTGCGGACCCCAGTAAAGACGTCAGACAGAATGGCCACAGTAGGCACCAAAGATGATATCGCAGGAATCCTGGCGGAAATGAAAGCACTGCATCAGATATCCAAACCTCCATATCAGAAATATGTGGAAAAGTGGACATTATAGGAGGCAAGGTTGAAAATCTCGTGCATAATCAAACCAAATGGAAATAAATTGAAATGCCAGGATGACAGACATTGAACTAAAGGAGGAGGAACTGGCACTCAAGGTCGACGACTAAGACATAATAAACCAATTGTTTGAAGAAGGGGGGTGAGGAGTTTCCATTGAAAGAGCCCACAGAGGGGGTAGGGCATTTGTTAAAGGGCCCCGCTCAGTTGTAGCTACATTTCTGAGGTACATAGAAAAGAGGGAGATCCTCGCCAGGGCGAAGCAGAAGCAGGACATTGCTTTCCAAGGCTCGCAAATAAAAGAAATTCAAGATCTATCAAGCTTCACACTGACGATAAGGAGAGGATGTAGGCCTCTGACTACGTGGCTCACGGACCAATCAATTCGATGTAGATGGGGATACCCATTCGATTTGACCATCGAACACAAAGGAGAAGATTACAAGATCACAACACCTGAGGAAGCAATCCAAATCCTGAACAGCCTGGAGAGCCAACATGGTGTCAGGGGGCCCGTAGGCCCCTCAGGTTCGCAGTAATCACAGAGGAGTGAAAGGGCAGAAATGTCACAGAGACAGAAGAGGGGCAAGGGAGGGAGAAAGTACTTTAAACCGAGCGCAATCTCGCCAGCGAAGCCCCAGTGAAAAGCCACGCGAAGATGAACTCAAGTGCATCACAACACACAGACCTGCACCATCCTAAAAATCTCCACATCTGGCGACACATGAGAACTAGGTAAAAGGGACACAGAAGGGTCAGAATTGGCCCTCGTTGAGGTTGAAGTTGTAATCCTTGGTGGCCCTCAATTCTAGGAGGGCATCTCCAAATCAAGGACCTGAACCACCACTTATGGCATCGGTTCAGTTAACATGTTTAGTTATTTTTATGGTTAAGGGGTTTACGGGGGGGAAAGAGGACAAGGGAAACAAGTTATGGGTCCGGAACCCAATGTTAGCGCGGTGGGTTCCAATCAGGGGTCAGTTATGGTTATGGCAGCGGGAGGGGGGAAAGGGGAAGCAGACGGCCTAGCATAATCAAAAGGGAGGCAGGAAAACCAGGGAGGGATCAACAGTACCTAGACAACAATGAGCTTTACTACCCAACGGAATGGGATCGAACCTAAGGGAGACAGTCAGCGCTAATGATCGTCCGGGTAGAGCCACATTAAGGGTGGGTACCCTGAACGTAAAGGGGCTCAACTCACCAACTAAGAGATCCCTGCTAGTGAGAGAGTTTGAAAGAGCACACCTTGATGTCCTATTCATCCAGGAGACTAGACTCAATGTGGGGTAGGAACGAGCATTTAGGGGAAAAACGGTGGGACAAACGTACTGGGCATCAGGGGACAGCAAGAAGGGTGGAGTGGGAATCCTCCTCAGTAGGAAACTAAGGCTAGAGAACCCAGTAGTGGAGCCTTCACCAGGAGGCAGATGCCTTATAATCCGGGGCAAATGGGAAGCCTCACAAATAGTGCTAGTAGGGATGTACACGCCCAACCAAGGGCAGGGTCCATTCAATGAAGGTGTGCTAATATCTCTTAAGGAGAGCGAGGACGACCTGGTCATGGTGGGGGGGGGATTTTAATGCATGGGCAGACCCCTAAATCAACAGACAACAGACAAGGATAAGGAGCAAGAGTGTCAGGAGGGAGGAGCCTGTCAGGTTTCCATCCACACTTGAGGTGGAGGGGCTGGTTGATGTCTGGATGTCCTGCAACCCTGGGAAAAGGGGCTACACATTCAAATCAGAGGTACATGACACCTACACCAGGATCGATTATTGGTTGCTTGACAAAGAAAACAAATCCAGGGTTCATGATAGCACTATATGACCGGTAGCCTGGTCGGACCATGGCATGGTCATAACATCCCTAGATCTGGAGGGAATGGGCCGTAGAGACACGAGATGGAGATGCAATGACTCCCTGTGGCGCCACAAATTCTATGCGTGGGAGCTCAGTACGGCGATAGACGAATACTTCCAACTCAACAGTAACGGAGAGGTGAACACAAACATGGTATGGGAGGCGGGAAAGGCGGTGTGGAGGGGGCACCTCATTAGAGAAGGGGCGAGGCGGAAGAGGGAACATAAAATCCTGGAAGACAAACTGAGGGGTGAGATTGTTGAGCTAGAGGGAAGACTGCATGCACTGGGCTTATACTGAGGGGAACACCTGTCAACCCTCAAAAAGAAAAGGAATGAATTGAGGGCCCTAGGAAAGGATGAGGTAATAAGAAAGTTAAGGTTTCTGAAACAGACTTTCTACGAAAAGGGCGATAATGCTGACAGAATGTTAGCCACCAGACTGCAGACCCAGAGAGCAGACAGGTGGGTTGAAATAATTCAAACAGAAGAAGGAGCCCAGGTGCGAGCCCCAAAGGACATAGCGGGCCAGTTCGCCGACTTTTATGAGAATCTGTATACGTCAGAAGGGGGCAAGGCAGAGAGTGAGATGAAAGAGTATATAGAGGTGGAGAGGCTGAGCAAACCTACATAGAATCCGATATCACCCCAGAGGAAGTCGTGGTAGCTATCAAAAGACTCCCGCCGGGAGCGGCCTCGGGTGAGGATGGATTCACTATGGGATTTTACAAACAGTTTGCAAACGCTCTCTCCCTTCACATGTCCATACTGTTTAATCACATAAGAAAGTCAGGCCACACTCCTCCCTCGATCTCAGCAGCCCATATAGTAGTAATCTCCAAGGCAGGCAGGGATCCAGCATGTCGACCGATATCGCTCCTGAATGCGGATGCTAAGGTATATGCCAGAGTGCTAGCAACACGCATGAAAGACATCATGCCCCGCCTGATCCACCCAGACCAGGTGGGCTTCATAAAGGACAGGAAGGGAGCTGATACAATGCATAAAACTGTTGATATAATGGAGCATACGGGGTCAAGAGGAAATCAAGCCCTCCTAAGCATGGACTCATAGAAAGCCTTTGATAGGGTAGAATGGGAGTTCCTGTGGGCCATGTTGAGAAACATAGGTTTTGAGAAAACAATGCTAAGAGGTATCCAAGCCTTATACAGGAACGGTGATTGTTAACGACACATCGAGAGAATTCACCCTCTCACGAGGGACAAGGCAGGGCTGTCCCCTGTCACCGCTTTTGTATGCCTTGTCCATGGAACCGCTGGGTAACAACATTAGGAAAGAGAAGACAATTTGTGGAGTCATCATTGGGGAGAGTGAATACAAATTTGCGATATTTGCAGACGACATCCTGCTCTGTTTGGCAAACCCACAAAGTGATGTCCCAAGAGTCCTGCAGACGATCAAAGACTTCGGCAGATGGGCTGGCTTGAAAGTCAACCCCGACAAGTCAACTCTCTTTCTCTACAAGACCCCAGAAAACTAGGGGAGAGACGCCGCAACCATAGTCTACGATACTTGGGAATTAATATCACAAGAACCACAAGAACCACAGAAAACTGTATGGGCCTCATTACACGGAAGGTGGTAAGGGTTTACCGGTACCGGTAAGGGCACCGGTACCGGTAAACCCTTACCGCCTTACTACGAGGTCCCTTTGCGGGACCCGACCTTAACGGCTGGTGTAGACCAGCCGTTAAAGTTCGGACCCGCAAAGGGACCTTGTTGCTAATTACGGTACCGCAATTTGCGGTACCGTAATTAGCACCTTCCCCATTCCCTTTGAGCCCTATGGGGCAAAAATGGGAATGGGGAAGGGCCATGGAGAAAGGGGGAATTACCGCCCCGCCAACCTTGGAATGGGGTGGTAATTCCCCTTTTCTCCATGGTGGTACCGGTATGGTACCGGCAGCAACAATGGTGCTAATAGCACCATGGTTTACCGCCTTCCGTGTAATGAGGCCCTATGACTTCAATCTGCCCCCCTATTGATCGAAATATCCAAAGACCTAGAGAGATGGGCTAAATTGACAATATCCTGGCTCGGGCGACTAAACGCCATAAAATGGTAGTGCTCCCCAAGCTTCTATACCACTACCAAATACTCCCCATTGCTATGCCGGATTCCCACTTCACTGACCTAAAGAGAATGCTCCTCAGATTCCTGTGGCAAGGGAAAAAGCAAAGGATATCATATGCAGCACTGACCCAACCTAAGGAAAAGGGAGGTACGGGGCTCACCGACATGTAGACCTACTATCGTGCGGCCCAATTCAGGGCCATATTCCCACATCTACAAGGAGACAAACAAAAGCAATGGGTAACCATTGAAAACCACAGACTGAGACCGGTCTCATTAAGAGAATGGCTGTGGGCCCCGAAGAACTCTTTCCCGAACAGTGTCGTCAAACACTTTGCGATGGGATCTCTCTTGCGGCTATGGTGGCGGAAAATGGAAATGAAGGGTCTCACAACATGGCCCTCGCCCATGAGCTGCATATGGGCCTCACCGATTCGCAACGAAATCACAGAACCACAACGATTTCAGGAATGGTACGAGGCAGGGCTCGAAAGGGTGGGCCAGCTAATAAAACCCACGGGGTGCATATCAATCTAGGACTTGGAGACAGGCCTACAGATGAGACCACTGGATGTGCTCAAATTCCTCCAATTGGGAAGCTGACAGTGACGAATGGAAGGATAAGCTGATGAGAGACCTCACCCCCCTGGGAAGTATCCTGAGTGAATCATATCACTCCAGGGGTCTCATTTAAAAATTATACGTGGCACTCAATGAAGCGAATATGGGCCTGATGACAGACAATTTATGCTCTGTGTTGTGCAAAACGGCACACAAGACGCCGATATCTCCGCCCAGTACAAGCTCCAAGGTATAAAATGATTGCACAAGTGGTAGTTTGATCCTAAGAGACTCTCGAAAATGTTTGCACAAACAAGTCCCATGTGTCGGAGGGGATGTGGTGCCCAGGCGGACTACTGGCACATGTGGTGGTTCTGCCCAAAATCGCAAGCATATTGGAAGGAGGTCCTAGCATGGATCAAAAAGATAGAAGGGATCCCCAGGGACCTAGACCCCATACTGGTCCTATTTGGCCTGAAACAGCAAGAAGGGCGTTGGATGAAGGTGCCTCACATGACCCACTTTTTTTGCTGGCAGCGAGGGCGTGCATCACAATCAGCTGGAAGTTGCCGGCTCTCCCGATGGAGGCTACCTGGGCAAGAAAAGCCAAAGACCCTTACGAAATGGAAAATATAACAAGCCTCCTACACAACCACCTACTGAACAGAGAAATTTAATGGGCCCCCTTCCTTGAAGCCTACAAATGACTGATCTAAGGCCTCCTGGTTTCCACTCACTGAGACTAGCTGCCACAAAAGACAGAAACTCACTGATCGCTTCCAGTTTGAAAAGTTGGGGGTGGGGGGTTCGATATTGCATTTAAGGTTCATGACCGTTTATTATATGTTTGAAAAATGCCTAATACATTTTTTTTTTCATGGCCTAACAAAACCTAATGCCTGCCCTAAGTGTAAAAAGGAGAAACGTATGCAAAAGGAATATAGGTAGTGAACCAGCTCTCCTCATCACGTTACACCTCACGGAGTAAGGCTGTCCCTGTAGGCAGAATGACACACTCTGAACTTTAACACTCTAAGCAGTTCCAAAACCGTGGATTGAGGCCCACCTGGCCTTCCACGTTAAAGTCTTTTTCTTGACCTTCAAAAATTGTAATTCCAATGTAAAGTTCATGAAGGTCACTTTCTGCTGGGCTCAGACCTTACAGCACACAGTTAACGAATGTCCCCCTCTCCCAGGCTCAGACTCTACAGCCCACAGTTCACAAAGGCCCCCCTCTGCCGGGCTCAGATCTCTCACCTCACAGTTCAACACAAATTTGCAAAGGGGAGGCCTTCCCCTAGTTTATTGTACTTCTGGTCTCCCTCAATTGGGCTCAGACCCCTTTTGAAGAATTTCAAATGTGTGTGGCGCTTTTACCCGACCACCGCAGGGTTACTTTGACTCAAAGTTCACGGTTACTTTCACTTAATTTGCTTTCGCTGTATGTTTGCTTTATACCTTCAAACAATGTACCTTTCACAGAGACTTTCAAATGGGCTACTTCCCTTTGCCAGACCAATCCTTTACTTAGTATCGCTGATCTCACAGCTGGTTTTCACTTCAAAGTTCATTCACAGGTCTGCCTTTCTTTGCGTCTCATCCACACGTGTGCAGCCTTCACTTGTGATACAATGTTGCTACTTCATTCGCCTTAACACACACCAGCCTCTCAGGTCGCTTGCCAACTCACCGGCTGTGTGCGCTCCTTTCTTGTTTTGCTATTTTCAATTCACGAGTCAAGGTTAGTACCACAGGCTTGGCCTCACCTCCTCAACTCTGCAGTTCCCCCATGGGGTCGCTGGCATCCTTGGAACACAATGCAATCTTCACTTATGGGATCTGGCCTTCTCCACACATCTTTCATGATCTGTCAGAGGTAGTGACCTCCGTTAGAGAACCCTTGGGTTTTTGGGCCCACTGCTCTCGTACCGTGGTCCATTGCTCTGCTCCAGTAGGTGTGCCCTCGTTTTGGAAGTTCTGCTTGTGCTTGTGTTCCGCCTTGCTCAGAGTGTGTCTTTAGGTGTTGTCTTTTATTCATGTGAGGAGAGCTAACTGGTATCAGGTGTATGCACTTAGTGCAAAGTGCCTGACTTTGCCTGACCCGTTTAACGGGACATGTCCAGTACAATGTGAGCGAGTTAGTCTGGTTGCTCTCAGTCATCCTCTTCCTCGGTACAGTGTTTGTGTTAAAAGGGGGGGTATTGGGACTTCAGAAAATCCTATAAAATAGGATGGGTAGATGATCAAAAAAGGGGCGAATATCACGTCTCACCATCGGCTGACTCACTTCCACTCCCCAAAGACCCCTCACCCAGGTGATCCTCCTGCACTGGTCCACGCCGATGGTTTGGATCCAAGGCCGGTGGCAGTGCCCTGGCCACCTGAGAGAGAGATCCCCGGGGATTAGCGGGTGAGAAATCCTCTGGTTTCTCACAAAACCTCTCCCCACTCCCTCTTCTGTTGCACCAGTGCTCTTTTATGTGTTTCTTTCTTCTACTCTAACCCACAGTCCCATTATCTGCTCTTATCATCCCTCCTGTCTCTGTTCTCTATCTTTCCTTTATGTCCCCTCACTGTGTGTTATTTTTCCCCTCTGTCTTCTTCTTGCTCTGCCTCTTACATTCTAATGGGCACATCTTTTTTTGGCGGTTTTTAGTGACACAAACACCAAAATATATCCAAAACCATTGTTACAGAAAAGAGAGAGGAAAGGGATGTTAGAACGTAGAATATCTGGTTGGCATGGCGGCTTCAACACTGTGGCATGAATTAGCTAAATTATAGAATGTTATTTCTTGCAACATTCTGCCATATTAACCAATGCTTGCTTCTTGAGCTATATATCTCTCAATCAGGAGCTCCAACTTGTAAAGCTAAGTGCCTGGGCTTTCATATGGGGAGTGGCCAAGAAGAGTGATTTTACTTTCTTAATTCTTTGTCTGTCCCCGCAGAGACACATGATATTTGGTAGCTTAGGCACAGGCAATACCAGTGCCGCTTTTTTGCTCTCATCCCTACTGCCCGTCAAGCAGAAACACTAAGGTGCAATACTTGTCAACAGCCCCAACAACTACATAGGCAGCTCTGTCTTTTTTCCTTCTTAAAAACCTCCCCCACTGCAACCCCCGTTCATCAACAGTACCCTGTCTGGTGCCTAATGGTAGGCTGCTCTGTACTATTCCCCTCTTCCGCACCTCCCACAAGCAGCAGTACTGTGGTGCAGTACCTGGCAGCAGACCTGGAAGTTAAATGGGCTGCTCCTTTTTTATAAAAAAGGCTCCCCCATGCCAGACTTCTCCTTCCTCCGCCCAAAGCACCACAGTGTGTTCCCGAATGGCATGCAGCCCCAACTATGAGGCCAAAACATGTATGGGGATACTTGCGGTCTCAAGCAGAGAGGATGTGACCTAGCAGTTTGGGATGGAATGCCCTTTTGGGGTGGGACCAAGCCTGCTTTGCATATGGTCTTTACCCTTCTATAATTGCTTGGCAGGCTGAAGAACAATGGTCTGGAGGGTCGCCCAGAGCAATGCTAAAGGTTAGGATTAATTCCAAACCTTCCAGCCATCATTTCTTTTGTTTTGCATCCCCAACTATAGCATGCCACTGCCCGACTCCAAGTTTTTTATGCTGCCCACATTCCAGCACCACAAACACCACACTATGCCTGGTAGGCTGTAGCTTGGGTCTGGTGCCAGCTGAGGCACATGGCCCGCTCTGCTATTTTGTTTTTTTTGGGGGTGAATCAGTGTCAGCTATCTCTACCATCTCCTCACCCTACCCCTCTCTCGCACTCTACTGTCCTCACACACCCTAATCGTCTAACCCATCCCACCCCACTAAAATACCCCACAACAATCTATCTCGCCCCATTCTAGCCCCATCCCACTCTACCACTATAAACCTCTATCCCACCCTGTTCTAGCCATACATCAACCCATATATCCACCCACTCCCACTCAACTCTACCCCACACACTAAGTCACCCCTCTCAACTCTCACTCTACTGTACCCTATCTTTCATCAGGGTCTGCTCTCGAATGGTTGCATTCCTACCTTTCGCTACGGGCCTATTCCGTAACCTGGGCTGGCTCCCTTACACCCTCCTCTTTATGTTGTCCCTCAAGGCTCTGTACTCGGGCCTCTTCTTTTCTTCCTTTACACTGCTCCCCTTTCTGTCCTTATCTCATCTTTTCATCTCTCTTTTCATTTGTATGGCGATGACACCCAGATCTTTTTCTCTTTTGATTCTGCTCTTCACTCTACTGTTTCAAACTGTCTTCCTGCTGGTCAGAACTGGACGTCCTCCCATTTCCTATATATTAATTCTTCAAAAATTAAGGTTCTGTTCTTTCCTGCCTCTACTATTTCTCCCACCCTGCCCCCCTCCCTCTCCATTCCCCATCCTTTCTTCTCTTTTCACCATCTGCGCACAACCTGGGCATTATCTTTGATCCTTCTCTGTCCTTTTCTCTTCATATTTCTTCCATTGGCCACTCCTGTCGCTACGCACTTTTTAACATTCGTCGTGCTCGCCCCTATCTTTCTTTTCATGCTCTGAAACTACTTCTTTTCTTCTTTGTCTTTTCCCTCATTGACTATTGTTCATGTTTATTGCTTGGTCTTCCTGCTTCCTACCTTCTTCCTCTTCATTCTGTTTATATTCCTCTATTCGTCTCCTTTTTTCTTTACCCCCTCAGTCTTCCATTACACCCTCCTTACTCCCAATTTAATTACTTCCTTTTGAATCTCGTCTTCTTTACCACTCTCTCTCGATTGTCTTCAAATGCACTCATGGACTGGCCCCCTCTACCTTTTCCGACTTACTCTCGTTCTATGTCTCCTCGCGCCCCTTACAATCACAGAATTTATTTCTTCTAACTGTTCCTAAGCCTCCCTGTGTGCGTCTCGTTTCTGTTCTTTTACTCTCCTGGCTCCCAAACACTGGAATGCGCTTCCCCTTTCACTTCATTCCGCCTCATACCTTTGTATCTTTCAAACAAATCTCAAAACCTATCCTTTATCTTCTCTTGCTTGTCTCTTAGGATCTCTGGCTCCTCTCCCTTCTGATGTAACTTGTACTTATGCACATTCTTTTTATCATGATGAATTCTACTGTTTCTTTGATATTTTTTATTGTTCAGCACCTTTGGCGAAAGGCACTCTATAAATTCAATACAATGAAAATTAAATGAAATACCAATCCCCACTTTACCGCCTCACTCTACCCACCCCACTTTACCCCCTCCTCACCCCACTCTATCATACTCTATTCCACACCTCTACCTCACCCCACACCTATTAACCCCCATTCTAGACCCTGTCTCTGTCCTCTACTGTTCTACCCCACCCAACTCTACACCACCCCTCTACACCACCCCTCTCTCCCACTGTTCCTCATCCCACGTTATCTCCATACTAGCCCACAACACTCCACCCCACACCAATCTGCCCACACCCCATTGTAGCCTCACCTTTCCTCTACCCCCAACACACATTACCTCCACCCTTCCTTACTACCCAATCCTCTCCTCTATCCCACCCCACTATACCTCATGCCTATCCCCATCCCGTTTACTCCTACCAAGCCTTCTCCCACCCAATCTCACCCCCTTTATGCCCACATAACCTCACCCTTCTCTTTCCCCATCTCTGCCGCTTCGCTGCGCTCATGGTCCACCTCGGGACCCCTGTACCCCTGCCACACAGCCACTGCAGCATTGAAATGACTACCTCAACCACATCCACATTAATGGTCAGATGGCTGCCGCCATCGAGAACAAGCAACAAAGGACCTACAGGGACCAGCAGGAGCCGTCCCATTGGCCCGTGGATGAACCTATACCAGAAGCTTTTATTCACCGTATGGCGAAGCCGGAAGGCGGAAGTGAAAGGCAGCTGGAGCTCTCTGCTGCTTGCCGCAATTGCCCATCGGCCCCCAGATCAGCGCTGAACCAGACAAAAGCAGAGCTCACGGAGGTAAACATGTAGCACAAGCGAATGCACATGGCTGTATCTCCTCAACCTCACACGGCTTCGTAAATATTTACGGTGCACACGAAATACACATTCCAACCCCTAGCCTGTTCCTCCCAGCTTGCATACGTTTCGGCTGTATTACAGTTATTATAGAAACCCACGCCGAGCGCAGTCAGTCTTCCATGCTTACCCCCTCCCTGATCACACCGAATCCTAACACCTTCTCACCACCCGACGATGCTGCCCAACTTACCTACATCATGAGCCCACAACCTCGTAGATCAGACCTAGCGTTGCCCCAGCCATACAGCTTCCCACGTAGTAAGGAGCAAAGAGGCCATGGGTAGCAGATTGAGCCCCAACAGGCTCTGCCTAGATGCACTGTGATTATGATCGTTGTCCCTCTTTCACGCTCCGATATTGCTAAACAACTAGGAAGCATGATCCTTACTTGCGGCACTACCGCCGACGATGAAACACCTATTATCAAAAACAGCGAGGAACAAAAAGAACTTAAATGACACACAGTGGTCCCTTCTAACTGGTAGTCCACTCATACAATCCCCCTTCACGCACTCTGATTAGAACCCTACCTCGCGAATTAAGAGGGAAGGCCCGATCCGCTTTACCAAGGAAAGAAACAGTAGAGTAGGCTACAGGACTTGTGCAGTCAGTCCTCCATGCTTACTCCCTACGAAGGACGCACGAAACGCCCGACTTAGCACTAGATCTCACCCTTCACTTGCATCGACTGAACTGAGCCTAACCGTGCTACTAAGGCACAGGCAATGCAATAGTCTACATCCTCTCCCCTCCCTGCATTATACTTCTAACCACGCCTATCCACCCAGGAAAGCCAATACAACTACTTTTAATACACAGCAACAAATCTACTCTACCACACTCCCCCTGCACCCAGGGACAGCCCCTTGAGCCGCCAACTAAGACTCTACCTGACCAATCTAAATCTGACCTTGCTTGCACACCACCTGCCCCCAGCAGGTAAGGGACCCTACTAACCCCATCTTGGCTGCCCTTGTCAACACAAGATCCTTAGCTGCCCACGCCCTGGACATCAACGTCTTGATCACCACACAACATATAGATTTACTTGCCATAACAGAAACCTGGCTTCATCAAGCCTCTGGACCAGCCTTAGCACTAGCTATCCCTGAGGGCTTCACTATCCACAAGAGTGACAGACTTGATGCCAGGGGAGGTGGGGACACTCTCATCGCCAGAGACACGCTTCCTATCAGAACCATTACCACCCCTAAAACAGACAACTATGAGCTACTCTCAACCAAAATAACCTCATCCCCAAATGACACAGTCAACATTCATATTATCTACCGCCCACCGGGTCCTATTGGCACCTTTGATGAAGATCTCCTACTCTCTATAGGGAGCAGCATTAAACTGTGCTCTAGATCAATCATACTAGGGGACTTCAAC
This sequence comes from Ambystoma mexicanum, assembly GCF_040938575.1. Classification (NCBI taxonomy): domain Eukaryota; kingdom Metazoa; phylum Chordata; class Amphibia; order Caudata; family Ambystomatidae; genus Ambystoma; species Ambystoma mexicanum. The sequence continues at coordinate 1,097,967,064 of NC_090923.1, forward strand.
CTTGTTCTAAATGACCCCACTGATCACCAATCCTCATCCTTTGCAAGACACTCTCTGACCTAGGCTTCCTACACTGTGTCACATCCCCTGCACACAATAAAGGTAGAACCGTGGAAACTCCACCCCGCCTCCCTTCTTGCATCAAGAAAGACGAGCCATGATTTGCCATGATTTACCAGCATCCTATCTGCCATGAAGGCTAAAATTCACTTATTGCAGGACAAAATCTCTCTAAAACAAAACCTCATCAAGGCTAAGGCTTTTACCTTAGGTACCGCCTCACTGCCCCACCCCAGTCTACCTACCACCTTATTCTACTTCAGGGAAATTTCAGTTGAATAAACTGCAAACATTATCTGGAAATTGAAACTGTCTAGATGCAAAGGCAACACATGCCCAGCATCTCTTGTGAAAGACTGCGCAGATATTTTAGACCCACCCACTTCATCACTGCATCGTTTTCAGAAAACTGCTTCCCTTCCCTCCTGAAAGAATCCTGGGTTCTTCCTCTACTCAAAAACACCACATCTAGACCCAACTGCGCCTTACCACTACCGATCAATCACCACAGTACCATTCTTGCTAAAGATTCTGGACCGTGCAGCCTACAACCAAATTCAAGTCTTCCTGGAATCAAATCAAATACTAGGAAAACGCCAATCTGGTTTTTGACCTGGCCATATAACCAAATCGGCCTTACTAGACCTGAAAAATCCATTGGAATATTTCAGAGACAAAGGCAAGGCAGCATTACTCCTTCTCTAACAGTCAGCGCAGTTCAACCTGGTCGTACCACAGAACTTTATGCCACCACCTAAGCAGCTAGCTTCAGCAGCTAACTTCTCGGGGGACGCCATGACCTGGATCACCTAATTCCTTGAAGGTAGATCCTCTAGCGTCTTCTCAGACCTGGCAAATGTCCCACCCAAACCTATGCTTTGCAGAGCCCCGCAAGGGTCATACGTTTTGCCTACCTTATACAATATATTTGCCAAACCCCTGTTCGACTGCCTGGACAATCTTGGCATAGTCTATACTTACTACGCTGATGACACGCAAATCCTTCTACCTCTACCTGGGTCACATGAAAACGATTCTACACTGATCAATGACATTTACCTCAATATCCAGTCCGGGATGGCCATGAACAACCTCTGTCTAAACGCGACAAGACTGACACTCTGGTAGTTGGGTCGCCCATGATGCTAAAAAACGACCCCCTTCATAGTCATCCTTCCTGTTTGACGGTATCAAAATCCCTGTCCCAGACTCTATAAAAACACTGGGAGTGCACCTCTATGCCACTCTCTCACTTACTAAACATACACGGCTAAACTTCTCAATGCAGCCAGGCAATACATTATGCCGTCTAGCTGCTTGGCCATCGCTAGATCGATAACTGGAGTCAGATTTGGCTATTGTAATGCCCTGTTCGCAGGCACTTCTAAGAAAAACATCGCTAAAATGCAGATCATCCAGAACAACGCTCTGTGAGCTGCACTCAACATATCCAAAAAAGACCACACCTCTGCAGCAAGAAAAAATGCTCATTGGTGCAAGATACAAGAAAGGATACATTTTAAAATCCTTCCTATCACCCATAAATGCCTTCAAAGCACAGCACCTCGATATGTAATACAAAAAATCATCAAAGCGGCCCCTCCCAGACTGGTTAGAGCCCCCTTCATCCACCGGAGTATCCCTCCCAAATACAAGCGTGCCAGAGGAGGGGGGACTAGCGTCCCGACCATAGCAGCCGCCCAATGGAACTCCCTCACACCATTGCTACGTGCGGAAAGCTTGCATTGGGCATTCAGAAAATCACTTAAAACATTTCTCTTCACTTGACTTGCCTTGACAAAGTCCAGACTTCAATAATAACAAGGCTGAATTAACGCACTTTTCCATTCCCCTTTCCATTCTTTCGTCTATATCCTCTCTTCTTATGCTTTCACACTTCCATCACTGGTGAATACCTTCCTTTCAAAGTTTTATGTTTATGGTTTTATGCTAGGTTTTGTATCGTGTAACATGTTCGCAACAGCGCCCTTTGGCGCTTTACAAATGCACATAAAGAAATGAATAAAACTCTAACTCACACCTCTCTACTACCCCACCCAACTATACCCCAGTCCTCTACCTCACCACAATACTCTATCACATTGTACCCGCTCTAACCCACCTCATCACCCACATCCACTCCACCTTAACCATTAGTACCACACCGCACCCAACAGTACCCCACCCCATTCCCACTCTACACCCATCCGACTCTATCCCACTATTCTACAACCATTCTACGCTCACCCACTCTACCATATTTCACTAAACCCCAGCTCATCCCACCCTACTTGACGCCACTAACCACCCCTTAACTTACTTCTCTATTCCATTCTACCCCATCTCACTCTACCACCACTCTCACCCCTCCACACTACTCCCACCCAATCCCAGCCCCACCTCACTCCTCAAACTCCACCCCACTAATCTGCCCCACCACTCCACACACACCTGTGTCAAGAAAGGAAGAAGGCCTGGACTATGGCAAGGGGTAAAGTGCACAGAATTGCACAGGGAACAACTTTGGATCTAACAACGTGCATAAAATACCCAAGGCTTGTGTATGTATAAACCCAGGAGTGCAAATAAAGTATTTACCAATATACGAAAAAGGAATGTAGGGTAAGCACTTAAGACCTCCTTATAACTGAAAGGAAAGTCAGCAAACTCTTTACCCACTATGTTTTTTCAGATACTGACGGCGCTAAACCCACGTAGCGGGCAAGCAAGTACAGATTCTGTGAACTGACACTCTGTAAAATACTGAATAAGTAACATTCAAACAGTACTCACGAGGACCGGAAAGACCACTAGAATGTCAGTAAATTCACGAACCCTGTAGATCAAACAGGAACCCAGAAGGCTGTAAAAGCAAAGTGTTAAAGATAACAAAATACATTAACCCTAGTCAGGGGCAAGTAAGAATTGTGATATTAACTTGTGAGGAAAACAAAAGGGGATACACACTGGAACATGTTACAACAACACCCACACCTAATATGCGATGGAAAGTAAATGCTGAAGTGCAATGGAAAATATGGAATGGAATCTGAATAAAGTAGGATCAGGAGCTGGGGAAACGCTATTACAAAGAAAACCTTTCCCACCCAACCAAGGGAAAAAGGCAGTAAACTAATACTACAAAAGTAAGGTTAATGCATCAAGTCTTCAGTAACCAGAACAGCATAAAGAGACAGAACGCTCCGGCAACCTGGGCTGCATCAAATAGTAAAGCACAGAGAAAGGCTGTGTGCAGACAGAGGAAGATAGAAAGGGAAATGCAGAAAGCATAAATCAATTAAGCACATTAATCCGAAATCCAGGACAGAGGAACAAGATACAGGAGCTAAGAACTGGGCACAAAAGCTAGGAACTGGAACTAGGTACAAGGCACAGAAACCAGGAACAAGAAACAAGGAACAGGAGACTAGTCGCAACAGGAACACTGCTACAATGACCAGCGCCGGACTGAAGCAAACTGAGGCTTTTTAAAGCTGCTAAACGAGCACACCCCTCAGGCGTGCCGCCTGCTGCACCTGCAGCCACAGGTGTTGCCTATCCTCCACCCAGCCTTGTCCTGCAAGGGAGGAGATGAAGCAGTGAGCCAGGCATTCTGGGAAGCAGGAGGTGAAGCAGTGAGCCAAGGCATTCTGGGAAGCATAGTCATTTGATATAAGTAGCATGCTGGCTGCCAAAAACCTGGAATGGATCCGGAAGGGAAGAAACTTGGAAAATAAGTTTGTAACGGTCCCAATTCATCAGAACACTGTAGCATAAGGTTCGAAGGAAATGTCCAGTAGGGAATAAACCCCAAAACATGCCCCCAAGTGGCGGGAACGGGAACGAAGGGAGCGAGAACGGGAGCGAAGGGAGCGGACCGTGACAGTATACCCCCTCCCACGGCTGACTCCAGGCGGCCGTTACTCGCACAAAACATCTTCCTACCATGATGGAAGCACCTTGATTTTGGAGGCGGCACTGACGAAAACGATGATCCACGGGTAGAAGCAGAAGGTCTGGAATGAATAGAATCAGGCTGCAGTCTATAAGAGCCATAGGCAGGTTTTTGGCGAGGATTAGACTCATGGGTTGAAGAAAAGCATGAAGGATTTGCAGGACCCGAAGCAGAGTTGGAAGGTCCATGAAACACAGTCTCTGGGAGCGAACACTCATACATCATTGAGGAGGAAGGCTGGCTGGTGCAACATGCTTTGGCTGAGGATAGATGCTCTGGTAGCCCCCTTGCTGAAGGCTTACACACAAGAGGCGAGAAAACTGCAGGTTTCAGGAAATGTTCATGTTCAGACAAAGAAGGTGGTGGCCGAGATAGAGGTTCGGATCTTCTCTCATCATCTATCTGATTCAAGACCTGAGGTTGAGGGTGACCAAGATTAGATTGCATCTGTTCAACACCTTGGGGGCCTGGAAGTCCAATGGGTTGTACAAGGCTGGCATTCCTGGTGTTAGTCATATAGCCACCTTGTTGCACGTGGGATACAGCCGCAGGGACGTTTGGCATACCGATAAGAGTGATAGACGCAGTACTTGGTACATCAAGCACACTCGCAGCAGGAGCAATAACAGGCACATCATGAACCGCAGCAATCAAGTCCTCCCTTTGACTACTAGCACCCGAATGGTGCAGCAGTTGGAGGGCCATGCCCGTCCCTTCCTTCAGGCTCATGTGGGATCCGGCAACAAAAGAGCTGTCAAGCGGCTGATCCAAACCGGCCCCCAAATGTGAACCGTCCAGCCCGTTATCCTGGTTGGCTACTTGATCGATGTCTAGGCCATGGCGGATGGTATCCGTCTCCCTCTTGCAAAACTCCAGGCAAGACCAACGGCCTTGCATGTAAGGCCCTCCCGAGTTGTGAACCAGCTTGATGTTTTTGGCAGAAGTCTCAGACTCAGATGTAGCATATGCGGGAGGTGCTACTTCTACAGTCAAGCAGTTGGAAGAATTAGCTTGTGTAAAAGGCAGGCCTTCTGGTGATCCTCCTGAAGCATAAGATGGGCAGATGGGACGTTCATCCGTAATAATTGGTGGAGATTTAGGAGGTAGCTCTGAAGTAGATGAATCTGCAACATGATCAAACAAAGCAGACAAGTGCTCCTCCGATATTGACAGCGAGGCTGAGCAGGATACAGGTCTTTCATGAACTGAAGCCGTCTCGTTTGCTGAAGACAAACTTGTCGAAGTCTTTGGCTCTGACCACGTACATGGTGAAGGCTCTTGAGTAACTGGCTGGCATAGCAATTGTTCATTGATTGAAAACACGTGTGTCAACGATGAGTGTTGAGCCGTGGACTGGGACATTGAGGAGTCCAAGGTTGTAGGAGGACAGACCGGAGTTCCAGAATTTGACAGACATAATTGTGGCTCAGGAATGCAAAGCATCTTTAGGGCGGTTGACTCCATGACACCATTAACCAAAGACTGAGCAGGACCCATGCCGTACCTCTCCTTAGTGGATGACACAGAGTCATTTCGGATTTCGTCAAGTGTCCATTCCTTTGTCTTAACTTCTGAAGGCGGCTGATTATCAATCAACAGTTCAGGAATCGCCTGCCAGGTCTTTGTTTTAGTACACTGTGGAATGAGTCCATCAAAACAAGAGTTAGGTACTGTCTTTGATTGTTCATTGTGACCAAAAGTGGCAGAAGAAGGAGTGAACACAGAGGTAGCATCGTTCTCCACATCAGCTTGAATGTTTACTTCAGTCTCAGCAGCTAGATCAAGGGCAGAACCTAAGCCTACGGTAGTGACTGATTCTGTGTACGCCACCATTGTGGATAATGTTTGGGAATCAGAAGCATGTATGTGTTCAAACTCTGAATTTTGACTGACTGCTACAGAAGAAACCTTAGGTAAAGGAGTGGCTTGTAAATCCTCAACTAACAGCAATTCCTGACAGACAGTAGAACAATTGTCAGAATCAGTGCTCTGAATAAGTGCTGTGCAAGAAAGAGGACTTTCACTCCCAATAGATGTTTCATATTGACAAGTATCATGGCCTATTAAAACCTCCTCACTCAGAGATTGAACAGTCTTCACTTCATCAACGGATAAAGTTTGAAGCGTAGTCAGAGAAAATCGTAAAGTTTTGTTCTCCTCTAGTAAACTGATGTATTCTCGTTTTAACTCCTCAAATTCAGCTCTTAACATGCCCAGGCTTACCTGTACATCCCTATCAGTAGGCACAAGGGAAGGCATGGTGGCATCAGGACTGGATCCTACCCTAGTCATCCGGACGTTTACTGATGGTACATTGTCATTTACTGCTTGCAAGTCTTGTGTTCTATACTCTCTCTTACCGACTTGATCTGTGTTACCCCTAAGTAAACTACTGACATCAGACCTCTTGACGTCAGAAACTACAGTAAGTACTTGTGCAGAGGAGTAAGCAGTTGACTGAGGGCTGAAAACAGAAGTTATGTACTGAACCCCTTCATTCTTTATGTTTGAATCATGAAACTGTTCAATCTGAGGTAAAGCACAACCGGAATCATGGGATTCAACAACAGATGTACTCGTATTTAGTAAACCTAACAGTGTTTTATTTTCCGCTGCTAAGGCTTGTGCGGACATATCTGGATCAAAATTAAAGACAGAATTAGGATCAGGCAATGTATGCTGGGCCAGGCTGTGGGAAAAATATTTTGCACGTAAATACCCATTTGTGTCAAGGAGTTCGTTTAAGTCAGGATCAGTGATTTGATTATTACAGACAAACGGAATCAAAGCTTTCAGTACACATTTTTTAGTAACCTTGCTGCCTTTCTTTCTGGCCATATTCAAACAGGAATAGCGGCTGGTCATTCTGTCAAGAAAGGAAGAAGGCCTGGACTATGGCAAGGGGTAAAGTGCACAGAATTGCACAGGGAACAACTTTGGATCTAACAACGTGCATAAAATACCCAAGGCTTGTGTATGTATAAACCCAGGAGTGCAAATAAAGTATTTACCAATATACGAAAAAGGAATGTAGGGTAAGCACTTAAGACCTCCTTATAACTGAAAGGAAAGTCAGCAAACTCTTTACCCACTATGCTCTTACAGATACTGACGGCGCTAAACCCACGTAGCGGGCAAGCAAGTACAGATTCTGTGAACTGACACTCTGTAAAATACTGAATAAGTAACATTCAAACAGTACTCACGAGGACCGGAAAGACCACTAGAATGTCAGTAAATTCACGAACCCTGTAGATCAAACAGGAACCCAGAAGGCTGTAAAAGCAAAGTGTTAAAGATAACAAAATACATTAACCCTAGTCAGGGGCAAGTAAGAATTGTGATATTAACTTATGAGGAAAACAAAAGGGGATACACACTGGAACATGTTACAACAACACCCACACCTAATATGCGATGGAAAGTAAATGCTGAAGTGCAATGGAAAATATGGAATGGAATCTGAATAAAGTAGGATCAGGAGCTGGGGAAACGCTATTACAAAGAAAACCTTTCCCACCCAACCAAGGGAAAAAGGCAGTAAACTAATACTACAAAAGTAAGGTTAATGCATCAAGTCTTCAGTAACCAGAACAGCATAAAGAGACAGAACGCTCCGGCAACCTGGGCTGCATCAAATAGTAAAGCACAGAGAAAGGTTGTCTGCAGACAGAGGAAGATAGAAAGGGAAATGCAGAAAGCATAAATCAATTAAGCACATTAATCCGAAATCCAGGACAGAGGAACAAGATACAGGAGCTAAGAACTGGGCACAAAAGCTAGGAACTGGAACTAGGTACAAGGCACAGAAACCAGGAACAAGAAACAAGGAACAGGAGACTAGTCGCAACAGGAACACTGCTACAATGACCAGCGCCGGACTGAAGCAAACTGAGGCTTTTTAAAGCTGCTAAACGAGCACACCCCTCAGGCGTGCCGCCTGCTGCACCTGCAGCCACAGGTGTTGCCTATCCTCCACCCAGCCTTGTCCTGCAAGGGAGGAGATGAAGCAGTGAGCCAGGCATTCTGGGAAGCAGGAGGTGAAGCAGTGAGCCAAGGCATTCTGGGAAGCATAGTCATTTGATATAAGTAGCATGCTGGCTGCCAAAAACCTGGAATGGATCCGGAAGGGAAGAAACTTGGAAAATAAGTTTGTAACGGTCCCAATTCATCAGAACACTGTAGCATAAGGTTCGAAGGAAATGTCCAGTAGGGAATAAACCCCAAAACATGCCCCCAAGTGGCGGGAACGGGAACGAAGGGAGCGAGAACGGGAGCGAAGGGAGCGGACCGTGACAACCTGCTCCTCCCGCCTCTCTCTATCCCAACCCCAGCCCACACTGTACTACCACCATCCCACTCCATTGTTCTAACCCACACACCTGCTCTACCTCACACCACTCTACCCCATTTCAATCTAGCCCCCTCTTCACCCCTCTACTCCTCTACCCACACCCCATTTTACCTCAATCCAACATATTCATCTACGCAACACCACTGCTATATCTGACTCTACCCACCTCACTCTACCCCCACCCCATTCTAGCTTCACTCCATTCCTTAATATTCATAGCATGTGAATCTATGAAAGATATCAATGCTGGAGAACCAGAGTTAAAGGTAAGTAACTTATTCCTTCTACCCTCTTATATACCACCACCTCATTCCCCTCTACCCCATCTCACTCTAACCATGCCCAACCCACCCATCCACACTACCTCACCCCATCTCTACCACCCACTCACCCTACCACACCCCTGTCTACATGCACCCACCCCACCTCACCCTTCTCCACCCACAACCACCCACATTACCTCACCCCTCTCTACCCACACCCACCTTCACCTGACCATACTGTACACTGTACACTCACGCTCCCTACTTCACCCTGCCCACCCACCTTGTGCCCACTCTACCCTACTCATACTATGACCACCTGCCCTACCTAACTCTGGCCTACCCACACCAACCCACCCACCCCAGCTCACCCCTGTCTTCCCCCACTACCCATCTACTCACCTACTCACTCCTACCCAATGCCTCCCACCTTAGCTCCCTTTCACCTCCGTCACTCTAGCTCACCGCTAAAATCACCATGCTGTCTTTAAAAGCTCCAAGCATGTCTCTAAGTTAGTGTTTGCTGGCTAGTGATACACATAGTAAAAATACATTCTCCAGCATTGGATCTTTCATGGATTCACATGCTGTGAATATTTCCCGTCATCAGGCTGGGAAACCTCAGTAACTTTAACCTAGTGTTTTCCTATGGAAAACTTCGACAGCTTAGTGTCCTATCGATGTCCTTTTTGGGTGCTTTAGGCTACCCAATAGGACGGTCGCTATAAATAGCCCCACCCCCGCAGCTTCCCTTCAGATTTCAACCGTCTCCAAACAGTTGGGATCACCTCGTGTCTACTCTTTGTGTTCCACACGTGTTTTTTGTACGATCGGCCATTATGTCATCTGTTGGCCAGAAAAAATCGCTGTTTAGGCCTTGTGCTACCCGCGGCCTAAAGAAGGTCTTCGAGGGGGACCATGCAAATTGCCTGTATTGCCTTTACCCCAACCATTCGGCGGATGCCTGTGAGATCTGCCGTGGGTTTTCTCAAAAAACACTGAAAGACCGTAACCGCCAGCTGATTAGTTGGCTCAATGAGGGCACTTAACTGGGTTTGGAGTTTTCGTCCCGGGGAAGCAAGTCCTTGGCTCTGGCGGTGAGGGCGTCTACGCAGTGGAGGGCGATGTCCGCTGAGCCCCCCGCCAAGAAGCAATGCACGGAGGTGCGGGCATCTGAGGTGGGGAAAGGTGGTTCCTCAGACTCCAAGTCGCATCGGCCCAAGGGTGCGAGTAGTTCTTCGCTCTCCAGGTCGACGAGACCAGACAAGTCCAAGAGAGCGAGTGATAAACCCGAGAAGTCAGCGCAGAAGTCGGCGTCAATGGAGAAGGAGAAGGCAAGGGTGAGAGAGTCCTCTTCGAAGCACTCGTCGTCTAAGGGCCGGCATAGGTCCTCTTCCAGCCGCGACTCGTCCAAGCACCATTCCAGCACTTCAACCATGTGGCTGGCTGCCGGATAAGGCCAGGCCTGTGGAGGCCTTAGTGTCGTCGACGAGGTTGTCGACAGAGGTTCTGTCGTCGACAATTATGGTACAATCCTCACTTCCTTCGGCGATGGGGGTGTCATCGGCTCCGCCTACGGCCGTGATGGTCAGTGGCCCGCAATTGCTGTCAATGACACAGCTGGAGGCGGATAGTGGTTTTTTGGCGACAGGGGATCCGTGGCAGTCTGGGGCCGTTGCTCCCGGTGGACATTCTCTAACAGGATCTGGCTTCGTATTCAGTCTCCTCGGGTCTGGAGGAGGAGCATGAACCTGGTTTCCATCCATCAGCATTGAGTCTGCGGGAGGCAGGTCCATCTACGTCTAGTGGGACTGGGGCTGGAGTGCCGCTATACCCGTTGCTGAACCCACACTCTCTCCTATCCATGCAGGGGTTAAGTACGTTCCAGTCTTTGCTGGGGCAACTGGATGCAAGACTTCCAGCGGCTCCGAGCCCGATGGCTCCAGTGGTGCGTGATGTGCCTGTTGAGGCACCTTGCCCGAGTCTTCCCAGGAATTCACCTCCAGTGCGGCTGACGTTGCCGTCACCGGTGGGTTGGGCCTTCCAAGAAGTCATGCAGATGAAGGAGAGCTGGTCAATTCGGATCAGGAGAGCAGGCCTCGTGACACGTTGTCGACGGTGTTCTCGTCACCCAGGAGAGATGATACGTGGGATACAGACCCGGAGGTGGACCCACCTAGTAGCCCAGCTCAGCCGTCTCCGTCTGAGGTTATTGGAGCATTTCACGGTATGATGGCGAAGGCATGCCAAGAATTTGGCCTGGCTCCTGAGGAGGAGCAAAAAGACTGTTTTTCGATCACATGGGGAAGTGATGGAAGGCAGTCTTCTCTTTCCCCATTTTGGACCATGTGTGGCAGGAGGGCCTGCGCACAATGTGCCATCCTTTTTCAGAACCAGCCGTGAAGGGACATCTGGAGAAGGAATTTAAGGCCCCGGATTCAACCCCCAAGTGCCTCATGTCTCAGCCCACGCCAGAGTCTGTGGTTTCGGCAGCAGCTAGCTGGAAGGCGAGGAGCCAGCACAAATGTTACGCCACCGGACAGTGAGGCCAGAAAAAAAGATGCTTTCGGGAAGAAAGTCCTCTCGGTGGGCGCTACGACAGTGAAAGCGGCGAAATCCTTGCCCATTATGTCCAGGTATGACAGGGAGATGTGGCACCAGTTGGCCCCACTCTTGGAACATCTACCGTAACAACATCGCAAGGAAGCTATGCTGCTGATTTGAGAGGGGGAGGAGGCCTCCAAGCACAGCATCAACATTGCAGTGGACTTGGCAGAGTCAGGCTTCAAACAAATTAATAACAGTGTTTTTCTACGGAGGCAGACGTGGTTACGCTGCACTGACTTCCGTCCAGAAGTCCAGCATAAAGTCATGGACATACCCTGTGAGGGGAAGCAGCTCTTTGGCGAGAAGATCAATGAAGCGCTCAAGGGCATGAAGGAAGACACTGAGACAACGAAGTCCCTGGGGGCTCTGCAAACGGGCTGTTCTTTTCGCCCCTTTTGGGCGTTTCGAGGGGCCGCAGACTAATGCCAGATTTGCCTCATCCCGCGACCGAGGTTACAGTCGCACTGGTCGACTAGTCCCAAGGTTTCAGGCGCTCGTTCTAAGGGGCGCATAAGAGCAAAGACAACCAGGCGCAGCGTAAGAAGCCTCCTCAGCTGCTAAGGAACAGTAATCTAAGTCTCAACAATGACTGCCATGCGGGAGTCAACTTGGGGGCAGAGTGTCCCGACACGTCAACGAGTGGAATCTTATTGGGTACTGGATACGGTACGTCTTGGCCATTCGTTTGAGTTTCGGTGCCCTCAACTCCCAATTCCGCTTGTGCACTTGGTGCAGCTGCACCTTCCTGTCTTGCGGCAGGAGGTTGAACTCATGTTGGCGAAAGGGGCGATAGAACCAGTCTCGGTGTCTGAATGGGGCCAGGGGATGTACTCCCGGTATTTTGTCATCCAAAAGCCCAATTGAAAATGGAGGCCTATTCTAGATCTTCAGCCGTTGAACAAGAATCTGCAGGGCTTGAAGTTCAAGATGCTGACACTGCCGGATGTGATCCGGGCAGTGCAGCCAGGGGAGTTTCTGGCGTCGTTAGATTTGGAGGACGCTTACTTCCACATCCCGATGAGGCCAAACCATTGCAAGTTCCTGCGCTTTCTGGTTTGGGACGACCATTATCAGTTCTGTGTCCTCCGGTTTGGGCTGAAGTCTGCACCCAGAACGTTCACAAAATGTCTAGCTCCGGTGGCTGCCTTCCTCCTCAGGAAGGGGCATCATGTATACCCATATCTGAATGAATGGTTGGTGCGGGGGCTGTCGCCGGAAAGAGCGTGGGAGTCTCCAGCGTCCACGAACCTGCTAAAATGACTGGGATTTGCAATAAACTTCATAAAATCCTTTCTGACTCCTTCCAGGGAGTTGTTTTTTATCGGTGCCCAGTTTCTCACAAAGGACAATCTGGTGAAGCTTTCAGAGGAAAGAGTGGTGAAGCTGCAGTCCAGAGTGGCCTGATGGGGCCGGGGAAAGGTGGTCTCGGTCCGCAGTTCATGTCACTGCTGGGGTCCATGGCGTCCTGCATCCCGTTTATGCCGAACTGTTGCTTGTTCGTGCGTCCAGTACAAGAATTCCTCGCAGACAGGTGGTTGCAGAGTCGAGGGTTATGGTCGGACAAGGTGGTCATCTCCAAGGGACTGGTGGAATCCCTGCAATGGTGGGCATGCACAGACAATCTGGTACAGGGCATGCCCCTACTGTAGCCGGATTTTCAGTTCATGATAGTGGCAGACACCTCCCAGGTTGGTTGGGGGCGCACCTTGACCAGTCGCAGGTCCGGGGCCTGTAGTCCCGGGAGGAGGCAGGATTGCACATCAACGTACTGGAGTTGCGGGCGGTACACTGGGCCCTGAAATCCTTTCTCTCTCGCATCCAAGGCACAGTGGTTCGAGTGTTGACGGACAATACCACCACAATGTTCTATTTAAGGAAGAAGGGGGGGCACGCATTTTCAGCTCCTGTCCAGAGAGGCTCAGGATGAGTGGCATTGGGCCATTGCTCAGGGAATTCACATTACGGCTTACCATCTGCCAGGGATCTAGAATGTGCAGGCAGACGCTCTCAGCAGAGACGGGGCAGGTGCACGAGTGAATGCTGAAGAGGGAGCAGGTGATGAAGATGAAGATCTTCAGGAAGTGGGGGTTTCCCCCTTTCGACTTATTTGCCACGCCGAAGAACAAGCAGTGACAGCAGAGTGGCTCATCCAGGGTCAAAAGGGGGCGAGTTCTCATTCCCATGGATGGGCCTTTTCAGGTATGCATTCCCTCAGTTTCCGCTGCTCTGGCGGACGATCCAGTGGAATGCAGATACCAGTGCAGAATAATCCTAGTCGCCCCATTCTGGCCCAGACAGATGTGGCTCTGAGATCTCCTTCATCTAGCGGTGGAAGAGCCTCTTCGTCTGGGGCGGAAGAGGATCTACTATCACAGGACGAAGGGAGAGTGTGGCATCAAGATCCGGCATCTCTGAGCCTGGCTGACTGGCTCCTGACCACTCCGAGTTTGGTCATTTAGGTATTTTGCAGGAGTGGCGTCGGATCCTGGAGGCGGCAAGGGCGCTTTCCACTAATGTCTCTTACAGTAGAAAATGGGTGAGATTCTGTGCCTGGTGTGAACAGCAGCCGGGAATGCGGTCATTGGAGGTTACTCCGGCCCAGCTTCTCCCATAGGGGCCCTGGCGTTGTCTTCAGTGTGGGTGCATTTAGCGGCCATTTCCAGATTCACCAGACGGCGGCATGCTACTTCTCTGTTTAGTGACAGTTTGGTTAAGCATTTTCTGAAAGGACTTTTTCTGACATTTCCCCCAGAGAATAGGTTTGCTCTGGTATGGAACCTCAATGTGGTTCTCGCTGCTCTCATGATACCGCCGTTTGAGCCCATGTCGACGGCGTCCTTGAAGTTCCTCTCGTGGAAAGGTGCATTTCTAGTGGCAGTCACATCCGCCAGGAGGATTTCAGAGATTCAGGCACTGGTCATTGACTCACCGTATCTGCGATTCATGAGGGACAAGGTTCTCCTGTCTACTAATCCACACTTCGTACCAAAAGTGCCTTTGGAGTTTCACAAACACGCTACAATTGCCTTGCCCTCGTTCTTCGCTAAGGCGACCACGCCGGCGGAAAGAGCCCTGCGTTCTCTGGACCTTTAGAGGGCGCTGAAGTTTTATCTGGCCCGTACTCAGGACTGTTTGTGGCGTTTGGGCCCTCCAGCAAGGGACGATCCATTTCCAAGCTAGGACTTTACCATTGGGTATTGTCCACAATTTTGTTTTGTCACGAAAAGGCTGGCAAAGCCCTTGAGGGGCAAGCCTAAAGCTCATTCTACAAGGTCCACGGCATCGTCGGCGGCGCTCTGGGCTAGTATCCCGCTCATTGACATTTACTAGGCGGCTTCTTGGGCGGTGCCACATACGTTCACCAGACACTATTGGCTGGGTCAGCAACATGTGGAAGATGTACAGGTGGGACGGGCGGTCCTTCAACGCCTGTTTCAATGAGGTAAGCCCTCCAGCTTCCGGGGTTTGTGTTTTTCTCTATCACTTGCTGGTTATGTTATCATGCATGTTGTTGGATGTTATTGGTTATGTTCGTGGTTTGCCTGTCATGCACCTCCAAGGGTTATTTGTACTGCTATGTATTCTATTCAGAGCATGTGAATCCATGAAAGATCCAATGCTGGAGAAGGGAGTAGATTCTTACCTGTAACTCCATTTCTCCAGCGTTGGTATCTTTCATGGATTCACATGCGCCCGCTGGCCTCCCCCTGCAGGCAAACCGTGATTCGGGTTTTTCTCTACTTTGGAGGTTAAAATCTGAAGAGAAGCCGCGGGGCGGGGCTATTTATACCGAACATCCTATTGGGTAGCCTAAAGCACCCAAAACGGACATCGATAGGACACTAGGAAAACGCTAGGTTAAAGTTATAGAGGTTTCCCAGCCTGACGGGAAATATTCACAGCATGTGAATCCATGAAAGATACCAACGCTGGAGTAATGGAGAAATTGAGTTACAGGTGAGAAACTACTCCCTTCATGCACTGCATGCCAGTTACAAATAGTATGTCTCTGCAAGCACTAACTTTAAGACATGTCTGGCATTACTGGGTACGTAGAGGCCAAATATTTACAGCATTCTTACCTATAAATGTCATTGCAAAAAACTCCTTCATGCGCCAAAACGATTGGCTTTGTCATGTGCCAATGCTTGTTTCCTTTTCCTCTCTCCTCTCCTACCAGTCTCTGTTCTTTCACAAGCCTCTCTTTTTCACTCTTCCTTTCTCACCACTGCTCCTCTTCACCTACACCCTCTGCAGGATCGGGACCACCGGCTCAGCATTTGTAAGCCCCTATCATTAATCTCCACTGCACATGTGGGAATGGGGCTGGTCAAATCATGCCTGGGGGGGCGCACTATGACCCTTTCTTCCGTGTTTGTACAGGAAATCACTAATGGAATGAATGAAGTTAGAAGTACTTCGCAGTTAGGGCACTGGGAGTTCTTGTGCCCTCGGCGTAGGGTCATCAGCCCTAGGATTTGTGGGGCCCTGGTCGGCAAATATGTGAGCCCCCCTTTATTTGCCAAAATGGTGACATCAGTGATATTACAGAAAATAATATTAGAGAATGAACCAATACGCAATGGTATCATGGGAATATAATTAAAAACACACTGCCGTGCGTACGGCAGCAGAGAAAGAAACTGTGTGGTCCAGTGTATGAATTGTCACTGTTCATATTTACCTATGTGGACATATCAGGAGGGAAGCTTTTTATTTAAGTAGCACAGTGAGCTGAATGTCTTAAATAGACTTTTTATTTTAGCAGATTGGGCATAGTCACATAAAAGGGTTTGTCCGGGGTCACACACTTTAGTTTAGTGGAGAAGCCGGGATTGGAGACCAGTCTTCAATTCAGGAACTTGAGCACATCACTTCCCAGATGTAATTGGTAGAAATATTGTTTGTAAAAGGTATTTTTGAAACTTTGTGTGAAAACACCATCTGATTGTGGAAGTCATTGTAAAAATAAGATGATTGTATTTTGCTGACTGCTGTTTTTGCAGGCGTTTCCCAATAGGTTTTATGTTTATGGTCTATATATTTGCCCATACTTTCCAAACTAGCAATATGCTTTTATTTCACAAGCTGCAGATAAGGATTATTTTGGCTGTCAAAGGAAATAAACTCCAAGCATGTTCCAATGATGTCATGTCAGGGCAGGGATTTGCCCTGGAGCAGACAGGGCTGGTTGCGTCTACTGCGGGACTGCCTTATAATGCGATAGAGCCTATTTAACTGGCAGAGAAGCAAGGAATTTGTCACGTTTTACAATGTAAACAAAAGTAACAGGGCTCCAGTCGTCAAAAGCAACTGAGGTGGCTCAATAATGTATGCATATGTGCCGAGTACATGGGGCAGAGGGTGTGTTGCACCCGTTCTCCTTGCCATGCTCATCTAAATCAATGGTTGTGTCAAGGTTTCTGTCGCCTCTTCTTCTGGTTTCAGGTTTGGTGACGTGTTACCATGCATTTTACAAAATTAGCAACCACTGGCCACTTCAAAATGTGAAGGGTGTCTCATTAATGGACCACCTGACTCTTGATTGGAGGGATAGGCAGGCCAAATCTGTTTGTGGGTGTGGGAGTAGCAGGGGATCCCATAGCAAAATGCTGCAAAGACAACTCAGCAGGTTAGGTGACTGTTGCTGAGATGTTATATGTTTAGACCTTCATGTAAATCAGATGGCTTTTTTCCTGTTCCTGCTGTAAAATGTGTTTTTTTGAGCCAAGATGGGTACAGCTCCCTCGTTTCACTAAGTGTAGGATTCTCTGCCCGTAGCGAAAATCAAAAGCTGCAACCCATTAATATATGCACAGTAAACGAACATACCTTAAAGTCAAAAATACAAATTTTGTTTAGTTGACCATTCCCCTTAGAAGATTAGCATTTGCCTTTCAAAAAAATGTATCGACTTGGAAAAATAATCCCAAAGAGGAAAATATTCAATAACTATGTTGGTAAAGTATAAAAGGTGCCCAACTTTTAAACCCAACAATTTATAATGAAATATTCCTAGGTAATCAAAATCCAAACATGAGACGTGTGTTTTCATGACACTTTTATGTGGTTTTATGGGTAAGCATATGGAAACATGACGACCTGGAGTGGAATCCTAGTAGCTGAACACTTGAGCAAGCAAACTATTTCTTTTAATGCTGGCCTCAGAAACACCCAACAGGGGTTACGTCCACCCTCTGGAAATAGTGGGCGGATGCTGTCCACCCACATGTATCCTCGACTTGTGTACTGAAAATCAGCACAGGGGCAGAACCAGTGAAAATAACCCCTCAGTCTCCAGGACTATAACCCCTCCAGTCACATCCGGGGCAAATATTCATGATTCACTTGCACTCCCATCCTTTCCACTCTCACCCCCACGTTTGGCTTTCAACAATACTCTGTTTTATAAAGATAATTTGAACAGTACACAAACCATAGTAAAGTACTCACACAAATATATAAATCGTTATGGAAATATGGTAGGCAAACAGTTTACAATTGTAGCATTATTCCTGCACCTTGAAGGGGAGACTACAAATACCGGAATGCAATTCGGCAGAACGCAAAAAATAGCCTGTTGATTTTGAAAATGTACTTAGGGACTCATCAGGAGTCCGGCAGTATTTTGGCGCAACATCCGCTGAGCGGAAATAACATTGCTGCCGGGTCAGCGCAGCATCACAACCTGGTGTCAACGCGTGCCCCACTCTGGCAGTAATACTATTACCGCCCCGCGGAAACCACTCTGAAATAAGGGTTATCACCAAAATATTGGCGCTAATAGCGCTACCGTCAGCGATCCCGGTGCTATTAGCTCAGGTGGAAATTGCATCATCCCTGGAATGGGAACCATGGCGGCGGCCATCTTGAAAAACTCAATCCACCCAGAATCGCCCCGTCCTGCAGCCATCCGGACCTGTAAACAAGCCAGAATGTCACAGGAGAGGACCAGAGGCAAGGTGCCTGAACATCATTAAAGGAAACCAAAGTTTAGTAGGACGAGAGCTGGTGGTCCTCACTGATAAGGTTGTTGCCCACTTCGCGGAGCTATATGACAGTAGGCAGCAAACATTCTCAAAACAGCGCAGGACAGCTTTCTGGCATGGCATCAGCCAGAAGGTGACTGCTGTCGCCAGCGTACCCCGTGATGGAGAGGACTGCAGGAAGCAATGGAATGACCTCAGGGTCATGGTGCATGGACTCCTGTACCAACCCCACCAGGAGTACCTGGCGACTGAAGGTGGCACTGTAGAACCACTGGTCCTCACTTCCTGGTAGGAGAAGTGCAGTACGGTCCTGGACCTCGAGGGCATTGACTGAGTCGGAGATGCAGAGGTGGGTGCCAACAGCCACGAGGCAGGAGGTAAGTCAACCCCCCCAGCACATGTCCATTGTGAGAAACCTGAAGTTGTCTCACCCGCTAGTCCCCGGGGATCTGTCATCCTGGTGGCCAGGGCATGGTCATCACTTTTGGATCCAGTTCCTGGGGGTGGACCAGTGCGGAAGGATCACCTAGGTGAGGGGTCTTCAAGGAGTGGACGAGGGACATTGGAGGGTGAGACGCGGTATCCCCTTCCTTGTAACACCTTTTCCCCATTCTTAAAACGAGGAAACAGCAGCTCCAAGATGGCAGTTTAATACAAGGAGAAATACAGCAAGACCATAGAGGGTTTACAGAGAAGGAAGTACCCTTGACTTGTAAAGACTGTTACTTTTGTGAGCCTTGGAAAGTAAGAAACCGAATACATGGAACTAAGGCTGAGCAAACCTGCACAGTGTGTCGGAGGTACCCGGGGCTCTCCCACGTCGATAACCGAGGCGGGGAGGAGCAATTGCCGCTGTGGTACTGTCCTTGGCTCCTTCAACAAAGCAGCATCAGAAAAGACAGCACAAGCGGTGAGTCGGAGAGGCGGATTCCAAGCCAGCTTGTGTTTTGAACCCAGTTTGCAAGTGGTAACATTGTATAAAGAGAACAGTGTGTGAAGAGTTTGTGAATTTTTGGTGGTTGTACACTGTGCCTTGCAGCAGACTGGTGGCAGCAGTAGCCTTTTCTTATATTTGTGTAACTTTTCATCAAGGCATACCGCTTTTATCACGTTTACCGCATTTGGCCAACGACTGTGGCTGGTGTTCAAGATGGCCACAACACAGATCTTTTATCTTTCTCTTTGGCCAATTTGTCCTCTGACCATCCCACCTGCACTCCCAGTGCCGGGACCTCCTTATTTGGGCATGCAGTTGTCTGCGAAAGCCACTTTTTTCGCAAGTTCGTGCAGGTCATATGTGTATTTAAGCAGGAAGTTGGTTGAGAGTGCCTGGACCCATTCCACACTACTGGTGCCAGGATGTCTGGTGTGCAAGAGAACACGAGAACCTCAGTGGTCCCTGATTGGGCCACTGCTAATGTGCATGTAAGGAGCAGATCTTCCCATTGGCATTGGTGGGCCGGGTGCGAACACTCGCCTGACTGTGAATATGAAGAGGGGGCCTGAATTCACTCCAGCAGATCAGCAACAGATTCCAAGTGGATCTGGCGAAGGAACCAAGCATCCTGAAGAGCCTAGCAGAGCCAATGACAATCACTGAAGGGGGCTGGCACCCAAATCCTGTTGTTGTCCCGATCAAACCCAACTTTGCTCTTGATCTCAGAAGATCTGTGAAGGTGCTTCGAACTCGTGGAGTGGTGGGAACAACCACTCTCAATGCTTCCTTATAACCCTGCAAGTAAGCCTGCTCGGAAGTGTACCTGGGCCATCAAATGGGCTGTCCAGCTGAACACTTGGGTGCTGTGCAGAAGCATGATAAGAGGCTGCGTCAAACCGTGAGAGTTAGCCTTTCCTGCATCACTGTGCCACAATGAGGGTTGCTGGAGGCAGGTTTCACGTGTTCATTCCAGTGCCCTGAGGCCTGCTTTATCGGTGTGTTCTTCATTCAAGTCGAGAGAAGCACCTGTCCCATACCGGACCTGTATTCGCACCCGATGCACCTGTGCATCTGTGAAGTCACTTAGCGGTGGCCCTTTTTTCATCCAAACGTTTTTATACACAGAAGGTTAATTTTGACCTTCCTTTGGCTGGGGTAGTATTCACTCCTTATAGCCCTCCAAAAGTCTGGAACATCTGTGTTCACTTTAGCATATCCTATATTGACTCTTGGAACCTGTTTCATCCCTTTTAGAACCCCCCCTAACTTTTTCCTGCATCCTAAGAAGTACTTTGAGAACTGTACGCACAACCACACGCTTTTACGTGTGCATTGAACCTTGAGCATAAGGCTCCATACATTTTAGGGCTGGACTTATAAAATTTGGGTTGCCATCTCTGAAGACTGTCTGAGCTATATAAAGTGTTGACCCTTTTTCTCTTACAGGTATTGGGGGGTTTATTAACTTTACCACACTGATGATAGTGACTTTAAATATTTCCCAAAGTGTGTTGCTTGTGGGGTGTTTTTCAATAATACTTCATTATTTGTATGTGTCGTTAACGGGCCTATAATAAAGAGTAGATTTTTATATACTGCTGTCTCGTTGTAATACTTGGTGTTTTACTTTGTCCTCCTTAGATTTAGGTGTGACTGCTCTCCAAGCTACCGTGAATTGGTCTGGTTATCTTCGGTCTGGCTAGCTTCCCAGAAGTGTCCACTGTTCATCTATCAAGGTTGGCCTCTTTCCACCAGGCCAGAGTTTAGAAATCGATTGTAACAGTTAGGAACGTCTTGTCCAAAACAATGGTCTCTTAAATGAGCCATCAATTGTAAATCACTTCCACTTTAAATGCTCCAATTGAAGAAAGAAAGTGGGGGGGCCTGCAGCATCTAGTGGACCGCTGGGCGGTTGAGAGGTGACACGTTTTCTCACTAGGACAACAAAAAGCGAGCCTTGTAAAAGGAGGCAGCACAGCCCTCCTGAAAACAATATTCCTTCGTATGCTTGAGGCAGGCAGCTGGTGCCTGCAGTGCCCTTATCACTGTGGGGCCCTGGTCAGCCGCACATAGTGCCTGTGCCTCAGGCTGGCCCTGCCCCAGTGAGAGACGTTCAGATGCTCTCATGCCGATAAGTAAAGGAGGAAGTAGTATGGGATAGTAGGAGTGCAGTGTAGGGCGGATGGGTTGTTAGTAGAGCTTGTATTTCAGGCTTGCTGCTACACTGTGGGGACGGACACTGAGGGTACTGTCATCTCATAGTGGCAGTGAGTGAACAGAACTGTATTATCAGGGATGCATAGTTCTGTAAAGAGGCTTTCTGGAACCACAAGGCAGGAGAGAGAGCAGGGACCTTTCTTTTGTCACAAGGTGGTACAGAACGTGGAGGGAGCTTTATGTCTGAGTAGATTGAGTTTTCTTTTATCCCAGAGTGGTTGTAAATGAAGGGGACTTTGTTATCTCGAGGTGGCAGAAAGTAGAGTAGACTGTCTGTACATCTGTACGTCTTGCGTCGCAGATAGTCAAGGAAACTTTGAGTTATCTCAGCTAGATTGAGCTTTCTGTAATCATTTTGTGACAGAAAGAGTGGAGGGGGCTTATGTGTTTGGCGTCTGTCCCCCAGGGTGGTGTCCTACATGCAGGGCAGTTTCTAAACAATACAGCACCCAGAGCAAAACACTCGACTGTGTTTCCTTGCCACTATACTCCAAACTGTGGGCTGTGACCCCAACATTATACAATCATTGCAATATAAACAAAAGCAGGTTTTGTTTACTTGTAATAAAAGTGCTAACTACTATTAGCTTCATGGAAATTGTTATTGACCTTCTCTCAGCCATTCCAATGTTCAGAGTGCAGTCAATCAGTACTGGTATTGACTGCATTTTGAACATTCTGCGCCAGATTCTCAAAATTAAAAAAGTGCGTAAATCAGAGATGCGGCACAAATGTGCCAGAAATTGATGTGCGTCATTCAGCGACCCAAAATAAATGGGGAATTACACCGCCACCACAGCCTGTGATCAGCTAGAAATTCCACCAGAAATTCCACCAGACCTAGTGGCAGTAATAGTAATTCCTTAGGACAATTATTTTGCGGATTTACAGCTGAATTTCTGCCTAACTCGTATTGAGACCCAAAATCGGTCCCCTATCTTGTCCCCTTATATCTATACAGAGAGGAACAAGATATAATTCACCAGCCCACCGGATAGAGGGCAAACACACTGAAAATGATGATTGTTTGCTTCCTGATGAAGGCCGTGGTGAAAGTGAAAGGATATTATAGGCACATCCTATGTTAGGCCGAAACACAGAATGTCAACATTGTTTTTGTCATGCTTTTTAGTATGTGATAGATGTCTTATTGACATCAGGGAGGGATATACCCAAGCATCAAAGACCATAAGAGGCCTGTGTTACATGAAACAGTATAGGACGGTAGAAGGAAAGGGGAAACAGATATTACCATTGATCCTATGCTCTATCTATATCACAAATAGAACTTGGGGGAATACCCTTCCATCATTCCTTTTAGATGTGGAATTGTGTGTAAATAAGTTTTATGGACTGTGTTGAAAGATACACTGTGTACTAACCTCACGGAGTGGTGATAAATTCAGATCAATGAGGTCTGGGGATATTTATATATTGACTACATCTGTCGGGCTCCAGGTCTACCACCCCCTTCTCCTCACCTGATTCCTCTGAGGTTAGTCCCTGAAGAGTTGCCTTAGTCTTCCTCTGGCTCTTCTTCTTTGTAGAAGTCCTTGGGTACTCGAGCCTTCCGTTCGTGTAAATAAGGTCTGGCCCCTCCGGAGGCCACCTTGGCAGAGATGGGGACCTGCCCTCGGGGGATCACCAGGGGGCCAGCCTTGATACCAGGGAAAAAGCCCTAAGGCAGAAAAAACCCTAGTCCATAGATGGGTTCCACAAGAGTTGTCACAGATTTCAATGCACAAAGTCCAAAAGAAAATAGATGGTTCAGGGTAAATATGTTCCAGACTAGAGATGAAATAGTTTGATAGAATTCCAATGACTGAATGGTAGTAGGAAAACATAAGCAGAAGGGAATAAAAAAGATATGAAGGTAACTAGAAGGAATGAGATAAGGAGAACAAGTACGAGGAAGAAAAAATAAGAAATGCAGTAGATAGAAGGTAAAGAGAAAATAAAAGAGGAAAGGAAACTAAGACTCGTAAGAGAAGAGCTGAGGCTAGGCAAATTAATTAAAGCAAGAGGAGTCGGGGAGCATAGGAAGAAGGAAGACCTGCCGAGAGAGAGAAAGTTTGGAACGGTTAGGCAAAGCAAAATATAGACGCCGCCGAGGAGAGTGAAAGAAAACAGGTAGAGTGCGGTAACCGCTCGCGACCCAGCGGGTACTCTGCAAGAAAC
The DNA here is from genome assembly GCF_040938575.1 of Ambystoma mexicanum. Classification (NCBI taxonomy): domain Eukaryota; kingdom Metazoa; phylum Chordata; class Amphibia; order Caudata; family Ambystomatidae; genus Ambystoma; species Ambystoma mexicanum. Next base: position 1,097,990,624 of record NC_090923.1, read on the forward strand.
AAGATTGGGGCAGGAGGCGCTGGAAACCAAGAAGGCAAGATCACAGGTAAGTAAACAAACAAAAAAAAAAGAAAACAAGGTGTACGCAGCAGGTGAAAGGCGATACCGGTTGCAACGTGCGTAACGGCAAATGCCTGAGAAAGGACAGAACCAGAATAACAGTGCGAACGAAAGTCCGCTGAGGGAGCGGGAAAGAAAGTAATAGAAGGAGAAAACAAGCAGACTGAAGCTGAAGAAGGAACACGGGGATAGCAGGAACGAATGCACTAGCAGGTAATCACTGGAAGATAGAAACAACAGTAGAACAAGCTACGAGCGTTGAAACTAGAAAAAACAGATACAACGCACCAGCTTGTGGGCGGAGTCTGGATTTAAAGGAACTTCCGCCATATTCGGTGAGGACTAGAACGTCTCACTGAGAAAGTCAAAACCTCCACCGGTTCCAGAACTTCCAACCACAGTTCCTGACAACACCTTTCTCATTTTTGATTGATCAGTATACACTTTATCAAATAAAGTATACAAAATATATTTCGAGATAACTTCATAAGTCTGTGTCAGATAATTGCCCATTGTCGAACACGCATAACTGTCTTTGACAGACATTTGACAAAAGGCATTAAATAATCCTCACTGGTGACGATTTGACCCTGTCCTCGGGGATGTAATTTGGAAGTGTTTGGGGGCCCCAGTGCGGCCCCTGGCAGTGCATCTGCAACCCCTGAGGGCTTCGTTTTAAAAAAGAAACAATTTCTTTTTGAAGTGGCTCTGACTTAAAAAAAAAAATCTGTTTTGGTTTTCGTAACAGAAATCATTTCTTTTTAAAGTCGGTAAGGGTGACGTCAAGCAAGAAAGGTAGGCAGGGACTGACAAGTTCCAAGCTAAATTGATGAGTATCCTGAAACAAGAGCGGTGACTATTACTATGTGTACAGGATAGTAATACAAAGGAAGAACCAGATAGTAGTGCGCTTACCAATAAGTGTTCTGGATGGATTCTGAAGATGAGATTGTAGTAATGGAGTAGTAGTCCTTGGAACACAATGTCTTGTTTCCTATTCCCGCCAGCATGAGGACGCCTAAAGAGTCTTGGATCCGTGCGCGGTTGCGCTAAAGTCCTTTGATCCTTGCGCCGATGCGCTAATGTTCTTGTAGATCCTTAGGGTTTTTGAGCTGTAAGGTAAGAGCGGGAGGAAGTGACGATGGTTGGAGTTGAGGCAGTCCAATAGCCGTTCTGTTTTGGCATCCAACAGGTAAGACGTGGGGAATGAGAGGAATGCAGACTGTGGACGTTCCGATGCGGTCCGTGGATGTTCATGCTTGTCAATAAGCAGGTAAAACGTGAGGCATTAGACAAATGCAGTCCGTGGACGTTCCGGTTTGGCAGCAAACAGGTAAGACATGTAAGGATGAGGTGAATGCAGTCCGTGGCCGTTGCGAGGTTGGCAATAAGCAGGTAAGACGTGAGGGATGAGACGAATGCACTCCGTGGACATTCCGGGTTTGGCAGCAAGCAGGTAAGACGTGCAAGGATGAAGCGAATGCAGTCCGTGGACGTTCCGAGTCAGCAACAGTTAAAGAAAGCAATGACAAAAACGAGTCAAGGAAGGTCACAAAGCAGACCAGGGTTTCGAAGAGCTTGAAGACAGGATAACGATTTACGTAGCTTTGAAAATTACAAATTCAGAAGCCTACGTGAATGCAAAGGGCGCCAGCATCTCCAAGGCAACACATAGCGTTCTCTGAAGGGATGCGCAAACAATGACGGACCAGGGTTCCAAGGTGAACGGGAACTGTTATATCTACTGGGAATTCGGGAATGTTTCTTCCTGTGTGGGACCGATCTATGATCAGACAAAGAGGAATCCAATGGAACCCTGACAAAATGGGCCTTTGGGAGATATTGGTGCAACATGGATAGTGGGCCCAGCTGAAGGCCATGGCCAGTGGACCCTGGGGCTGCGGCCTCTGGCTAAAGCCCTCTGTGTTTTTACAAACAACTGTGGGAAAATGGAAAGTGGCCACAGCCGAACACCATGGCTAGTGGGCCACTGGTAAATGCCCAAAAGGAGGAGGAGGAGAGACACTAATCCCTGTTGGAAATCAGCCGTCTTTCTTGATGGGGTATGTCGACTTCACTGGTGCTGAAAATGTCAAACTCAAAAGATTGGGCTGTGGCTCTTTTGGGTAGTTTAACATTGGGGGTTAGGTGGTGTGGAACTAACATGGGTCCCAACCCTGTCAGATTGTTCCCATCCCACTTCTGATACCACTTGTGGTAATTCAGGCACAAACTGGTTCTGGTTTATAAATCTAAACACCTGTTCTATCTCTACCTCTGAGGTGATGGTTCCCTATTCTACAAAATAACAAACTGGTGCTTGACAGGATATCTGGCAAAATAACATTTGTCCTCTGTCCCAAACCTATGCTGTCCTACTATAAGACCCTACAAATAGTAACAAAGAAACATAAATTAGCCTTTAGCAGTATTCTACTCGTCTCTTGGCTTTGGCAGTCTGGTACGTGACCCCCCATCCCCATTTTATCTCGAGTTCTTTCCGTCTCGTTCATGTCTCAACCTGCTCTCATAGTTCAAAACAGGTTGTGCGTCTTTCTGTTAGAGTCCACAACACGTTTTGTGTTGTTCCTGATTCTCCATAAAAGGGGACTCCAGACCCCCTCACCAATGTCTTATTTAACTCAAAAAATGCAAACTTCAACTGAGTCAGTTGTTCCTGTAGTTCCATCACTTGTGTCGGACTACAAGACATAAACCTCTGTTTAACGGGTCTCTCTTGCTCACTCCACCTGGTTCAGTATTTCGCATCTTGTTTGTTTTCTTGGTCCCACCCGAGCCTTCTAATTCTATCGCCCCTTGCGAATAAATGTGGTGCTCAACCCTCCGTCAGTCACTCGGTTCTTCAGTCCTAGCAGGGCTCTCTGGTCCTTCAGACCATCTGACTCTCTTTGAACTCTCTCGTCTTGTGCAGATCTTGGCTTCAGATTAACCCCTCCTGGGTGTTTATATTTTCTTATCTTTCTCGTAGCTCTGTGTGGACTTTCCAGTCATACTGGCTCTATGTGCGTTACAATGTCCTCACACCTTTCAGGGTTCCTGGTGCTCCTGACCCAGCGTGGGCTATCCAGCCTTACTGGCAGTATGCATCTTACAATGCCCTCCTCCCTCTTCTTCTGGTCGGCTGCTTACCTGGTTTCAGGCAGTGTTGCTAGTCAGAGAAGGTGGTGGTTCCGGTGGCTGCACTTACATGGTTTTGGCTCTCTAGAAACAGTTCTGCGTTCCGTCAGCAGTGGCTCAGTCTCCTGCTTTAAGGGACATGGGATCTCTGGGCTTTCCGCCCTCCTGGGTTTAGCAGCGTTCCGCAGGCTCTCGAATTCCTCTGTGCCACCATGCATCTGACGTGGTCCTCCCTCCAGGATAGATCTGCCCAGTGGTGCAGCACAGACCTTCAGTGTACACAGGCTGGGTCAGGCTGACTCTTCCCTCGCAGGTTCATTCTTAGATCCTTTTATATTGTCCTCTGGAAGGGTAGAGGAAACAGGATTGGTTCTGTGTCTCCAGAACAAAGGTCAACAGAGTGGGGTCAGCAGTCAAGCTATTCACAATGAAAGGGCCCTCCACATCATAACATGATTCATTCCCCATATACCTAACAGCCAGTGGGGATTTTGTCTCAGAAGAAGGTGTAGTGAACAGTTAAAGGTTCACCCCCAGTGAGATCCCACTTGCCCTGTCCTGTAGGGATTGTATTGCATAGTGGGTTCACCTCCCTAGTCCCAAAGGGGGTGGTACCTCCTTGGAGAGAAAGGATGAATTCCCTGGATTCGTCACACTTATCACACAGAGCAGATTGCTTTTGAGCATGACCGCTGGCAGCAGCTGATCACTGAGGGTGCAGTATATTAAAATGGCTCAGGAAGGGCTCAGGTTGACTCTTCCCTCGCAGGTTCATTCTTAGATCCTTTTATATTGTCCTCTGGAAGGGTAGAGGAAACAGGATTGGTTCTGTGTCTCCAGAACAAAGGTCAACAGAGTGGGGTCAGCAGTCAAGCTATTCACAATGAAAGGGCCCTCCACATCATAACATGATTCATTCCCCATATACCTAACAGCCAGTGGGGATTTTGTCTCAGAAGAAGGTGTAGTGAACAGTTAAAGGTTCACCCCCAGTGAGATCCCACTTGCCCTGTCCTGTAGGGATTGTATTGCATAGTGGGTTCACCTCCCTAGTCCCAAAGGGGGTGGTACCTCCTTGGAGAGAAAGGATGAATTCCCTGGATTCGTCACACTTATCACACAGAGCAGATTGCTTTTGAGCATGACCGCTGGCAGCAGCTGATCACTGAGGGTGCAGTATATTAAAATGGCTCAGGAAGGGCTCAGGTTTTGTTTTTCTGGATTTAGTATCCAGTGAGATACTTTTTGCGGATTCCAAATCTGGGAAAATCAAACTCAATGCCAGCAATTGCTGATTACATAGAAAGGCATAGTAGCCCATCGTTACTATCAGGAGTCCTAAATACCGTCAAAATGCTGGGAATACAGATGGAACAGGGAGGTACATTTTTGGCGAGGGGCATCTTGGGGGCAAAGTAGGGTGCAAGAAGGAAGGGAAAATCAGCCCCAGTGTAGTGCTCTGTGTGTAGCAAACAATGTGTCGGGAGTATGGTTTTGTGTGCGAAAGGAAGTGCACAAGTGCTGCCTCGGGCAGCGTCCATTTGTTTAGGAGGAAGCGCCTGCAGCCCCAGCCTTCCACTATGTGAAGACAAAGAATGTCTGAGGGAAGGGAAGCTGCCTGCTGTCATACACTACTGCAAGCTCTTTAGTAATTGAAAGTGGTTTGTATAGTGCATCTCTGCCGTTTTTTGGCAGTCTCATTGTGCATGGACCTGTAAATAAAATTAGGGTAAGTGGTTGTTAGTGAGTTAGAGGGAGGGGCATGTGCAAAACCTGTGGTGTTGATGAATGCAGGCTGGAAGTCCTGAGTGCTCTTATGGTTTGTGACGAATCTGACAACTTGAGAGCCAGGGAAAGGCAGAAGCTACCTGACTCTGACCCTGGGGGTGGCTATCTGCGGGTGGACCACGTGGTAGAAGACAAGCTCCAGGGATACAGAAAGAGACTGAATCAAGATAACCCATCGGTTATACCGTTTAGTGACAACCATGTACCTTTGCAACATTCCTACATTGCCTATTGTAATGTTGATACAGATTGCCCAGGTTTTTCTAGCCTAGGACCTCATTTACCCCCCGCCCACCTTTTTTAGTACTGAGGCGAGGAAGAGGGATGGGGTAATGAGGATAACTAGGCACAGTAAACCCATGCCGCGCTCAATGGAAATTGCAGAGAAAAATCGGGATATTTAAAAGCAATACAGGTGAACCGAATGGAAGAGAACGAGAGAGCCAGAGACTGGAGAGGCAACAAACTGGTGCTGACACTGTGGAGGGCACCGAAGGCAAGCAGGCTGCCAATCGCAGTGCAGAGGCCAACGGGTATGGTGGGCAGAAGAGCCAGGTTGGGAGAAGTTCACCTCGTTTCTACTGCGGGCAACCAGAGGTGCAGAGGACAGGGGAAGGCAAAGTGGGCAGCCTGCAGCTCACCCGGTGTACTGCCAGTCACAGGACCGGGAGCATAGACTCTCGAGTACCACGAGGAACCTTAAAGACGCCATCCACAACCTCTAAGCTCAGGGAGAATAAGCGGGGTACCAGGGCGCTTCTGAATAAATACTGTGTACCGTGTACTACGCAAGAGAGCCCAAGAGATATTATTACTGCTACGAATATTGTTAAAGGAGCGAGCCTAAGTAAAAGCAGAGCTATTAGTACCAATACGAACATTGTTAAAGGAACAAGCCTAAGTAAAGGCAGAGATATTATTACCAATATGAACATCGCTGAAGGAACAAGCCTAAGTAAAGTCAGAGACATTATTTCTGATACGAACATTGTTGAAGGAGCAAGTTTAAGTAAAGGCAGTGAAAGTGTTATCGATACTGACATTGTTGAAAGAAAGAGCCTAAATAAAGACAGTGCAATTATTACGAATAATGTGGAGAGGAAGAGCCTAAGCAAAGACTGCGAAATAACTGCAAGCATGAGTGTGTGTAACAGAAAAGGAAAGACTCCTGCCCCTTTTAGGATTATACAAAAGAACTGTTTTTTGATTCAAGAACTATGATTGAACCCCTTAATATGAAACAGTGTACCAGACAAGGAGGAATTACCGGGTCCTCCTATGTCGGAATGACCCGGTAAGTCCCCCCTGCAGGAACCCAGTAATGGAGCCCGGTTTGGAGGCAGCCATGGTGCTAATAGCACCATGGCTAACTCCAAACTCGTAATGAGGCCCACTGTGTCCGACTCTTACTCATGACCCCTTACATGTTCCACATTGTGACGATTCATGGGATCACGTCAATGCTCTCAAACGGGGGAGAGCTTCCCTGTAAGGATACAGAGGTTAGGGAGGTGAGGCCGCTACCCGATGGTCCCTCTAGGAGTGGTAAAAAGCAGGAGGGCCTCACAGAGAGAGACTGCCCCTATGGCAGTTGTCCTCAAACCTTTTTGGCCTGGCCCCCCCTGAGTAAAACCTGGGCGGGCCAGGCCCCACCAAAAATGCCAAATGGACAGTATGTACAAATGGATATGAACTATTGCGTGCCGTCACTGCACCCTACTCGCAGTATAGTCCCTGGGCTCCCCCACCTGCTTCCATCACAGTCGCTGGGCTCTCCCCACCCCATCACAGACCCTGGGCTCTCCCCACCCTGCTCTCACTACTATCCTAGTGCTCCTGCCCGACCTGCTCCCACCACAGTCCCTGGGCTCCCCCTACCCCGTTCCCAACACAGTCCGAGGGCCAGTGGGAGCTGGTGAATTTTTTAAGTGGAGGGGCATCCATATATCCAAAGAAGGGAGGTTCTTGGGGAGTTTTCCATGAATTTATTTAAATATTGGGTTAAAATGTTACATTTTAGAGCATACTTTAAAAGAAAAATGGGAAGCCAAACAGTTTGCAATTGGCGCTGGAGGGCCAATAGGGAAAGCATGGTATTATTTTATTTATTTGTATATGGTTATTAAAATAGCCTTTACAAAAATAGAGAATACAAATACAGTTAAAACGTTCACAATTTCATATTGAACACAACAAAAACTTCAATTGTCACTGCAATCACAACACCTAAATGTAGAGAAAAAAAGAAAACAAAATGTCAACATAGCTAAAGGAAAAAAAAAAGCATGCTATTTTTGACTGGACATCTATGTTAGATAAACAGTCAAAACAATATACACACACACACACACACACACACCACCCCCCCCGCACCCCTCTCACTCATAACACAAGCATACACGCATCCATACACCGATTTAAATAAGAAATGAAATGCCACGCTCCATGTTCCTCTGTCCACATGTGCGAGGAGACGCAGGAGCTCCCCCTCACACATACAGGCATGCAGTGCCACAACCAGCATTTCCAATGAGCTATGCAAGGCTGGCAAAGCAAAACGCCCCCAGCGTTGCAAGGCAAACATTGTTTCACTTTGAGAGTTCAGCCAGCCCAGGAACACACCCTCAGATGGAAAAAGCAGCTGATGGAGTGCTTAGTGTTTCACTGGGCTGGCTCCTCGGCTCCTCCATAATGGGTGAAGGGGCCACTGGCTGGATGCCCCCTCGCCCATTATGGATGAGCCACCAAGCTCGGACTGACGTATTGGGCAATAGGGCGATGCCCATACCAAAAATGCAAAAGGCTAGTGTAGGCCAGTCAAAATGGGCCACTTTCTTGTCCAACGTGGGCCAGTTTGATGGGTTTCTTCACTATGCAGCTAGTAGTTTTGACCATTCTTGCTGAATAAATATTCTTTAAATATCTCAACTTGCTTACATTTTAACAAAAAACACCCCCTTCGGTACTATTCAAACAGTCTGCGACTAAAGGAATTAATATCCATTTGCAACTGCGGGCCACTTTTTCATTTGTGCCTTGGACAGTTTTATGGTCCAGTCCGATCATGTGAGCCACCCCTGCCCATTTCCTCCAATCTAAAAAAAAAGAAAAAAAAGATTCTTTTTTTAAACATTTGTTTTTTTTTTACATTTCATGCTGGGCTCTCGCCCCCCCCCCCCCCGCGCCCTCCCTGGTATGCGGCCACGCCACCCTGGTGGGGAACGCCCCACAGTTGGAAGACCTCTGCCCTATGGGGACAAGGACTTCTGTTCCATGATGAAACTCCCTAATCCTCCTTCCCAAAAAACTATGAAACCCTTAAGATCTGTCGCGGTTCAGGCTGACAGTACTTCTGTGTACTATTGTGACACTCCTTCTCTTCTTCCCATTAGACTAGACTCCATCAATATCAGCCCTCAATTTAAACAGGATTTGTACTGTGAAGGTACTGGGAAGAAGCACATTTACAGAGTCATGCAGAACACTCATGTGAAAGATACTGGGACAAGGTGGCCTCAAGGAGGCAAGAGGAGTTCACAACTAAGCACAATGATGGACTATGGCACTCCGCAGTGGAGGTCCCGGCCAAACAAGATAAAAAGCAAAGAAGACTCTGTAAAGTGAGCAACTTTATTTTATTTACTTGCATATGATTAACAAAGTAACCTTTGCAAAAGAAATATAGAAAACACTCTTAAAATTCATCATTTCATATCATCCGGATTAATACATCACAAAAGTTCAAGCAAGTAACAGTAAACATCTCAAATTTCTACAAAAACAGAAAATAAAACATTCACTTCAATTCATCGATAAAGCACAAATTTAAGAACTTTAAAACTAATATATTCAAAGATGACTCAACTATTTAAAATAATGTGTACGCGATTCTTGTAATTTTAGACACTCAGTTGAAAGATGGCGGCTTGTTTCTATTCGCAGGAAACAATATCTACTGAGACGCAAATTGCGTTGAATTCCTTGTCTCGCTCCCGTTACCTCTCTGGTAGGTAATACGTTCAATTGAAACTTAAGCATTTCGGATCGATGGTTCCTAGATGGTTGCTGCATAAGGTAGCAAGGAATTTCATTACATGCCCTCACTTCATTTGCTAGATGGTAAAACAGATGATACTTCATAGCTGATTCTCTGTTTTTGATCCATTCAAGCTCATACAGGGACCTTTTCTTATCTATCCATGGAGAAAGCAATCTCTCAAGGTCCAGATCATAGTCAGCCAGGAGTTTTAAATTTGATTGGAACCACTCGATCAAAACCCTAGCGGTATTATAAAACAGCAAGGAGCGTAATTCAAACAGCACAGTTATCTCGAGGGAGCAGTAGTGCTCTCAAAGGTTGCAACTGCCTCCAGTCTACACGTGCCTGTAATTAGACAAAGCACAATTCATGTCTAATCACAGGCATAGGTGTCCTTTTGGGGATAGGAAGGAGGCTTTCCCACATTTGGTGACTGCACACTACCCCAAATGGTTGGTAGTAGACCAGTTTCAGCTCCATCCAGCAAGCAGGGGAAAACTTTTTGATGATAAAACCTGATCATGGGGATTGCCGAAAACCTGCCAAACCTTCTGTTAAACGCCAATAATTCTGTCATATTAATTCTGTTTTTTTTAAGTAACCAATCGTTTTCCATGTGTTTAGATTTTTTTGAACTGATCTCAGTTCCCAGGTATTTCAAATTCTGGCAAACTTCCAAGCGCTTCTTAGATAGGCACCAGTTAAAATTTGGTTTCTTTTTTTTTTAACATCATTCATCATTAAACTGTTTGATTTATCAACATTAATTTGAAAATGCAGAGATGCAAAATAGGCGCTGGTTGGTGTCGAGACTCTTTGGAGACCAATAGGGGTCAGATCAAATGGGACTATGTTGTTGGTGTGTGCCAGATAGCTGATTGGCAGGTTTCCTAATTTTGGAAAGTTCGAAGTTTCTTAAAAAAAATTCCACAGTCGCTGATGTACATGCTAAATAAAAATGGCGCCAGGACACATCCCTGATGCAACCTTCAGCGACTGTTAATCTACCTTGTGCAATTCCCTTTCTGATCAAGGCATACCCTTACCTTAGTATTAGAGGGCATAGGAATCAGAACATCCACCAGTCCTAGGGGGCATCCCATCGCAATTCGTTTTTCCCAGAGGTGTTGGTGAGTTACCTGATTAAGCGCCTGTGAGATGTCCAAAAACACACAATATAAAACCTTTTTTTCTTGGATAGCCTGTGTATGTAGGAGGAAGATCACAAAACAGTTGTGAGCAGTGTTTAAACCTTCTCGAAATCCCGACTGAAATTTGGCGACACTGCCATTCATATTTGCCCACTCTCATACATTTTCCAGCATTATGGCCCCAAAGATCTTACTTGAGGCATATAGAAAGGAAATAGGCAAAATGTATCTAATTATCGACCTATCTCTCTTTTTGTAAATAAACACAATGTTTGCCATGGCGAGGGCAGATTTTTGTCCTTTACAATTTTCCAAAATAGGACATATAGGGCCTCATTACACAGTAGGCGGTAAGGGTTTACCGGTACCGGTATTTTACCAGTACCGGTAAATCCTTACCGCCTTACTACGAGGTCCCTTTGCGGGTTGGGGAATTTAACGCCTGCTTTTTGCAGGTGTTAAAAACCAACCCGCAAAGGGACCCAGGGAGCTAATTACGGTACCGCAATTTGCGGTACCGTAATTAGCGCCTTCCCCATTCCCATTATGCCCTATGGGGCAAAAATGAGAATGGGGAACGGCAATGGTGGAAGGGGGAATTACCTCCCCGCCAACCTTGGAATGGGGCGGTAATTCCCCTTTCCACCAAGGCGGTGCCGGTATTTTACCGGCATGAACCATGGCGCTAATAGCGCCATGGTTCTCCGCCTACCGTGTAATGAGGCCCATAGAATTGCAGCCCAGAGATTTGGATTTGATTTTAATGTAGCATATGCCAGACTGTCAGGGCCTGGGCGTTTGCGGCTTTACTTTTCTTAATTAACCCATTTATCGCCCATAGGTCTATCTTCATCTGACCCGTCCAACCGATATTGCTCAGGGAAAAACCCCTTGATCCCTTAATTTTCACGGTACAGGCAGGAAAAGTGGGCTTAAGCCTTTATAAATTGGTTGACATGACATAGCAGAGGGCATTAAGCTAATGGCTGACTGATCAGTCTGCAAAAAGAGGAGGTATACTTACGAATGATAGAGCTAAGCATTGTCGCTGCATCGTTTATATGTAGCATAAAACGATAGCCTGTAACCCAGTTTTTATAGGTAAGTTTTAACAACTTCATTTTTACATCGTAATCGAGTGATGACTTTCTCAGTTATCTCAGGGCTTTATTTAATTCCCTCTTCGTCCCTGACAGGATGATGTCATACTTATGCCTATAGGAACAGTTTGTTTTTCTCTTACTAATGCTCCCGGAGTTTGGATAATATAAATTACCCAGTACCCTTTGTATTGCCTTATCATAAGTGATTGGATTCTAGAGCTGATTTTCCTCAATGCACGCCATAGTAAAAATACACTTATTAAAAGTTGATGAAAGAGCAGGTTGATAGGCCCACTCATGCTTCATTGTTAGAACTATCACCTGATGGTCACTTGATTGCATCGGTATGACTTTCAGAGTCTCACATTTACGAAATAGTGATTTCGATAGAAACACAAAATCCAGGGTGGACCTCAGAGAACCGCTAGCCCACAGTAATTCTGGCGGTCTATCGTTCTCAAGATTTCCATTAGCCTGGATTAAATCCCAGCTACTTAATACAGTTTTTATTATTCGCCCTCTCTTCCTTGCCAGAGAAGAAACCCCACTCCTGTTATTTGCTTGATACCATTTTGGGTCCAAGCATTCACTATTAAAGTCCCCCAGTAACGTTATCTCTGCGTCATCACTCTCCAGTAAATCGGAGACAAGAGCTGAAAGCACTTTCAGAAATGTTTCCATCAGCCCAGATTTAGGGTTAAAGTAAACATTACACACATAACAAACTCAGTAAAAGTGAGCAACAGGTGCGAAGCCTGGTCAGCCCGGGAAATTCAAACCAGGAGAAAAGACGGGAGGTTGCAGGAGCAACTCGAATGTTGGGAGGATGCCGGATGCAAGAACGGAAGAGTCCTTCTATGGCTGAAGGAGAACATGTCAAACTCGAAGCTGGAATCTGGGAGACAGTGTTGCAAACTCGAGGAAGTGGACTGAGTGGTACCACAACTAGGACAATACCGCCTGCAGGACCGCAGAAAGAGACAAGCAAAGCCGAACAAGTGTTCACTGGGAACGCAGAAGCCTGACACCCCAGGAAGAACCAGTGACATGCTCTGGCCAAAGTTAAGATAACAGGAGCCATGAGAAAACAGGTAGAGGAGTGGGGTTGTTTGAAGCAAGCCTCAGGAGTGATCTCCCTTGTCTCAGTAATTGCATTCAGAATAAGAGTTGTGAAGAAAGCCTTGGGAGTGATCTCTGTCATCTCAGTACTTGCACTGAGGACAAGAACAGTTGGGAAGAACTCCTTGGAAGGAATCTCCTTCATTTCAATAACTGTTGTATAACATTATACAAAGTGAACAGCACCTCTGGAGTAGTATCCCTCATCTCAGTAAGTGAGACAAGACTGTTAAAATCAGAGATAAAGAGTGTGATACATTCAGAGAGCCCTCAGCGAAGCCTGAGGTAACTAAAAGGGCTCATAAGAACAATTGTGAAAAACAGATAGAAGAGCACTTGAGTAACAGAAGAAGAACTGAACTGAAATAAAGACTCTTGAACATTGCCCCTAGGGCTGATCCCTACAGAGCTAGGAGAAGGGAGTCATTCTCTTGGTACTATTTAGGTTTCTTTCTGTTGCTTAGTAATAGGGCTAGAGTAGAGGAGATTTTTGGACAGAAGACGGATATTCATTTGGACTGCCACTTTGACAGCAAACACCCCAGTTATTCCTTGGTTAGGTAAGGACCACTCTCTAGAACTGGGGAAGGTAGGTGTTTTTTCTTTAAATAAAAATCATACTGAAATGCCACCTCTGTCTCTGACTCCTCACTTCAGCACGCCACACAATCGAGTGTATGTTTTATCCAGGACAGAGAATCCCTAGATCTACTAGGTTATGTTATGTTATGTTATTTTGCATGTATATAGCGCCTTATATACCATTGGTATGGTCTGAAGGCGCTGGTAGGTTGAACGCCCTTGAGAACCGACGTTCAGATCAGTAGAGAGAGAGTGTCAACGGTGCGTGTGAGCACCGGGTATGTGTGCAGCCGGTGCAGTATTCGTGTAGTAGCTGCTTCTTAGCGGTAGGTGTGGTGGTTGAGAGATCAGGAGTATGTGATCGTTCTGGCAGGATTTATCCAGACCGAGTGTGGCTGCGTTAGGCCTGAGGAGAACGCCTGGCTGGCGGGTGCGTGACCAGCAGTGTTTACTTAGAATGATGTGTAGTATGCGGCGGATGTTGGTATCAGAACAGTTCTACCGAATGGTGTCATAGTATCTCTGTGTTCTAGTTGAGTGGTGGTGTAAAGAAGAGAGTAAGCGTGGTGGTGAGATATGATGTGTTATATGCTTTTCAAGACGGTCTCTGCATTCCAAACCATACTATATACGTCACGCAATTCTATGTGCTCCAGTCCGTTCCATGTACTTCTATCAACTCCATGCAGCCTAATCTGCTCCAGGCACTCTGGTTCACTTGACGCACTCATGCACTCCAGTCCGCCCGCGCACTCTGGTCTGCCCCGCGCGTTCCATTCCGCCCCATGCATGCACTTTTGTCTGCTCCACGCATGCACTCCTGTCTGCCCCACGCATGCACTCCTGTCTGCCCCACGCATGCATACTTGACTGCCACACGCGCTCCACTTCACTCGTTCCATCTGCTCTACGCATTCGGCTGCTCTACGCACTCATCTGCTCAACACAACTCGACCGCACTATCCGACACATCCGTTCCATTCTGCGCACTCCACCCCTCTGCGCACTCCGCCCCTCTGCACACTCTGCCCCTTGGGGCGTTCCGCCCCTCTGCGCACCCCTTTTTCATATGCACTCTTTCGATCATATGCACTCGTCTACTCTATATACTTGTCGGCCCTACATACTAGTCTGTTTTATGGAGTCCTCCACTCTATATGTCGTTCCGCTCAGCTCATCCATCCCGCTACGCTCATCCATCAGTTCCCGGCACTCATCTGTTCTATATATTCATCTACTATGCATGCATTCCGTACTCATCGGTTCTACATGCTTATCCATTCTGCGTACTCACCTGGTCTATGTAACTCCTCCGCTCTAGGCATTTGTTCGCATTATCCCCTCGTATGCACCTTACCTTCATCTGCTTTATGCGTTCATCTACCCTACGCAATCACGTTCCCCTCACACTCGTTCGGTGACAACGCTGGGTCACTGGTAAAGTTGCTGGTCTGTTTGGGAAGGGATGTGATAGAGCTAATGATTTAGCCAGCAGTGCTGTGAGTTTTTAGCACCTTTGAAGGAGTTAATGTGGTAGGGGAATGTTATGAGGGATAACACTACTTTGGGTGTGGGGGCTCTGTATTTGAAGGGTTTAGAAAAAGCAATCAACATTTCTATGGTGAAAAACCCAACTTCACCAACATTCTTAATTCTATTTACTACCTCTCATACCATTCTAAAACTGTGACAAACTGACTGCTGCTCTGCGGGAGTACAGGGATGAGGGTATTACCCAAAGTGTTCGTTTACAATTGTTCGAATGAACAATTGACCGAATTTAAAGGGTCACAATTGACCTTTTCACAATTGACTGAATATATATATATATATATATATATATATATATATATATATATATATATATATATATATATATATATATATATATATATATATGGGTTTTGGGGGGTTTGGCGTTGGGTGGGGGGGTTGTGGGGGGTTCCCCCCACATATATGGTACAATTGACCTTCACAATTTGGTCGATTGTGAAAAGGTCAATTGTCATTCAAGCAGTTGTAAAACGAACAATTTGTATACAACCGGGATGAGCAGTCGCTAAAACACCCCACAATTCTACTAAACCAGCAGTGATCCAAATCTTAAAGGTGAAACAGGCAAAGCCTGACTTGTATAACCCCTTTGCCTCTTTGGGTAACATGGGCTGAATACAGGCTATACTGGTATGAGGGATGTGAACAGATTCAGTTGCAACACAAACTTAAATTATTATCTCACTGGCTTTAGGTTTCATCTCATAACTGATCATTCCCCATTAACATGATTAGGATTGCAGAAAGATACTAATCCGCACTTTATGCACTGGTTTTTAGATCCAGCCATATTACTTTACTAGTGAACATTGGAAGGGAAGAGAACAGGGGAGTGTAGATTTCTTCAGCATTGGATCTTTCATAAATCCACATGCTTGAATATTCCCTGTCAGACAGGGAATCCTCTGTAATTTAAATAATTGTATACTTAATTAAACTTTTCCTTATAGGAAAATGCTACACAGCAAGCCCCATAGGGCTTGTGTAGTCCTTCAATTGTGTAGTACCGCCACCTTCCTTGGTCCTTTAGACTCCAACCAATGAGGTGGCAGGGCCTAAGCTCCACCGCAGCCATCCATCTTTATATTTTTCACTATGGTCTAACTGAACACGGGAATCCTCATGAGCTCTTTGAGCTTTTTTTACTTTAATCTTTCTAAATGAAATTTTCTTTCTACCTAAGGGTTGAGATTGTGCCTTCACTGGCATAGTGTTCCTGGACTCAAGTCACTCTTTTTTCCCACCTAAAATGTCAGGTTTTTGGCTGCCTTCCTCTCACCTCATGGCAGAGCCAGAAAAAGCAGACTGCCAAGTAGAAAACCTCCCTCTTCAGGGACTGCAGCAAATGTGGCAAGAGGGTGATGTTCATCAGAGACCCTCATAAATATTGTATTAATCACCTCTACTCTCACGAGATACAGTTCTGCAAAATCTGCCAGACCTTCTCAAAAAAGACCCTTGAGAACAGGCATAGAAGATTCCTTCTGCATTTGGAAAGCAGGCAAATGTTTTCTGATGAGGAATCTTCAAATACTGCACCTTCCACCTCAACCAGACAGTCTGCGAAGCAAGCTCCAAAGAGGAGGGCTTCATCAGTGGACGGAAAGGAGTCCCCACCTCCCAAGCAAATGGAAAGGAGTGAGAAAGCCAACTTGGGGGTCACAAAAAACCTCCATGCGCTGCAGAAGGGGGATCATCATCATCATAAAAAAGGTAAAGAATTCATGTGTGGAACGATCGTCCACGGGATGCTGTCAGCGTCCAAACCTTTGTTGGTAGAACAATCGTCCACTGGGGCGCCGTTCACGCCAAACCCTTCACCGCCATCCACAAACTGCCTCACTCTGTCCAAGATGTCTGGCCCGTCGACGGACAAATCATTGTCGAAAAAGAAAACTGTCACCTTGTTGACGAAGTCCTCATCTTCAAAAGAGTCCTTGACGAAACATTCGTCCACCAAACATTAGTCCATGAAGCATTTGTCCACGAAACAACATCACTCGTCGACGTGGGCCTCGTCGTCGATGGAGGCACTATTGATGGACAACGCCAAATAGGAGAAAAAGGCCCAATCGACTGACACTCCATCATCCACAGCAGCGGACATTATCAACAAGTCTACTATACAGTCAATTCACCTTGAGACAGAGTTAGATGCCATGGGATCACAAACTCCACAGCTACGGAGCTTGTAAGGAGCCACACAGCTGTCCCCTATAACAGAGATAGCAGAATTGCCAGAGCTAATGAGGACTTTTCAGAGTGGGGGGAGCTCCAACGAGCGCAGCCCAAAGAGCATAGCCCACACTGGCACCCAGTCATGGAAGACACAGCGGATCCCTTCAACCCGTCCATAATGGAATCAATACACAAAATAATGGAGGAATTTTAGAGGAGGCAAAGAGCTAGGCTACTTACTGCTCTGGCTGGTCAAGGAGAAGGTAGGGCCTCACGAAGCAGGTCCCCTGTGGCCCGCACTCAAAGCAGGTCCCCCACAACTCATGCTCAATGCCTTTCTCTGTCTATCTGCAGTCAACAGCGGCAACGATCACATTATAGCAGTGGTCTTCAAACTTTTTTGGCTTGAGCCCCCCGAGCAAGGTTTGGGCAGGCCGCCCCCCCCCCCCAAAAGTGCCAGAGGGACAGCATGTAGAAATCGCTATGAACTTTTGCGTGCCGTCACCGCACCCTACTCCCAGTACAGACCCTGGGCTCTCCCCACCCTACTCCCACCACTATCCCAGTGCTGCCGCCCATCCTGCTCCCACCACAGTCCCATAACACATGCATACACACATCCATACAGATTTAAATAAAAAATAAATCGCCATAAACGTACCTTCTGCAGGGGCATGCGCGTGGTTGATAAAATGCCCCGCTCCAGGTTGCTCTGCCTGTATGTTCGAGGAGGCGCAGGAGCACCCCCTCACAAATACATACATGCAGTGCCCCAGCCAGCATTTCCAATGAGCTATGCAAGGCTGGCGAAGTAAAACACCCCCATCTCCAATCTAAAAAAAAAAATAACGTTTTTTATTTTTATTTTTTACGTTTGATGCTGGGCTCTGGCGCCCCCCCCCCCCCTGGGATGCGGCCGCGCCCCCCCTGGGGGACGCGCCCCACAGTTTGAAGACATCTGCATTATAGTGAGTCACCAAGACAGCAGAAACATAGGCATTCTCCATTCTCATCACATTCCTCACCACAAAGGACCCAGCAGCCTATAGCTCTGTCTACCATCACAGACTCTGAATGAAATTAAGACCCTATGGATGATCCAAAGGAACCAGACGGCCCCTTCAGGGAGTTTTCCAACACAGACACACATGGGGACGAGCCATAAGAAGGTGAGCTATGTGAGAAACCAAATGGTGTCTCATCTAGTAGACCCCTGGGATCTCTCTCTCACGTGGCCAGGGCACGGCCATCGCCTTTGGATCCAGACCCTGGGGGTGAACCAGTTCAGGAGGATCACCTGGGTGAGGGGTCTTTGGGGAGTGGAGGTGAGACTACCAATATTGAGATGCAGTATTCTCCATTTCCCGTACCCATGACCCATCCTATTTTATAGGATTCTCCAATCTTCCAACTCCTCCCCTTTCTACACAAACACTGTGCCTAGGAAAAGGGTGACTGAGAGTAAAGAGGCTAACCCTTACATATCGCATTGGACATGTCCCGCTAATCGGGTCAGGCACTTGACTTTAAATACATATATTTGGTACCCATTAGCTCTCCCCACACAGATAAATGGCATAACACAGAGACACACTCTGAGCAAGGTGGAACATGAAAATGAGCAGAACTTCTGGGGTGAAGGCGAACCTACTGGAGCAGATCGACCGACAGAGGAACGAGAGCAACGGGTAGACAAACCCAGGAGATCCCTGCAGGATGTTGTTGCCTCTAAAAAGCTGTGAAAGATATGCAGAGAAGGCCAAATCCCAAACAAGAAGACTGCCTTGTGTTTCAAGGGCATCAACAACCCTTCTGGGTGAACGACAGAGTTGGGGAGGTGAGGCCAAGCCTGTGGTATTAACCTTGACTTGTGAATTAAAACAACAAAGACAAGAACGGCAAGCACAGAACCAGTGAGTTGGCGGGCGACATGAAAAGTCAGTGTGTGTTAAGGAAAGATTGAAGTTGCAACAGTATATCTCACACTTGAAGGCAGCACATGTGTGGATGAGACACGAAGGAAGGCAGACCTATTTTGAACTTTAAATTACTGAAAATTGTGAAGCCAGTGATACAGAGTAGCAAAGTGTTCCGGCGAAAGGAAGTAACCCACTCTAAAGTCTCAGCAAAAGGTAAAATGTTTTGTTATAACGCAGTGACAAAGTGAATGAACTCTAGGATGCGTAATGGTCAAAATTGACCCCGGCAAAAGGGGAAGTGAAACAGTGAATGTTGAACTTTTGTGCTTATGATACTGAACTACCCAGACCAAGAGACACTGGGACAAATAACACAAGAGTGTTAGCTGAAGGGAAAGTCAAAGTGGTACTGCAGAGATCTATAGTAAAAGCCTTGCAGATTCGAAAGTCTTCGACATCAGGAAAAGGTCTGAGCCCGACTGAGGGAGACCGGAAGTGTGATAAGTTAGGGGAAGGGAATATATATAATGACCCCGGACAGGAACACAAACAAAATACTCTCAGCGTAAGAGATGGGTTGCTGAAGTCTTTGCAGTTTTGGAGTAAACTCCCCTTGTCGATGGTTGGTAGAGCCACCGTACTCAAAATGGTTGTACTACCTAGACTAATACATTGCTTTGGGAATATCCCATACCATATACCAAAGAGGTTCTTCCAGGGGTTAAACAGGGAATGCAGGAGCTTCTTGTGGCAAAGTGGCAGGCGCAGAGTGGCCCTGAACATGATACAAAGAACCTACACGCAGGGGGGGCTGCAGATTCCTAATTTTGAACTTTACTAGCTGGCATGCCAGTTGCAGTACGTGGTTAGTTGGATGGCGGACGATCCTACTGTGAATACGGCACTCCCACAACCAGCAATAAAGAAATTGCACATGCGGGACCTGATATGGGTGCCCCCGAAAGTACTAGGACAGTACCCACTTCTAGTTACGCTAGGAATACGAACATGGCATAGAGCCTGCAGGACTATGGGGATAAAAGATCCTATATCGCTGCAGATACCAATGGCGGTAGTTATGAAAGATAAAAGGGGACTGCAGGCTGGAGTGAGAGTGCACTGGGAGCCCTGCAGAGTTGCAACAATTGGGGGCCTCTGGGCAGGGGACAAGCTGTTGGAATTTTCATAATTATAAGTAACCACAGACATATACAAGGGATAATTCCTATTGCACAGAGCTATCCTTAAAACATTAAAGAGTAGGTGGCTGGTTGCCGCTGATGTCCCGATAGAGAACAAGACTATTGAAACCGTGATAAACATCGCAAAAGGAGGACACGCCATATCCACACTGTATGAAGTCTTGATAGAGCGTAATTCAAGGGAATACATGAAATGTAAAGCGGTTTGGGAAAAGGAACTGTGTAGAGCCATTGTGGAGAAAGAATGGGGTAACATAGTTGCATACCACAAGAAAGTCTCCAGGAATGCTAGATTGCAGATTCTTCAATTTTATGTCACATATAGAGCATACCTCACACCTGAGGTGATATCCAAGTCCAAAGGTGCTAGTAGCCAGAAGTTTCCTAAATGTAATAAAGTGAATGCGGGTATGATACTCATGTTTTGGGAGTGTGACACTATACAGGAATTCTGGAAGAGTTTTGCAATCAAGGTAGCCTCGGGGGGAGTAACCCTGGAAATACAATCCCCAGAGGCATGCTTATTGGGGTTGTTTAAGAGAGGTGCTAAAAAGAAGGCGATGATTAAGATAAAAAACCTGATACACGTGCTGGCAAAGTGCAGCATTGCAATGAGATGGATGGCTGACACAGCTCTGAGTTTTCATAGATGGTGGGAGGAATTGCGGAAATGGACGACAGCTGAAACAGGGGGGTGGGAAAGGTTGCCCTCACTGTCACATTGTTCAGCCACGATGAAGACATTAACAGGAACCAGACAGCACAACCATGAAGAGGCGAGTGTGCAAAATCTATTACAGAAGGTGGACGGGAGGGGAGAGTTGGGAGTGAAAAGGCATTTAAATGTTGTTGAAATGTAAGAAATTGAACTATCCTGCAATGATATAAATGTAATGTTAATAAAACAATAAAAATATATTTTTTTTAAAGTTAGGGGAAGGGAACCCCTAAAGAATGTGAATTAAGCTTGGCGAACCCCTGCAAGTGCTGTGATTAAAAGGTCCGAGTCCGACCGAGGGAGACCTATGGAAACATTTTGCTTTCAGACGTCTGAGCCCGACCGAGGGAGACCTATGTGAACTTGTGTTGAACTGTGAAATAACTTTTGATAGCTGGAAAAAGTGACTTTAACATGGAAGGCTAAGCAAGCCTTGATCCACATTTTGAATTGCCTTTTTTTGAGAACCTGAGCCAGAGTGTGTCATCCAATATATGGAGGCTGCCTTTTTCTGTGCTGTCCAACGTGGAGAGGAGAGCTGACTCAGCCATATTGATTCTTGATATTCTAACACTGATTTTCCTTTGCATACATATTCCCTGTTACACACTTTTTTGTATAAGAGATAGGGCAGGCATTAGGTTTTGTTAGTATAGGCCATTTTGATTTGACAGAGACTGACTAGAACTGTGTTTTCTTTATTATTGGATGATAGTGACTACTCCCATCATAGCTATAGGGCAAAGTAGGAGTGTTTCCAAACCCAGAAAATTGCATAAAGGTTTTACCAATTGTACCTCTTGTGTCAGTGTCATACTTGTGATTCCATACCTCCCTTACATATGGTGTTACAAGTGGGATACGACTCAATTGAGACAAATTAGGGACCCTAAAATTCCCAAAACTTAGTCACAGAGCCTCATGCCCCTCTATTGCCACAAAATAATCCATAGGCTTTGATATTTGTAGCAGCAGAGAAGCCACTATCCCTCTTGGAAAACGAGGGATGATCCCCAATGACCTAGTTCTAATACCCCCTGCAGGTTGTTATATAAGGTTGGCCCCAAAATCTGGCCTAGCCTGGAAGTTTGCTCTAGATGTCCTAGCAGGCGTTATAGATCCAGACTTTCGGCGCGACATAAAAATTCTGTTACAGAACCATGGCGAGATCCCATTTGAAATATGTCCTGGGGATGAAACTGCACAGGGAATTCTTGTGAAAGCTCCATTTCCCAGTTCCGAGGAAGAAATTGAACCAGAGAAAACTGAGAGTGGTACCTTAGGCTTTGGAGGGGCAGATGAGATACATACCATCGAAACAAAAAGGGAAGAGGAACCTACCATCCTTCCCAACCTAGCCTTCGCCTAGCAAAATGATCCAGTACTCGCAGAAGCTTTCTTACAAGTGATTCCTGAGGGAGAAAGACAAGAAAAGGGAAGACCCTTTTTTCTTCCTGAAACAGGGATTACTATATAGAAGGTAAACCTCTAGGGAAGGCCTAAGTAAGACTCAATTGGTAATGCCCAAAACCCATTGCAAGATCGTGCTAGAGATTGCCACTCTCATTTGACAGGGGGACGCTTGGGACAATCTAAAAGCCAAGCCCACATTAGTGGGAAATTCTTTTAGCCAGGTATCCATGCTGACATAAAGAACTTCATTCAGACATGCGAGATATGCCAGAAAAACACCTCACATATTCCCCTACCTGCTCCTCTAAACTCATTACTGATAATAGAATTCCCTTTCTCTAGAATCGGGATGGATATTATTGGACCGTTGGAAATGTCTAAACTGGGCAATAAATATGTTCGTGTAATTGTTAATTATGCTACCCAGTACCCAGAAGTCTTCCCCATGCAAAACTACACAATCCAGAAAATTTTAAAACACTTGTTGCCATTTTTTTGTAGGGTTGATTTCCCCAAGGAAATTCTAACGGATCAGGGATCCAATTTCACGAGTAAGCTCATAGGTGAAATTAAGGAATTACTACACATTACCACCTTAAGAACCTCAGTTTACCACATCCGAACTGACGGACTGGTAGAGAGATTTATAAGACCCTCAAAATGATTCTGAGAAAGATAGTAGCCGAGGATGGGAAGGTCTGGGATCGTATGATCGCTTGGGGCCTAGATTGACGACATAGTCATTTAAAGTAAAACCTAGGAAGACCATCTTTTCCATCTTTCTAGTATTATGAGAACCCTTTGAGAGGCTGTCTTAACTACCAATCCATAAAAATGTAAGCTGGCTCAGTCAGCAGTGAAATAGCTAGGCTTCTTTGTAGGAAATGGCAGTGTCCAGCCCCAGCAAGATAAAAGTAAAAGCCATCCTAGATGCTTCCACATCCAAGACCAAGAGAGATCTCAGGGCATTAGGAGGACTGATTGAATATTATCGTAGGTTTGTCCCACATTTTTCAGATAGAACAGCCAGACTGACAGACAAACTAAGAAATGTGGAACCCCAGAAAATACGTTGGACTGATGAGGACGATGCTTGTTACAATAACCTAAAACAAACCCTATGCCAAAGTCCAATATTAGAGGTAGTATACTTCTCATAGGAATTCGTATTACAGATCGATTCCTCCCTCACAGGGTTAGGAGCAGTATTATTGCAAATACATGATGGATTAGAACACCCCATCCTATTCACTAGTGGTAAACTCTTCCCCCGTGACAATAACTAATCTGTGTTGGAACTGGAAGCCCTTGCCATCAAATGGCCAATTATCTATTTTAGCTGCTACCTTCGGGATTAAAAATTAAAATTAACCTTCATCACTGACCACTCACCTTTGGTATGAATAGGTCAACAAAAGGACTCAAACCCTCGAGTCATTCAGTGTTTCTTAGACATGCAACCCTACTGTTTCACTGTGGAATACCAGAAAGGTAAGGAACAGGGGAACATTGATTTCCTTTCCTGGTTTCCCTGTGAAACAGATGTGGCTACATCGCATAGGGTATGGGTATGTGAAAAGCCAAAGGTCGTCTCACCTACTAGTCCCAAGGTATCTCTCAGATGGCCAGGGTAGGGCCATTCTCTTTGGATCCAGACTCTGGGGGTGGACCGAGGTGGGAGGATCACCTGGGTTAGGGGTCTTCGGGGAGTGGGGTGAGACGACTGATGGTGAGACGCAATATTCCCCCTTTCCCATACCCATGACCCATCCTATTTTATAGGATTCTCCAACATCCTAACCCCCCCCTTTCTACACAAACACTGGGCCAAGGAAGAGGGTGACCTTGAGTAAAGAGGCTAAACCTTACATATCGCATTGGACATGTCCCGCTAATCGGGTCAGGCAAAGTCAGGCCCTTGACTTTAATTACATACATCTGGTACCCATTAGCTCTCCCCACTCAGATAAAAGGCGTAACATAGAAATATACTCTGAGCAAGGTGGAACACGTGAAGGAGCAGAACTTCCGGGACGAAGACGAACCTACTGGAGCAGAGCAACCAACAGAGGGACGAGAGAGCAAATGTTAGAGAAACCCAGGAGATCCCTGCAGAATGTTGTTGCCTCCGAAAAGGATTGAATGTCGTTGCCTCCGATCCCTGCAGAATGTTGTTGCCTCCTGAATCTCTATTAATTCTGTTATCGACAGCATATTAAACCCCTCCTGTACTAAAATGGTTGTAGCCAAATTCTCCTTAATATCCTCAATATAAAAACTCGAAATCTCTGGAGAATAGGCAACCCTTTTGGCTTCTATGTCTGAGGCTTTGTTTCCGCAAGAGATAAATGCTGTTTGTTTAGCATGTGCTGTGCATTTTACGACCATAATGGCTACTGGGAGTTGCAGTGCCTTAATGAGCCTTTCCAATAAGGACACATGCTGCACTGGAGAGCCATCTGTGTAGAGGTAGCCCCTTCTTTTCCAAATTGCCAACCCTGCGTGTACGGTTGATGTCACATAGTCGGAGTCACTGTACACCATCACTTTCTGTCCTGTTTTTCAAGCACAACAATAAGTGCTATTAATTATGCTGATTGCGTTGAAAAGTCAGGCGGTGGTCTTGTACTCACCACTACTTCAAATTCTCTATTTAATCTGTGTCCCAGATTTAATCTGTGTCAGAATGCCTTTCGCCAATAGTCTGATCAATTTTTGAAGAACCATAAATAAAAATAATCTCCCGTCCCGCTAAAGCATTCTCCTTCACACAGGGTATATCATCATAAAATTCAACATAGTTAGCACAGTCATACACATGATCATCTTCTTCTACTGGCTCAGCTATGAATGTGGCTGGGTTCACTATTTTACATCTTACAATTTTAATTGTTGGATTAGAAATCATTACCTCATAAACTGAAGCTCTTTGGGATGTCAATGTGCCCTTGGGTTTCTCTAGGATAGCAAATAGAGCATGCTCCACGTAAAGGGTCATAGAGCAGCCCATGACAATACTTGTGGAGTTCTCAATTGCAAATGTGGCAGCTGCCAAAGATTGTTTGCAAGGGAAGTGTCCTGTCATGACTGGGTCTAAAATCCCACTGTAATATGCCAAAGGTTTGTACCCGAATGTGGTTCTTTGTGTAAACACTGCTGTCAAAACTGACCCATTTGTGTGTGAAAACAAATACAATTCCTCACCATAATTGGGAATCCCTAAAACTAGGGCTGTACAAATAGCTTTTTTCAATTCCTCAAATCCTTCCTCCATTTCTTTGGTTCATTCTAGTTTTGTTTTATCAACTTATGCTTTCTTTAATGCTTGCTTATGTGGCCTTGTGTATGTGCCATAATCAAACACCCAGGCTCTAACATAATTGCACAAACCCAGAAACTGTTTCATCTGTCTTACTGTTTTCGGTTTTGATGTTTTCATGATTTCCTGCGCTCACTCAGGTGTCACTTTCTTTCCTTCATGTGAAATTAACTGACCTATGTATAACACCTCTTCTTGACAGTACTGGAACCTCCTCTTGTCCACCTTATATCCTTTATCTGATAAAATAGTCATTAGTTGGATAGAGTCCTGTCTACACTCATCCTCTGTTTTACTGCAAATCAGTAGATCATCTATGTATTGTATCACCACAGTTTTGAGATTGATGTAGAGGTGGAGCCAAGTTCCCCTATCAAAAACTCTGCACCCATGTTATCTATATATTGGGAGACAGAGATGGCTACACGAGCAGTGCCAGTGAGGATGCCAATACCGCAAAGAAACTTCGAGACAAATTATCCATTAAGAAAACCGTACATGCATGCATGGAGAAATAGTGCTTTTCTGGCTGGGGTTACAGAAGAAGCATGCATTTAAATGAAAAAGAAGAGTGGTGATGTCACACAGAGTAAGAACTGATGTACACAGAAGAAATGACAATGAAGAAAGAACATACATTTTATAGAAATTGAAGATAAAGTATAGAAGTCTAGCAACATTTTGGGATCGAAATGAAGATGCTCTTGCAAGAAGCACTGAAGAAAATGCAAGTTATTTTACACCTGTACAGATGTAGCAAAGCAAGTAGGGAAACGCATTCATAAAGGCTGGCTATGTAGTGAATTAGATGTGGCGATGCACCAATGTACACATATAGGAATGTACAGAACCTGGACCGAAGGCTTGAAAGCTCATACTTGAAGAAGATTTCTATGTGGCGTATTTGGAATTAAAACTGATGGTGAAGTAGGAATTCAAGACACGCATGGCTGGCCCGGCACCAAGAAGACAAGGACATGATGTCCGTTGTAACTCCTTGTTTTAGATAATTGATATTAAAACAGAACTAAACTTTTCCAACTTCCTGAGTCGTTTTGATTATTGATATTTGAGTAATTTCTGCATCCCCGTCCACCTCTAAAGTATTGCTGCCTTGTCTTAAAGGACTTAGGTCTCTGAGTTCATCGATATTGCCTAGATCCATCTGTAGAACTCTGTTAAAGATCGATGGAGACTCACAGTACCCTTGAGGCAAACGGGTGTGTTTTAGTCTTTTTTGTGAAACGTAAATGAAGTCAAGTCTTGGGAGTCCTTATGCAACGGGATCGAGAAAAGCGCATTTTTCAAATTGATCACCGTGAAGTATCAAGCTTCTACTGGGATACTACTCAATATTGTCACTGGATTAGGAACTAAAGGAAACTCAGCATATACAATCTGGTTAAGTCCTGGATAAATCTCCATGATCCTGCTTTAGATTTATTTATGGCATACACAGCAGTATTACACAATGACTCTGATGGTACCAGAATCCTCTGATTTATCAGTGCTTAAATAGTCTGAAATATACCTTCATCAATTTCTCGAGACATGGGGTACTGTTTTGCTCGAGGTAAAATTGCTCCTGGCTTAAGCTTTATTTTAACCGCTCCTATCCCCTTCAATAAATCTACTTATAGGGTCCCTTTGGCCATAGGGCACTCAGCACCTTTTCAAGATCCTCCTGAAAAAATGCTGGTTGCTGCTGCATTATCGACATTCTTTGTGGGACTTCCATTTTCTTAATCCTTATCCAGTATGTAATCCTCATGAAGAACACTACTTTGTCATCTCTTCGGTCTTCCCTGAACATATTGTCAACAGTTATGTCAGTCTGTTCTCCATGGTCTGCCCTCATCGACTATCCCTTCGAGCACTGCCATTTCTTTTTGTGCTATAGCTGCTTCCAACTCTATAGGAATAGTCTGTTCACCCTCCTCATCCATAGGTATTTGTGGTCTAAATAAAAACTCATCAGGTATTCTCAAAATCTTTCCTACCAGAGCAGGTAGCCATCTCAGAAAAATGCTTATTCCATATAGAAACATTTCTGGATCTACTGGAATGCCTCGCAGAGTCACTTGCCCTGTGAATGCCAGTATGAACTCTCCCACGTTAAAATAGTGTATTCCTGGTGTGGAACACACTATTCCTTGATTTGTAAATGAAATTGTCATATAAAGTTTTATCATTAAAACTAAAATGTTAAATGGTGTCTGCCTGTGAATATAACAGAGGAATGGACATGTCACATTCTCCTATGGAGACTGGTAATTTATCAGTAAAAGGAACTCGACTCGTAGCTCCAGAGAACCCTTGAGCATTCATGGCAATACCTGATATTGGATATTTTCCCCCTCGTATACACAAACGAGTTGCTCTAGTGTCTACAAGAAAAGAAAAGGATTTGCCTCCTATCGTCACATCGACCCGTAGTTATGATATGATATGATAGGTTATTTATAACGCACTTAATACCCAGAGGTTTCTAAACATGGACCTGGGGATCAAACCTGTATTGCTCTGTGTCTTCTTGCTTCCAAGGTGAGCACGTTGCCCCTGAGCTATCCTCCTAAATTCCTCTTGGAGGTCTGGTGTCACAGATAGTAATGAACACATCAAGTCACCCTGTGAGCTGTCCTAATGTGTGTACAAGCTCATCCATGTCACTGTGAAAGGAGTTCCTCCCACCGAAGTGACGCCTGATATTTTTGGTGTCAATACTTGTCCTGTATTTGCATACTGCTGTGTCTGCATAAGGGCTTGTTGTGAATGCCGCTGTGGTGGATTCATTTGTGCTCGTCCCTGCTGTGGCACCTGCTGTACTTGCGGTACTTGTGTCCGATAAGATGGGTGATCTTGGGCAAAGCCCTTTCTGGTCTGTGTGCTGTATGGCGGAGGTTAAGCTGTCTCCCTTCTGGAAAATTGGCCATTTTGTACATTCCCTTAGCTCCTGCACACGCGCACAATGTGTCCTGTCATTTCACAATTCCAACATAGTGGAGGAACCCTTCTGTGAATCCCTCCTTGGTTATATCCTCCCTGAGCACTCTGGTTCTCATTCTTTGTATTTTGAAACCCACCTTGGTTATTCTGAAATCCACTTCCTCTTCCCCTATAGCCCATACCTCTGCCTCCTGGTGTAAACCCCTAGCCACCTTGGTAAATGGGCCGCAGATTATTTTCCTGTGATGTACCCGTTGTATCCTGCATTCCAATTCCTTCTCCGCTTGTCAATACCGCTCCTTTTATGGCACATTTATGACAACTTTTTCTTAACTAACTTGGCTTCCTTAATCTTTCTATTCTCATCTTTCTTCTTGTTCTTTTCTTGTAATAACCAGCAGTGGTGTACTATTGTCAACTGTATCTCAGCCCATGGCTTCGCTTCCATCCCCACTTGTTTTTTTATCTGTCTCTGTAGTGGCTCAGGCAACCCCTGACATAAAATGTGGTAAAATAATTCCACTGTCTTTTCCCACGGCTTGCAAGTTTCAAGCTGGCATTTTTCCTGAATATCCTGAATGTAAGCAAAGAGGATCTTCATCTTCTTTAATTTTTCGTGTCATAATTGCACCCATATCCAATGTGTCAAGATACTGTACCGGGAGCCCTCCAAACATATGCCCTGCAATTATTGAATGGCGCTCCATCATGCGCCGTGTTCTGTGCAGTCACACTTGAATATCCCACTCCTCTCCAAATGTCATCACCCCTCTTGTGGAATCAGAAAAAATACAATATTAAGGCTTTTACACCATGCAAGAGGAAAATACACCGACACAGGCTTGTAAAGATTCCCAGAATCTTTATTACAAAACTGAACAGTTATAGAACAAAGTACACAAATAGCTATTTGGCTGTCAATACGTCACAGAGACCACCAGCAGGGTTCAATGTGAGCAGTGAGCAGGATTTGCTAGCTGGACATCAGCGTATTTATACAGTTTATTATAATGATGTCCAGCCTCCTGCAAGTTAATCATGTACTGGGCTAGGGTCGCGCCAGGTTCGTTCCTAATTTACATATCTCATGCGTGCGGTTTACTTTTTAATACATTTACTAACAAACATTATTATTCTCTAGTTTAACGTTACACTCTTTACACATTGCTTCAATACAGATCAAACAAATGTTTCGCATGTCGTATTTGGATAGCATTATTGTTCTTGTATACTTGTAGGTTAACATTGCTGATTCAAGTAATTCCCTGATCCCGAGGTCAACAAAGGACAAGGTCTACATGACCCTAACATGTAGTCTGAAGGCAGGTTGGACATTAACTCTCCTACAGAGGTTGAAGAGGTTAAGGCAAGAACAAGAGCACACAAGACGGCCATTTTAGACTACAGGGTGACTTTGTACAATAAACTAAAATGGCGGCTCTAACCTAAAATGGAGGCTTGGTTCACTTGAGGTCACGACCTTGTAATACGAATTTCCTCGCAAAGCGACTGGGCATAGGCCAACATATACAATGAGGACGAAACAATATTATATCAGTTCTAACAAACCCTCCTTTTGGCCTATGCCAAGCGCTAAACTACCTTCAATCACTTTGCGACTAACTCCACATTTCAACATCTATACATCCCGAATCATTGTCGGACATATCTACTGCCATTAAATCAGACACCAGAGTTTCTTTCAACACATACTCTTTGGAAACCTTCTCTGGGGCATATATTTTATGCCCTAATACACTTGTTGCTTGCGCGCAACACCCCCCTAATACTGAACATATACTAGGGAGACACTGTATACAACAACAAAGGAATAGAAAACTTCCCAAAATAATCAGCAGGGCCGAAAACAACTTCCATCCCCAGGATCGTAGGAGGTCCCAAAACCATGAACTAAGTTTCCAGTTTCCCTCAGGAACATGCACTTCTGAACTAAGAACATGTAGATTTTGGATAGCCCTAAAGATCGTTGGAGAGGAGTTTGGTACGTAAACGCAGCAAGCGGACCCCACTAATTTACATACTCCTCCACGCTCGGCCAAAATGACATTTAATGCCATCCGGTTCTGAAGAGCCACTAATCTTATTGCTTTCTGTTCTAACGTCATATTATAGAGTATGTCAGTGGTCCGGTTGATGGTTCTCTCCAATACTCTCGCTAGTACCCTGATATCTTCTGAATTCGTAATTTGCCCAAAAAATGGCACAAAGGATTTCATGATGTCCCCTAGAGTTTGCGCTGGAGTATCCCCTTTCACACCTCGTCGTGGACGAGTTTTCGAAATTTCTGCAGTACTGGCAATAAATACCCCAGGTAATAGAATCCCTAAATAACAGGTTCCTTGCCAATCCCTGGGCAACCATGGAAATGCCACATTACCACAAACAAAATAGACAGGTTCGCCTACGTACAGAGGTCTGTTCTCACTAGTCAAATTCGCAACGTTGGCGCACTTTCTAAAATTACCCATTGACCGTGTTCCATTCCTCTGTATGCAGAAGGATACTGAATCAGGGCTATGATTAAGAGAATAAGATGGAGGTGTGGCATCCTTATTGCCTATAGGAGCCATTTTGAAAGAGATTAAAGACTGAAAAGGACGAGACAATCTATCAGAGGGCCTAACAGAAGCAATGTTTGGCTTACTCCTATTTGCAAAAAGCGAGCTTCCCAGGGGCATCAAAACATGTTTTTCAAAACTATTCAAATTTGTACCATCAAAGTTCCCTGAGATGCTGTCATTCCATCGGCCAAAGAATAGTACTCTAAGAGAAGCGTAACAGGCAGTTGTCAAAGGTAAAGGATGAATATACCAACCTAGCCCCTTATCCCCATGTTGCGGTAGATGTGAACAGATCCAACAATTGGTTCTATTTAAAATTGCATGAGTGGCATTCATAATTAACAAAAGGATATTATTCTGATAGTTCCGTCTATGCGAAGAATCTCTAGGCGATAAAGTATGCAATTGCACGGAAGGAGTGGGGAAAACAGATACATTTTTAATAGGTAAAAAGTCCTCTAGCGGATATGCTTCCTCCAGATACCATAACCCAAAACCAAAGGTTACTAAAAATCCAGTTATTATCACAAAAAGGCAACAATACACTTTGGGGCTCCCCTTAAATGCTTGATCATTGTCTCTGCTAGTCACATATTTATCTAAAAGTTCGGGACGAGCGGTAGCGGGTGCAGGCATTGTAGTCTTCAATCGAAAAAAAAAAACACCAATTGTTCATTTGCTGGCGACTCCAGTCGTGCATCTTCTTAATGTCTTTCCCACAACCCTTAGCCAACAGAAACTTTCCGTACAGTTTGCCCAAAAGACAAGCCCTCAAATGATTTTCTCAATCGCACAGTCAGACCGTGCTGTACGTCTGTTTCCTTGGACGCAAATTATATTTCACAGTTTCTGGTGAGAACAAAGTGTCGTCACTTCCTCCTGGAGGTGGCGAGTGAATGGAAATGGGATCAGAAAAGGATTGATCCGGAAGTTCCACTGTTGGAGAGTGCGGAGACAAAATGGCCGTTTTGTCTGGCCTTGCGAATTCTTGGACGGTCTCCGATACTCTCTTCTCGATTGTTGCTGTTTCAGGCACGTTAGTTACAGCAGTGGGAAGGGATTCTGTGTCTTCTGTATCGTATGGCATGGGCTGCGGGATCCATTTGGTGTGCATCGCATGGATCCAGTTCTTACGACCCGCTACCCGCACAGCAGTCTGAGTGACTAGCAGGACTTGGTAGGGACCCCTCCACCGAGGTGCAAGGCAAGACGACCTCTCAAAAACCTTTGTGAGGATCCAGTCCCCCGGTCATAGACTGTGACCAGGACCCTCGTAGCGTACAGGTAATGCCTCTCGCACCTGGTGATAAATTGAAAACAGATTTTTAGTCAACTGGTTACAGTAATCTGAAAGAAAAACATTTTCTGTATCCCGCAACAAACTGCTTTTTGGCAAACCCCAAATATTAGCAGGTCTCCCCATTACCACCTCAAAGGTAGAGAGCCCAGTCCTAGTTTGAGGGGTTGTTCTCATCGACAGCAACACGATCGGTAAGGCGTCCGGCCATTTTAACTTGGTGCCAGCACACGTCTTAGCAAGCTTGTTCTTTATAATGCTGTTATGTCTTTCCACTAATCTGGCACTTTGGGCATGTCTGGCCGAATGGAACCGTTTATCAATCTGTAATCCTTTGCATATTTGTAGGATTACATCAGCTATAAAGTGTGGCCCATTATCCGACCAGATGACTCTCGGCAGCCCGAACCTAGGAAAAAACTCTTTCAAAAGAGTTTTTGCCATGGTTATGGCTGTTGCATCTCTAACCGGGAAGGCCTCAACCCACTTACTAAAGGCACAAATGACAACCAACACATATTTAAAGGCATGGTCTAGTAAAAAATGTTATTGTCCCAACGGGTCGGCCATGTTTTTTTAAGCCTAAGTGGCTCGATTTTAGAAAACTTTCCTATGGACTTTACCCGAGTTTTCGTCCATTAAACGCACGCGAAAACAAGCACCAGGGAGCCGCCATTTTCTGATAATCCTATCTTTTCCCCGATCGCCCTGGCTGACCTGCTTTTGCGGCACTAAATCAATTCCCCCGCCCCTGAGCCTGACATTATCAAAACATTCATATTCCCCGCCTCTCCCCGTGACGTTACTGTGCTGCGTAGGCAAACGCGCCCAGTCGTCTTCTACGCGACTTCACACAGAACCCGGAAACCAACACAGATCAACTCACAACACAGCGCGCCACAATTCAGAATATGAAATTGTACTTTAAAATGAAACAGCAACACGGTACATTTGGTAAAGTACATTTATTTGACATTAAATGTTTAGAGAATATTCAGCAATTGACATATGAACTCCGGAAGCCATTTATTTTCTTTTATCTGTATCCGCAATAACTGTTCCGTTTCATCTTGAGTCATGCGCTGTTCCTTTATGGTACACAGGGTGTTCATTTTCGTAAAAAGAATCACTTTGGAAGCACGGTGAACCGCAAGGCTGTTCCATCAACTAGGCACTAGTCCATCCTAAAGGTTGATATGTTGCTTCTAGCCACTAGTACAGCGTAAGGGCATGTGGGCCCTTGGCGATCGTCCCATAATATGGTGATCGTGCTCCAGTTGTTGACACGAAGCTGCAGGTGTCTGCTGAAGAATCCATCCGCCGGTGTCTCAAACAGATGGCAGGGCAGTAAGGGAGTAAGGGATCAAATACCTGTTATGAAAACAAAAAAATGATAATTAGTCTCGCTAGCCGAACTTCATTAATATTACTCATTTTATTTATTACGGCCGATCAGAAACTATTTGCTTGCAAGGGTAGTTCAATGGAGTATGTTCGTCTCTAAAATCAATGCGAAAAGTAACGAGATAAATCGAGGCCAACACACAATGATAAACGACAGTCTACATGCGTGAGGAATGATATGATATATGATATGGCATTTGTAACGCGCCTATACTCAAGTGTTACTAGGCGTGACGAGGCAGGTGGGGAACAAGGGCAGACAGACAACGATCCTACTAGGCCAGGTGTCTTTCTGATCGCGCATGGGGATGGGCTGTACAAGGTTAGTTGAATACAAATTAAATAATAGGGCCAGCTGGTGGCAAGTGCAAGGTAAATGCCGGGAGAAGGGGCTGAAGGATACAGAGACAGTGCCGTAGTGCAGGGAAAAGTGGCTGGGCCATGGAGCGAGATCGGTGAGACCAGTGGACCTGCATGCCCATGTGCCCACTACGAACAGTTTTACTTGCTTTTCCTAGCTCTTCATTCATTTATTTATTCATGCATCCATTCATTAAATCTTCATTCCGGTATAAAAGCGTGTAAAGATTTACTTACATTATATTTGAAATTTCCATTGTGTCTCCTCGTAATGCAGTCTGTAAAACGGACAGTGCTCTTAACAATGATTTTTCGTATACTGACCTAAAACTGAAACTCGGTCTAGTTTCTGAATTTTCTGCCTTATCGTCTCTTACGTTATTGCGCACTCCCTTCAAATGTAGTTCTTTCGGCATGGTCCCTGTCTCGAGGTAAAAAAACAATAGACCCTTATACTTCCAGTGCGACTTGTGGGCCTCATCTGGGCGCTGTCCTTCGCATTCTTTATTTGCAACATCACGTAGTATAGGCATCTATGAGAACTTGAAGTTTAGAATCCGTCTATGTAGTGCGCCTCAATGTGCAAATGCGAACTGACTTCTCTCCCAAATGCCACGGCCCGCTTGGCTGGCGCGTTCTAAGTGCCCCAATTTTGTCCCCGTTGTCTGCGAGCTTTGCAGCCCAAATTGAGACATTTAATTTTTGGCGGAAGGTCAGGGAAAGTATAAAGTACCACAGGAGTTGATTTAAAAGTGAGATTTATTGTTTGTTTGTTTGTTTTATTATTTGCAATACGCAAGCCTCCCCTCCGTTAACAGTGTGCAGCATTTACATGAGATGAGATATGAGAAAAATATATACATACACATATGTGAGGTGAATAGAGAGAATTCAAAGATGACACCCAGCTTGTTCGCCACCCATGATGGTGAAGTTAGGGGTTAGGTTTACAGGTACACTGTACAATAACATTTATTTACAAAAAGACAATCGTATTGCAGTTATTTAAACCGGATTTGTACTTCACAATCAGCTGTGCATCGGGTGGGCATGGCACAGTCGCAATGTTCGGTGGCAATGGATCACTGCTCTGCACAGAAACGTCCAAAATTCCATATCTGTGCTTCTCTAACACAGCAACAATAAGGCCTTTCACAAAGTCGAACTGCATTTCATCATAGACTGGTTTGATCACCCATTGCTTACTTCGTTTTGAAAACACCTTAGTGTAGCGAGGCATCCTTACTTTACCCCTAGTCCTAGATTGTTCACGTCCGACATTGGTGTTATGGGCCAAGACCGCTAGTAGAGTGGGATGTTTCATGCCCCGAAAGCTAAAATGCAAGCGCTTTGGCCTGTACTTTAGGCACATATTGTGGAACACCTCCAAATCTCCTGTGTGACAGAATTCTGTCAGTCCTCTCAAATCTCTTGATAGAGTTTTGTCGAAAACAATCTTCTCAATGGCTTTGTGTGTCGGTGAAGATGGAATCAACCACTTCTTCTTCTGTGCCTCCTCTGGGGACAAAGGGCCATGTTCACATTGGTGGAAATGTTCATTTGCTGACCAGCGGTGAACGTTGGTACAGTGGTGCATCAGTGACCGCCATTTTTCAAGTATTATTTCCACTGACCCCTCACAAGTTTTTGAGCTCCACCAAAGATGGTTGGTGATAGAATGTGACCACTGCAAAATACTTTCAAAACCTTTTTTTTTCCTGCAGCCGAGATTTTCTTATTGATTGATTTAGCAAGATGCCATACGTCAAATTGATGTTTAATATGTGGGAACTGCTCTCTCATTGTCTTGGCAATTGAAACGTGTCTATCCGTGGCTATGAGGTCGATGTGCATTCCCCTCGAATGTAGATATTCCACTGATTTTATAAAACCTAGTTTCTCCATGGCCACTGACGATGTACATTGTGTTACCTGCACGACCACCTAACTCACAATTTTCTTACTATCCATGTCCTGAAAGTGGTAGGTGCAGTACTTGGCAGAAAATCCAGGGCTGTCGCACTGTCCATCGCCGGCTAGCCTGAATCGTTTGCCTTCGAATGTACTTGCTAGAGACAATTGTTCAATTTTCCAAGCATCACTAATGGCCGGAAACAGATAATCACGTTGGTATGTGTAGTACAGCGCTTTAGAAATGAAATGGAGTCCCACAAACTGAAAGAAAGCCTCTAACTTTCTAAAACTGGAGCCACTAAAAAGTTATGCAGCTGCACACAGTAGATTGCCTGCTGGCAGTTTCCCCAGCATCGGTTGTGCAGACCATGAGAACCTATGATTTAATCTACAGGCGGCATTTATTTTGACGTTACTGCCTTTTATTTGATGAGCCACATTAATCATTGGCTTCCCACATACTTTCCCTCTAATGGGACGCACACATTTCAGCATACTTATAATTTCCATCAAACAACTGTCGAATTCAATGTATTTGCTCTCTTTCATTAGACTGTCATCCTGCGTCAACGTTGTTTCGGCCTTTGACGTTGTGGAGATTTCAACACATTGGAAAGTAATATCGCTGATATCAAGTTCTGATGCGTCTATGGATGCTGTGGCTGGTTCATTCACTGTCATTTCAACATCTATTACTTCAACATTGATGGGAGAACACAACAATGTCGACAGGTTTTTTGGTGGCAAATTTTTGGCGGGTGTAGATTGTGTAAATTGATCTGCAACTACTTCAGAGCTATCTTCAATACATTCAATAACATCTTCTTGTGGTGGTGCGGTCGCACTGTAGCTATGGTCCAATGCAACTTTGCTGTAGTCTCCAAACACAATTAATTCATGTTCTGGCCATTGGACATGAGCATCTCGAGCCTGAACACACCTCGCCTCAATTAATAGTTCCTCCATAGTGTACACGGTCTGGCAAGCTACATCTCTCATTCGCTTCACTGTCTGTGTGTGTATAGTTCTGACATCAACGGGTAACTGGAGGAGATATTGGAAAAGGGATGTTCAGTTTAAACACAAGATGGAGTGTAGTAGAATTGACTGGAACAAAACATAAAATAGTCCCCACCACAAACATTTTTTTAAAGTTATGAACTGTTTGTAACTAACCTTTTTTTGTTTTTTTTTCTTTGCAACTTTTTTGACTCGACCTTCAACATCTGCACGCTGTAGCTCCGATTCGTTTCCGCATGTCCTCCCTTCCTCTTGCGCTGCAAGGACTATATTTTCTGTATCCGCATAGACAGCACGGAATGAGGCTCCACCGTCTCCCTGAAACATAGTACTTTCATTACTATGTATCAAAATATTGTTAGCATAAAACACACGTGAGGACGAACACACAGGTACATCTCAATAGCCAAATACGATTTAAACATTGTGTGCAACAATCAAAGGACAAGTATTCGACCAGTGATGATCTATTTCGATGGAACTGTCAGTATCCATACCTCTGGCTCTGCATGGACTGCCATGAATGGTTGTTTTGGAGAGGAGGCATCCGCATCTCCCTGAAACACAGTACTTGCATTAGTATGCTTTTCAATATTGGAAACACAACACACACTTGGGGTCGACGGCACAGGTACATATAAAGAGATAACCGCAAATAATGCATTGTCTAAAAGAATCAAGGAAAATCCAAATATGATCACATTTCATCGACTTATTTCAACGATTCCTTTAGATCTGCATCATCTAAATGAGATGTTGTGATTGTGGTGGAAGCTCTGTCGTCTCCCTGAAACACAGCACTTGGATTAGTATGGTTTTCAATATTGGAAACATAACACACACTTGGGGTCGAACGCACAGGTACATATAAAGAGATAACCGCGAAAGATGCATTGTCCAAAAGAATCAAGGAAAATCCAAATATGATCACATTTCATCGACTTATTTCAACGATTCCTTTACATCTGCATCATCTAAATGAGATGTTGTGATTGTGGTAGAAGCTCCGTCGTCTCCCTGAAACACAGCACTTGCGTTAATAGGGAAGAAAGTATAGCAAATGGAATCACGTTATATGATCACGCATGATGGAGCTGTCATTATCCATACCTCGTGCTGCTGAAGAATATCTATGGATGTTGCAAATGTAGTGCGCACTTCCGAAAGCTGTTGCGCCGATTCGTATACTTGAATGTCAGGCTCTGCATCAAGTGCAGGGGTTGACGCTCCATCAACTGCCTGAAACATAGTACTTGCATTAGTGAGGATTACAATTGTGAAAACATAACATACACCTGGGTCGACAGCACAGGTACATATCAACGGTTAACCACGAATGAAACATTGTGTAGAACAATCAAACGACAAGAATTCCAGCTCTGATGATGACGCTCGATGGAGCTGTCAGTATCCATACCTCCTGCTGGTGAGGAACATCTAGAAACGTTGTAGATGTGGCGGACGCTTCAGCATCTCCCTGAAAGACAGTACTTGCATTAGTATAGATAACACTAATTATAACTGAAAACAAACACCAGTGGACGATAACTAAGGTGTATATTAATTGGAAAGCAGTAACCAAACATTTGGTAAAATAATTACACGATAGAATAAAACGATTACTTGACATGCATAAAACAAGTATGTAGCGGATTAGCCTAGTAAGATTACCTGATACGCGCTAGAAGTGGTTGATAACTGCGACCACGTCAAGGATGTAGAATGTTCTTGCTTCAGATTCAAGGGATAGTCAAGAAGTTGTAAAGGTCAATTAATGATTGATAATGAAATGCCAATATTAAAAATAGCCATGTAAGCCGACAGAATACTTGAAAAATGCTCAATACAGCACAGTTCCCTGTCCCCATATATATATGCATTGCGTTTGTGGGTTATGAAATCGAAAAAAGAATATATTGATAAATGTCATTATTCAAAAAACTATACACTCATATCAATATCGAAATTATTACAAGGGATAGAACACCTACAATATCTATTAATCCATTCGGCTACACACTACCGCAAGGCCTAAAGCTAAATCCAGACACTTGACTCACCGGTGGCGGAATGTGAACGAATAGAGTGGGAATAGCGTTTTCGCGCAATTTCCGTGTCGTTCGCCGTTTATTCTTCTTTGTTACCCAAGAAGTTGTGTACATGTCCAAGGAAAAGTGCCGGCTGCAGATGCGGTATCGATCACCCCTCTTGTCCTCTAAGACTTGTTGGACTCTACTTTCCAGCTCATCCAGTGGATATCCGCAATGTCTGACCCATTCTCTTATTCGATCAACAGTTTTCGGGAATACATGCATTGTAGTTCCTTCAGATTTCGCATGGGTCTTCGAAGGGCAACCGCTAATCGAACAGGCAGGCATTGTTGATAAATCTGAAAAGTAAATATCGACATTATTATACAATCTTCAAGAGTAAAGATTTGATACAAAAGTAAATGAATCATACAATGATCAATGCAAGGTTTGTTTTGGTCGCAGGAACTATACCAGTTCATTATGTGCTGCTTAGTATTTGCATAAGTTGCAGAAATGTATAATTGATGTGACTGAAATCTGAACATGTGACTCGTCCCTTGGATGTTCTGTCTTGCACGAGAGGGAAACATGCTAACATTATTGACTGGACCCCCGAAGGATGCAATTCAATCGCAATAGTCACAGGTGAAAATAAATAGATCTATTGATAGCATAGCAATGGAAACTCAAGTCAATACCAATGAGACCAATGAACATAGCACTATTGTGTACTCTACTCGAAAATAGATAGAAATTTAAAAATCTGCGAAATATAACCAGGATACATGGCCTTACCTTGACCAACAAACAGTTGGGTTCAGCAAGCAGAGCAGTATGGTGGATGGCCACAGGTAGCGCACTGATGGGTATGCTTGAAGCGGTCACAGAAGTTCACGGATAGCACGACGACGAGCAGATTAGCATAGATCTCAGTGGTTCCCAAGTAGCACGTTCAAGAGTTGACTTGCAAAGCACAAAGATGTTCTCATGAGACATATCGAGTGGTTTTTAAAGTATTAGAAACTGGGGTGTGTTTGTGAATGAATGACGTATGTATGTCGTGGTATTAGGGGGGCGACCTGCCTCAGGGGAGGCCTGCCTGCCTGGAGACACGGGGTCTGAGGAGGCCATGTGACCGATGGCCCCTTGGCGTGGGACACCTTTTGAAGTGTACATGCAGTTTGGCACCTTGGCCTTTCGCGCTCCGAACAGCCCCCCATGCCAGCGCTCATCCCCGGGTGTGAACCGCCTTTGATAGAGGGGGGTGGGATGGATGGCCCTGGGGCGTGCAGATAAGGCACAGGAAGACTGCTGAATGGAGACACACTTATGTGGATTGCAGGGGGGCGGCCTGCCTCAGGGGAGGCCTGCCTGGAGACACGGGGTCTGAGGAGGCCATATGACCGATGGCCCCTTGGCGTGGGACACCTTTTGAAGTGTACATGTAGTTTGGCACCTTGGCCGTTTGCGCCCGTCACATCCCACCTTGCCAGCGCGCATCCACCGGCGCGAACCGCCTTTGATAGAGGGGGGTGGGATGGATGGCCCTGGGGCGTGCAGATAAGGCACAGGAAGACTGCTGAATGGAGACACACTTATGTGGATTGCAGGGGGGCGGCCTGCCTCAGGGGAGGCCTACCTGGAGGCACGGGGTCTGAGGAGGCCATGTGACCGATGGCCCCTTGGCGTCGGACACCTTTTGAAGTGTACATGTAGTTTGGCACCTTGGCCATTTGCACCCGTCACAGCCCCCTATGCCAGCACGCATCCACCGGCGCGAACCGCCTTTATATCAATATACAGTATATCGCCTTTATATCAATGATAGTATATCGTTGCTTATCAATAACAAATGCCACATACCGGAGATTCTTGTGAGCACAGACCCACACTTCAACCGGTGTATTATAGTGGCCAAGACCCTAAGGCCTCTATAATCCAATGGTAATTGTTAGTATAGATATATGTGTGACTTTTATAGAGACATAACCTACTGAAAGACTTTGAACAAGTGTTATTTAGTGCATGCATTATCGAGAATATGCTATGTTAGCTTAGATAGTGACCACCCTGCTTCACAGCAACCAGACCTTCACCCATTCGGAGCACAGATGTCTGACGTCCATCCTTGAATGGAGACACACTTGATTAATTTAAGAAATCGAGACAAACGTTGTTAAAATATATTTGGTGTTTTATTTTGTATCTTATTTTCATGAAACAAAAATACAAGACTTTAAAGATTATACAGGTCAGGTTGCAGCACAGTGAGAGAAAATCCCCTGTACTGACCGCTGTCACTCGGGAACGTTTCTCTAATGGCACGAACAGCACAGGCGGGTATCACTCTTCGAACACGGTGTCCAAGCCTCCCGTGAAGCCACCATGTAAAGGAACGATAGGCCACCAGCCTGTACCACCTGTGAAAAGGAATGAAACAAACTGTTTTTAAATGACCCAGATAAGTTTAATAAACGTTTGTTGTCAATGACAATTCTTGTAACTAATGGCATTTTACACGGACAAATGCTATCTAGACAATGCACACTATTGAATGACTTACATGCGTTACAATGATATGTAGATGTAATTTTGGATATAGTAGAAGAACATGAAATAGGAGTGGCATGACAAGCAGAGTATACTTACTCGTTACTCGGATTACGAGGACGAACAGTTGCTCGAAGTTCGTGCATAAGCACCATCATTATTCTCAACACGGCCCATGTGAGGCAGGCTGCCCTGAAGTCTGGCAGCTCGGTGATGCATTGCGGTCGTGGCTCGCCTTCCGAAATGTAGGCCAGGCATCCCGAGTTTTCTCGGCAGCAGCAGTTCTCGTCCTCAGTTGTCATTAGCTCGCACCGATTGCATGTGCACCAGCTGGAGACGCCGTCCATTCGACTAGGCCCAGGCTCTTCATCTGTTGATTCGTCCTGCCAACTGCCGTCCGAATCCCCATCGTTTTCGCGTGCTTCCCTTTCCAGTAGTTCCTACTCAGTATACTCGGGCTCGTACATGTAGGGCATTATTGTAGCCATTGTGTGTTAAACAAACTAAAATAATTGATAGCGGTGGTACTGGTATCTGTTCACACGGGCTACAAGCGGCGAAGGTAGCTGACCAGAGCACTGAAACGAGTCACAGAATACTCTAAGTAACACAGAGAGAGGAATGGAATCGAAAATCGGCTGCTGTGTGTTGTGAAACGGTCTGTTTATACTTATTGAGGAGAGAGGCGTCCTGCCATTTCCATGGCGACACGTCATTAGCTGAAGCGCAGCGAATGTTGACACGAGACGTGCTTTGGTGTTGGGAAATGGGCGGTACGAGTCTGCTGATGACAGGCTCAGGGGCGGGGGAATTGATTTAGTGCCGCAAAAGCAGGTCAGCCAGGGCGATCGGGGAAAAGATAGGATTATCAGAAAATGGCGGCTTCCTGGTGCTTGTTTTCGCGTGCGTTTAATGGACGAAAACTCGGGTAAGGTCCATAGGAAAGTTTTCTAAAATCGAGCCACTTAGGCTTAAAAAAACATGGCCGACCCGTTGGGACAATAAAAATTTTTACTAGACCATGCCTTTAAGATTGTTACAACTTTCCATTTCAATAAAATCAAAGTGAATAACTTCAAACGGAACAGAAGGTGGAGCGAAACTTCCTCTAGGAGTCGAGTTACCTTTTCCTACATTGTGCTGCAACCAGACCATGCACCCTTGGACAAAGCGCTCTGCAGTTTTGAAAATCTTATCATTGGCCCATACACTGTGTAGCATTTTAGTCAATTTACGCGCACAAACATGTGTCGGACCATGAGCCATAATAACCATCATTGTAATGTAGGCGTCAGGGAGTAACCATTTTCCTTACAACATTGTCCACCCAACACCCATCATCATCCAGTCTCCATGCACCCTCGATCCATCTCTTAGTTTCCTCTATGGTAGCATCTGCTTGAATGTCTTTTACAGAATCGATACTTTCACTCAAAGTGCAAATATTTACAGTTTCTCTTATAGCATACATTTCTGAACTAAAATCAGTGGCAGTTTGTTTAGCTATCTGATCAGCGAAAGCATTCCCTTTTCCTACATCATCTGTAACCTTTTGATGTGCTGCACATTTTATAATAGCTAACTGAACAGGGAGTGCGAGTGCTGAAAGTAATCGCACTATTAAAGTGCCATGCTGAATTTTTGTGCCGTGCGAGGTCAAGAACCCTCGTTCTTTCCAAAGTCTACCGAATTGTGAACCACCCCAAAAGCATACTGACTATCGGTATATATATTTACTGTAAGCCCTTCAGAAAGTTCACAAGCTCGAGCTAACGCTATAATTTCTGCGGCCTGCGCGGAATTATGCATAATTCTTTTGGTTTCCACAATCGTGCTTAAAGTAGTGACGGCATAAGCAGCCGTGGATGTACCGTTCGGAAGTTTAAAACAAGAGCCATCACAAAATAGCTCTCCTTGTGGGCTATTCAAAGGCGTGTCTTTCAGATCGATTCTGCCTTTAGTCTCTTGTTCTGTCACATAAGGGCAATCGTGTGACGTTTCGTCACCATCAACAGTATCTTGCGGGACAGGTAAAAGTTCATCCGGATTTAATACACAACACCTCTGAATTTGAATGTGGGGGGCAAACAAGATTAGTTCATATCTTGTCAATCGTGCGGAAGTGAGGTGTTGCGTTTGAGTTCTATTCAATAAAATATCTACAGAGTGAGGTACCATTAGGGTTAGCGCATGACCCAGGACCATTCCCTCACTCTGTTTTACAGACGCAGCAGCAGCAGCAACAGCTCTCAAACATCTCGGCAAAGGGCATGCAACAGGATCAAGGGCGGATGAGAAATAGCTGCATGGCCTATTCTTCCCTCCATGTTCCTGCGTTAACACAGCCAAAGCACATCCATCACGTTGACATACAACACAAAGGCCTTGTCATAATTCTGAGTTCCTAAAACCGGCGCTGAACACAGCGCGGATTTGAGCAAATCAAATGCTGTCTGCAAGTCCATG
Source organism: Ambystoma mexicanum (assembly GCF_040938575.1). Classification (NCBI taxonomy): domain Eukaryota; kingdom Metazoa; phylum Chordata; class Amphibia; order Caudata; family Ambystomatidae; genus Ambystoma; species Ambystoma mexicanum. Next base: position 1,098,034,479 of record NC_090923.1, read on the forward strand.
GCAATGGCAAAGAAATGCCCTTCTTTGTCAAAGCCAGCAATTGTTTAATTGTTTACCTATCAGGGCTCTAACTTCCTTCTGCGTTTTTGGGACAGACATGCCAGAAATAGTCTTTATTCGTTCATGTGTCAACCGTCTTCCCTCCTGCGACAGGAGATAGCCTAAATAGGCGACCTCCTGACAACAATATTGGAATTTTTGGAGTGAAGCTTTATGGCCATGTTTCGCTAGATGACAAAGCAACAACACGGTGCCTTCTTTACAGACACTCTCAGAATCAGCAGCCAAGAAGAGATTATCTACATACTGTAGTAACGTGCAAGTAGTAGGCAACTCGAGAGTATCGAGCTGCTCTTTCAATGCCCTACTATAAATACTTGGACTCTCAGTGTACCCTTGTGGTGCACGAGTGAATGTGAACGAGCGTCCACCTAGGGTAAACGCAAACAAATACGTGCTATCCTTGTGTATAGGAATACTGAAAAACGCGTTTTTAAGATCAACAACGCTAAAATGAGTGGCAGAAGCCGGAATCATGGTTAGTATCGTTGTAACATCAGGTACAATAGGAAATTGAGGAGCCACAATTTTGTTAATAGCACGTAAATCAATTATGAAACGAAAGGGAATCGCATTATCACCTTTTTTGTATACTGACAAAATGGGGCTGTTACATAGGCTACCCGTAATTTCCTCAATTACTCCACGATGTACAAAATCAGAAACTATACATTTCAAAGCCTGCTCGCCTTCAACTGAGATCTTATATTGCGGGATGCGAGGCAATTTTACTCCATGTTTCAGAATAATTTTAACAGGTTCAATTTGAAGAATGCCCACATCATTATCATCAATTGCCCATAAGCATTCTGGAACATTACTGAATTCTGGCGGTAAAGGTCGAGTCAAAAACTGAGAGGCGAGTGGTTGCTGAGGTGAAATTGTTAACCGAACTCCGCCCGGAGAACAATGTATTACTGCATGCAATGCCTTCAACAAATTTAACCCCAGCAAGTTCTCCCCACAGTTTGTGGTAAGTAGAAATGGACACTGTTCCGCGAAGGGACCCAGTGTTATCGGTACCGGCAAAGAGACCGGACAAACTACAGGTGTGCCTGAAAACCCTACGGAAACGTTGGACTGCCCTGACAGGGGGATATTTGGAACCCGTGAATGATCAATGGAAAATATCTGTGCTCCCGTATCTACTAAAAATAGATGCTTCCTATTTCCCACCGCCATCTCAACGTAGGGGCCTTTCTGATGAACGGGAATAGGCGTCGGTTCCAAATCCTGCTTCGGGCAATCCTAGCAAAACAGAATATTATCAAAAGGAAGCTCTTCAGAGAGGTACGCGGCAGAAGGGTGATCAAAAATGTTTCTATTATCCACATTTGAAACTTGCTTATCTTGTGAAGGAGGTTGCTGTGATTCTGGTGCAAACTGACCTCTGCCAGGGCCCCCTGCACCTGGGCGACCTCTGGATCGTCTACCCATGTTCCCAAATGACCTTTGCTGCAAGGTCGGACATTGTGCGCGCCAGTGGCCTTCCTGTCGACAATAGGCACACTGGTTAATGGTTGCCGACGCCAGGGGCGTACTTCCCTGTGGAAAGTACTGACCTCTAAATTGATTACCCCCTCTAGGGTTTCTAACAATCTGTTGTAATAGGACCTTTGTTTTCTTTCTTACATCGGGAATAGATTGCTTTATGGTGTTCATTTCCTGTCTTGAAAACGGGACGTGAACAAACTGTGATACATAATGTGCAGGAATTTCCCCAGCGAGTATACCTCGTGCGGCATCGGCCGCAATCTCAACTTTTGGGACAAATGTCGGAGGGACCTCTCTCATAGGCAACTGAGAAGAAGGCAGCACCGAACGCTTACTAAGCAACAGAGCCAGATCAAGCGCTAAGGCAGTCGAAGAAGTATCAACCGAAAAGGCTCTCTTATAAACACTCAACAATTCTGTGGGACAACAAATCTTTATTTTTACACACTCATTCTGCAGGTACTCTCCCATACCCTGTATCACTTTCTTTTGCATTTCTAACGTATACTGACTATATGTGTCATATACTCCATCTGGAGTTATCGACATATCCAAAATCCATCTTATTGCATCCTTTGTACAAATTCGCGCTTCCTCACCTTTTAAATCACGACGAGGAGAAAACCGTTTCTCTAAGTACATAATACCTAAACTACCACCATCTGCTTCCTCATTCTGTAACTCCTTCCAACTCCTTCCTATACTCAAAAATCTTCTCGACATGCTTATATACTTTCTCCGCAGTATCTCTGGACAACGCTAAGGCGTTCAAATCCCGTAACCCTTGTGGGAAATCTACATCGTTTAATCTATTCCACATTACACTTAAATGAGTCCCTAATCCTTCAATAAAAACATTTTTCTCAGGAATACCTTTTAAATTTTCGAGTGTGGAAAAAACATCAGCTTGTTCACCCTTCTCCATACAATGTTTAGCCCAAGCGATCAATTCATTCTTCTTTTCTGGGGACACAGTATTACGAGTCACAACCCTTGGTCTCGCTCCCTGGTCTACTACCAAGCGATGCAGAATCACTTGGAAGAGGAAGAGTAGGCACATTCTGAATATCAACAGGTGGAGGCAAGGGGGCAGGCAAAGGAGTGACGGCTGGAAGAACAACGGGAAAAAAAACAGGGGGGACCGGAGGAACTATAGGAGGGGGAATAACAACGGGAAAGGGCAAAGCACCAGGAGGAGGGACGTAAGGAGGTGGCGCAGAGGCACCGGGCCTTCGTTCATACAAAAGTTTATTAATCAATTCATCTGACGTATGAAAATCTTTTGAAGGGTAGATTTTCTGAATGCCTAATTGGAACGCCCTGTCCGTGTTCCTAACTGACTCTAATTGTTTATTTTGGTCATATAACCGTGCCTTTTCGACACTTGTCATATGTCTACGCATATGTTTCTCTCTACTCTTTTGTTGCTGCAAAGCTTCTGTTTTCCAACTATGCAATGCGTCAAATGCTGCAGGTCCACCCTTTTTCTTTACTAATACAGACTCTAGATATTCTATACGAGGGATTTCAAAACTACCATTGGTTGGCCACCGAAGATTAGAATTATGTCTGGTCTGTCTGTGCCAAATGTCATTAAATGCTATACTACCAAAGCCTTTCTTACAGTACATAGTACATGCTGGCGACCCCTCCTGTGGTGCGGGACGGCTATCTTCCAAAGATTGTCTGTCGCTGCGGAATAATGCCCTAAAGCAGGCAGACAATTTCCCAGGCATATCAAAGTTCTGGTGTTACCTGGTCAAGTAATTGTGCTTGTGAGTACAATGCGCCAAATTCAAATTGTCAGGGTTAAATTAAGAATCGGGTTACGATTCACCTGACCGAAGGACTGGGAGGCCAGATCGGGTTACTAAGGACAATGCTAAGGACCCACATGTCTGGTGATTTTCGGCAAATTTACCCACCTCGATACATGGACCCTCGTCAAGACGTCGTCTCGGGCTACAGCTCACCGTTCAGGGATCGGATCGTGCAGTTTTGTCGAGGAATTCGCTTCTCGTCCAGAGTGGCCGTTTCTGTTGGCACCGTCCGATCCCGGTCCGATAGCCGAGCCAACCTTCAACGAGACAAAGTCGATCTTGAGGGTCCCTATTCGGGCGCCATCTGTGGAATCAGATAAAAATACAATATTAAGGCTTTTACACCATGCAAGAGGAAAATACACCGACACGGGCTTGTAAAGATTCCCAGAATCTTTATTACAAAACTGAACAGTTATAGAACAAAGTACACAAATAGCTATTTGGCTGTCAATACGTCACAGAGACCACCAGCAGGGTTCAATGTGAGCAGTGAGCAGGATTTGCTAGCTGGACATCAGCGTATTTATACAGTTTATTATAATGATGTCCAGCCTCCTGCAAGTTAATCATGTACTGGGCTAGGATCGCGCCAGGTTCATTCCTAATTTACATATCTCATGTGTGCGGTTTACTTTTTTTTTTAAAACTTTAGTTTTTATTAGCATTTTTAGATACAACAAACACATTCAAGAAACCCAAAAAAAAACCTTCCCCCCAACCCTCCACCCCAACCCCTGCCCACCCCGCTACCCTGTGTTCAGAAACCTATACTTGCCTTGGGAGAATTTCCATGTTCATTCTTTCATCTGTACCGTGGAGATGATGCGATTTGTGGCCTTTCATCTGTTGGTTAGATGCCTCTTTTCCCCAGGTCGTGGGTTCCCTGGCGTGTTGTCTCACCTTTCGGGGTCAATCCTGGCTCGTTCAGGCCGGAAGCCTGGCATCAAAATCAATGAACGTCCCAGCCCCAAGACTGCTGCACACCATACCAGTTTGTGAGGAACGTGTTACTTTCTTTGCTCACCATCGCAGTCAGTTTGTCCATCAAGAACATATTTTTCACTTTTAGCAGCCAGTCCTCTTTGGAGGGGGGCTCGGGGCTTTTCCACTTCTGGGCAAGGACCACTCTGCCCGCCCTCAGCATGGTTTCCCACATCCTAGGGTATCGATATAGCTCTGTTTCCTCTGAGAGGAGACCCAACAACATTGTTAAGGGATTTACATTTACTAACAAATATTATTATTCTCTAGTTTAACGTTACACTCTTTACACATTGCTTCAATACAGATCAAACAAACGTTTTGCATGTCGTATTTGGATAGCATTATTGTTCTTGTATACTTACAGTTAACATTGCTGATTCAAGTAATCCCCAGGTCAACAAAGGACAAGGTCTACATGACCCTAACATGTAGCCTGAAGGCAGGTTGGACATTACCTCTCCTACAGAGGTTGAAGAGGTTAAGGCAAGAACAAGAGCACACGAGATGGCCATTTTAGACTACAGGGTGACTTTGTACAATAAACTAAAATGGCGGCTCTAACCTAAAATGGAGGCTTGATTCACTTGAGGTCACGACCTTGTAATAGGAATTTCCTCGCAAAGCGACTGGGCATAGGCCAACATATACAATGAGGACGAAACAATATTATATCAGTTCTAACACTCTCTCCAAGAATGGGTGCCAGGAGACCTTTTATGTCCCCTATGGCCAGCGTATTTCCTCCTGCATTTTCCCTTATTCGTATATCCATTTCCCAGCCCCCGAAGTCAAACTAGGGAGCTTACACTTTAAGATATCCTTATCCATGGGATATATTGCGGTCTTGCTCGCCCTTTTTCTAAACAGGGAAACTACGTAAACCCATCCTGTATTTAGATCCCACTATTAGCCTATCAATGGTAGGGATAATCATCACTGTCTGTCTTCTTGTCGGCAATGACCTTAACCTGCTTACATATGGTATAGACTCTCCCTTCTCACTATGCGATCATCCTCATGCTGCTCAGGATATGCTATGAGATCTGGCATTCAATCTTTAGGCTCTTCCAAGTCTTACCATCTCACTTCCTTATCCATTTGCGATCTTCGCGCTTCTTCCTTCTGCCCCAAGCCTGGACTCTCTTTCCTCGTCTGACATGTCTAGGCCCCAACTAGTGTGACTATCATCCTCCTCGCCTTTGTCTGGGTTCAATCTGCTCAAAGACAATGCTCGACGTTCATCCCTATACAAGTTTCCCTCCTCACTACGTGACTGAGGTACTGGGGATTAATCATTGTTCCCTCGAGTTTCTTACTCGCTATCTCGTCTTAACTGTTGATAGATCTTATCAATCCTTTCTCCGATATTCTCTGCGTCAAATCTAGACTCGAGATGCTGCTGGCATTGCTTTTTTTATCGGGAGAATCTCTTCCACTCTATCCCATCGTATTTCTGGGCTTGGTCTCATTTGTTCTTTTCTAATAAGACTAGTATTGAACTTTGCTGTCTCCTCTTTCACTCTATTTCTTTATCTACTTCCCTTCGCTTCCTTGTATCCCTTCTAACTCTTTCTTCCTCTTGCCTTCATTCTTCTCTCCTCACTCCTACCCTTCTTTCCTTTTCTTCCCTTCGTCTCTGTAATCTTTTGTTCTTTAATCTTTGTACTTCTTCCTCTTCTCCCTTTCTTTCATTTCTGTCCCTCTCTTCTATTGCCTTGTTCCTCCTAATATATCTGTTCTCGTTTCTGCCTACTTTTCCTTTTCTGTTCACCCTCTTTCAGTCTTTTCTCTCATTCCTTATCCTTCCTTTCGAGGGGATTGGGTCCTCCGACGTATTTCATATCTATGACAGTAATCACCACAGCTGTGCTGCTTCGGAAAATCTTTCTGCGTCAATGACGTCGATACGCTGCCCTCGAGGGCCTCCTTCGAGCTGACGTCACCGGATGTTATAAGTAGGACGCACAACGCCCGTAGCCTCAGTTCTGTTTTTTCCGTGAACGTGTTCGCTTCGGAGATCTCAGCGTGCCTCAATTCTACTGAATCCTGTTCTTTCGGTTCTTCGAACCTGTTTCTTCATTGCTATCGGTAAGATGTCTTCGGCTTCTTCCACCCCGCGGTCCGGGTTTAAGAAGTGTTGGGTGTGCGGGTCCAAGATGTCGCTGATGGTTACGCACAACGCTTGCCTCTGGTGCCTCGGGAGGACCATGATACGGACGACTGTGTCGACTGACAGTCGCTCACATCGAAGGCCTTGCGGGAGCGTAAGAAGAAGCTGTCAGTCGGTAAGGTGGCCAAGCCCCGGACGTCACGTTCCACTGGTCTTTCGACAGACGATTCGAGGGGAGACTCTCCGCATCGTCGTCGGGAGTCCGGGGGTTCTCGGTCTGGGAGTTGGTCCCGCCATTCCTTTGCCTCTTCGAGGCACTCCAGGAAGCGCCGTCACTGGTCGCCTTCCCCATCATCTTCCAAGGACTCCGCCCGTCGGCGGGATGCTTGTCCCAACAAGCATTCCACTCCTGAGGAATGGGATTCCTTCCGAAAGGAGATGTCAGTGATTTTTCAATCGCAGGGCTCCGGTCCATCCGCGCCGTCTGAGGACGCCGGTCGTGGCCGTGCTAGAGACACTGCTCGTTTGCCTTCGGGCTCGAGCAGTCGTCGCGACCACCCAGCGCCTTTGAGGTCCCGGTCGGACAAGGATGGTCGCTCTAGTCATGCCCGTTCCAGGCCCCGGTCCTCGACGCAGTCAAGACCGCGTGAACCTGTGAAGTCTTCGAGGAAGACATTGACGCTGGCGGTGCTGAGGTCGTCAGCGGACTCTCTTGAGGCCCCGCCTCCGAGGAAGTCGTCGATGCTATCAGCTCCCAAGCTGTCGAGAGACACGCTCGGGGCTCCGCCCTCGAGGCCTGTGTCGACGCTGTCGGAGCTGTCGGCGCAGCACTCGACGTCGACAACGATTCCATCGACGCCCTCGGCGCCTTTCGAGGCGGCTTTGTCGGGGATGCCTCGTGGTGCGGGGGAACCCCCTAGAAAGGCTTTGGCTAAGGCAAAACATGTCTTTGTTCCTTTTTCGGTTCCCTCTTTCCAGCCTCTGGATTATATTTTTGAGGTGGATGAGGGGTCTGAGGAGGGTGTGGTTCCTGCAGAGGTCCCTGATGACATTGTTTCTGGTCAAAGCCAGCTTGAGGACCTGCGCCAGTCATTGCATGACGCCAGTGGGCTCGACACCTCTCCGGAGGTGGAATTTGGTAGGCCTGAGTCTGGCACGCATGCCGACTCCTCTTATCAGCGCCTGATGTCGAGTGTCAGGCTGCTGGTCCTGAGAATAATCCGGTAGAAGAACTGGAAGCGTCTCTGTAGAGTTTTTCCTACCAATGTACCCCTTTGTATTTATAATCAAAACTATAAAGGGATCAATTAGCCAAAAGATGGAGATCACTGCATCCGTAGTTTGGCAAGTTCAGACACCGTTGTTAGCCTCGGGTTGGAAACTCCAATACTGATGACTGCCTAAATGAAAAGACCTGAGTTCAAAACAAGGTAGTCTCCCAAGAACTATACAAGACCATGAATATCAGAACCAAACAAGAACATTGAACAGCAAGGAGCAAGAAGAAATGAGGAGATGAAATGTAGCACACTTACCACTGGGGTCTATGGTGAGAATACTACCGAGGAACTCGTACACCATCCAACCTAACCCTAACACCTCGCCGACAAGAGGATGCCTATGCAGAAATAGTCTCTAGTTCAAGGTACTATCCCGACGAAATGAGGACGCCTAATGCCTTATGCGCCAATGATCACAGTCTCTAGTCCAGGTGCCGAGAATGGGATGGTGTAGGTTCGCTCTTGGCAGTAGTGGAGGCAAGCAAACACGGGCGCCCAATCAGCCGGAGCAGATCGGGAGCCGCTCCCCAGTTGATGGTGTGTGGCAGATGCAGATGATGTCCAAGAAGAGGAAGTAGGTCGTTGGACGTTACGGGGTCGGCAACGGGTGAGCAATGCAGATAATGACCAAATAGAGGAGGCAGGTCGTTAAACAATCTAAGGTCAAGCAGCATGCAGGCAATGCAGGTAAAATCCGAAAAGAGGAGGCAGGTCGTTGGACGGTCCGAATTCAGCAGCGTGTAATCAACAACAGGTAAAACGTATCCGCAATGCAGGTCAGAGGAACAGTCCGGAGTCGTGAGCCAGGGGGAGAGCAAACCAGGCAAAAGAGGGCAAAAGGGGGGTCAAGAACAAGAGCAAAGGTACGAACAAACTAGCCTTGAATCAGAATCAGAAGTAACGAGTGCGGCAACCCAGAAGGGATTATAGCGGGTGAGCGCGGCCTCGCTTCTGCTTGATTCCTCCCCTGCAGAACGCGATAGCGTTACGCTTGTGGAGGGGATGCCACAATCGCCATGGCAACGAAGCTGTATGCGTCCTGAAGTGGGTGTGGATGTAATGGGAATCCGAACGTTACGTGAGTTCTGCAAGGGTTCTGCCAGAGATACTGCCGGGTGACATAGACGGCAATGAGTGTATCTGGCCGATCCTGACATCGAGGGTCACGGATTACCTGGGGTGGTCTGCCCCCCCAGGGGATTTTCAGAAGGATGACCTGACTGATATCCTGGACCATTGTCCACCAACTGACCCGGTGCTGCCATTCCATATGGCCTTGCAGAGAAGGGAGGCTGCGGCTTGGACTTCTCTGGAGAGTCTCCCGGCAGTGAGCAAGTCCTTGCCGAAGAAATATCGCCCTGCCAGTGGCGACCCCTGCTACTTGACCACTCACCCCACTCTGGAAAGTTTGGTGGTGCAGGCGGCTACGGCCCCCGCAAAGCAGGCGTCGTACCCTACCATCCCTCCTAATAGGGACGACAAACGTTTTGACGGCTGGGCGAAGAAGGTATTTTCTTCGGGGGGTATGGCGCTTCAGGCTGCCAACTCCGTTTGTGCCTTGTCTCGTTTCACGCACACTCTGTGGAACTGTATTTCCCTAGCAGCTGATCATATTCCCGAAGGGGAGGAACGGGATGGTTTCCTTGCTATCGTGCAGGATGGCAAGGATGCCAAGTGTGAATTCAGTCGGGTCTGGACATGGTTGATTGCGTCAGCCGGTCCGTGACGGCGAGCACCGTAATACGCAGGTTTGCATGGTTGCGGAAGTCGGGTTTTGCTCCTGATGTGCAGGCCCGCCTCCTCAACATGCCATTTGATGGTGAACATCTTTTTGGCAGCAAGGCTGACGAGAGTCTTGAGAGGTTGCAGACCTCTAAAGCTGCAGCAAAGTCGTTGGGCGCTGCAGTCCGCCAATCTCCGCCTTTTCGTCCTAGGGGACAGCAATGGAGGGGAGGTTCCTTTCGATATTACTCGTGGAGAGGAGCTGCTAGTCAAAGGGGTAACTGTAGGAGTGCCAAAGGTGGAAAACAAGGTACTCGAGGTGCCGAGGCCACGCGAGCAGTTGCCTCTTTGCCCTCAGGCACTGCCGCAGCCGCTTCAGCTCAGTCATGAGGCCCATGCTTCCCCAGTTGGGGGAAGGCTGGCGCAGCATCTTGTAGAATGGCGTGCCATTACTTCAGATGTGTGGGTTCTGGAGATCATAGCCCACGGCTACTGTCTTCCTTTCCGGCAGAGGCCTCACGACAATCCACCAGGGAACCTCTCTTTGAAGAGTCCTGATCCGCACCTTGCGCAGGAAATTCAATCACTGCTGGAGAAAGGCGCTATAGAACTGGTGTGTGTAGCGGAGAGGAACAAGGAATGATATTCCCCTTATTTTTTGATTTCGAAGGAAGACGGAGGATTGAGACCCATCATCGACTTGCGCGGTTTGAACAAGCTCCTCAGGAAGGACAAGTTCAAGATGGTTACTCTTTCTCAAGTCCTCCAGGCCCTTCAACTTCAGGACTGGTTGGTGTCTCTCGACCTCAAGGACGCCTATTTTCATGCGGGGATCCATCCCAAGCACAAGAAGTACCTGAGATTTGTGGTTGGCGACTCGCACTTTCAGTTTCGGGTCCTGCCGTTCGGATTGACCTCTGCCCCGAGGGTTTTCACCAAGCTCATGGTGGTGGTGGCAGCGCATCTCAGGAAAGGGGGGATTCACGTCTACCCCTACCTGGACGATTGGTTGATTAGAGCGCGCTCTCCAGAGCAAGTCCTGGATCATCTGTCAGACACCTGCCACTCCCTTCACAAACTGGGCTTCTCCCTCAACTTAAAGAAGTCTCACTTGACGCCAACTCAGCGGCTCCAGTACATCGGAACAGTGCTTGACACGTCCCTGGGGCAGTGTTTTCTTCCCCAGGTGAGGGCTCACCACATTCAGCAGATGGTGCACAAGTTTCAACTTGCCCAGAGTCTCCCAGCGTTCGAGTTCTTGAGGTTGCTCGGCCTCATGGCATCCTGCATTCTTCTGGTGCCAGAGGCCAGGTTGCGGATGAGATCTTTGCAATAGGCTCTGAAGCTCCAGTGGTCACAGTCCTGCGGCAGGATGTCGGACCTCGTTCAAGTGCGGCCCTCGGTCGACCAGGACCTTCTATGGTGGGTCGTCGAAAGGCAATCTGATGAGGGGGCTCCGTTTTGGCTGGCCTGGCCGGAAGTGATGATCGTGACGGATGCGTCCCTCACGGGATGGGGAGCTCATGCCAACGAGCTGACAGTCAGCGGTCGTTGGTCTCCGTCGGAGTCCAGACCCCATATCAATCTGTTGGAGCTGAGGGCCGTCAGGCTTGCCCTGAAGGCTTTTCTGCCGACTGTGTGCGGAAAGAATGTCCTGATTCTGACAGACAACAAAGTGGCCATGCACTACCTCCACAAAAAGGGGGAGCAGGGTCACTTCCTCTGTGCAGGGAGGCAATGCAGCTCTGGTTCTGGGCCATCCAGCAGGGAATTTCGATCTAGGCAGTTCATCTGGCCGGAGAGGAAAACGAGACGGCGGATGCTCTGAGAAGGCAGAGCGCGATCTCTCCCGAGTGGGAGTTGGCTCAGGAGATTCTCCTGGAGATCTTCGCCCTTTGGGGGACCCCTCAAGTGGATCTCTTTGCCTCCAGTGTCAACCGGAAGTGCGAAAGGTTCTGCTCACGGGAATTTCCTCCAAGAGGAGCCTTAGGAGACGCGTTTGTGGTGGAGTGGTCATTCCTACTGCTGTATGCGTTTCCTCCAGTCCCCGTCATCCCGCAAGTGCTGCGGAGGTTACAGAGGTTCGATTCCCGGATGATCCTCATTGCTCCGGCATGGGCCAGGAGGACGTGGTACCTTCTCGACTTGTCCATCTGCCTTCCACGTCGTCTTCCCTACCGAGACGATCTGCTCTCACGGGCGGGGGGGTCAGGTTCTCGATCCAGAGGTCAGATCCCTCAACCTTCACGCTTGGCTTCTGAAAGGTTGAGGTATAAGGATTGGGACCTCCCTGAAGACGTGATGAAGGTGTTGCTTTCGGCCAGACGGCCGGCAACTAAGTCCCTGTACCGTTGCCATTGGAGAAAGTTCTGGAACTGGTGCAGGGTTCAGAATGTGGATCCTTTTTCATGTGACATTCCTGTAGTTCTGTCTTTTTTGCTTTCTTTAGCCCACAGGGGTTTGCAAGTGGGTACCATTAAAGGTTACCTGGCGGCGCTGTCCATATTTAAGCGCTCGTCTGAAGTGTGTTCTTATTTTAAAATTCCTTTAATTTCTCCGTTTCTGAAAGGGCTCACTAATGTGTTCCCTCTGTCACCTTTCCAGGTGCCCGGTTGGGATTTGAACCTTGTTCTCAAGTTTCTAATGGGTGCTCCATTTGAGCCTTTACATTCTTGTCCTTTGAGAATGTTAACCCTTAAAACTGTATTTTTAGTTGCGATCAGTTCCGCTCGCAGAGAGAGTGAGTTACAGGCACTTTCAGTTAAGCCACCCTTCACTGTGTTTCATAAGGACAGGGTTGTCCTTCGAGTTCGTCCTTCCTTTCTTCCGAAGGTGGTGTCGGAATTTCATTTAAGCCAGAAGGTTGTTCTTCCGGCATTTTATCGTCCTCCGCATCCTGGTAAGGACGAGGAGAGGCTCCATAGGTTGGATCCTAGGAGAGCTTTAAGTTTCTACATTTCACGCATGTCCTGGGTCAGAGTGGACGATCAGCTCTTTATTGGTTACGCTGGAAGGCGTTTGGGACAAGCTTTGACTTGCTAATCATTTCTTTTCAGACTTTGTCTAGATGGATTATCTTGGCAATTTCTGAATGTTACCGCCTGGCGGGTAAGGACCCTCCTGTAGGCTTACGGGCCCATTCGACTAGGGGTATGGCTGTCTCTACTGCCCTGCAGAGGGGTGTTCCTATTCGTAACATCTGTGAGGCAGCCACTTGGGCTTCGGTCCATACTTTTGTACGTCACTACTCCGTAGATTCTATCCATGGGTAGGATCTGGCCTTTGGCAAGGCGGTCCTTTACCCTGCAATTTGATTGGGCATTCTAAATTTGTATATTCTTGATTCTTTTCCCACCTCCTTACGTTTGTACTGCTTTGGGAGTCTGTCATAGATATGGAATACGCCAGAGGACCCAATCCTCTCGAAGAACAAGTTACTCTCTTACCTGGTAACGTTCTTTCGATGGGATGGTCCGACGACGTATTCCATATCACTCCCTCCCTGCCTTCGCCGCTACAGAATTTCTTATGCGATTGCAGCTTACGTTTCCGCAAGGCTTTCTGTGGTCCTACTGGCAGAAGATTGGTGCCACACGTTCTGGGGAAAAAACTACAACTGAGGCTATGGGCGTTGGGCGTCCTACTTATAACATCCGGTGATGTCAGCTCAACGGAGGCCCTCGAGGACAGCGTATCTACGTCATCGACGCAGGACGCAGACCCCGAAAGATTTTCCGAAGCAGCACATCTGTGGTGATTACTGTCATAGATATGGAATACGTCGTCGGACCATCCCATCGAAAGAACGTTACCAGGTAAGAGAGTAACTTGTTCTTCTTGTTTGTCCTTATCTTCTCTTTGCCTAACTTTCTCCATACTTTTCCCATTTATCTTGAGTTATATCTGTCCTCCCATCCATTCGTTTTGTACGAGCACTGCCTCGTATGCCTTATCTTTTTCTCCTTTCCAGCTCTTGATTTCCCTGTCTTTTTCCGTTGACAATTTCGACCGCTCATTTCTTCCTTCCTTGTCTTGCGTAAGTTTAAAAATATCTTCCTTTCTTTTATTCACTTCCAGACTATCGTCAATACTATAAGTGGGGGGTTCATATATCAGATTACCGTACCCCATCGCTGCTCTTAGTTCCTTTAAAGGATACACACCTATCTCTTCCATAGCCACACTCTTTGCTTCAGGCAAGGTAAGGGGAGCTGAGGGCTCAACGTCTTCCCCATTATTCTGTTTAAGCATCCACTCCTCAGGTGGCCGGTCTTCTCTTTCCTCTTGTTACATCTTCCAAAGCTCTAAAATTGCTAATCTTTTCTGTATATGCAGCATGTAAGTATGTGGTTATTGTGGCCATGGCATAAACATTTTATCTGCTGTGTCTGCTTCTCTTGTTCCTCCTGATAGATCTGTTCTCGTCGTTGTGTTCTTTTCCTTTTCCGCTAACCCTCTTTCAATCTTTTCTCTCGTTCCTTATCCTTCCTTTCTTGTTCGTCCTTATCTTCTCTTTGCCTAAATTACTCGATACTTTTCGCATCTATCTTGAGTAATATCTGTCCTCCCATCCATTGGGTTTGTACGAGCACTGCTTTATCCGCCTTTTCTTTTTTTCCTTTCCATCTCTTGATTTCCCTGTCTATTTCCGTAGACGAATTTGACCGCTCACTTCTTCCTTCCTTGTCTTGTATGAGTTTAAAAACATCTTCCTTTCTTTTATTCTCTTCCAGACTATCGTCAATACTATAAGCGGGGGGTTCGTATATCAGATTACTATACCCCGTCGCTGATCTTAGTTCGTTTAAAGGATACACTGCTAGCTCTTCCATAGCCACACTCTTTGTTTCAGGCAAGGTAAGGGGAACTGAAGGCTCAACGCCTTCCCCCTTATTTTGATTAAGCATCCACTCCTCATGTGGCGGGTCTTCTTTTTCCTCTTGATACATCTTCCAAAGCTCTAAAATTGCTAATCTTTCCTGTATATGCAGCATGCAAGTATGTGGTCATGTGTTGCAATACTGCTCTTGACAACGATCCCGCTTTTGGGCAAGGCATGAACATTTTATCTGCTGTGTCCTTTGCACATTCTGCACTGTACTGTTTGAACTTGGGCATATGTTTTGGCAGTGTCTTGCATAGGTGCATGAGAGGACTATCCCCCATACTGACAAGTCTCAATTGACTGTCAATACTTACCAGATCGTTAAATAAACCTTTTACCTTGGCTTAATTCACCACTTTCAACGTTTTAAAACATCAAATATGAGCAAGCACCATAAATTGCTGCTCAATTCTTTTATTTCATTCCCCCATCTTGTCTTTTGATTGGTGCCAATCGTTTCGCTACACTTATCTTTATCTACTGTTATTTCTTCACAATTCTATCGTTCTTCAATACTTTATTCAACAAACAACATTCAGACTAATCAGATATTTACACATTATAAATACTGTGATCACCTCTTCTCTCGTCTGTCCTTTTTACCCTGCACAGGGTGTGAGACATTACCTTACACAGTCCTGAGCTGTGCGTTTTATATTTCACTCTACTCCTGTTGCGGTTAGAAATGTCTTCTTCTAATTCCCTTGAATTGGGACTCTTAGGCGGTCTCTCTCATCTCTACAATTATTTCCTGTTACTCAAAATTATTACAATCCCGTCTCTTTTTTTGCCATTCCCCTTACTCTACTCACCCTTCGTTAACCGACTTGAGGCCTTTGGTATCGACTCCTCCTCCAATCAGACCACTTTGCCTTCCATCCGCAGAGCAACTGTGGAAACCGGGCAGGGATTTCTTCAAAGGGGGACCTACCCACCGTCTCGGTTCTTCTTGCAAGTTTATTTCTATCGCCCACTCTCCACAGGAAACTCGGCGTTCATCTAGCTAATGGCGGAGGATCCCTGATTGTCCGGAAATTTGGAGCTGAACTAGTTTTGATCTTTAAACCATCCTCTTCTACCACGTGAGCTAAGGGTTCTTTAGGAACGAGCATATGTAATGGATGGGATCACACAGATACATTCTGAGTCCAAATAACCAAACCAACTCAGGAAGATGGCAAAGTACGGTTTTATTATAAAACAGGGAGTTACAACGAGCATCAACGGACGTACACTAGATTTCTGTCAACGATCTTCACACAAAACATAGCTTTTATATCAGAAATACGTCAGAGGTGACATCATACTACATGGCAATAATGAAAAATCTACTAAGGGTCGGGATTGGCTTAATGGGAACATCTAAGTATACTTTCTGTAGGAACTAGGATTGTAATTCGCTGCCCACTATCAGGTGGACAACATATGCCTACCTCTAAAACATGTCATCTTCAGAAACATTAGATACACAGTTTCTCATTGGTTTTCAAACTATAAGGTCATTCGTTATATGGACCACTTCAATTGGTTGGCATGGTTGTGCCAGGTCTGGAAACATTCGGTTCACTTAGCAGCACATAAGCCCAGGTACAAGGAAATGGGGCATGACACTACCTCTCCACTCAATTAGCCCAGCATCTCTCATCGGCCATGCCTTCTGCCATGAAGATTGTCTTTGAACTTGGCCTTGCAAAGTATCCTTGTCTTTTAGAATACATGGCAGTGAGAACACTCGCTATCGTGTTCTGGGATTCCAAGTTCAAACTTTATTTTCATCCTTGGCTACCGTGACAGGAGACCACGATTTGATCCATTTTGCAGGTTTTAAATCTAAATGAATTAAACTTGGCACTCTTGGTGTTCTTTCTTTGCACCTTAACAAGGGATGATTCATCCTTCGCACGTTCGCTGCTTTCCAGAATAGATAGCTGACATTGGATGCTTCCGTTTTGACTCCAGGCCAGACAACCTTGTCTTTCAGCTCCACAATTCTGCTTATTCTTGCTGCAACACAGTTTTCCCTTTCCGCTTCATGGGTCCTGGCTTACTAAATTCATGATAACGATGTCCAGCTTCTATACAATAGCCGCTTCGCCTGCGCTGTAATCACTACATATAGCCGACTTCTATGATGACTTGGTCTACCTTGCGTTTCAGCGTCTGCACAATTATTGAACGGTTGATTTTCTGCAGCACTTTGTGCACGTGTAATCTTCTTCCTGTATATTTGCGAGTTCACTCGATTCCTTACTTCGTTATTAGTTTCTTTAAGAGCCATACATTCTCTTTAGTCAGTATCCTGATACGTTGTGCATACATTTTGTGACATCTTTGGCTTCTTTTCTCTGCTCCTTCTCACAGTCCTACAGGGAGTTCTTTCCTTAGGTTGTCATCACCACATGGGAAACCTACAGGCCAGTAGGGTGTGGTCAGAAAAGGAATCATGCCTGTACATAAATGTGCTAGAGCTCAGGCCCATCCGATAGGCCCTGAGATCTTTCCTTTCACTTCTCACTGTGCAGGGGGTTACGGTGCAAACCAACAACACAACGTCGATGCACTATACGAACAACCAGGGGGGCACAACATCCAACATCTTGTCACTAGAAGTGCAGAAATGCTGGAATTAGGTTTTGAAACACAAGGTCCACTTGAGGGCATAGCACCTTCCCGGGAAGGACAACATACTGGCAGACAAGCTCAGCAGGCACTTCTTACAATCTCACGAGTGGCAACTGAGTGATCAAGAACTGAACAGGCTGGTCAGCAGGTGGGAGAATCCGAGATAGACCTGTTTGCCATGCTCAGAAACAGAAAGTACAGGGAGTTTGCTTCCAGGTACCTGGATAAACACTCCCTGGGGGATGCCTTCTCAGTGGACTGGAGGGGGAAGTTCCTCTACAGATTCCCTCTGACGCCTTTAATACCATGTGTGCTCTGCAGAATGAAGGAACAATTGTGCACCATGATCCTGATAGCCCCGACATGGGCAAGTCAGGTATGGTACACTACACGTCTACAGCTGTCACAGGAGACCCCCATCCGTCTCCAACCACATCTGCATCTACTGTCACATCACAAAAGCAGGTTGCTTCACCATGAGCCAGCCAGTCTATCTCTCAGGGGCTGGTTCCTCAGCAGCGAAGATTCCTCAAACTCGCACTAGACTCAGAGTGCATGGGCATACTCACAGTGGCCAGGGCTCCATCCACGCGATGGACGTATGCCAAAAAGTGGTAGCATTTCAAAATGTTGTGTGCAGGATCCAACAGAGACCCATTTTTTGCATCGACTGAGCAGATCTTACCCTATCTCCTACAACTGGCAAAGAACGGATTAGTGCTTTCATCCATCAAGGTATACCTTTCATCCATTTCTGTGTACACCTCAAAGCCTCATCAAGAGTTCCTCGTCCCCGACATGGCAGTTAAAACCTTCCTAAAGGGTTTCATGCACACCTTCCGCAGAGAATGGAAACCCGTCCCTTTCTGGAGTCTTAACAATGTTCTGGCAGCACTGATGAGCGTGCCCTACAAGCGTATTCATAGGTGCAATCTAAAATTGCTGTCTTGGAAGATAGCCTTTTTGGTGGCCATCACATCAGCCAGACGCTTTGGAGAACTACAAGCACTCTCTGTCAAACCACCATTTACCATCTTTCAGAAGGATAAAGTCATTTTTCGACCTCAACCAAAATTAATTCAAGGTTTTGTTTGACTCTACATTCTCGGAGCGGATAGTTTTATCTTGCTTCTTCAGCAATCATACTAATGCAGCAGAACAGACATTGCACTCAATGGCCCTCATTACAAGTCAGGCGTTAAGGGTTTAACGGCGCTGTCGGCGCCGTTAAACTTTAACGCGTGATTCACACTTTAACGCCTGCTTTTTGCAGGCGTTAAAGTCCAAGGCGCTAAGCGACTTTGGTGCTAATTACGGCACCGTAATTTACGGTGCCGTAATTAGCGCCTTCCCCATCCCCATTATGCCCTATGGGGCAAAAATGGGAATGGGGAAGGGCAAATGGTTAATGGGGAATTACCGCCCCACTCACCTTGGAATGGGGCGGTAATTCCGCCATCCACCATGCCGGACTCCGGCATGGACCATGGTGCTTATAGCACCATGGTCCAGCGCCGGAGTTGTAATGAGGCCCAATGGACGTTTTTAGAACGCTAAAGTTCTACATACAAAAGACAAAGGACTTCATAACTTTTCATTGTGTTTGCAGGACACAGCAAGGGGCGATGTATATCCAAACAAGGACTGGCACTCTGGGTCTCCAGTTGTATCACCCTTTGCCACCAGATGAGAGGCGATTGGCTACCTTCTCCTCTGACAGCACACTCCACCAGGGCAAGAGCAGCTTCGGCAGCATTCCAAGCAGGAGTGTCTTTAAAATATATGTTGTGCGGCCACATGGAGCACCCTCCACACGTTCGCCTGGCATTACTTCCTGGAGGAGGACGTCAGAAGGGGACCGGCAGTGGGACAGGCAGTGCTTCACACCTATTTGCTTAAGGCAGGAGCAGCCTAAGTATGCTTATAGTATTTATGTTTCCCTCCTTCCTGTTACCTTTTTGTCTCTACTTATGTGTTCTGTGTTCTGCTCACTTACGCAGAGCGAGTCTCATAGTAATATGTGTATTATTGGCATATGTAAGAAGAAAAATTATGTGTGTGTGTGTGTGTATATATATATATATATGTATATATATATATATATATATGTATATATATATATACATATATATATACATATATATATAATTATATTCAGTGAAAACAATTTATCTAGATGGTTAACCATCTTGTATTTTCTCAGCACCTTAAGTGCCAAGGACGAGTATGCTCGTCCTTTTTGCATATACTTACATAATAGTCTGGCACTTAAGGTAAAGTACTTTCCTTAGGGTTTGGTCTCAGCTCATTGTCCACTTATATGGGGTAATAAGAAGTCCTCAAACACACAATTAATTTGTGTACATAATGATTAGCTTCAATGTTTTCTTTTTAAATGTCTTTTTTGTTTTCAATTAACAACATATATATATATATATATATATAACATACAAACTTAAACTGGTACTTTGGCTGTCTCGCGGATTCTGCTATGGGTTCGTTATCTTGGAGCTGTCCGACGACCTCACCTCCTCGGCCTGTAGCAACTTGTATGGGCTGCATCGGTGTCCGTGCATTTGTTGTCTATTGTTCGGTCGCTTGTGTCCCTCTGTCCTGGGTCATCCAGCTTCCCCGTACCTCCTCCAGCTCCTCTTCGTCAGTTTCCTCCCCTTCTTGTCCAAATAGGTCCTGCACTAGGGAATTCCATGCCGCTATTTTTCGGGCCGTTTCCCCCTCCCCTCTCTGCACTGCTCTGATCCACTCCGCAGTCTCCGCTAGCGTCCACTTCCAGAGGTCCGACCACAATGCCTCTATGGTCGGACCTTCTCTGGATTTCCAGGACATGGCAATCCTTCTTTTGGCTAATATGCATGTCAAGTCTTTCATTTTTGCTAGATGCACATTGTCTCTGCCCCCTTGTGGGAAGAAGCCCAGCAGGTACCATTCGGGGTGCTCCGCCTGTATCTGAAGGCCACACTTTGCTATTCTGGTCCTAATACCTTCCCAGAAAGTCTGTACCACAGGGCATGTCCAGAACATGTGCACCATGTCTGCTTCAGCAGTTGAGCATCGGGAGCACCCGCTGGGGTCCCCTCTCTGCATCACGGTCATCCTTTTGGGTGTGAGGTACGCCCTGTGTGTTACTTACAGCTGTGCTTGTTTGAACCTTGCGTTCCTAGACACTGTCTTTGGGTATCTCAGCACCCTACTCCATTCTTGGTCGCTAAATGGTTTGTGGAGTTCTTCTTCCCAACGTTGTTTTATATGCAACTCTTGTTCGTTGTGGGGTCTGAGCATCTGGTCGTATAGTCTGGAGGTAGTATGTGTCCCCTCTGATATGTCATACCAAATGTCTAATGCTCCTTCTGCCTCCTCTTGGTCTTCCCATTCTTGCCATCTATTTTTAATTCTGAGGATTAATCTGTTATACAGGATAAATTGGCCCTCGTGTATGTCGTGTTCTTCCACCATCTCCTGGAAATCTGCCCATCTCCCTTCTCCTATCACGTCCCCAATTTGCGCTACGCCTTTGGCTTCGCACTGTGTTCAGAACGTTGCCAGCATATTTGTGTCCATGCCTATTAGGCCCGCCAGGGGGATTTGTGCTGAATAGGGGTCTTCCATCCCCTGTAATTTCCATGCTCTGTTCCACAACCTCGCTGCAAGGTTGAGCAGATACGGCAGGTTCCTAAGCAGGGGTTTGTCCAGGCACAATATTTCCCTTAGATAATATGTTTTCAGTGCGGGCTGGAAATTGGTTGCATCAATTGTTTCATCTTCCCCTAGCCATTTGACCACAAATTGCAGCTGCAAAGCCAGATAGTATCTTTCAAAGTCCGGCAGCCTAATGCCTCCTCCTTCATAGTCTTTCTGTAGGGTCTTCATTGCAATTCTGCTTCTACCCCCTGCCCACAGGAAGTTCCTTGCTATTGTGTTTAATTTCTTGAAGAAGGTCCTAGGGATGCTATGCAGAATGTTTGTGAAATAATATAATAGGTGTGGGAGTACTACCATTTTCAGGAGGGCCGCCCTACCCATCATTCCCAGTGGCAGTGTCCTCCAGAAGGTCATGCATTTTTTTGTTTTTTCCAGCGCTGCCTGTGTGTTATGCCGGTGAGAGTCTGCAGTGTCATGGTGAACCTCTATTCCCAAATATCTAAAGGCATGTGTTACCCACTTTAGGGCTTCATCTGGGAGTTGGTCCGGGGGAATCCACCTCAAATTTGCCAGGGGAAAGATCAAAGACTTCTCCTTATTTATTGCTATACCTGAGAGTCTGGTGTATGCTCCTATTGCTTCTAGGAGGCAGGGTAAGTATGCGGGTTTTCTACAAACAATAACATATCGTCTGCATATAACTAAATTTGGTGGAGCACTCCGTCCACCTCTATCCCTGTGTCTCCGTATTCTGCTCTAAAGAAGACTGCCAATGGTTCAAGGGCCAAGATATATAACATTGGTGACAGTGGGCACCCTTGTTTCGTTCCTCTATAGATCCCCCAGTCTTTCGAGATATATCTTCCTGTCTTCACCCTGGCTCTAGGCTCACTATACAGTAGCCTAATCCATCCCAGGAACCCTTCACCAATGCCAAAGTGGGCGAGGACCTTCATCAACCACCCCCAGTTCACCGAATCAAATGCTTTGACTGCGTCAAGAGACACTATCGCGCATTCTCTTAGCCCTTGGTTTGTTTTATCTATCAAGTGATGTAGTCTACGGAGGTTCCATGATGTATTCCGTCCTGGTACGTAACCTGTTTGATCTGGATGTATTAATGTGGGGATCACTTGTTTCAGGCGGTTTGCTAAAACCGCCGTTAATATCTTGACATCCTGGTTTATAAGGGAAATCGGCCTATATGCAGTGCACTTTGTGGGCGGTTTCCCCGGCTTAAGGATCGGAACAATAATTGATTCTGACATGCTAGCCGGTAATCGTACACTTTCATACGCATCTTGATATGTCTCCAATAACCTTGGAGCAATAGTGCCTTTAAACTTTTTATAGAACTCTCCTGGGAGTCCATCTGGGCCCGGGGCTTTACCTGTAGGGAGTTCTGCTATTACACCCACTATCTCTTCCTCTGTGAGTGAGGCATCAAGTATTTGGGCCTGCTCTTCTGTTAATTTTGGCAGCCTTATCTTTGCTAGTGCGTCGGTTATGTCCTCAGGGTCCACCTCCGGGTTAGGGGCATATACTTTTTCATAGAACTCCGCAAATAAGCGGTTAATGTGCTCTTGGCTCCTAACCTCCGTCCCTGTCTCATCTTCTTGCACTGTAATGGGCTCCCTTTTATTTTCTTGCCTAGTGAGCCAAGCCCGGAGTCTACTAGGTTTGTCCCCTTCTGCATGTAATCTTTGCAGATACCTCCCATAATTCAACCGTCCCAACTTCTCCCAGAGTTCCATACACCCTGTTCTCAACTCCATCAGCTCCCCAGGCTCCTCTCCCGCTACCTGCACCCTATGTTCCTCTGTTTCTATCTGCCTTTCTAGTGCATTAAGTTCTGCTATGGCCGCTCCCTTTAGACCTCCCATTTTGCCGATTCCTGCCCCCCTTATTACTACCTTGAACGCATCCCAGAATGTGGCATTAATCTCTACACTTCCTTCATTATGGTCAAAATTAGCATCTATTGCTTCTTGTAGATGTTCTTGGAATTGTCCCTCTTCCAAAGCTTCTGCTCAGAGTCGCCACGTTGGTATTGGGGCTTTCCCGTTTGTGCGTGCCCATGTTGTCAATATTGGAGCGTGGTCTGCAAGCGTTCGGGCTCTAATGTTGATCCCTGTAAAATCGTGCAATGTTTCAATGCCCGTAAGTATGTAGTCTATCCGTGTAAATATTCCGTGGGGTGCGCTATAGTGTGTGTACCCTCTTCTTGCCCCATGTACCTGTCTCCAGATGTCCGCCAGCTTCAGGTGGTCTAGGTCTCTTTGCAGTTCCTTGGCGGGTGGTGCTGGCCTCTTATACTTGTCGTCCGATCGATCCAGGAGCGGGTTCAGGGTGCAGTTCAAATCTCTGGCCCAGATGAACATTGTGTCTCTGTATTTGGCCAATTTAGGTGTTAGTATTTTGAAGAATTCTGCTGTGTCATGGTTTGGAGCATAGGTATTAACTAGGCACACGTCCTTATTTTCTAGCATACCATGCACTATCACCATTCTTCCTTCTGGGTCGATCTCCTTTTTTATGAGTTGGAATGGCACTCCTGGGGCGATCCATATCAATACTCCCCTTGCGTAATTTGAATATGTGGCACTATATACCTGCCCTCCCCATTTTTGCTCGACCTTAGACTGCTTCTCTCGCGTCAGGTGCGTTTCTTGAAGCATTGCTATCTTGACCTTCATTTTGTTCAGCCAGGCGTAGACTCGCAGTCTCTTAACGTATGCGTTAAGGCCCCTCACATTCCATGTTGCTATTGTTAGCTCATCCCGGCTCATGGATGTTTGTTATCCTGGCTTTGCGGTCCCATGGTCTCACATTTTTGCCCACTTCCCTGCTTTCGTTTTCCCTGCTGCTGGCTGAGGTCGCCCTCGTAGGGCTCATTTTCTTCTTCTCTTGACGGTCGTGTCTCCTGGATCTTTGCTGTGGTCTGTTCCAGTCACTGTGTGTTGGTATTTCCCCATCATAGTCATTGTTATTTCTTCTGTCGCCAATGCCATCTTCCAACCATTCATACCTGTCAATAACCCAAACTATAACTAAAGAACTAACGCCCAGCCACCCTCCCCCTGCTCGGGCCTCGCCGCTTCTCTCGCTGTGCTCCTCTGGATGAAGCCGATTTGCTGCAGCGTGATGCCTTAAAACTGACATCTGAACTCTCTTACACTCTTCCTGGGGTTGCGTTTTGCTTGGCTAATGCGGCTTAGTGGGGCTGGTCGCTCCTTCATGTTACTTTTCTTTTCCTGACTTTTTGTTTGCCAGGTACTTGGCTTCTTTAATTCTGGCTATCTGCGATTCTCCTGCCCAGGATGGGCCCTACCTCTATTAGCGTTTCTTCGCTCTAGTTGGGGGATTCCTTGAGCATCCATCCACGTGTAAGCCTCTTCTGTGGACTCGAAGAAGTGTGTTTTCCCCTTATGTATCACCTTCAGTTCAGCCGGGAACAGGAGCATATATCGTATCTCTGCCTTTCTGAGGCGTTCTTTTGTGGGGCTGAACTGCGCTCTTTGTTTTTGGACTGTGGCTGTATAGTCAGGGTATATGGTGATCTTGGAGGTGTTCCTGGTGATCACTCCTCCTCCCCTCGAGAATGCCAGTTTCCTTTCTCTGTCTTTGAAGTTCATGATCTTGGCAATCATGGCTCTTGGGGGGGCGCCCGGTTGGGGTCTCCGCGTCAATGCTCTATGTGCTCGTTCCACCACGAAGCCCTGGGACAGTGTTCCAGCTCCGACCGCCTGTGGGAGCATGTTCTTGATATATTCTATGGGGTCGCCTCCTTCCTCTCCTTCCGGAACCCCTATTATGCAGACATTGGCCCTCATTACGACCCTTGCGGAAATTGACTGACCGGACCGCAACAGCGTAAATAGCGTTTCCGCCATTGCACGAAGGAGCAAAGTGCGGCTAATTACGACCCATCGGGCACGAGCATTACGCCATGGCGGAATCCGAAAGGCTGCGATGGCGGAAATGACCCCAAAACGGCCCTTACCGCCGCCGTACGCTGCACCAGGTGCAATACCGCCACCCATCTTAGCGGTCACCGTAATGAGCGGGCACCGTAATGAGCGGGCACCGCAAATTACGGGCACCGTAAATATACGGAAACGGAAGTAAAAGCATGTGGCCGGAACGGGAAACAGCACGCCGCACAACTATAAAATCCGAATCCCAACACAACCATTAAAAATCCGACCCTGACACACATCCCAACCCGTTAGCAACCCCAGTTCAAAAAATAAATATGGGAAAGGTAGCCAAGAAAGCGTGTGATCGCAAGCGGCAGGTCCACTTCTCCCGAGAGGAACTGACCGTGCTGACCGAGACCCTGCAGGAAAATGGCGCCGTCGTCTTCTCCAGTCAAATGACCAGGACGGCCCTTGCCAACAAGAAGGCCATATGGGCCCTTGTGGCACAGCGCGTAAGTGCGGTGGGGACAACACCCCGCACGCCACAGCAATGTCGCAAGCGGTGGGACGACCTGCGGATCCGCGTACGCAGCATACTTTCTGCGAACAGGAACATCGCCACAGCTACCGGGGGGGGATCAGAGTCGCCCATCAAGTTGACCCCCTGGGAGGAGATCTGCGCCTCCACCATAGGAATGGAGAGCATAGAGGGAGTCGGAGGGATGGAGAAAGGAGTGCCGACATCCGGAGAATCAGGTAGGTTTGCCAAGAGAAACAATGCGAAATCCACAAACCACGAACATGTGCAGTACCATGTGACCCCATAGTGCAATACATACTTTGCCCTGACAGCGCCCTCTAAAAGTCAGAATGAATAAACAAATTAATCAAGATGCCATAAACAACCCCTACATGTGCAGCATGCACCCCCTAACTGCAGGCAGCCAAATGAATGCATCCTCAATCCACACGAAAATGAGACCACCTCCAAGGCCCAGTCCCATATCAGCCTCATGTACCACCCCAATGCATTTGACACGTTGCCATTCCAAATCCGACAGACCCATAACTAACGCTCGCCCCTCTTTACTCCACCACAGGGTCCGATACCAACGACGAGCTGCAGGACACCCCTACCAGCACGCCTGCAAAGAGGGCCAGGACCAACGTCCCAAGAGCCTCCACCTCAGGTGCAAGGATCAAGACACGGCAGCAGCAGGAATCAAGTGCCAGCACACTGGAGGGGACTGCAACAGGCACCCCAGCAGCCAGCAAGTCCACAACCCCAGCACCACAGGTCCCCCCAAAGAACGTATCTGATGGCACTGCCTCTGGTGGTAGCAGCACCATAGGTGACACAGCTGTCATGCCAGCATGCTCCGACACGGAAAACAGTGCTGGCGACGTAGGTACCATCCATGACCTTTCCCAATCCCCCTGCATGTTCCATCCCCTACACCATGACGAAACCACGCAGGGGCACCCTGAAGACGACGACTGGCCAACCCCCACAAGTCCTGTGCCAAGGCAACATGTGTTGAGCAGCCCCCCTGTCACACCACCGCAAATGTCCATGGCCCAGCAGAGGCAACAGTCCCTCGACCTGCTGATCGAGCAACAGCAGGAAGCGTCCACGCTACTCAAGGACCATGCAAATGAATGCGGGGGTTCCAGGGCAGCCATGGAAACATCCACCGAGACACTCAGGGCACAAATAGAGAAAAGTAGTGAGAGCCTCAGGGGAGAAATGGAGAGAAGCACCGAGAGCCTGAGAGCACAAATGGAGAAAAGCACCGAGAGCCTGAGGGGGGAACTGCATGCGACGTCCAAAGACGTTTGTGCTGAACTTGCTGCTGTGCGCCGTGTGCTCTCGGAGCTCTCACAAACCCTCAGAGACATGCATGGACGCGAGCAGGCAGAGACGTCATCCGTGGCAAGTTCCGTCCAGGGCAGCCCCCAACGCAGATCTGGCAGGAACCTGCGCTCCACGGGCAGGGGTGCCCCTGATACCCGTAGAGGGGGCTTGCAATAGCGTCTACCCACGGGCAGCATGCATATCTGGACACTGGTGTTGGGGGGGGAGGAAGTAGGGTGGAGGGGGTGTGTTGGGCTTCACTGGGTGGCGGGTCCATAGGGTGTATGAATCAAATCACATTAACAATACAGCACTTCATTATCATCCAATGACATGTGTGGACATTGATATTTGCGTACGAGGCCTTCATAGGCGTACAGTCCACTATGTGCGTGTACTACACACACACAGTGCCACAGGTCCCCTTTCCGTGTAATAGGCACCATGCGTGGTTGCTAGAAGCATGCATCTATGATGCTCTGTCGGATTGCACGTGCATCCTGTGCCTCATGGACTCCCTGGCGTCCCTCCACATCCCCACCCTCATCATCATCATCTTCAGGTGCATGCAGTACAGCGTCAGGGGGCATGGGCACATTCCTACGTATGCACATGTTGTGCAGCATGACACATGCCATGACCATCTTAGAAACCCTCTCATGGCTGTACATGAGTGCCCCGCCAGACCTGCTGAGGCTGCGGAAACGAGCCTTCAGTAGGCCGAATGCCTGTTCAATGACCACACGGCTACGTGAGTGGGCATGGTTGTAGTCCTCCTCATGCTGGTTCTGTGGGTTCCGGATTGGTGTAAGGAGCCATCTCTTCAGTGGATACCCGGCATCACCTGTATGGGACGAATAAAGGGTGTCAGTGGAATGATAGTGCTAAGTAGCCCCCCCCCCTCCTGCAAGGTCATTGACGCATCAAATGGGCCACGATGTCATGCATGGAATGAGACTCACCGAGTAGCCAGGATCTGTGCCCTGCGTGTCGCTCCATGTAGCGTGGTATTCTTGTGTTCCTCAGGACCATAGAATCATGGGTAGATCCTGGAAATCTGGCACAACAATGCGTAAAGATCTTGTTGGAGTCACACACCATTTGCACATTGATTGAATGAAATTGTTTCCGGTTGCGGTACTGGACCTCCATGGCATGTGGGACAACCAATTCAACATGGGTGCAGTCGATGGCACCAATGCAACCCGGGATGCCGCCAAGTGCATGGAATCCCACCTTTGCGTTGGTAATCTCCTGGTACGTGCGTGGTAGTGTGATGTGGTCGTCGGCGTGCTTCAGGAGGGCATCGTGCACTTGGGAGAGTGTCCGTGAGAACAGTGGCTGTGAAATGCCATGCAACTGTCCCACTGTGTGCTGGTAGGTGCCTGTGGCCAGGAAGTGGAGTACAGACACCACCTTCAGTAGGGGTGGGATGGCGGTTGGGCTATCTATCATGCTCACGAGGTCAGCATGTGTCATGTCCACAATGGCGATTATGGTGTCCCGGTCCAAACGGTAGAGGGTGTGGATCTGCTCAGCAGTGAGGTTGAACGGATCAGCTCGGAGGCGTGGGATTGCGGGCCGCCTGCGTGGTGGTAGTGGCAGTGCTTGTGGGCCTTGCTGACCCTGCCTTGCCCTCCTCCTCCTCCTTCTCCTCCGTCTCCCCTGTGCGCCCGGTTGTTGTACCTGTTGTTGTTCGTCGTCTTCTTGTAGTTGTAGCACTTGCAGTGCTATCTGGTGCCCCAGGCCCAACATCGCTAGTCCTGCCGGTAGCATTTTGGAGTGGGAGTGGTTGTGGGAGGGGTTTGGGTCTGCTATATATGTGCTGTCGGCCTGTATGGCCTCCACCTGTGCTGATTGAATGAATCTGTGGCAGATGCAATCCCTTCTGGCCGAGCACGTCCCGCACGTAAGGCTGCATTTGGCCGCATGGCATCTTGGGGTTGGAATCATGTATCAAATCCCGATGGCAGTGTGATGTACTTTGACTGATTTTCATGCTATGCTCCCATTGTTACACATGCTATGATTGCAGCCGCTTACATACCTGTGAAGAGTCAGTGGTATGTAGGGCTCGATCGATGGCCGACCCTCATGCAGCACAGTATCGTACTTCACCGACGGGCGTGGCGTCCCATTTGTGATTGCAGCCAGTTAGCATTATGACACACAGCCGCACTACATTGATGTAATTGTGAATGCAAGCGTTCACAGAAGCCTTTTCGACGTAATGTTGCAAGTGTGGAATTCGAAGGCCAGGATTTTTGGTTGCGAAGTAGCGGTGAGGAGACGCCCACAGGTCTGCCTGGAAATGTAACGTTCTATTGTTGAATGTCCTTGGGACAGGGCCCATAACGAGCAAGCAATGAATGACATGAATTGAATGGGATGCGCAATAGCGTAGTGGACGATAAGGCAGGACGTTCCCAAGTCCATCTAGCTTCACGACACTACAGATCCGGCCAGGAGCACAGTGGTTTTTGCAGACTGCATTACGCACAGACGCGATGGAAGTTTCACATATTATGTGAGTGAATGTTCATGCGTTTTCATTGCGGGATGAGGGAATGATGAATGGATGCATGGACAGATGATTCCATTTAGGGTCTGCCATGTACATGTGTTTTTTGATTCAATCCCCTTCCCCTGCGCTATGTGATGCAAGGCTGCCATAGTGGGACTTACGTCTATCTGCCCTTGTCGGATCCTCCCTGTCTCGACGCGCCTTCATACACTTGTGTCTAGGCACGTTACTAATCCCATGTCATGGGTTCTATCTTGACGGACGCATGCACAGTAACCGACGTTGCCAATGGTGTATTAACCTCGATTGGTTTCGTTATGTATCGATACTGATTTAGGGGTGTGTATATTCCTTTGGAGTGGCCTAGCATGCATATGGGTGTGGATTTGGTGTGTTGAATGAAGATAGTGATGCATCATGTGTCATGTAGTGCAATCGGTTAATTTGTGTTTCATTTTGGTGACAGGTATCTCCTGCCCTATTGCAGATGCCATCTGTACGCCACTCCTCCAGATGGTTTTTACTCTCGACACCTGCAGCTTCGGGTGAATCAGTGGAGCAGCATTACGATCTTATGGGACGATCGCCAATGGGCCACATGCCCTTACGCTGTTCTGGTGGCTAGGTGCAACATTTCGGCCTTTCAGCTGGACTAGTGCCTGCCTCATGGGACGGACCTGCGGTTCTTGCCGCTTCCATGTTGCCTTTTGGAACGTTGATGTTGGCCCTGTGTGCCATGATGGTACAGGGCGTCACACAAGTGGAAGCTGGTCAATTATTGCAGATGCAGCCCTCGGTGATGATGGATGTTTTGGTGTTATTTTACAAATTGCTGTGAGGCCTTTGTCATTTGGATGTGCATTTAAATTGTATTCCGATATTTGGCGTGTTGCGTTATTCTTTGCAGGTGATGTGGCGATTTTCGATTTGTGGCGGTATGTATTGCGAGATGATCTGCATTGTGTTCCGCCTTCTGAGTTGAGTTGTGTGGTACAGTACTGGCCGCTTTTGCCTACGTAGCACAGTGTGGTCACGGATAGGGGCTGCCATTGTGACTGTTTACATGATGTGCTGTTCAGGGGCGGGGGATTGGCTTTTGGCCGACTGGTGCCTGTCAGCCAGGTCGATTGATGGTATGATGGGATGTTCAGAATGTGGCTGGTCACAGGTGCCTGTGTTTGCGTGCGTTTGTTGGAGGGGGACTGGGGTCATGTCCATTGGAATAGCTTCTGTATTCATGCCATCTGTGCCCTGCAGCTCCCATCGGCCCCTCTTGGGATGTGCCTGGCTGCTCAGTCACTCTGCCAACTTGTGTGGTACATGCTTCTGCTGATGGTTGGTTTGTTTACTGGCAAGAGTACAGGTCTGGTGCAATCCCCCTCAGGATGCTGTTTTGGATGTTGCCTTGCGCTGGTGGCAAGCGATGGGGGACTACTGTTGTTTTGTGTCATGTGTTCTTGATTTCCATTTTGATGTCTTGTACCTTCACATGCCTGTGCTGCATCAGTACGGCTATGGTGAAATGCCGTACATGGATGCCCACTCACGGGGCGCTTCGAACACCTGCATGCATTTCTACGTTGGCATGCATGGGTGAATTGTAGATTTCACTGGTTGCATGGTGTGAGTACATTGCGCCTGCCAGGAGTTGTGCAATGTGGCCAGGGAGTGGAGTACAGGCACTCAGTGGGCCATTTACGGTTGGTTCACGATGCCGTATTTCTGGCCATGGCGGAATGGTCCATTCCGCCATGCCTGATGGCGTTAGGTACATGTCCGCTAGGGTCGGAATTGCCGTACCGTTGCACCATGGTGGTGTTTGCGGTTTGGCATGGTGCGCGCGCGCGTGCTTAGTGCAGTTAGCGTTGGCGTTCACTACGGTGTCGCTAATGGCTTCGTACTTTGCGGTGACGGGTCATAGTCGCACCGAGCGCTTTTCGATGGCGGTATTGCATTTCCGCCATCGTTTTCCCCTTTCCGCCAGGGTCGTAATGAGGGCCATTATTTCTTCTTGCCTTCCCTTCTGTGTCTTCCACCCTCCTTTCCAGGATCTTGACTTTCTGGAGCACCTCCGTCATTTGGGTCCGTGTGACAGTAGAGTCCTCTGTATTCTGCTGTACCTGCTGCTCCACTGTTGTCACTCTATCTGTCAGGTTTATTGCATTCTGGCGGAGGAGGCCTACGTCCACCATGACCGTGTCTAGTTTTTGTTCTAGGGATGCTTTCAGGGCCCCTATGGCCGTGTCCATCTTATTCTTAAAAGACGTCTGTAGGGAGGCGATCGCCTCCAGGATCTGTCCATCCTTTCCTTTGTCTGGTTGGTGTGGGGTATTCGCCTCAGTCATTGCTACCCCCGGTGGGTTCAGCTGCTTATTGTCCGATGCCTTGGCGAAGTTGTCCATACTAACTTGTTTCGACTTCCCTTCTGCCTTCTTATTGGACATCGTCACTGTGCGGGCTCTGGGTGCTATGCTGCTGTCTTGCCCTTTGCCTATGTCCCGTGCACCGGATCCGTGTGGAGTCGGGTCCTATTTGGGTGGAGGCTGCTGGCAACTGGTTCTCTTGACTTACTGCAGTCTCTCAATTACCTTCCTGCCCCTCTTCCCCAGGCTTCCAATCTCAGCATACGGTTTCTCAACTTTTGTCCCCACCTGGTGTCGCTCTTCGATGGGTTCTGCTCGGTCTATGGTTCCGGCTGTGTATTTCCCATAGGGTTCCGGTGCTCGGGGCTCTTCTCCCCTATATTGTTAGCGAGGGGTTGCAACCTGGTTCACCTTGCTGTTATTGTGGTTATTATTGTTCTCCCTCTAGACTGAGTGGGCACCACCCGGCTCCTCCTCACCTCTTCCCCCAGTGGGTTATGAATTCAAACCTCCCTCTCCAGGGGGGCTGAGTTGCTCTGCTTGAGTAATCCTTATGCACCAGCTATCTCTCTGCCAGTCCTTTCTGGTGGTTCCCTTTATTTTTTGGGGGGTTGCTTCTGCGCGCTCTCAGGGTGTCATGTGGGCTTCCCTAGCGCTCTCCTCACCTTCCTGCTGCTGGGCCTCGATAATGCCTTTGGAGCGATCTCAAGGCATCTGCGTGTTCTTTCCGTGCCCCTCCGCTCCTTCCTGGGTCCTCACAGGCCCTCGGTCTTCCTCCGGATCTCCCCGCTGTGCCTGTGGGACTCAGCGGGGGCTTGATGCGGCGCCGTCCTCTGCCCGGAGCCTGGCACCCACTCCCTGCGCGCCGGGTCCTCGCTAGTTTACGGGACTTGTTCTGCTCCCTCGGTGCCTCCTTCTCAGCGACCGCTCTGCTTCCCCTGTTGCTGCCGCTCTCCTTTCTCTGGGCACTTGCCGCAGCTGTCCCTCTGAGCCCAGGCACAAGCTCCTTACGTGCTGAGCCCTCGCTGACGTGCTGGGCTTCTCCGGCTCCCTCGGCACCACCTCCTCTGCGTTCGCTCCGCTTGGCTTGCCCTGTCGCGGCCACTCTCCCTCGTTTATGCGCCCACCGCCAATGTCCTCTTCCTTTCTTTGGGCCCACGGCTCTGTCCGGCGGCTTCTTGTGATCTCCCGTCTCGGGTCGCTGCACTGCTGAGTTATTCCCTAGCGGGCCGCCATTTTACCTGCAGCACTCCGTGTGTTTGCTGCACTGTTTCGTCACGTTCCGCGGTCCGGTTCTTCTCAGGACTTGGATCAAGCGGTCAGTGGGTCTTCCGACGCCTGCCTGTAGAGTTTCAAGTCGAGTAAGTCAGTTCTAATCGGAGTGTTCACAGGATCATACAGGAGCTTCCCGTAGTACGTCTCCCCGCATGGCCGCCTAGCCACGCCCCCGACCTTAAATGTTATTGACATTTTCTGGTGATGTTTCTTTCTTCCTTACTTTAGTTTCCCTATATGTGCCTCTGCTTTGTATGCATTGTGGGTCTTCATATGTTTGTTTCTGCTAACACAAGTAAGTATGTAGTAGGTCTTGAATTATTAGCTATTTATTCCATGTTTATCATTGCTCAATACTATGATAAGTTAGCATTCATTACTTTACTATCCAAAATTGCCAGATTAAAAATAGTGTACTTCTATGGTGCATGCTGCAGCCATTGCTTATGTGTGTGTATGATTAGTTCCTGTATTAACAACAACATTCCAGTCTGATTCTCCCGGACCAGGCGGGATTTATTCCAGGCCGATCGACACAAAATAATCTGTGTAGGCTCTTTACATTAATTCATAATGTGAACCCTGACGTCCCTATCATTGCGGTGGCTTTGGACGCAGAGAAGGCATTTGATTCGGTGGAGTGGCCTTTTCTGTTTGAAGTCCTCTGGCGTACGGGCGTGGGTAATATATTTCTCCATTGGACCAAGCTTCTGTATTCAGCCCCACGCGCCTTGGTATACACGAACGGGATTCAGTCCCCACCTATTTACCCTACTCGGGGAACTAGGCAGGGATGCCCCTTCTCCACCCTCCTGTTCGCCCTGGCTATCGAGCCAGTGGCCTGTGCCCTGAGGGAGTTCCACTCTCACCGTGGTGTGACAATCCGTTCTCATGTGTCTATTGTCTCCCTCTATGCGGATGACATGCTGTTATACGTAAAATACCCTTGGTCTAATTTACCACTGGTGATGGAGGAGATATCCTCGTTTGGGGCCATTTCTGGCCTCCAAATAAACTAGTCTAAATCCGAAGTTCTCCCAATCACTCCTGGGGTCTCTGCACAGGATGTCGATGCTTCTTTTGCTTGGTGTCCGCTGGGAATCCGCTACTTAGGCATAAGGGTGTCCACTTCCCCTGCTAGCCTACTCGAGGACAACTACATCACGGGCCTGCAACACTTGGAACATAAGGTAGATGTCTGGATAAGACTTCCCCTGTCTCAGGCAGCCCGCATCTCGTTGTCTAAAATGGTTATCTTGCCGAAATTACTGTACATTTTCAATAATGTACCATTATGGCCCCCTAAGTCTTTCTGGAAACGCGTTAGCGCTCTGATGTCCAAACTGATCTGGGCTGGGAAACGTCCTCGCATATCTTTATCTATGTTGTGCGGTGTGTACGCTCAGGGGGGGCTAGAGATCCCTAATCTCTTTCTTTACTACCTTATTGCGCAGATCCAATACTCGATTTGATGGTGGTCCCCCTCGGATAGCTGTACCCATTCCCATCTCGAGAGGGCCATCGCACAGACCAACGACTTACGGGGCTTTCTTTGGGCTGTCCGGGTGCGTCATGTAAAGGCAGAGGGTCAACCACTGGAGACCACGTTGAGGGCCTCGGATCAACTGGCGAAATGGGCGGGTTTGGGTCCGTGTATTCTCCACTGCTGGCCATATATAGGGTTCGTGGGGTCTCCCTCACATTCAAGCACATATTTATTCAGCACTTCCAGTCCTTGCATATTTTCACGTTGGGGGATGTTGCTCCGCAGGGTAAATTCATAACATGGGAAGAACTTAAGTCCAGGGGTGACTGGTCTCCGCTCACTATGTTGTTGTACTTCCGTCTCGATGAGGTGCTGAGGTTGAGCTGGCCGGAATTTCCCTTAGCGCCGGCTGTTTCCCCAATTTTGGAGTATGTCACAAGCCCGGCCCCCTCTAGAGGGGCGGTCTCATCTTTGCATGGCATGGCTAGATTGTTGGTGTCTCCCCCTTCATCCCAATATAGGACTAAATGGGAAGGCTATTTAACACGATCTCTGAAGGATACACAATGGGTCAGTCCAAATCGATCTCTATTAATAGCAGATTTCGTCTGATTCATTATAAGTTTCTATACCAGTTGTATTACTCTCCTTTGTCTTTGCCCAAAATATTCCCACTTAGGTCTTCGAACTGTAAAAGATGTCAACGGTCCTTGGCTGACTTCTATCACGTGGCTTGGCTCTGTCCTCTTATTCAGCCCTTCTGGAGGGCCATCGCAGATGTTATGGAAAAGATAGAAGATCCGATCCCATTCACTCCTGAAACTTGGTTGCTGGCATTGGTGGAACTGCGATCTAACAGTGATAGATGCCTGTTGAGCATGGCCTCCGTGGTCGCTAGGTCATTGGTGGCCCGTGCCTGGGGGGCGGCTGTGGCCCCTACCCTACACCATTGGGTGAACTCCATGTCGCTGTGTGAACGTAGAGAGACTCAGTACTACCAGTCACTCCCGCCCACTGGCAGACCCAGGGACTATTGGGTAGCCTTCAGGACCTACCTATCTGATGAGCAGCACGGCGGGGGCGGGGGGTGGGTCTCATCACCCCAAGGCGCTCCGGAAACTAATTTGGTAATGCTTTGAAAGTGCCTGGCCATTGAACTGAATTGCTCCCCTTGTTCTGGTGTGGATTGACCTAGGAGCTATCGCCTTCATAATAACTGTGCACTATAGGTTCTTTTTTTATTGTTGGAACTGCTGCTGTGACATGGATATACTGACGCGGTATTATGGTTTACATGTGGGGCTCGGTTGGGGGTGGTGGGTGGGTGAGGAGGGTATGTTTTGTCCCGTGCAACCGGGATTTTGTTGTATTGTTTGGTATGTGACCTAAATTTAATAAAAACAGTTTGAAAAGTACAAAGTTAGATGAGTACATTCTTTAATACATAAATTAATTCATGATAGGTCTCCTGAGTACCCCTGACATCTTGACATCTCGTTACCAACATTATAAACACAACCCCTTGTAGGGACTTTTCGTCAAAATGTATTTCATATGTGACGTCATCAATGACATTTGTGATGTCATCTTTCATGTCCTCGGTGTTAGTCTTAGCAGTGCACGATAGTGGTGCGAGTTATGGTTGCTTAGCTTACCATAACTGGCACATTTCTGGGAGGTTTCGGTTTGTAACCATAACGTCCCTTTAAGAACGTTTTTTTCACTGAATTTCATAGATTTTTATTAGTGCAACTTAACCATAGCGTGCCTTAAACCATGTTTTTTCAGTGAATTTCATAGGTTTTTATGAGTGAAAATGTTTCATGATGTTACATCACTGTACATAATTCATCTTTTTACATGTATGAAAGAACTGTAAACCTCCTTTAGGAAACATATTTTTTGCAATACATACTGATGTGCGTCGTTATCAGCAGTGCATGCTGGGGATGCATGTCATGGTTGAATTACCTAGGGCATGAGGCTCGGCCATGACCCCAGCCCCACAAAACCACCTATCTTATCCACTGCACCTACCATGCATCCTGCTTCAGGGTCCACAATACCCTCATAATCTGACCAATAGCCAGTGCTCATGGCTTGCATGGCCAGTCTCCACAATCCATGGGGCACGGGCTTCGGCCATGTCGCATTCCCCAATAGGCGCATCAGAGTAGACATTTATCCTTGCAGAGGGCCAGGCCCACTGCCCAGGCAGCAAAGTTATATCACCATTTTTTGTACTTACTTTTTGACACTTTCAAAAAAGTAAAACACAGGACAGATTTGCAAAAGCATGCTTTCAGGTCCTTGCTGATGCTCCTCCCGCAAGTTTGCTGCAATCCCGTTCAGCACTCTGGGCTGCAGTATATCAGAGTAGGCATTCGTCCTTGCCGAGGGCCAGGCCCACTGTCCATCCACCAAAGGAATATCACTATTTTCTGTACTTACAATTGGACACTTTGGAAAAATAAAACACAATACAGATTTGCAAATGCATGCTTTCAGGTCCTTGCAGATGCTCCTCGCGCAGGTTTGTTTTAATCCAATACAGCACTTCAGGCTGTAGCCACAAGCAGAATATTTTTTCCCATTCAGACCTAGGGCTTCGGGCATGCTGCATGCCCCAATAAGCAAATCAGAGTACACATTTTTCCTTGCTCATGGTGTAAGGAAGGCATGGATTCAAACAGTGAAGACAGACACAAGTGATCACAGTTCAAGGGTGTTTATTGATCTTCAATTGAGTATGAATAACGCCTATCTAATCCTAAATCTAAAGATTTGAGCAAGCTACGACCATCAAATCATAAAGAATGCAGTCCTAGTAGAGTCTGGTCAAAATAAAAGCACCTATACTAATTAACCTATTTACAATCTTCACTTCTAAATACAAATGGTTTCGGAAGCAATGTTATACAAAAGAAAAGTGTTCAGGAAATGATATATCAGGATAGTTGTTTTCAGAACAAGACAAGGCGCCACACTCAAGGTTAGCACATACTCTGGCTTTCCTAGCAAGAGGATACACTTCAAAATCTCAGTATCAGGACCTTCTGCGCCAAAGTCTCTTTGCTATTCAAACTCTCTTATTTCAGAGGGCCTGATGCGACAAACAAACATTCAAAGTGCCTTTCTCTTCAGGTTTCTCCTATGCACAACTTCTCTGATGCTTCACTGTTCCCCCCGAGTCCCCCTCCACCGGGTTTAGACCCACTTTAACACAAAACATTCAGTTGGTCTCCCTCGGCCGGGCTCGGACCAAATTTATCTAATTTTTCCAAACTTTCTTTACTATATTAAAATCGAAGACATTTGACTGTGCAGGATTTAGCTTGACCCGCTGCAGGACCACTTCGATTCACAATTCTTGGTTCTCTTCTTAATATGCCCCTTTTAACTTTCACTTCTGCCACTTCTCAGCTAGACACCTTACAGCGACCTTCGATAAAGTAACTATGCCATGCCGGACCACTCTGTCAAAGGTATCCTATCAAAGTCTCTTCCAAGTTCAAACACTCATCAGCAGTTCACCTTTACTTGTGTCTTTTATCACACACGTTTTAACAATGTTCATTTCCAGCGCTCGCTATACAGTGTTGCTGCTTGCAACCTTGGCTTCAACACAGACCGATCTTGTTTCGGTCTGCCTAACTCATGGCTGTGTTAATTTCACTGGTGCTGCTTTGTTCTTGGAGCCAAGGGCGGTACCACAGCGCTGCTGCTTCTCCCCGCCTTGATTAGTGATGCAGGAGGGCCCTGGGTATCTCCGACACACAATACAGGATTCTTCAGCCTGGTTTCCTGGTCTTATGCTTTCTAATCTCCAGGGCTCATGAAAGTAATGGTTTCTTCTCGGAAAGGTCAAGGAAACTTCCCTCCTTGTGATCCCCCTCCTGTTTTGCCGTCTTTCTTCTCTCGTTCAGCTGCCATCTCGAAACTGCTGTTGCCTTGTGTACTTTGCCTCGCTCAGTGTCTGCTTTCGTGCTCTGCCTTTTATCCATGTGGGGAAGCTTAATGGAAGTCACGTGTGAGTGATGGTCAGTAATTGCCTGACCTCGCCTGACCATTGTATTAGGACACATCAGGTATACTTCTCGGGTGTTAGTCTGCTTTCTCCCTAGAGCGGGCTGTCCGTCTGAAAGTGTTTGTGCAGGAAAAGGGGAGGGGGGGTAGAGATCCTACATATCCTATCTGATAGGATGGGTTAAAGGTGTTACAGGAAAGAGAGGGATACTACGTTTTACCATCCGGTGTCCCACTCTTTGAGGACTCCACACCCAGGTGATCCTCCCGCACTGGTACACCCCCAGGGGATGGATCCACAGGCAATGGCCATGCCCTGGCCACCTGAGAGAGAGATCTGCGGGGACTAGTGGGTGGGACACCTTGTGGTTTCTCACAAGGGCCAGGCCCATTGCCCAGGTGCCAAAGTTACATCCCAATTTTTTTAACTTATATTTTGACACTTTAAAAAAATAAAACACAGGACAGATTTGCAAAACCATGCTTTGAGGTCCTTACTGATTCTCCTCAGGAATGTTTGCTGCATTCCAGTCCAGCACTTCGGGCTGTAGCCACGAGCAGAATTCTTTTTCCCATTCAAACATATCCCGATTTCGAAAAAAGTTACCACATAGCCGGTCTCTGATGGCCATGCCCACTTCAACCCTGTTGCTGGTCCCTCGTAGTCATGGCCAGTAGCCATATTGTCTGGGTCATGGCCTCTGATTTTTGCAATGTTTGGTGAGGATTCGTCCAGGGGGGCAAAGTTATAAGCCACCCAAAAAGTGCTCTTCATATGGGATATATATATATATATATATATATATATATATATATATATATATATATATATATTGAGCGAGAGAGAGAGAGAGAGAGAGAGAGAGACTTGTTGCTCACTAATACGTTCATAGTCGTTTGACTGCTTGGTATTCTATTCAAGCATGTCAATCTATGAAAGATCCAATGCTGGAGAAGTCTTTGTTACTTATCGGTAACTGTATGTCTCCAGCATTGGTAACTTTCATAGATTCACATGTGCCCGCCCTCCTCGCCTGGAGAGTGGCTGCTCCGTATCCAGTCAGTCATCACCTGTCAGCCTACACGGTTCAAAATCTGAAGATGGCTGCCTGGGATGGAGCTTAAGCCCGGCCACCTTATTGGTTAGGGTCTAAAAGGACCAAAGGAAGTGGAGGAACTACACAAGTGAAGGGCTGCACAGGCCCTAAGGGGCTTGCTGTGTAGCATTTTCCTATAAGGAAATGTTTAATTAAGTATACAATTATTTGAATCAC
Organism: Ambystoma mexicanum; assembly: GCF_040938575.1. Classification (NCBI taxonomy): domain Eukaryota; kingdom Metazoa; phylum Chordata; class Amphibia; order Caudata; family Ambystomatidae; genus Ambystoma; species Ambystoma mexicanum. The sequence goes on from NC_090923.1 coordinate 1,098,073,839, forward strand.
AGAGGATTTCCAGTGGGAAGACGGGGAATATTCAAGCATGTGAATCTATGAAAGATACCAATGCTGGAGAAATACAGTTACAGGTAAGTAACAAAGACTTCCTATCCAGATTTCCTCTAGGAGAAGTTGTAGGAGGCAATTTCGTTAGGGGAAGGGCATCTAACGATTCATGGGATCATGTCACTTCTTCCCAAGGGGAGCCCTTCCCAGTCAGGCTAGGGAGGTAAGGCCGCTACCCAATAGTCCCCCTCGACGTGGTAAAAAGCAGGAGGACCTCAGAGGGAGATGACTCCCCGATTGGGGATAAGGACTCCAATTCCATGATGGAACTCTCTAATCCTCTGTCCCTAAAAACTATCAAACCCTTAAGATCTCTTGAGGTTCAGGTAGACACTACTACTGTGTACTATTGTGATGCTCCTCTTCTCCCTATAAGATTAGAGACCATCAACATGAACACTCAATCTAAACAACATTTGCATAGTCATGCACAACACTTATGTGAAAGATACTAGGATGAGATAGCCCCAAGGAGGCAAGAGGAGTACACAGCTAAGCCTGAAGACAGATATAGCACTCTGCTGGGTCACAGCCCAATAAGATAAAAAGCAAAGAAGGATTCAATAAAGGGAGCAACAGGTGCAAAGCCTGGTCAGCACAGGAAATTCGAACCAGGATAGAAAACAGGAGGTTGCAGAGCAACCCGGATGCTGGGAGGAAGCCGGCCGCAACGAGAAGAGTTCTATTATGACCGAGCGAGAACAAGCCGAACTGGAAGCTGCAATCCAGGAGACTGTGGCATGACCTCGGGGAGGTGGACCGCGTGGTCCCACAACTACACCGACACCGCCTTCCTTGAACGCACGCAGAGACACATCGGCACTGTGGGAACAGGAAAGCGAAGTTGAACAAGCATTCACTGGGAATGCAGAAGCCCGACACCCCAGGAAGAGCTGGTGATGTGCTCCGACTAAAGTAAAGGTAACAGGAGCTACGGAAGACTCGGTAAGGGGATGGGGGCATGTGAAGAAAGCCTCTGCAGTGAATTATGAAGAATGCCTCAGGAGTGATCTCCCTTGTCTCAGTAACTGCATTGAGAATAGGAATTGTGAAGAATGCCTTAGGAGGGATCTCCCTTGTCTCAGTAACTGCATTGAGAATAAGAGTTGTGAAGAAAGCTTTGGGAGGGATCTCCCTCGTCCCAGTAATTGCACTAAGGACAAGAGCAGTTGGGAAGAACGCCTTGGAAGGAATCTCCTTCATTTCAATAGCTGATCTAACAGTAACCATAAGTGAACAGAGCCTAATAGTAGTAGTAGTATCCCTATTTTCAGTAAAGTGTGTGATAGATTCAAGAGAGCCCCCGGAGAAGCCTGGAGGGAACTGGAACGGCTCATAAGAACTATTGTGAAAAATAGATAGAAGAGCACACTGTGCCATGTCACCAGGTGAAGGGAGTCATTCTCCTGGGGTTGCATTTGTTGAATCAGAAGCTAAAGTAAAAGGTTGTACAGGACTGTCAAGAGAAGATTGAGTTGTGGAACCCAGGAGAAGGGAGTCATTCTCCTGGTATTTTCTCTTCAAGAAGAAGAACCGAACTGAAATAAATCCTCTTGAGCATTCCCCATATGACTGATACTACAGAACCAGGAGAAGGGAGTCATTATCCTGGTACTATTTAGGTTTCTTTCTGTTGTTTAGTGGTAGGGCTAGAGTAGAGGAGATTTTTGGACAGAAGACAGACATTCATTTGGACTTCCACCCTAAGGACAAACACCCCATGTATGTAGGGACCACCCTCTAGAACTAGAGAAAGGTAAGTGTTTTTGACTTTCTTTAAATAAAAATCATAGTGAAATGCCACCTCTGTCTCTCATATGCATAGCCAGGATTGTTTAACAAGTGGGGCCTGAAGCTAATTAAGTTGGGCCCACCACAATGACGTTAACATTGGTAAATGCCCACACAGCGCTGCTGAGTGGGCATTTACAGACTTTGGGTGGGCCTTGCCTGCTCAGGCCCCTACCCTTTCTACGCCTCTGCTGTCTCTGGATCCTCACTCCAGCATGCCATACAGTCGAGTATATGTTTTATCCAGAGCATGAAATCCCAGGATCTACTAGATGACAACGCGGGGTCACTGGTAGAGTTGCTGGTCTGGTTGGGATTGGATGTGTTAGAGCTAATGATTTAGCAGGCAGTGCTGCAAGTTCTTAGCAGCTTTGAAGGAGTTCATGTGATAGGGGGAATGCTGTGAGGGATACAAACTACTTTGGGAGTGGGGGGTCTGTATTTGAAGGGTTTAGAGAAAGCAATCAACATTTCTGTGGTGAAAACCCCAGCATCACCTACATGCTTGATTTTATTTACTACCTCCAATACCATTCTATAACTGTGACAAAATGACTGCTGCTCTGCAGGAGTACAGGGATGAGTAGTCCCCCAAAACGCCCCACAATTCTACTAAACCAGCAGTGATCCAAATCATAAAGGTGAAACAGGCGAAGCCTGACAGGTATACCCCCTTTGCCTCCTTTGGTAACATGAGCTGAGTACAGGCTATAAAGTTCAGAAGGGATGTGAGCTGACTCATTTGCCACACAAACAATAGTACATACATTTGTATCAACATAGAAGAACCACGGTTCTATGAAATTAGGAACTTTAAGAAAGAGTAGCAATGCACACAACTAATTAAAACACTGAAGACTCGCCCCTGTAAAGAAAACACAGGGAATGAGGGAATGCAGACTTTACAAATATTGGGGCTTTGTGGGGAAAGGCAGGGGTGCAGCCAATTAATTCATGCAACAAATATCAGAGTTTATGAAGATTTATATAAAAAGGAGAGAAGGGAAGGCGAGCTTACAAGTCGGTTGGGTTCATTATGGCAGACCGGGGACAGAATGCCCTTTGAAATACCTTTTGATCTCGTCTTTGTGGCTCAACACTGTTGAGGTAGGCTTTTCAGCATCAAACGGGGAGTCTTGCCATTCTCGCTACCGGTCAATCTCGAGTCAGGAAGCAGCAGTGTTGGATCCAACTATGTAGTGCTCTATGGCAGCAGAACCCAGCTAGTGGATCAACGATGCAGGAGACAGCAGGTGATGTCGGATTATTGGTGTAGGAAGACTCCGGTGCAGAGAGTGGCTATCTTTGACAGTGAGCGTGCTGTGCTGGCTAATTACTGTTCAGGGTAATCCAGAGGCAACAGCTTGGCATTCGAAGAAACAGGCAGATTTGTCAAGTTGGAAATACTAGAAGACTCAGCAGGTCTCCAATGCAGAGAGAGATGAGCTTTGGTGTCAGTTCTGAGGGGAAATGCAGAGATGGTCTAGGTCAGAGATGACGCCAGCGGTTCCCGTGCCACAACTTGGATGGTGCTGAATGTGCCCAAACCGGCATCAAAATGTCTCAGAGATGCAGGTAGAGACAGGGGTTGTTTAAATTGATATTTATTATAGGCGCAATAAAAAAAAGACATTTTCACTCCAGGCCCAGTTTCTCCATTACAGAAGCCTTGCCCACAGCAGTGTTACCCTAATTATGCCTTTGAAGTGGGTACGGAGAAGTGCCTTTCTCTTCCTTGGAGCCTTTTGTCTTCCCAACAGCGTTCCAGTGAATCCTTCTTTTAAAGGGAAATTTCTATAGCAGATTGATCCAAAATAAGCCTGTTGTCAGGGGTTCAATACAGGCTGTGTAAAAAGTGTCCTTTGCCTTCTGATATCCTACCTAGTGTGCTTTATTCTCATGAAATGGTGAGATGGGCAGGAGGTTTAGGGAGTACTGGCAGAATCAAAGATGCCGAAACCCTTATCTTGGCCTAAACCAGTCCTCTGACTACTCTTGCTCTACCCCCCTTCCCATGTCTGCCTATGCCAAACGTACTCCAGTTATCAGCACCCTGAGAGTGACTTTATGTCAGACCTGTCTTTAAAACACTGTTGCCCAAGGGACATCCAGGGGAGAGTTGGTGTGCCTTGGAGGATGGTGTCTCCTTCTTCAGAGAGACCAAAAGAGCAGCTACTTGGGACAGGATCCCATATTGTGATTGTGCAGACACCCAGGCTAGACAGCTAATGCACTCCCAGCCCTGTCATGACTACAGTACTGCTCACCAGGCCGACCATAACGTGGTATCCAAATTTTGAGGCTGTATAATTGTGTGCCTCCAGTAGCCACTATTTCGAGGGGATTGTGTCCTCCGACATATTACACATCTATGACAGTAATCACCACAGCTGTGCTGCTTTGTACATTTTTTGGCGTCCTGCGTCGATGACATCGATACGCTGTCCCTTGAGGAACTCCGTCGAGCACCGATGTCACCGGATGTTATATGTAGGACGCACGATGCTCGTAACCTCAGTTCCGTTTTTTCCGCAAACGTGTTCGCTTCGGAATCTCAGTGCGCCTCGGTTCTTCTCCTGTTGAATCGGTTCTTCTAACTTGGTAATTGTGAATAATGTGTTCGTCTTCTTCTACCCCACGGTCGGGTTTCAAGAAGTGTCGGGACTGCGGTTCCAAGGTGTGCCTGACGGACCCGCACAACGTCTGCCTTTGGTGCCTCGGCGAGAGCCACGCCACCGATGACTGCGATGAATGCCAGTCCTAGACGTCGAAGGCCTTGCAGGAACAGAAGAAGTTGTCTGTAGGTAGGGTTTCCAAGCCTCGTAAGTCGAAATCCGCGGGGGCTTTCAACCGATGATTCGAGGGGCGACTCTGCGTTGGTGTAAGTCCAGGGGGTCTCATTCTCGGAGTTGGTCCCGCCATTCCTCAGCCTCTTCTAGGCACTCTCGGAAGCGCCGTCACTGGTCGCCTTCCCCGTCCTCATCCGAGAACTCCGCCAGACGGCGGGTGGCTTGTCCCAACAAGCATTCATCACCGGCAGAATGGGACGCATTTCGCAAGGAGATGATGGCGATTTTTGAATCGCTGGGCACCGTTCCATCCGCACCTATTGATAGAAGCCGGCAATAAACGCGCTAGGCCACAGCTGGCATGCCTCCGGGCTCGGGCGATCGGCGCGATCATCGGGAGCCGTCGAGGTCCCGATCGGACAAGGTTGATCGCCATAGCCGTGCCAGGTCCAGGACCGGGCCAGGTCCAGGTCCCGGTCCTCTACACCCTCGAGACCGTTGGAGAATGTGAGGCCTTCTAATAAGGCATCGACGCCATCTGTGCCATGTCAGTCGAGGGACTCTCTCGTGGCTCTGGCTCAGAGGAAGCCATCGGTGCCGAGGGCATCGAAGGACACGCTCGTGGCTCTGGCCTCAAAGCCGTTGTCGAAGTCGTCGATGCCGATTCCATCGACACCCTTGACTCCTTTTGAAGAGGTTTTACCGGAGGTGCCCCGGAGGGCCGTGGAACCTCTGAGGAAGGCCCTGAGTAAATCAGTGAGGCCTGTGTTTGAGACCTTTTCTGTACCTTCATCCAGGGATTTATTCCAGCCTTTGAATCACATCTCAGAGGTGGAAGACGGATCAGATGAGGAGGGGCTTGTACCTCTTGAGGTTCCTGATGAACTGTTGTCTGGTCATAGCCAGATGGAAGACCTGCGTCAATCCTTGCATGACGCCAGTGGTCTGGACACCTCCCCGGAGGTTGAGTTTGGCAGGCCGGAGCCTGGTACACACGCTGATTCTTCGTACAGGCGTCTTATGTTGAGGGTGACGGAATACTTGGGGTGGTCTGCTCCACCTGTGGATTTTCTGCAGGATGACCTGACAGATATATTGGACCAGGGTCCACCCACTGACCCGGTGCTGCCATTTCATATGGCCTTACAGAGAACGGTGGCAGCAGCTTGGACTGCTCCGGAGAGTCTCCCAGCAGTGAATAAGTCGCTACCGAAAAAATACCGTCCAGCCAGTGGCGACCCCAGCTACTCCTCTACCTACCCCACTCCGGAGAGTTTGGTGGTGCAGGCGGCTACGGCCCCAGGTAAGCAGGCTGCGTACCCTACCATCCCTATGGATAGGGACGACAAGCGATTTGAAGGTTGGGCGAACAAAGTATTTTCATCTGGGGGTATGGCTTTAAAGTCAGCCAACTCTGTTTGTGCCTTGGCAAGATTCACTCACACTCTGTAGAATTGTGTATCTTTGGCGGCTGAACATATTCCCGACGGGGAGGAACGGGATGGTTTTCTTGCCCTCGTTCAGGATGTCAAGGATGCCATGTGTGAATCCGTTCAGTCGGGTCTGGACGTGGCAGACTGTGTCAGCCAGTCCATGGCGGCAAGCACCGTGATGCACAGGTTTGCGTGGTTGCGGAAGTCGGGGTTTGCTCCTGATGTACAGTCTCTACTTCTCAACATGTCCTTTGATGGTGACCATCTTTTTGGCAGCAAGGCTGACGAGAGCCTTGAGAGGTTGCAGACCTCCAAAGCTGCAGCAAAGTCGTTGAGCGCTGCAGTGTGTCAACCTCTGCCTTTTCATCCTAGGGGACAGCAATGGAGGGGAGGTTCCTTTTGATACTACTCTTCCTTTGGTAGATCGAGGGGAGCTGCCAGTCAAAGGGGTCAACGTAGGAGTACCAGAGGTGGAAAGCAAGGTACTCAAGGTGCCAAAGCCGCTCGGGCAGTTGTCTCTTTGCCCTCAGGCACTGCCGCAGCCGCTTCCGCTCAGTCATGAGGCCATGTCCCATGGTTCGCCGGTTGGGGAAAGGCTGGCACAGCATCTTGTAGAATGGCGTGCCATTACTTCAGATGTGTGGGTTCTGGAGATCATAGCCCACGGCTACTGTCTTCCTTTCTGGAAGAGGCCTCACGACAATCCACCGGGGAAGATATCTTTGAAGAGTCCGGATCTGCTCCTTGCGCAGGAAATCAAATCCCTGCTGGAGAAAGGCGCCATAGAATTGGTGCCTGTAGCAGAGAGGAACAAGGGATGGTATTCCCCATACTTTTTTATCCTGAAGAAAGACGGGGGATTGAGACCCATCATGGACTTGCGTGGTTTGAACAAGCTCCTCGGGAAGGACAAGTTCATGATGGTTACTCTCTCTCAAGTCCTCCAGGCCCTTCAACTGGTTGGTGTCTCTCGACCTCAAGGATGCTTACTTTCATGTGCCGATTCATCCCAAGCACAGGAAGTACCTGAGGTTCGCGGTTGGCGACTCGCATTTTCAGTTTCGGGTCCTGCCGTTCGGATTGACCTCCGCCCCGAGGGTCTTCACCAAGCTAATGGTGGTGGTGGCAGCGTATCTCAGGAAGGGGGGGATTCACGTCTACCCCTACCTGGACGATTGGTTGATCAGGGCCCGCTCTCCCAAGCAAGCCCTGGATCATCTGTCGGTCACCTGCCACTCCCTTCACAAGCTGGGCTTCTCCCTCAACTTAAAGAAGTCTCATTTGACACCTACCCAGCGGCTCCAGTACATCGGAGCAGTGCTCAACACATGCCTGCGGCAGTGTTCGCCTCCCCAGGTGAGGGCTTATCACATTCCGCAGATGGTGGACAGGTTTCAACATGCCCAGAGTCTCCCAGCGTTCGAGTTCTTGAGGTTGCTTGGCCTCATGGCATCCTGCATTCTACTGAGGCCAGGCTGCGGATGAGATCTCTGCAGTGGGCTCTCAAGATGCAATGGTTGCAGTCCTCCAGCAGGATGTCGGAACCCGTTCAGGTGCCGCCCTCGGTCGCCCAGGATCTTCTGTGGTGGGCCGTCGAAGGCAATCTGATGAAGGGGCCTCTGTTTTGGCTACCCTGGCCGGAGGTAACGATCGTGACGGACCCATCCCTCACGGGATGGGGAGCTCATGCCAACGAGTTGACAGTCAGCGGTCGTTGGTCTCCGTCAGAGTCCAGACTCCATATCAATCTGTTGGAGCTGAGGGGCGTCAGGTTAGCCCTGAAGGCTTTTCTGCCGTCTGTGCGGGGGAAGAGTGTCCTGATTATGACGGACAATACATTGGCCATGCACTACCTCAACAAAAAGGGGGGGGGCAGGGTCTCTCCCACTGTGCAGAGAGGCGATGCAGCTCTAGTTCTGGGCCATCCAGCAGGAAATTTCGATCTCGGCAGTTCATCTAGCTGGAGACGAAAACGTGGCAGCGGACGCTCTGAGCATGCAGAGCACGGTCGCTCACGAGTGGGAGCTGGCTCAGGAAGTTCTTTTGGAGATCTTCACCCTTTGGGGGACCCCACAAGTGGATCTCTTCACCACCAGTGTCAACCGGAAGTGGGAAAGATTCTGCTCATGGGAATTTCCTCCAAGAGGATCCTTAGCGGATGCGTTTGTAGTGGAGTGGTCCTTCCCACTGCTGTACGCATTTCCTCCAGTCCCCATCATTCCGCAAGTGTTGCGGAGGTTACGGAGGTTCGGTTCCCGAATGATCCTCATTGCTCCAGCGTGGGCCAGGAGAGCATGGTACCCGGACCTTCTCGACATGTCCATCTGCCCTCCACGCTGTCTTCCCTACCGAGACGATCTTCTCTCACGGGAGGTGGGTCGGGTTCTCCATCCAGAGGTCAAGTCTCTCAGCCTTCATGCTTGGCATCTGAAAGGCTGAGGTATAAGGACCTCCCTGAAGACGCGATGGAGGTGTTGCTTTCGGCCAGAAGGCCCGCAACAAAATCCCTGTGCCGTTGCCGTTGGAGAAAGTTCTGCGACTGGTGCAGGGTACAGAATGTGGATCCTTTTCAATTTTCCATTCCTTTGGTTTTGTCTTTTTTGCTTTCTTTAGCTCACAAGGGCCTGCAAGTGGGTACCATTAAGGGTTACCTGGCGGCGCTGTCCATATTTAAGCGCTCGTCTGAGGAATGTTCTTATTTTAAAATCCCTTTTATTTCTCAGTTCCTAAAAGGGCTAACTAATGTGTTTCCTCCGTCATCTTTCCAGGTGCCCGGTTGGGATTTGAACTTAGTTTTAAAGTTCCTGATGGGAGCTCCATTTAAGCGCTTACATTCTTGTCCATTGAGACTGTTGTCCTTTAAGACTGTATTTTTAGTTGCGGTTACTTCCGCTCGCAGAGTGAGTGAGTTGCAGGCTCTATCCGCCAAGCCACCTTTCACAGTGTTCCATAAGGACAGGGTTGTCCTTAGGGTTCGTCTTTCTTTTCTTCCGAAGGTTGTGTTGGAATTTCATTTGAGCCAGAAGGTAATTCTTCCGGCATTCTATCCTCCTCCGCATCCTGGTAAGGAAGAGGAGTGGCTCCATAGGTTGGATCCTAGGAGAGCTTTAAGTTTCTACATCTCACGCATGTCCCGGGTCAGAGTGGACGATCAGCTATTTGTAGGATACGCTGGAAGGCGTTTGGGTCAAGCTGTTTCTAAGCAGACCTTGTCCCGTTGGATCATCTTGACAATCTCTGAATGCTACCGTCTGGCGGGTAAGGACCCTCCGGTGGGCTTACGGGCTCATTCTACTAGGGGTGTGGCTGCCTCCACTGGTCTGCAGAGGGGTGTTCCCATTCGTAATATTTGTGAAGCAGCCACATGGGCCTCTGTCCATACTTTTGTAAAACACTTCTCCCTGGATTCTATGCATAGGCAAGGCTGTCCTCTATTCTGCTATTTGATTGGGCATTCTAATATTCTAAATTCTTTTCTCACCTCCATACGTTGGTACTGCTTTGGGAGTCTGTCATAGATGTGGAATACGTCAGAGGACACAATCCCCTCGAAGAATAAGTTACTTTCTTACCTGGTAACGTTCTTTTGATGGGATGTTTCTCCGACGTATTCCACATCGCACCCTCCCAGCTTGCCCCTCTACAGAATTTCTTATGCGATTGCAGCTTACGTTTTCGCAAGGCTTTCTGTGGTCAAACTGGCAGAAGATTGGTGCCACACATTCTGGGAAAAAACTACAACTAAGGCTACGGGCGTCCTGCGTCCTACATATAACATCCGGTGATGTCAGCGCTCGACAGAGGCCCTCGAGGGACAGCGTATCGGCGTCATCGACGCAGGACGCAGACGTCAAAAATGTTTCCGAAGCAGCACAGCTGTGGTGATTACTGTCATAGATGTGGAATATGTCGGAAGAACATCCTATCAAAGAACGTTACCAGGTAAGAAAGTAACTTGTTCTTCTAATGGATTGTGTCCTCCCACAGATTCCCCATCTTAGATGTATTTATATCCTTATTGTGTTTTGAGTCAGTGGTGCAGATGAATAAAAAGCCACATCTGCCTTTTTGGAACTTTGTGTTTGAGCACCTGTCAGGAATGCACACGTGACCTTTGACCCTGCCCTGTTGCCACGGCACGGAAGTTCCTAGAGATGCCAGGTGACGGTCACAGCAAAGGAACATGATTTATGAAAATAAAAAAAGCTACACCCTTGCAGATGGCATTCCGTCACAATAACTCCCTGTAACTGTAGTGCTGCAAATTTCCTGTGATCAACAAACCTTGTACTGGAGTTTCATAATCTCTATTCCCTTTTAGCCATCACATGACTGGGGCTGCAAATCTGCAAGCTCTTCAGAAAATGATGGTACCTGCAAGAAGGGTCTGTGTGAGGAGGTGGAACCAGTCATTCACTAGCAGGAAGGAGGAGAGCAGGAGGCTTCTGTCCCACAATCTCAGGGTCCAGGTTGCACACAGTCAAAATCAGACCATGGGATAGAAAACTGATGTGCAAAGTGCTGGGAGAAGAATCCCCCAGGCAGGTGAATTTAGGTAAAACTTGCAAGCACCATTGCAAACCTCAGAACATGAGGAGAAGAGAATAGAGGCTGGTTGAAGACACCAAACCCAATGAAGACTCCCAACACAGCAAATATTGCTGAAAGAAAGGAGAGTGAACCTCTGAGGAAAGAATGACATGCAGCCATACAGTGAAGAACCAGGGATCCTGGCTCACATACAAGGGCTGGAGGGGAATGTTTGTGGTGAATTCTGGGGCGAGCCAGTTCTGAAAGTGTCTGAAAGAGGGGGCAAAACAGGCTCCCAACCAAAAACAAACAAACAAACTCAAGAGGACTTATTTTTTTGTATACTGGAAAGTGGAGTCTTGGTCCCGAGCCTAAGTATACTAAAGACTGAGCGAGAAGTTGAAGTTATGGAAATATGTGTGTGGATAAGAAAGTCCCCTGCACAGACAAATCTACAAGGAACTGAGAGGAAAATTGAATAATCTGTTGCCTGTTTGTAAAGTCTTATGCCCAGTCCAACTCTAGAAATGGTTGAGAGTGATATTGAAGCATGTATGTATGTACGTGGTTTTATGTGGACCAAACTTAGCTGGCGAGCAACAACGTTTTGTACAATCACAAAAGAAGGGTTACAAAAGGGTGTGCGTCCAACGTCCGGCATAGAGATGGTGGTTAGTTTTGCCTGTAGCGTGGGCCAAGGGATGGTTCTCCTGAGGTGGGAGCTAGGCATGTGTGATGACTCTGTAGGTACTCCTTAAAGAGCAAAGTCTTTAGCCCTTTCCTGATCTCAATGAGTGTTGAAGATGTTTTAATTGAATCTGGGATGGTGTTCTGGTTGGCTTGGGCATAGCACAAGAACTCCTGTTTCCTTGTTTTCTCTTTGTGGGCCAACTTGTTCTCAAGCCTGGAGTTGGCGAGACTCTTAGATGTGTCCCTAACCATTATAATTGTAGCGTTTCTCTGTGAGGTGAGTTGCCGACTAAGCCATCAAAGCCTTAAATGTGATGCATGCTACCTTGAATAGTATTCTGGCCCCAATGGGAAACCAATGAAATTGACTTTGGATTGGAGAAATATGGTAACAATTTATTTGTTCTGTTTAAGTGTGCTGTGGGAGCCTTTAGCGAGGTGAGATAGGATGCAGTAAAGCCAGCAAGGAAGGCATTGTTGCTTTCCAGATATGATACGATATGATATGATTGGTTATTTGTAACGCGCTTAATGCCCAGAGGTTTCTAAGCAATGACCCGGGGATCGAACCTGTGTTGCTCCGTGTCGTCTTGCTTCCAAGACGAGCATGTTGCCCCTGAGCTATCCTCTCCAGATAAGGTAAAATCACAATGGACTGAACCATGGTCCGAAGGCTTGATCTTGGGGAGGAGCTTTAGTAGTTACCAGGTGGTTTGGTAGTTTTTGAGCTATGTTTGCAGAAGGAAGTAACCATGTCGATGATGAACAGGATCGATTGTGCTGATAGGGCCAGTTGAGGTGTGAAACCTTCTAATTGCGTATAATGTAGCCTGTCTGGGATGGCCTTATGTTTCGAGGGGGTTTGTGCTACTCCCCCTTTTTTGTTGAGTTGAGCTTTATGTATGTATTCACCATCCAGATCTGTATGGTTGCAAGGCAGTGTCTGAGGTATGATATGTGCTGCACACAATTCACTTTAAGATATAGCTGTGTGCCATATACATACTGGTGCACTGGTATGCCTGGGTGAGCGAGGAATGATTTGATGTGCCCCATGTATAGGTTGAACATTAACAGGGAAAGGATAGACCCCCAAGGAGCTCTTCATGAAAGAGGTCTGCAGTCTCATCGGAAATTACTCATTCGGATTGAGTGGTGCCAATTCGATAAGTAGGTACGAATTATCTATAAGTAGGCACCATTTATCGATTAGATACTAGATAAGAAGCATTTGCTGCATGCTGAGAAATGAAGACTTGCAATCAACCCAAGTCTACAAAAGACTGAGAGAAAATGAAGAATGTGTTGAAAGTTATCAGTTGAAGTCTTAGCTAGCATATTATTTCAAGTACAAGTCTAGAGAGATATTGAATTGTGTTTTGCTTTTTTAGAACCAGTCTTAGCACCATAACAGTCTATGAAAGATGGAGAGAGGTGGCGAATGATATGTTGGTTGCCAGTGTACAATGTCTCATGTCTGGCCCATGTCTTTACAAGACTTAGAGAGCATTTGAATAATTTGTTGAGTGTTGGTAACTGAAGGTGTATGCGAGTCCAGATCAAGTAAAACTGAAAAAGAAGTTGTCTCTTTGGTTGTATATTGGGAAATAAAGTCCCACATCACCAAATGCTCCTTCACCAAAACCTAACCCAAGACAAAGGGAAGTGAGATCATTTGTTATTAGTAGGGAAATGAAGTCTAAGGCCAAGTCCAAGTTTTGAAAGACCCAGACAGAGAGAGAAAACATGAACTACTGTGTATATGCTGGGAGATGGAATCCTGCACCCCGCCCAAATCATAGAAAGACAGAGAGAGAAAAATCCTTGGCTGTGAACTAGATATAATGGCACCATACTCATCTCCGCCCTTTTCTAAGACTCTGAAAAAGAGCTGGTGTTCTTTTGTTGTGTACTGAACATTATAAAAGTTGAATTAGTACAAATGTATGATTTGTGGGATGCAACGCCAAATACAAGGCTTCAACCTGAGTTGTAGAAAGAATGATGGGTGCATGGGGTTTGAAGGAAAATTATACCGAATATTTAAAAGAGTCAATATAGTTGAAAAAAGCAAAGGAAGACATCTCCCTATGTTTCTAAGGCAGGTAGCGTCCTGCTGGCTCTGGGTGACTGGGGGCCCAGAGGTTAAGCAGCCCAGGATGGCAGGAGCTGTAGGGATTTAACTCCCGAAGGAATGTAATTTACTTTTTTTAAAAGCCTTGTGGTCCTGGGGTTTTGCAGAACAACATGTAAAATGATACATTCTCACATGCTGCCACCACATGCAACACTCAACATGTTAAATCACAAAAAAGTGTTATCTCCAAAATGTAGGCTTTTAAAATACCAGCTGGGCATACAAAATACAGGTTTTACACCTAAAAGTGGTCATTTCAACAGTTCCCGTGCTATCAGTAAAGGCTCTTGGCCCAGGGCCTGCACTTATGGATTGTAGGTACCCATTGATTAGAATGCATTTTCGCCTTCCAGTTTAACATAGAATTCTGCAATAATTTTGCGGGCATTAGACAAGATATACAAGATATTATAAATGCTGAATGTGGGGCCAAGGGCGCGGGTGTTTGTTCCCCGAAGGTAGACGTGGTGCCGCTGTCAAGCTCCACCTCCACCCACTCAGCCCAATATAATCACCCCACCCCCATGAGGGCAAAGGCTGCAGGGGTCAAGGGCGTGAACTTTTGTTCGCCGCAGGGTGTTCGGTGGCTGCGGAGGGAGTTCTCCAGGAATTGCAAAGAGCAGAAAAGTCGTGGTGGGCTTTGATTGTAGGAAACTATATTCCCAACTGGTAGAGAGGACAAAGGAATGCCGCACATAGAAGGACTTCTGCAACACCAGACGAGGTGAGCAGACAAGCTTGGGGGAGCTATACCTGCATTTTCTTGGGGGGTCTCTGTGTTTTGGGTGCATAATACAATTGCGTCCTGAAAATGATCCCCACTGACTGCGAAATGGTAAAGAGTATCTCTCAATCGCCCATTAAACAGTTATCTACCAAGCTCGATAAAGTTACCCATCATGCCTCTGAATTTCCCTAAAATGAAAAACCTAATTGTCAGGAGAAAAATTCACACTGCCTTCCCACGCCCCACATCAGATGAAGTAAAGACCAAGCCTAATAATTCTTTAAGATCTGTGGGGCATGCACGCACACTAATCAGCGAAATACACCAGTTTCTCGGCAATAGCAATATATCCGTAAATCTTGACCCCTGGGGGGACAGAACTACTGAGCAGGTCTCCAAGGCCAACAAGCACAACACAGGTCCCAGCAACAGGGATACGGACCGTCTCTGCGGATGTGTACATCAGGACACCTAGGATCCTTCAATGGCTGTGACTGGGGAACTGTATAGCAAAATGCCCTTGCTCTTGGAAAGACCCTGTGCATCTGTGGCCATAGGAATCCCAAATCTCCAAGCTAATGGTGCCCTACTAGCCACCATGAGCACCATGACTACTAATTCGACCACCTCATCCTCCACTGGTCTGATCTTCAGCCAGTCTTCATTGATCAATTTTGACATCTCAGTCACCCTGTGTCACCTTGGAAAAGTTGCAACTGGTTTGGGGGAGGCCTAATTTCACTGATGGCTGACAGTGGGGACAACACCATCACCACCCAAATGCAATACTACGAACCTCAGGGAATCACGGCGGGACCGAGGGGGTCTCTTGCAAGACAATCAATGGGGCATTGGTAATGTCCTGTTGCTTGCCGAGCAATGAGGGCAAACGGCGGCTTTCAGCCTGGCATTAACTTCTTCTGCCGCATCTCTCCCCCAGCTTCCCCATCCCACTCTGGACCAGTACCAACATCCAAATCTGACCAGGAAGGGATGGATGACCCAGCGGCCCCCGCAGGCAAATGCAATCTCGTTTTGTCTGAACTGGTGTCCATTAAAAAACGTCTCCAACTGCTGCTGGCAAATCACAGTAAAGGAGAGTTCAATGGGTAGGATTCCACCACCCAGGAGGGCAAAAAGGGGGGTCTTAAATATTTTGCCGACTGTACCGCTTGCTAACCATGCCAGCTCTCCTAACAATCTATACCGCAATCCCAACCCTGTAAGCCTGGGGTCCGCAAGTGGCTGCAATGAGAGCTGTAAAATTAAAAGTACCCCCTCTGGCCCCTATAGCCCAAAGGGGGAGAGACTTTTCCTTGAGTACACAGAAGCCCTCTCCACTTCCATCTTCCTACCAGCAAGGGAGACGGTGGCCCTAGGTTAAATGCCACTATGGGAAAGTCATCTAGCGGAGTGGGCTATGCGCCATTGAATTATATTGCCAACCCTGGCAAGGGGATAGTGCCCGGCAGGGGAGGGTCAATATATCTACATATGTCCCGAAACTGCCCCCAAACTTTAATTAGCCCAGGCAAACCCTTGTGAATAAGTGTATTCACTGGATCCAGACTGTGCGTGGCTGCCTATTCATAACACAGGAGACGATCTTAAGGTGTACCAGTCTGCCCTACCAGGGGGAAAGTGCCAATGTCTATGTTCAAATTTACTTTAGGGAGCCAAGTGTGGGGGAAAGTATATTGGGTTTTGCCAGGAGATGCCACCCCCCACCTAACACCGTGATTGAAATTAGAGCGTACCCTAGGGGGATATCGATGAGCACCCCAAAAATAGCCCCCACTTGCCTGTTGTCTCTGGTGTAAATGCAGTCCCACTGGGGAAAAAGACATTGGGCAAGCCATTGTGGGCTAAACTACTGGTGCAATCGAGGTGATGGTTGGCCTGCTATGCCCAGTGAAGGAGTCACTAATGACATAAGAAGGCTACAGGGGCACTGCATATGATTTATTTGTAAAATGGATGGAAGGTTTAATTTGTCATTGTTGTTAATTTATTTGAGTCATGATGTACTTTTCTGGCCTTATGGCCAAAATAAAGTTATTGATTGATTGATTGATAAATGCTGAAATAGTACAAATACATTATTTCTTGACTTTAACAAGGCTTTAATCTGAATTGCAGAGAAAATGGAGTTGAAAGCAAATTGTGCAGAATATTTAAGAGACTGCGTATATTTTCAAAAAAGCAAAGACATCTTTGTATTTTTCAAAGCCACATACCCTCTTGCGGGCTCTGAGTGTCTGAGAGCCTGGAAGCAGGGGTAAAAAATGTGAAGTTGCAAACTACTAGCCAGGCATAAAACGTCACTCACCCCCTCAATTAGCCACATACACACAGCGGTACATTTCTTACTCGCCAAGTGGCGAGTGCACATTTTGAGGCCTGCTCGAAGGGTAGGGGAACAGGCTTACAGGAGAGGGAGAAATTTGAACCCAAAAAGCAATGTAATTTACTGTTTTTGAAAGCCTTTGGTTTTGCAGCACACTATACACACTTAGAATTGAGAACACTAGCCTGCGACGCATCTAGATGGGATTGTAAATGTTAGCATATGCCACACCTGGATGGAACTTGAATGTTAGCTAGCATATGCCACACTTAGAATTGAGAACGTTAGCTGGCCTCATATCTGGATGATTATTGTGAAGGTTAGCGAGTGCCACACTTGGACGGAATTAGGTAGATCAGCAAGTACTACTCTTAGACAGAACTGTGAATGTTAGCAGGTCAAATGTCATATAACCCACTAACCAATATAAACTCAAACTCTCTGAATACTTATCCCACTCAAAAAACTCACACAACCATCTCTCGCAGAACAAGCTGCACGCACTTCACCGCACTGCAACAACACATAAGCCGCACCAACAGCACACACGGACTGACACCGATCCAATACTCGCAACAAAGCTCAGCACCCGGTGTCTACGAGTTGAAGCTGCCAACAGTACACCACCCCTCTCACTATCCTACTCCCTCTCCACCCTACTAACCTGTCTCACCTTCTCGTTTTCAGATCCGCTAGAGCGCCTGGGGACCAATTCCGTTGGTGACGGTGCGCTATATAAGTACCTTTAACATTACATAACATAACTATGTAAAATGCTGTCTTCGCACGGGGCCAGCAGGGTGTTAAGTGCCACATAACCAGTCATTGATACACAGTACTTTTCGACTCTGGTTTTTAATACAACTTTTTACTATGTTACACCATTTACAAGTCATCATATTTTTATGGGTAGGACGCACCACGTTAGATTTACCCTATTACTGATAAGACCTAGAAATTGAGTAAGAAAATGTAATCAGCCCCCATGCAACGCAGTGGTCCCGTTATACTTGCTAAAGTTAAGGTGCCATTGTGTTTACATTCTTGTGCACTAAAAGCCAAGGCAGCTCCTTTGAGGAAGGCCTGCTGCCTGTGCCTGTAGCCCCCGCTAGAATGACTAGGATGACTGGGCCCTGAGTCCAGAGCCCCCATGATATACAGTTCTGTGCCCATCGATCCCAGCCATTACTCACAGAAGAACGGATGACGCCTGTGCCTTAAGAACAAGCCACACCATCTCCCAGCAGTGGTATAGAGGATCACATGTCGATCTAATAGTTCTGAGAATGAACTTCAAATCCATGTCTCTCATGTGTGTTCTTTTCCAAGAAACGATTTCAGGATGTAACAGTTGTCCAAGGGAAATTCCAAAAACAGACTATACAGAGCAAACGTTAAAATGAGTGCAGAGAAATGGAGGATGCGCCTGCAGATCAATAAAGAGGTCAGAAACGAAGAGTCTTTTCTCCTTTCAACAGCTTCATTTGGGGGCATGTATTACAATATTCTGGAACATGGACATGCCTATTGTAAATTCCTCTCTTTTCTGGTTTGGCATTGCTGAGGTTTGTGAGTGATCACACCCCAGAAGGCCACATCTGATTGCTGAAGGAGTAGTTTACATGCGAGATAGGGGAAGGGGCAGTTGAAAATCCAGAGAGCTGACCCATGGCCTAGGTGTTGTTGACAGAGCAGAACAGATGGGCCATCCGAACTGCACTGAAATGCAGAAATTCTTCAGGGATGGGTGGAAGTTATCACTATTGGGAGGAGCCCTAAAACAGAAGGGGCCCAAGGGATCAGCCCTAACGCTTTTGAGCATCAGTTGATAGATGGCTAGCTTGTTCTAAGAAGCCAACCCTGGGTGTCTGGTTGGCTGGTCGGTGTAAATACTCCATTGAGGTAATCGAACTTGGGACATTAAGTCTAGGTAGAAAGTCCAAAAGTTAATGTTTAACAAGACACCTTTGCAAAGCCTTTTTGGCTGAAAGATGTAATCACTTTTTGTATGCCAAAAGTGTCTTACCTTTAAGGAGAGAACTAATCAGCAAGCATTAAGCAGTGGATTAAGTGTTGTCGAAGTACCCAATTACTGCTAGAAATAGGGGTATCCTGTCGGGTGCCATTAGGAGGGGAAAGATGCTACGCTTGTACTTCAGGTAATGAAAGACAGTGGAGGCTCAACCTTAATGGGTGAGGGTGGCACCGACCTGCTAGTACCTTTGCCCATTATGGAGGAGCCGTGCCAGCTCAGTATAAGCACTGGGTGCTTCCCCAGCTGCTTTCTGCAGCTGAGGAAGCAATCTTCGGGTGGAATACACGGTCAAAGGGAAACCTGGATTCCATTTGACAGTTTCTATTCTCCAGCGCACATGTCCAATGGCCCATGAAAGGCTGGTGGCGGTTGCTTCCCCAGCCTTGCCCCGGCAATTAGCGATGAAGGCTCGGAAACTGCACCTCTAAATGCGCCCGGCTCCTGTGCAAACTGGAAGCGCTCTTTGCTTCCTGGTTCCTGTTTGTGTGGCGGGGGAGCCTCAGGGTTCCAACGTTTCCTGTGAGGCAGTGCTCTGCAAGGAGCTGACCTGTCCAGGGCTGAAGGTAAGGAATGTATGTGCTTGTATGTTTGTGTCGGTATGGGCTACTGATGGGGTGCAGGAAACATTAAATTAAAACAGGCATGATAAATGTTATTGCGTGACATCTTTGATATAACAGGCATGATAAGTGTTATTGCATGGCTAGACTAGGATTTTGGTGCTGCCAGTCTAGCTGTTTCTTTGTCATGGCATGTTTTTAATTGGCATCTATAACAAAGCAAGCGTGTAGTGTTGTTACGTGGTTAGACTGCCATTTTTGGTGCAGCCATTCTAGCTATTTCTTACTGTGGCATGGCAAAGCCAATTCGAGTATGTTCTTATGTGGGGATACTGCCAAATATTGGCAGAACTAGTGTGGGCATATACTATCATAACTGGCATTATGCGCAAAGCAAGCATGAGTATTTTCTTGTAAGTGCTGTGAAACACTTGTGTACGTCACGCTCTGAAACATTTGTGTACAAGCGTCATACAAATAAAATATCAATATGGGAATACTGGCATGAATTGGCATATATGAATATGGGCACAACCCGCGTGAAAATGTTTTTATACTGGCATATATTGTGGGCAAAAGCATCATGAAAATGCATTGGGAAATGCTCCTGTGTACTGTTGGTGACTTGCATCTATTGGATTTTTTCATGAATTACTCCACGAAACAGATTGCAAATTATCTGGCCTATAGGGTAAGATCAATGCCCAAAGTGCACGACCAATATGCTAGTGGGGCTAATTTGTTTGGTCAAAATAGGACATTGTGCAGCTAGTAGTTTTGACCAGGATTACTGAACAAGTATTCTTTAAAGTGGGGGGCGTGGCTTGAGGCCATGTGACAGGAGCCTGGGCTCGAGAGCTCCTGAGTGATTCTGACGAACAGGAAAAACTGGCATAAATTGCTAAGAAACACAGCCAGAATACCAGCAGAGGCATCAGAACACCGAGAGACCAACTGGGGAAAGCACAGCAATAATCGGAGCAGGAAGAGCGAAGAAATTCGAATTCATAAATCCTGCCCGCTGCATCCAAGATGGCAGGCGCAGTGATATGAGGTCTCCCAAGAAGCGTTGTCGCAACGGAAGACCCGAGGGTGGCCAACAGGTAGAGGAGCTGCAGGGTGTGAGGCAACCAACAGCAGCTGGGCAGCAAGTGCACCCCAAAATACTTTGAGAACAGCAAGTGCGGTGAGGCTCGAACACCGGGGGATCAGGCTCTGAGTGAGCGAGGACACCAGTGTGACTGAAGTTGTGGGGAAGCGCACAGGTCAGTGGTGCAGGGAGCTCCAGGCACCGGAGCTAGTCAAGCGGAGCGGCCTGGGCGGGGCAATCAAGAACATACAGCGGGGGAAGAGAAGATCCGCAGCTCCTCCCCCCTCCACGAGGGAGGCTGACCTTTGCCTGGGAAGGCTCGTCGTGGGACAGTGGTGTAGGCCCCTTCCTGGGGGGAGAGTGAGCCACGTCCCACGCGTTGGTCATTGCGGCACCTGGGGCTCGCCGCCTCGGCAGCAGAGGTGCTTCCCCCGGCCAGCAGAGCAGAGGGAGGCACAACCTGCAGCCCATGAGTACCGGAGGATTCCAGCCCCGATTTGGCGGGCAACCAGCGTCAGATAAGTGAGGAGGGCACAAAAACCGGGGCCATTATCACAACGGCCCAGATTTGTGAGGAGAGAGCCCAAGGAGTTATCAGGAGCCTTGACCTGCATAACCACTGGACAGCCCGCAGGCATGCCCTGACACAGGAGGAGGGAACCAATAGTGCAGTGGATGGGAACTAATGGACGCAATAACTTGCATTTGGTGGAAGTGGGGAACACAGCCATCAGTGTTTCACACGGCACACTGTGCTGCAACAACAAAGCTGAGCTGGATACCAAACACACGCAAATAATCCACGGTGCCCCAGGCTTGAAGGGGATTAGCCGCAGAGCACGACGGAGGTGACGCCACCATACAGAACACCCCTGAGGAGAAGGGATAACACATGCAAGACAGGCATGGGCTAGTAAGTGGGGACATAACCCTCGGCGCTCTTGTGGCACACTGAACTTCAACAGCTGGACTGGACTCTAACCCAGTGGCTTGCACGCAGGCAATAAATGCCCCAACAGGGCTGCAGGTGAGGAGTCACCAGCCAAGATTGCATACAGCGAACTATCCCTTTGCAGGGCTCCACAGGATAACAACAGCAGGCAGCATCTGGCGGACGTGCGAGGGTGCACCCCACTCGCTGCGCAACACAGCAGGGAGCAGAGGGCTTGGACATAGCGCGGGGCGTCCTCTGATGGGGGGACATGTCGGGCAGGGAGAGAGTCCATCCATCCTACCCTGCACAGAGGGTGATTGAGGAGAGATCGCACATGGTTCACAATAAGGTTCAGCCAGGCACAAGGAAGTCAGATGCCGGGACAGCGGCAGAGCGGACTCAAATACCTACGAGTGAGGTCTCGGTCGGGTCGGTCGGGAAATCCAAGGCACGAGGACATACGCAGAACAAAGGGACCTATGCCTGTAATGGGGCAAGGAAAGGAGCGTGCTAAGCACTAAGAGGACACAGATGTCAGCGAATAGGACAGGATATTATGGGAGAACACAACCCACTCAAGAGTAGATTAGTGGTCTGCCCAGTTTTGAAGGAAGAATCTACCCTTCGCCTGGTTATTTTTCATCTTTCACATAAGCTATGCTGATCCAGCCGGGAGGTGAAGAGGGTAGACGCCGGCTGTGGACACGGACCAGCACTGCATTCCGGGCACAGCCCGCATGGACGAATAATAGTGGCAGTGACTAGAAGACGTGGGAGAGCACAACCCACTCGCTGGACAATATAGGGGAACAGAAGGCTCAGGAATAGAGCGTGCATCTACTGATGGAGGGATGAGGCTGGGTTAAGAGCGGAGCTACGCCACAGAGAGGAAAGAGGTTGCACATCGCAGGAAACTGCTCAGGGCAGGTTTAAGGATAAAGAAGACCACCAGACGGGGGGGCATACAACCAGCTTAAGATAAAGGAATGCCAGGCAAATGAAAAGTGGGCAGAGGCAAACAAACCAGCATTGAGCCTTTTGCTAGGAAGTCAGACAAAGGCCAACCCACTCCATCAGAGGCAACCATGGCCTCATCCAGCACAGTACAGCAGGAGGAAGGCGAGAGCCCGATATTGGAAGCTATCATGGCCCTGAAGGCGTCTCTGAAGACCAAGTTGGATAGAGCCATAGCGGCCCTAAAGACGTCCCTGGAAAACAAAATGGACATGGTGATGGTGGACGTGAGCCTCCTCCGACAGGACGTACGGACCCTGGCAGACCGCGTGGGCACGGCGGAACAACAGGTGCAGCAGAACACCAATGATGTTGCAACCACTCAGACTTAAATGTCAGACATGCTTTGAAGGGTCAAGATCCTGGAACAGAGGGCGGAGGACGCAGAAGGAAGGGCTCGAAGGAATAATATCCGAATTGTTGGACTACCGGAGGGAGAAGAAGGCCAGGACCCTACGAATTATGTCGAGAATCTCCTGTTCCAGAAGATTGGGGCAGGGGTACTATCCCAAGGGTTCGCAGTGGAGAGAGCCCACAAGGCCCAGACCATAAGGCCCCAACCAGGAGCCCCTCCAAGATCAATGATCGCAACAATCATGAAATTCAAAGATCGGGAGAAAATACTGGTGTTTTCTAGAGAAGGGGGAATGATAACCAGGAACTCATCCAGAATAACGAACCAGGAACTCATCCAGAATAACGATCTACCCGAACTATACAATCCTGGTGCAGAGACAAAGAGCAAGCTTTAGCCCCACCAAGGAACGCCCCAAGGCAGCGGGTATACATTACATGCTGCTGTACCCAGAAAAACTGAAGGTGATGCGAGAGGGCAGATCGCATTTCTTTGAGACAACAGAAGAGGCCCAAGCATGGATGGATCAACAGGGTGTCCTGCAAGGGAGACCCAGGAATCCCAATAATGACGCAAATCTACCCAGGGGGCAACGGGAGTGAGCCTGTCATGGAAAAGATGGTTCCGACACCATGAATACTATGTAAACCAGATGGAATATAATTAAAGGAGCAACGAGTGATGGTATTGCCGCAGAAGGCGACAGGACATGCAACCCCCAGACTTTTGTTAGTCAGGATGTCAGTTTTAAGGCATCATGTTGCCGCGAGCCAGCCCCACCTTGGTGGGCGAAGCAAGAGAAGCAGGGGTGCTCGAGCAGGGGGAGGGAGGCTGGGCGTTTGTTTAATAGTTATGGTTAGTGAGTGGTTAGTTGGGAAGAGTGAAGGTACAAGTGGGGGAGAAAGCACCAAGCAACAGGAACGAAGCGCAATGGGCAGGCAAACAGACACACATCCCAATACATCCAAACATGTAAGACACAGCATGAACGGGGAAGGCCAGACCCACTCCATGAGTGAGAAATCAGCGAACGATGGAACAAGAATGCCCACCAGCAGACACAAGCCAATAGGCAGGCCTATGGGAACAGATGGGCCACAGGACAAAGTAACCAAATGGGCCAAGAAAAAGCAGTCATAGCCACCTGGAATGTCAGAGGACTAAACGCCTACGTCAAGAGACTAAGGGTTTAGGCCTGGCTGAATAGAGCAAAAGTACAGTTCGCTATCCTGCAAGAAACACATTTGATGGTGGAAAGCAGACAAAGATAGCTAAGAAATGGGGAGGACAAATATATAGCTCAACATACTCGAACTATGCCAGGGGAGTTCTGACATGGATAGCTCTGGGAATTCCCTTCAAACTAATAAGACAAGAGAAGGATAGGGAAGGCAGAATGGTGATCGTACACGGAATGTTGGAGAGCAAAGAGGCGTGCCTGATAAACACGTACGCCCCAACCACGACGCAACAGAGTTCTTCAAGACGATTGCATCCCAGCTAGCCCCCTATAGAGGAGCGTCATTTATATGGGCAGGAAACTTTAACTGCATGCTGAACCCGCAGGTGGATAGATCCAACAGCAAGCAGAGGAAACCACCTCTGCCGGCCAGAGCCCTACAGAAGACTCTAGACCAGCTGGAATTGAAGACGTCGGGAGGAAGGTACATGACAACACCAGGGAATACACACACTATAGTACACCCCCGCATAGATTACTTATTTACTGGCAGGGAGTCCCTAGGGGAATTCACGGGGATACATATTAAGAACGCTATCCGACCACGCCCGATAGTAGCAATATGGACATACACATACAGAGGATCCCCCACACCCACCTGGAGAATGAGGCCGAAGGCACTGACAGATGAAGTCTTCTAGGAACATATTAGAGAGATAGAGGACTATTTTGACCATAATGCTGGGAGTGTGGATAGCACTGGCATGGTCTGGGATGCTTTCAAGGTGGTAGTCAGAGGAGCGGCGATAGGGAAGGCCGGTGGACTCAGGGGATCCATTATGGCTGACCTAGGGGAAATAGAAAAGGAGATAGACTGGGCTGAAGCACGGGCAGGGGAGAAGGGGGAAGAACCGGAGGAGCTTACAGCACTGCAATTGCAGTGTTGCGCAATCTGGGAGAAACTGGACAGATTAGACTATGGGACGTATATACAGAGACTACACGCTGAACGGGACAAGCCAGGCAGGCTCCTAGCCTGGCTCACTAAACAAGAGAACAGGCACGAACCAATAACCGCAATCAGGGATGAGCGAGGCGAGGAAGTGAGGATCCAAGATGGGATTAATGGGGTGTTCTCACGGTTCTATGAAGAACTGTACTCAAAGAAGCGGTAGCGGAGGATATAACTGATGGCCTAGGAGAGATTCCCCTCCTCAGGCTATTGAAGGTACAGGGGCAGACATTGGATGCGCCCCTCACGCTCGATGAGCTGACCACAGTGATAGCTGAACTCCTGACAGGTAAATCCCCGGTACCGGATGTGTTACCCAGGGAATTCTATAAGAAATACAAAGACACCCTGGCCCCACGGCTGCTAGAGATGTTTCAGGAGGCATATGAGGACGGAAGGTTGCCACAGAGCTTATCCGAATCGGTCATCATACACATATTGAAACCGTGGAAGCCAGCTCTCGAGTGTGGCTCCTATAGACAGATTTCCCTAATCAATCAGGACTCCAAAATCCTGACCGCAGCCCTAGCGAACCGACTGAAGCGGGTCATATCCATGCTGGTGCACCCAGACCAAACGGGATATGTACCGGGGAGAAATATGACATGGAATCTGCGCAGACTCCACCAAGTTATTGAGAGCACGAACCAAGAACAGGGGGAATGCGCAGTGGCGTCGCTAGACGCCATTAAGGCATTCGATTCAGTGAACTGGGACTGGCTACTAGGGGCTCTTGCCCATTTTGGAATAGCAGAGGGGTTCCTCCGTTGGATTCAGCTTCTTTATAGTGATCCCAGAGCAAGGGTGAAAACGGGTAGGCACATCTCGGAGGGGTGGAAGATTGGCAGGGGTATGAAGCAGGGATGCCCACTATCTCCGATGTTATATATACTGGCTCTGGAGACATTCGCCGTTTTCCTCAGGGCAGAGTACGGGAACGTGGGAATAGAAATGGGGGTGATAGATGGGGTGATACACTTAATTTCGATATATGCAGATGGCATACTTCTCTATGTTGAGAACCCAAAGAAAACATGCCAGACCTTCTAGAAGCACTGGGGGCATTTGCCAGACTGTTGGGTATCACGATCAACAAGGAGAAATCCTTGCACTGCCCCCGACCAGTTACCGAGCCTAGGACTCAACTGGAAACCAACCACTTTCCGCTACTTGGGAGTGGACATACACCACAGCACCATAGCAACGCACACGGCTAATACACAGGCAGCTCTAGCCAAAATATAAAAGGCTGTGATGTTCTGGAAGACACTCCCACTGGGGATGATAGGGAGAGCCAGCCCTATTAAAGATGACGGTCCTGCCCAGCCTACTGTACTACTTTACTAATATCCCACATACCATTCCTAGGCCCTTCTTTAGACGGCTACACATACTGGCAAGAGAGTTCCTGTGGGGCGGGCTGAGGAACAGGATAGCGCTGAATATACTAAAGAGAGATTATGAATGCAGGGGGATCAAGCTACCAGACTTTGAACGCTACTACCTGGCTGCACAACTCCAATTCGTTGTGAAATGGTTGGGGGACGATAAATCTATAGATACATTGCTCTTTCAGCCAGCAATACAACACTATTACCTGTGGGAACTCCCATGGATGGACAAGGCTCTAGCCAAACTACTCCCTTCTAAAGTTCAACTGGGCCTGACTCTGTGGAGGAGAGCGTGGAAGATTCAAGGGGCCCGGGACCCCGACTGAAGACAAATCCCCCTCGTGGGACTAGTTGACGCTCACACTGCGCCCCTGACCACCTACCGCGCGCAGTGGGAAGATCAGGGAGTGGCATAGACCAGAGACCTATGGAAAGGACAGTGGGTGGATTTTCAGACCTTGATAGATAAACAGGGCGTACACAGCGGACAATTCCTATTGTACAATAGCATGATACAGAGGATCAATAAGAGGTGGAGGACATTGCCGGGAGAAGGAGACAGCGAGGGAGTACTGGATGCATGGTACAATGTGTCAGAGGGGACACACACGATATCCAGACTCTATGAACAGCTCCTGCGCAGCAATAATGAAAGGGCGCTGCAAGATGGGAAGAAGAACTCCATAAGACTTTCACTGAAGGGGAGTGGCGCAGAACACTTCAGTATGCCAAAAAAGTCTCCAGAAATGCGAGATTCAAGCAAATGCAGCTGTACCTCATGCACAGGGCGTACCTCACACCCAAGAGAATGTCGCACATGGGACACAAGCAATCCCGAAGCTGCCCATGTTGTGCGGAGGAACAGGCAGATATGATACATAGGTTCTGGTGCTGCCCGGGGATACTGAACTTTTGGGACACAGTGAAAATGAGCGCAGAGGCAGGAGGGATCCAAATGCAAGCGTGGTCGCCGGAATCTTACCTTTTGGGGCTGTTCCCGAGGGGCGGCAAACAACAGACACATATAGCGTATATGAAAGACCTAATGTGTTTTCTGGCGAAACGCCGCGTAGCGATGGCATGGAATTCGAGCACAGGGCCATCAGCAGAATTGTGGTTTGCAGACCTGAAAAAATTGACAATAGCGGAAACATCAGTGTGGACCAGAGCGGCGCAGAGGGGAAAGGGGGAGAGTGGGGCCAAACTACTTGCATGGAACTCTCTCGTACAGGACCTGTTTAACAACACGGAAGGGCAAGACACGACAGGCCCTAGTGGACCGGAGGAGGATTGAACCCCCCGTTGACAATGTAAGAGAGAGAACTCTGAGGAGGCTGTGGACATGCCGCAAGGGGCCTACCGCGGGATCCAGGGATGATCAATACTGAACATGATGGATAGATAAGGAGTGAGCCAATCCGATGCGCCAAGGAGACGGGGGATAGTGTAGGATCCCAACACGAAGTGCCAGTTGCAGTGTAATGTTGTAGTGTAATGTTGTTGTTGTTGTAGAAGTTTGTTTGTTAAGTGTTAGAAATGAATAAAGAGAATTTTTAAAAAAAGGGTTCTTTAAAGTGCACAATTTGCAACACGTTTTGTAACCTCCTCTCCCCCTTGGGTACTACTCAGGCAATCTGTTGCAAAAGAAAGGCATTGCCATTTTCAACTGAGGGCTATATTTTCATAGGTGCCATATCCAATTCTATGCCCCAGCCCATCCCTGGTATCATACTCCAATCCTTGTGGGCCTCAAACATGTTGGGTTACTAAATATCATTTACACAAGAGGCTGGTTTTGATACCTTTTATTCGACTAACTGAATTGAATGAATCATTTCACTTCCTTGCTGGCCCTGCAGGTCTATGGTGTTAGTTCGAAATAGGTGGTGTATGTGTGCCGTTTGATCTTCCAGCCCTCTATCTCCTCACTACACCCCTCCTCTCCTCCGCCCAACTCCACCCACCTTCTCTACTTCCAACACCCATCTCCTCTTTCTCTCTGATTTTGTTCTCTCTCCTATCATCTATCTCAGATGTTACTACCTCCTTTCCTACCCCTCTCAACTCTACTACTTGTGAGGAGCCAGGAATGACACTCAGATACAAGGGATTCATGGTTTTGGTGAAAGACTTTTGTTAAAATAAAAGGCTGTGGGTAAATTCATCTCTGTTCCTGCTCTAGAGGTGTTTCCCTACCTAAAACCAAAACCAAGGGTCTGTCAAGGATAGAATGTCCAAAGCAAAACCGGCCCCTATCCAAAGTTCTATTCTGGCCCTCCCTCACACTGTAACAAAATGAAGTCGAAGGTGAAAAGGGTAATGTATTTGGTCTTGAGTGGTTTATAAATGTTCAAAACGGAAAATGTGTAACTCCAACACAAAAGTTCCAGAAGAACCCTTCCCCTGGATTTCCCTCTGTTGTCTATTCAAATGTATCAGTTCCTTGAGTTTACTGTTCTCTACAACACAACTGATACCGAAAACAACTTGGTTCTTTATTTTTATACTGCTAGGATACCTGTTGTACTCTCCTGACAGGTTTTCACCCCTCTTATCTTTGATTCCATACAGCCACTGGCTAGTTCTGATATCTCCTTCTCGGGTTGCTTTTAGGTGATATATGTCTTCCACATTGTTCAGTGTGTCCTTGCATGGTGTGTTCCTTGCCAGCGCTTCCTTAGTTGCACACACTTGCAATTGCGTGGTACACTCTCCTACCAGGGCTTTCTTAGATGCACTTGAAACTGCCTGGTATACTCTCCTGCCAGGGATTTCTTAAAACACACTTGCAGCTGCCTGGTATACTTTCCTGCCAGGTCTTTCTCAAACGCACACACTTGCAGCTTTTCTCATCTGGGCTCTGTGCCCTACCACAACATAATGTATCATTGTATTTTCTTACCTAATGCTGTCTCTGCCTGGTACCCTATCCTGCCAGGGCTTTTTCTCAAAAGATATATTCAAAAGGGTGAAAACTTCATACTTTTTGTCTGTTTTTCCATGTACAGAAATGTTCACAAGTTCCTGCATTTCCAGGTACTTCCTTTCCTTTCTTGACATTTGTATGTCTTTGGTCTGTATGCCAATACATCCCAGTGTCCCAGTTTCCCTTCTGTGGACTCAATGGTTTCTGGCACACTTCGTTCTCATTATGTTAAGCCGTGACAATTGCTCAACTTCTCTTCCCGTCTCTCCGCCTTTGCTATTTAGCTAATCTACCTCTCGCAGTTTCTGCTTCGGAGAGGCAAACGCTGCTGCTTCACATCTGCTAACACCCAGGAGCCCTGTGCTGGCTTCTGGCATTCCCGCAGTGCGTCTTCGCTCACAGACGGCTCTCGCCTTCTTCCTCTTTGAGCTGGATGGCTCCACAGTACTTTTGATAGCCCCACAGTCTCTCCGTTTGCACAGAGGGAAGCAGCTTTCTCTCTCCAGCAGCATGCCTTCGTTCTCTCGTTGCAGCCTGAGCCGACTGCTCTCTGCACACTGAAAATGCTCTTTCTGCTCTCAGCTGTTGTACTTTTTAATCTCCCGGCCACATGTATGCACATTCAACAGCTAGAGCGCAGCTTGTGATCTTGGTCTTTTCCGATCTGCATTACTCGGCTCCTCCTCCTTGTCCCAGTATTATTGCAGTTCTGGAAATGGAAGCCCATTCCTTGATGTATTACTTGTGAAGTCTGTGTTATGTTATGTTATGTTATTTTGCATTTATATAGCGCCTTATATACCATTGGTATGGTCTGAAGGCGCTGGTAGGTTGAACGCCCTTGGGAACCGAAGTTCATATCAGTAGAGAGAGTAGAGAGAGTCAAAAGGTGCGTGTGAGCACCGGGTATGTGTACAGCTCGTGCTGTATCAGTGTAATAGCTGCTTTCTAGCTTTCTAGCGGTAGGTGTGGTGGTTGAGAGGTCAGGAGTATGTGTTCGTTCTGGCAGGATTTATCCGGATCGGATGTGGCTGCGTTAGGGCTGAGGAGAACGCCTCGCTGGGGGGTGTGTAACCAGCAGTGATTACTTAGAATGATGTTGAGTGAGCAGCGAATGTTGATATGAGAACAGTTATACCGAATGGTGTCATAGTAGCTCTGTGTTCTAGTTGAGTGGTGATGTAAGGAGAGAGTAAGCGTGTTGGTGAGATATGATGGGTTACATGCCCTTTCAGAGACTTGTAAATTCACAGAGAGGCTATTGGGCACACTTCTAAATTCACAGAGCAGCTACTGGGCACACTTCTAAATTCAGCGGGGCTGTTGGGCACATTTCTAGAATCACAGAGAGGCTATTGTACACATTTCTAAATTCAGCTTCTAAATGCACACTTCTAGAATCACAGAGAGGTTATTGGGCGCGCTTCGAAATTCAACTTTCTAAATGTACTTCTAAATTCAACTTTCCACAGAGAGGTTATTGGGCACACTTCTAATGCAACTTCTAAATGCACTTCTAAGTTCAAACTTTTTAAATGTACTTCAAAATTCAACTTTTCCACAGAGTGGGTACACTTCTAAATTCAACTTTCACAGAGAGGCAATTGGGTACACTTCTAAATTCAACTTTTCACAGAGAGGCTATTGGGCGCACTTCTAAATGCAACTTCTAAATGCACTTCTAAGTTCAACTTTCATAGAGAGGCTATTGAGTACACTTCTAAATTCAACTTTTCACAGAGAGGCTATTGGGTACACTTCTAAATTCACTTTCACAGAGAGGCTATTGGGCGCACTTCTAAATGCAACTTCTAAATGCACTTCTAAGTTCAACTTTCATAGAGAGGCTATTGAGTACACTTCTAAATTCAACTTTTCACAGAGAGGCTATTGGGTACACTTCTAAATTCACTTTCACAGAGAGGCTATTGGGTACACTTCTAAATTCAACTTTTCACAGAGAGGCTATTAGGTACACTTCTAAATTCAACTTTTCACAGAGAGGCTATTGGGTACACTTCTAAATTCACTTTCCACAGAGAGGCTATTGGGTACACTTCTAAATTCACTTGTCACAGAGAGGTTATTGGGCACACTTCTAAATGCAACTTCTAAGCGCACTTCTAAATTCAACTTTTAAATGTACTTCAAAATTCAACTTTTTCCCAGAGTGGGTACACTTCTAAATTCAACTTTTCACAAAGAGGCTCTTGGGTACATTTCTAAATTCAACTTTTCACAGAGAGGCTATTGGGCGCATTTCTAAATGCAACTTCTAAGTGCACTTCTAAGTTCAACTTTCATTGAGAGGCTATTGAGTACACTTCTTAATTCAACTTTTCACAGAGAGGCTATTGGGTACACTTCTAAATTCACTTTCACAGAGAGGCTATTGGGTACACTCCTAAATTCAACTTTTCACAGAGAGGCTATTGGGTACACTTCTAAATTCACTTTTCACAGAGAGGCTATTGGGTACACTTCTAAATTCACTTGTCACAGAGAGGTTATTGGGCACACTTCTAAATGCAACTTCTAAGTGCACTTCTAAATTCAACTTTTAAATGTACTTCAAAATTCAACTTTTTCACAGAGTGGGTACACTTCTAAATTCATTTTCCACAGAGAGGCTATTGGGTAAACTTCTAAATTCACTTGTCACAGAGAGGTTATTGGGCATACTTCTAAATGCAACTTCTAAGTGCACTTCTAAATTCAACTTTTAAATGTACTTCAAACTTCAACTTTTTCACAGAGTGGGTACACTTCTAAATTCAACTTTTCACAGGGAGGCTATTGGGTACACTTCTAAATTCAACTTTCCACAGAGAGGCTATTGGGTACACTTCTAAATGCAACCTCTAAGTGCACTTCTAAATTCAACTTTTAAATTTACTACAGAATTCAACTTTTTCACAGAGTGGGTACACTTCTAAATTCAACTTTTCACAGAGAGGCTATTGGGTACACTTCTAAATTCAACTTTTTCACAGAGTGGATACAGAGTGAGTGCTAACAATCACATTTCTGCCTAGATTTGGCGCAGGCTAACCTGTGGTTCTCTCGGGCTATGGTACTGGTTAACATTAGACTGCAGGCCGTTGAAAGGTAGATTAGAGTGGCAGGAGCTTTCTGGAGTAGAGTAATTGCTCTACCCCCCACCCAGGCCAACACTTACAGTTTTGTTGGTGTCTGGTGGCTTCATTGGCTTCCCCTGCTGACACCTGCAGACACATCTCGGAGCTGCCAATGTAGGAGCCGCCCTTTGCCTTGGAGCCCTTAGCCGAAGGGTGCTGCCGGGCAGAGGGCTGCCCTGGGGGGATCCTGATATGGAGAGGTGGGACCAATCATGGGGCACGGGCAAGATTTTAAACTGAGCACATGCGTTGGAGTGGGTTCGGGAGCACTCAACTGCATCCGCATTGTAATGGCGGTGAGCAGGGTCACTAGGGTCGCTAGACACATAACACCAGGGAGCCTGGCCCAATCACGGTGCGCTGGTGGGGTGGGAGGAGGAGAGGCAGGAGAAGACTCTGCAGGGCTGCAGGGCATGGGAAGGCAAACTTCCGTTTTTATTTATTTATTTTGAAAATGGCCTGAAATGGGTCTGGGAGCCAGGTGCAGACTCTGGGGAGCTGCGGGGGTATGGAAACGCCAACTTTCCATTTTAAAAACAACATATGGGTCGGAATGGGTCCGGGGGCCATGAGGGGTGCTTCACTCACCTGCGTCCGCGTTGTAAGCATTCTCAGTTATCTTTAATGGCAAGTTGGCTCTAGATGACCTATAGGTAGAGTCTGAAAAGATGTATTCATGATTCGTAGAGAAAAAGTCAGATTTTTATGGTTCACATACAGATCTTGGTAGAAGGCCTTTAGTTCCCTTCCTAGGTGGATGAGGGAGGTGTAACAATATGCCTTCAAGGCATTGGATATGGATGGGTTATCCTCAAAAGGAAAAGGGGATACCATGTCTCCCCCATGTGATGCTCCCTCATATAGCCACCCCAGGGTCAGGATCTGGTAGCGGCTGCTGTCCCTTGGCCACATGGGCAGAGGTCACCGCCGGGAAAGGAGTGATGACACCATCAAATTCATCACATACTATTTTGCCTTCTCTGCACCACTACGACTCTCACTGCTACTGCTTTTCCCTCACTTCCATCTTGTTCCCAAGACTTGCACTCTTCTAGTTCTCTCCACCCTTTGTTGTTACTCCTCCTTTCGTCTTTCATTCCTTAGGCTCACCGCTACACCCAGCACTTACCTTGCTGGAGGATGTATCTTCGTTGGATCCTGCTTGCTCCCACAGATGTTCAGCAGCGGGCCAGGGACAGATGGGTGGCTGAGGGTGTGGTCCCGGCACAGTGATGTGTGAGGAGTAAGAAATGTGAGGCGGACAAGTAGAATTTTCTCTCAAGTAGCCAGTTTATTAAATAATAAGGGTGAGGAAAATGCCTCACTTTCCCTAACCTATTGACGGTTTCCCTACCTTTCATGCTAAGACTAAAGGAAAACACTTTAAAAAGGTTTCTGTCCCTCACACTTATACATACATCAAAATCATACAGGTATCACATGGCCAATCAAACTCAACTATAACAGTTACATGCAAACATAAACTTTGTAAACATGTATCCTTGTTACCTGGGTTGGATCCCCATTCCCTTGGATTAATGTATGATTTTACAGATTAAAGTTCTAGCCAAGAAAGATCTTTTCAATATCCAAATGCTGCTTCAAGTGCAATACAAAGTTATCTTCACTCCATAGGTCTTTCACTTGGCACTTGAATATGTTTAAACAAGATTTATCACTCTTCATATATGATTGTTCAAAGTTTCCACAAGTTCCTGCTCAATAAACTAGAAAGACTTTTCAGCCTCATTACGAGTGTGGTGGTCTGGAAACAAGGGTGCTGGTAAGCTTGGTGGCACCCTTGTTTCTGGACCGCCACACTGCAAGTCTGCCTGCCGGGGCCGCTGCGCCCGGCACGTCTGACCCTTGGTGCTTCCGAGTCCCCATTCCCATGGAGTTCTATGGGACTCCATGGGAATGGGGACTTACTGAATCCCCCACCTGACTTCCCGCTCTGCCGGGTGTTATGGGTACAGGGGCAACACACTGGTAGCACCAGCTAAGGCGGTACTCATAATGAGGCCCTTTATCGTCACACTTCTAAGCAGTTTTCAATATATCGTCTCTTCTTTGTAAAACAACCACTTTCGGATGGTTTGACCACAGTTCAAATCATAACACATTAGTGGCCTTGCCACTTTCTTTCCACCGCACCCTTCAACCACAATGCAGTACTCCAATGTCTTCTTCCTGGTCCACTAACCTGCCAGGACTAACCACTAACAGTCTCTTTCCTGGTATACCCGACTGTCAGGATAAAACTCCTACTACTACTACAAGCACTCTCTGACAAGGTCTGCTTCAAACTTGAGAAAAGTCTTTGACTTTCAACAACATTGAGATTCATTAGTTTGTTCACAAGAGCACAATACACATTGATGCCATTTGTTCCACTGATTTGTTTGCCACATGGAATGCAGGTTAATTTCCCCTCCCCCTTGATAATTGCTCAAGGACGTCTTCTCTACTGCCACCTTTGAGTTTCTTCTACTACACCCGCTAACTGCTGGTAATGTCTCCTGTTCAAGTTTCTCTCTTTAGAATCGTGGGTGTCCCTTTTATTTATCATTGCCCTTCTTTGGCTTAGGCAATGCTGGTTGTCTTGATCAAGTATTGCCACCTTTTTACTTTGGCAATGATTCACATAGTGTTTTTCAAATATTGCCCCCCCTTTACTTTGGCAATGTTGTGTATAAGCTTTCTTCATTTGGTATTTCTTAAAAGTGTTAGTCCATAAATGCTTTAATGCATTAGTTAGGTATTCAAAAGGCTTATTTCAAGTCAGCGGTCTGTAACAGAATGTCCCGGGGTCACCTTGCATTGGCCAATTTACCAGTATTTCCCTGCGCCTCTGTCTAACGCACTACTGCTTCAGCTTCTTCTCGCACCGGGATTTGGATGTCGGACAGCTCCGTCACACTTCCAGCGCTCACGCCTTCTGTGCAGCGAGTCTGCTTTACTCCTTGCATACTCCGGTGCTCGCCAGCCGCCAGAGCACCAAACAGAATTAGGAGAGCTCCTCTCTCCCACGGGATAGCCAGCCTCCTCACCGCTTCCCGCTACACAATCTCTGCACTTCCAAGCCCCAACTCTTATGACTCTCTCGGCACCGCAACTCGCTGGAAACACAGCCACGGTCCTGTAGATTTATTTCTGCTTCTCCCACTGCTGATGAGTTCTAATGGCCTGCTACTGAAGGGGCTTTAAATATCCAAAGTCCCGCTCAGGTGTGGGTCATTAGATCCACTTGACTGCGCATCTCAGTTTATCACCTCTGAGTCCCTCTTCCTCGTCTCAGTACTTAGAGCATTATGGGAAGTCCCTAATGTTCTTGTTCCTTTTTTTCATCATATGTTTCAATTTTACAATAATCCATTAAGACTGTGGGATCATTAGCAAAGTTGTTTAGAGGGTTCTCCCAATTCTCCTGTCCTGTGATCCTCCCGCAGAACACCACCCCCAGGGTCGGGATCAGGAAGCGTCTGCCTTTCCGTGGCCACGTGGGAAGGGATCCAGACCATCTTGCAGGGCCCACGCATGCAGAGGGGTCCTGCACCGCCCTTGCGCACTATGGAGGGCATCCTCTGTTGCCTTTGCAACCCTGCCAAAGGACATAGCCTCGCATTGACTGAGCGGAGGGAATGTAAACCCTGCACAGCCTGAAACTGAAGCATTGTAGAACCGGTTGCCTTGCTTTTGCTCTACCTTGCCCCTGGTTGAATGCCTCACCTCTTCAGTTTTCCCTGCCTGTCCTTCCTGTCATTCTGCTCCTAGCTCTGCTACCAGCCCTGACTAGCTAGCTCTCCTTCCACTGCCTGGCTTCCAGTTGTTTTCATCACCTGGCCCGCCTTGGGGAGTTCTCATGGAGCCTTCCTTCCTGCTGCTCCTGTTATCACCTGTATTTCCGTCCTTCGCTATCCGCATCTACAACAGCCGCCCACCTCCCCAGTTCACTGTTCATCGCTGTTCATGCACCATGTTAATGTGGGGGATGTTCCATTGTGCAGGGAGCTGGTCCCCAAATACCCGTCAGTGTGTCTTCACTGTGGTTCGCTGGGCTGGTTTTGTTTCGACAAATCGCTAGACCAGTCGTCCTGACAAGCCACCTAATACAGGTATTACACACTGCTGTGACAAAGTACTTGACACCTACAACCACCCCTCCACACTACTCCTGCTCCTTATCACTCTTCTACCCTCTCCACATGACTACTACTCTCTCTTCTCGCACTAATACTACTCTTCTTTCCCCAAACCCAGGGATATGGTGCCCTGATCAAACTTCCACTAATCTCACTGTCACTACTCTCACCCGCTCCGTACTTCTCTCCAACATGTCTCTCCTCATAGCTCACTCCTACACCCGCTCTACTAACCTCACTCTCCCCTAACACTCACTCCCTCGCGCCCCTTACTACTAATCCACTCTCCAACTTCTATCTCCCACACTATCTCTAGCACACCTCCTCTACATCCCCTCTACACTTTCTATGCTACACTACACTACACAGCAATGGTACCGCTCTCCCTCACAAATACCTTACCTTACCTACGCTCTACCACCAACTCTCCAACACTCTGCTCCTCCGTTGTTCCTCTGCCTGGTCATTCAGGCCATCTTCAGCTCCTCCTTTGATCTCACCCATACAACCCACACTCTACCTCTCCAGGTGTCTACATTTATGATATAGGGCTGATAGTTCAGTGCCTCGCCAAACACCTAGTTGCAGTGCTCACCTGACGTCCTGCACCAAACGGTGCCTGTCTTTTCTGGAGGACCCAGGTGAGAGGCTTTAAAAAACCCTGTAAAACCCTCCCCCTTTCCAGCACGGTTTTTCTGACAGTCTCTGATGTTCCTCTGTAATGCTGCTAATTCGTTTTTTTTGCTTGGATGGAGTTTGCTGTTTTCCTCGGGTGCTGGTCGTTGCTGGGATGTGGTGAAGGTTCCTGGGTTGCCTTGATTGTCGTGGTTCTTTTCTCTTCTTTGTTTGGATCCAGTCTGGGTTTTCTGTGTTGCTCCCAGGTAGATTCTGTGAGTTGCAGTTCTGCAAAAGAACAGAGAGAACAGTGGCCAGAAACTGTCTTGTGGGCATTGGGAGATCCCAGGGATGGGATTTGCGGCACATCGGGTATTTTTGTGGCCCCCTACTCCCACTTCACATATATGGAGCAAGACTAGTTTTTGTTTTATGGAGCATCCTGCTGCAGGTTGAGAGGAGTTCCTCTCCTCACTCCTTGGCAGGGTCGTGAACCTGTCACACCTGCCTTTGCTGCTGAGACGAAAAACGCACCCCTGGTTTCTGGGTCTTCACAGGACCAATTGGGGGAAACCCCAGGCAACTACACCTGCACGTGCTCCTTGGTTGGAAACCATTAGTTCCTCCTAGTAGGAAAACGTGAGTAACCCCCGAGCGAAAAGGGACAAACAGGTGGCGTCCCCACACTATTGTACTTTTCCCTCTGCCCCCTCCCCCTTGCACTTATCTCCTTGAGCACTTGCATGGTAGGAATGTCACAAGGCCAATATACCGACTAATTTTCTTATTGCTGTTTTTCTAATGATATCCCATGCTCCCCCTCCCCCTTCTTGTCTTGTGGCACCTGGAAACGCTTGTGTATAGGCGCCATACAAATGTCCAATAAATAAATAAACTTGGTACCAGAAGATCTACTCTTCTCAAGATTGATAAGGCCATTACAGTAGCAAGGAAAAGCTCTGTTGCCTCGGCGTCCAGCCTACTCCTATCTCTCACACTACCTCTAGCTCTCACACCTTCTATACACTCCACTTTCTACAATACACTAGACTACACACACAACTGGTACCACTCTCTTTCAAATACCTCACCTTTGCTAAGATCTGCAACACATTAACACTGCAGTCTTCCATCCATCCTCTGTTTGGACTCTCAACCCACCTCCAGCTCCTCCTGTGACCTCACCCATACAGCCTACACTCTGCCTCTCCTGATGTCTGTGTTTATAGTGCCGGTCTGCTGGCTCTATGCCTCTCACGCCCTTCCCATTGGCTGAAATGCTCACTTGCCCCTCTGCACTAATCAGTCACCCTCATTACGATACTGGTGGCAGCCGTGCGGGTAAAACAGGCACGGCTGCCGCCGGTATCATTTTTTTTCCGGTGCCCAGGAATGGGCAATTACCAGGTCATTACGAACTGCTGGACCCGGTAATTGTCCATTCCTGGGTGCCGGAAATAAATGCTCCCCCATTCCCATTGAGCCCCAGAGGGCTCAATGGGAATGGGGAGGCCGGATGCACTGGCACCATTGAGAATGGATCTGCTCACGGGTGCCAGTCCGCCAGCCAGGTCACCCACGACCAGAACTCATAGTTTGCCGGTACGATAACAATGGTACCGGCAAGCTTACTGGTACCGTTGTTACTGTACTGGCAAATTTATAATGAGGCCCAGTGACTGCCTTTTGCCCAGGGGATGGATTACACAGTTGAGAGGCTTTAACA